>NW_022589730.1:14362346-14966702 GCF_004348235.1 Phoca vitulina
TTCTTTCTTTCTTTCTTTCTTTCTTTCTTTCTTTCTTTCTTTCTTTCTTTCTTTCACAAATACAACAAGAAGAAAGAGGTTCCTGGGTGAAGGTGGGCAGAGAGGGGCCCCTTGCGGGGCAGTGGGGGGGGGGGACCCAGAGGTGGGGGAGGTGCCGCCCAGCCATTAGGCAAAGGCCTGGGCTCTGTCCCCTGGAGGTCTATTCACAAAGGGGAAGGTTCTGGGTGGATGATTCTGCATGTCCTCAAAAGGTCATGGAGTTTCAACCCAGGTTCAAGGCAAAAAAAAAAGAAAGATGCTGGTCCCCCCAAGGGGAGGTCAGGAAGGAGCACACTGAAGAAGAACCAAAATTGAAGACCTCCTAAGTTTCCCACTCAGGAGAAAAGCACGAACAGTGACATGATCAAAGAGGATCCAGAATGCTGTTTGGGTTGCTCCCTTGATTCCCTCCTCAGCTAAGGAGACCCGTCAGACACCACATTGTCCCAGCCGCTTGCTGTCAGCCTTTGAGCAGGTCACCTCATCTCTCTAGACCTCTGTATTCTTATCCAAAAAATGAGAAAGTTGGCCTGCATAGAAGTTTTCAGAGAACGTTCCCTGGGAGCCATAGGGCCGCCAGGGGAAGGCAAGGGGACGATTGTGGCAGAGTCGACCAGTCCGTCATTGATTTCTGTCTGGTAAAAGGAGTCCTACTGGAAGAAAGAAACTTGACACTCACTTTTCTTGGTGATTTCTAAGGTGATTTCTGCTTTTTCTCCAGCCAATCTTTCCCCACGAATTGGGTTGACTCTAATTTGGGTCTAAACTTGAGGTGTGGGCAACCTCTCTCACGGGGGTTCAGGAAAAGATTGCCAACATGGCCTCCCTTAAGGCTGTTCTCTCTACAGATTGTGGTGACTGTGGGGGTTGTGCCCAGAGCCCATCTGTCATTTTTACAGAGTTTGATGTGAGAAAGTGGCTGATTTTAAAGAAGCAGCATCAAAACATTGTGGCTTCGAATGGGCCTCTCAGCCCAAAGTGCCCTCTAAATGGAAAAAAATTATTACAGCAGGACTAATCTCTTTTTACGGCGATAAAACACAGACCCAAGCATATAAAGACGGTGGCGGAATCAGCCAGATTGAACTCTGAATGGAAAATGTTTTTCAACAAACAGGTCTGGGAGCCACAAATACATGACCAACTTAGCAAGAGGTCGAAGTGGTGACTTTGGCTTTCTGAAGGCACTCCTGTTGGGGACGCAGGCGAGCGGAGACACCACCCAGAATCCGTGTGCGCTGACGGGCCACACAAGGCTCACCTCCCAGCATCCGCAGATGGTAGAGAAGCCTGAAAGCAAATTAAAGCCTCACCCAGTGCTTTTTGCTTTTCCTTCGTGACCAAGACAGAGCTTCACGGCCCCACCCGCCTTTCCATCTAACGCAGAGATTTTATGGATTTTACCCCAACAGCAGGAAGGAGGCCCAGGCATCCTATCAGGCACCCAGAAACCCTGGTTATTAACTGAGCCAGAGCTGTGTGTATGGATAAGTGGACTCCCCGCTTGTTTAAAAAACAAACCAAAAACAGCCCTGCATTCCTTCTCATTTGCTGGGCCACTCGTATCTAGATCAGTAACTCCACGAATTCTATAGTTCACTAAAAGTTTTGGCTTTCTTTGAAATTTTCCATGCCCTCGACCAATAACCTATTGCCAAGCAGCCTTTCATTTTCTGGGGATGCGTAAACAGGGAAATAGTTTTGAGCTGTTGATGTCATGGGGTGGGGGCAGAGAGGACACCTGGTTCCGGGTAAAGTTTGGGTCCCAGCTCAGGCTTTGCAGCTAGTTCTCTGTGTAACCTTGCGAAAAATCAGTTCACCTCTCTGGACCTCAGTTTCTGCATCTGTAAAATGGGGATGATGGAACTTACTACCTTGCACAGTTGCTCTGGGGCTCAAACACGGTAACGACGCTTGTGAAAATGCTTCAAAAAACTTAAAAATATAGCATGTATTAATGAAATGCTTCGGTTAACAGTGAATGCTCATTAAATACCTGTCAAATGAATGGCTATAAAGACTAAAAAATTAAGGGCACCTGGCTGGCTCAGTTGGTGGGGCATGTGACTCTTGATCTCAGCGTCATCAGTTCAAACCTCATGTTGGATGTAGAGATAACTTAAAAAAATTAAATCTCTTGGGAAAAAAAAAGACTAAAAAACAATAAAAGAAGCATCGAGCTTGTTTATTTTTCTTCTACATTCTTATGGCCACTGCCCTGGTTTCGATGCTCATCAGGAAACTCCAATCAACTGTTGGCTGATGTCCCTGCCTTCTGCTTTATCTCTACTACCCACTTTTTGTCTTCTTCACCAATGCTAGTGTGTTCTTTCAGAAACCACAGATCTCTGAGATGCCCTCCTCCTGATTAAACCCTTTCCTGGCTCCACCTCATCAATAAGACCAGGGTCCCCGTCCCTTAGCGTCACACACAGGGCTCCTGCTTCCTCCCCCTACCTACCTCTCCAGCTTATTTTTAAGCTCCAACAGTGTTAAAGGATTTTAAATGTTCCCTGAATGCAATTGTCCATCCACTGTCTCTCCCTACCTTTCCGGTCTGACCGGGAAACGACTCAGTTTCCGAGCCTTGATGTCGTATGCGCCAGGAAGCTTCTCTGACCCTCCGAGACATAGTTCGTCAGTCCCTCCTCTGTGGTAGTCGGTATCTTATTACCTTTCTGCTTGGCACTCTCATAGAACTCATTGGCTTACCTACCTCTCTCCCCTAGCTGATTGTGATCTACCTGTAGGGAGGCATCCTACTTAGTTTCTTTGTGTAAATAATCCGTAGAGAATATTCTCTCTTGTATCTTTTCTCTCACTGATACTTCTCAAACAGTGCTTGGCTATTGAAAAAGTGGATGCTGTTGGGGCTGATAAAAGGTATGTCAGGATTTCTGCCCCTACACTGAATGGCCTTGTTCAATGGATTAGACCCCTCCTCTCCACCCACCCCTGCCCTGTTCCTTCTTCTCTCTTTTCCTTCATTCAAAGAACTTACAAATATTTTGGTCAGCTTCCCCACTGAGAGTGGTCACTGTGATCCTGTTGTGTGGGGTGTCCTCTGCTCCCAAACTTTAGCATGATGGCTGGGGATGGGACCACTGGACAGGGAGCTGTGCAAAGGCCCTGTGGCAGCTTCTTCTCCTATGGCTAATAGTCCTGGATCTCAGAGCAGTACCTGGTTAGCCAACAGGCCACATTTACTAACAAAGACTTATTTAAATAAATTTTTAGAATACACATAGAGATATAAAATCAGTCCCTGGTTATGTTTCCAAAAAACTGAATTACTGGGTGCCTGGGTGGCTCAGTTGGTTAAGCGACTGCCTTTGGCTCAGGTCATGATCCTGGAGTCCCTGGATCGAGTCCCACATCGGGCTCCCTGCTCAGCAGGGAGTCTGCTTCTCCCTCTGACCCTCCTCCCTCTCATGCTCTCTGTCTCTCATTCTCTTTCTCGCAAATAAATAAAATCTTAAAAAAAAA
Organism: Phoca vitulina; assembly: GCF_004348235.1. NCBI lineage: Eukaryota > Metazoa > Chordata > Mammalia > Carnivora > Phocidae > Phoca > Phoca vitulina. The sequence goes on from NW_022589730.1 coordinate 14,365,872, forward strand.
AAAAAATTAAAAAAAAAAAAACTGAATTACTAAGACTCCTCTGTATGAATGCTCCTTCTGTTTTTATAACGTTGGATATTAGTGTATATATGAATTATTATTTTCCTGGTTTTTTTATGTGAGAATTCCAGGGCACAGAAAGGTTAAATAATATTCCTAGAACCATGTAATAGTTAATGGCGGGGTCAGGATTCAAATCCAGACAGTCTGAAAGCCAGAGATTTGGACAAATCAGGATCCTTTCTTTTTAAGAGAATTAAAGCTCTGAATGATGCATTCTTAGGTGGTTTTTATGCTCAAAGTATTATCCTTTTTGTATATATTTACCACCAAAATAAGGAAAGTGGTGAGGGAATATGGGGGAAATGAACAACATAAAAAGTAAACGGGATCTTTGCCACAGCACGGATGGACCTTGAAAACATCATGCGTCATGAAATAGGCCAGACCCAGAAGGACAATGCTTGCGTGATTTCCCTCAGATGAAGTACGTAGAGTAGGCAAACGCACAGGGACAGAAAGTGGAATAGAGGTTACCAGGGGCTGGTGGGGAGGGAGGAATGGGGAGTGATTGTTTAATGAATAAACAGTTTCTGTTTGGAATGATGAAAAAGTTCTGGAAATGGATGGCGTCGGCGGTTGCACAACATTGTAAATGTACTTAATGCCCCTGAGCTGTGCACTTAAAAATGGTAAAAATGGTAAGGAGCGTGTATATATTACCACAATAAAAAAAGAAAAAAAAAAAAAAGAAAAATAGCAGTTTTATAATCCCGGACAGCGGCTTCCTCTGGAGGCCGCCGAAGAGGCGCGAAGCGTGATTGAGGGCTCTGCCATTTGCTCTCAGCAAATAGAATTTAATGAATCACGGCCAACCCCTCTTCAGCAGCTCTCCCCAGTGGGGCAGTGGCTCAGGACAATTACTGTTGACAGAGCAAAATTGTGTATGTCGGGGGGGGGGGGATATAAATTTCCTCCTCGAAATTAAGGAATTATGCAAAGTCAATGCGCTATATCTCATATCTATTTAATCAGAGCTCACTCTATTCTGCATACAGGAGAAGTAGAGTCATTGGAAATGCGAGGGGTCAGCCGAGAGCAGAAGAAAATCCTTCTCGAGCCTCCCGCTTGGGTGTCCTGGGGCAAGAGTTGCAAGGCAGTAGTCCAATCCTGCCAGAAACTGTTTTATTTGACCTGCGATCGTGTTTATCTGAGTTGCCAATATTTTAAGATCTGGCCATTTCTTACAAATATGGATTTCTAAGTTTTCTGGAAACATCTGAAAGGCCCGGTAACGGGGCCCCAGGCTCGTGCGCAGCAGAGGGGTGGTGGATGTCCAGTCTAACCCTGACACTTCCAGCCCAAACTGCTCTCATTCACTCCTGTTTTCAGCTCGGCCCCCTGGGCATTTGAGTTCCTATCTCAGATGCAAGTCTTACCTGCCCTTTATCTCATCTCCTCAATAAAACTGCCTAGACCTCCAATCCCCTCCCTTGGCAGCTCTTCATTCCTATAGCTCTTACTGTGCCGACACTATTCTTGGCCCTCATCACAGATTATCTTTTATAATGTAATATGGACATGACAGAAAGTTCTAGACTTTCTGAAACAGCAAATGTAATTATTTTGCACTACTCTCTATTTCTACTTTAGAAGACTCAGTCACTCATGACCCAAACTAGATTGTAAGACCCTCCAGTTCATAGACTACACCTCAAAACATCTGATTTTCCTAGCACCAGCATGGGTTGGGTTGGTGTCAATAATGAATCAATAGGTTTGGGAACCTCTTTAAGAACTCAGATGACTCATGAGTTCAGCTATTTAGAGAACTGTGCTAATGCAGCCAACGACATGGACTTCATCCCTTGGAAAGTCAATCCACTTGTCCCATCCTGGGTACATGGGCCATATCTCATCCTCTGGCCAATAGCTGTTCTTGCTCAAAGGGCAGAAAGAGTGATGGACCCATGCAAATTCATCCCTTAGTCCTGGGGAAGAATTCATGGCTCCTGGGTTGGTCTTATTATTTTTGTACAAGGAGGCTATCCCTCAGAGAGTAAAGGTATTTTTATAAAAGATGACAGCTATTTGTTTTTAAGTTCATTCTGCTATATCTTGAGTGAATCGATGATGAATTAATTATCATAACTCAGTAACCAGTATTACTTATGTGATAGGAGAAACAGTGGTTTGGGTATGAAGAGAGAAGACCATGACAATCAGTAATGTTAAGATAGAGTGTGTGAAGTTCATTGTTAATGAGAAGTCACAGTAATTTATAGGAAAAACATTCTGGATCTTCAAAGAAAAAAAGAAAACCAAAGGAAACTGTCAGGAAATTGAGTTTCAAAGTGTTGTCCCTTTATAGTTCAGTACTTTCTAGTAAAGTCAAATTTGGGCAGTCCTTTCTTTGCATAGTACAGCGTGAGCTGAAACATGTGCGTGTTAGAATCATGACCATATCATTCTGGATGCACAGGGTTTGGTAAATATAGTAGCATGCAAAGCAAGGACTCCACTGAAGACCAGTAAAGGTTGGTACATTCCCCTTATCTACAAAGAATGAGGGATAATCAAGGAAGATAAGAAGACATTTCCATGATCACTGAAATAAACTATGTTGTGAGTTACTTAATATTTCAGGTGAACGACTATTTTGCATTGATAGATTTGTTGGTAAATACCAAGACTCTCCTTCTGGCTCTTCATACCATTCACCCTAATACAAGTCAGAGTAGCTAGGTTATGCATAGTAAGAAACAATCCCTTTGTCTCATGGCTGAGTCCCACCCAGCTTATTTCTCACTCTTACAAAGCTGTTTGTGGGTCTAGGTGATTCAGTCTAAGACAAGGATTCAGGATGAACAGAGGGCTCACCATCCCAGAGCTGAACCTCCTAGAACATGTGACCTCCTCAGGTGACGGGGCAGATGAAGAAGGTCTCACAGGGATAATTAAAGGCTTTGGCCTGGAGTGACGTGCGTCACTTCTGCTCCAGAACATGGTCCTGCCTGACTGGAAGGGGAGCAGAGAGATGTGATCTCCTCACATGCCCCAAAGGAGAGGCAGAGAAGAAATGGGTAAGCACTAGACATCACTGCCGTACATTTCCAATCACATTTGGAGTTTCTTCACCTGACGTATATACCAAAATCATCTGGTTAATATTCCAATTGTTCTCTGTAAACCTAGCTTTGGGGAATTGGCAATAAACATCATCACTTTATTTAGAGATACAACTCAGGGAAAAAAAGAGAGAGAGAGAGAGAGAGAGAGAAAGGAGATCCTCATTCATTCATGTGTTCAGCAAATATTTGTTAAATGTCCGCTATGCACACTGACCCAGGTGCTGGGATTCAGCAATAATCAAAACACACAAAAGTCCTTGTCTTTTTGAAACTGTATTTTTGTGGGGGAGATAGACAATGAAATATATGTATGACAAAAACAATACGCATATACTGTAACTCAGATGAGAATTAGTGTCATGTCAAAATAAGGCCCAGGGAAGAGATATATCATGTGACTGGGGTGGGGTGGCAGGGCATTTTAGATAGGTTACCCAGGGAAGGCCACCATGAGCAATTTTTTTCGAATATTAATACATGGCAAGCATGGTGGGGAGAGGAACCAGGTGGGTTTATCATCTAGATTCTACCCCCAGAGGATTTCACAATGGAGGAATGAGATGGGGACTATATAGACTATAAAAAAGGTTAAATGTGATTTTTAGAAAATAAGAGTTAATATTTACTGACTGTCAGCTACATGCCAGGCACGTTCCATGATTTAACTTATTTAACTTTCACAACCACTGGCTATCTCATTTTTCAAAAAGACAAACGTAAGCTGTGATTCCCAGAAGGTAAGCAATTTGTCCAAGGTAACACAGATAAGAAGTAGCAGAGCTGGGCCTCAAACACAGTTCTCTGCCTCCAAAGTTGTGCACCTAACTACTACACCCTACTGACTTCTCTAAATGTGATAAATATCACAAGAGAGGTGCACTGAAAGGTGAGAATCTATTACTACTTGGGAAGAGGGAAATCAAGGAAGGCTTCTTGGAAGAATTGGCATGCCTGGGCCTAGGTGAATTACTGGGATTCAAGGAGAGGGCATTTGAGGCGGTGCTAGTATAAATAGTGATGTGGAGTTAAAAAGGCTCAGGACCAGAAATTTGTGTTTGGCTAGAACTGGTGCATAGAAATATGGAAATAATCTTGGAAAGAAAATTTGAGGTTATATCACAGAAAGTCTTAAATGCCAAGCAAAGGAGTTTGAATTTTGTTGAAAAGAAAGCAAGAGTAGCTATTGAAACTTTTGAGCAGAGAATAGAATGTAGAAAGGCTGTGTCTTAAAAGAAATAAACTGGTCAATGGTGTCAAGAATAGATTAGACAGTTTGGTCAGGGAGATCAATCAGGGGTACTGTCCAGGGCAATGTCAGTGGAGTGGAAAAGCATGGAATGAGCAGTCATTTCAGTAGAATGGAGAGCATTTGTAACGAACATGGGAAGGGGGGGTCAGGGAACAGGGAGGGAAGAATAAAAGATAACTCAAGCTGGTGAAAAGTCTAGATAATTCTTTATTTTCTTACAATTTACCCTTTGTTTCTGCTTCTAACACTTATCTTTGATCCCCAGACAGGAGTCAAAAAAGGAATTTTACTGCAGTCTTTTTGTGAAATTCAATGAATGCCAGTGGAACAAAGCTACTTAAATTATGAGCTGTAGAGCTTCACATCTCTTCTCCCAAGGAAAATCTCATTAGCCTGCCATTTGGAAACTCGCACATTCAAATTTGACTCTGTTTGGCGTACAGTTTGATCCCTTTAAAGTGATAGTTTTTCAGGAGTGTGGCAGGAAGCCTGAAATTTCAATTAGATAAGCCAGAGGTTTACCTGTTGGAGGAGAGAAGGTATTATCTTCCTGTTGCTAGGTGATGGGTCTCTAAAGCAATAGTTCAGTCTTAAAGGATCAGAGCTCTTTTTAAATTCCTTTTCTTTTGAAAACAAACATCAATTTAAAACTAACCCCAGATGCCGCACTCTTGTTCTTTAAGGGATAAAACCACTTACCTGCCATAAATCCACCAAACCTTCTGCTCACCCCTTCCCCAAACTAGATAGCCCCAATGTATGTGGGTGACCAGCTGTTACTACTTCTGTAGGGTATGGGAAGAAAAATGACAGCCAAGATGAACGCTGGGAGCCATTCTCCCTGCTCGGTATGCTTCATTGTGTTACAATTCTATGACATATATACTATTTGTTTCCCTTTAATGGACAGTGTGATAGTTAATTTTATGTGTCAACCTGGCCCAGGCTGTGGCGCCCATTGTTCGGTCAAACACTCATCTAGATATTGCTGTGAAGGTATTTTTTAGAGATGAGTAACACTTAAATCAGTACACTTTGAGGAAAGCAGATTATGCTCCATAATTTGGGTGGGCCTCATCCAATCATTTGAAGGCATCTAAAGCAAAGTCTGAGCCCCCGCCCTGAAGTAGGAATTATCCTCAGGAACGCAACATAGAAACCCTGCCTGAGTTTCCAGCCCGCTGCTCTCTGGCGCTCTAAGTCCACACTGCGACATCGACTATCAGAATTTCTCGCCCCCCAGCTTGTCCTATAATTTCAGACTTTCTAGACCCTGCAATTCTGTGAGCCAGTTCCTTAAAATCGATCTCCATCTCAATCTCTATCTATTGGTTCTGTTTCTCTGGACAACCCTGGCCACGACAGAGGGAGGAAGTGAGGCTTACCTAGGCTAACTCGTTCAAGGTCACACAGGTAGTCCGTGGTGGAAGCCTCCGTGCCTAACCACTGGACGATACTACCTCCCGTACCAGGACGGGGAGTTACTCATGGCAATTATATTCAAACTTGAAACAAAGTTTTTTTTTCAAACAAACAAAATAATTTTTTAATGGGAAATTTACAACACGTACGAAAGTAGAGGGGATAGTACAATAAACCTCTATGTAACTATCATCTGCTTAAACAATCATCAACACAAGGCTAATCTTTTTTTTTCTGAGATATAATGGACACATTGTATTAGTTTTAGGTGTACAACATAATGTACAACATAGTATATGACATAGTGACTTGATACATGTATATACTATAAATTGATTACCACATTAAGTTTAGTGAACATCCACACATTTGTTACAACACATAGTTACAAATTTTTCTTTCTTGCGATGAGAACTTTTAAGAGCTCTCTTCGCAACTTTCAAATATGCAATAGAGTATTGAACTCCTGGCTGATCTTGTTGAAACAAAATTTTTAATGAATTTTATCAGACTCTAAATAAGGACGTACAGATGCTGGAAGACACTCTTCCGGTTTTCCTCTCTTTGTTGCACTTCTTCTCATCTCTGAGGGGGAGTCCAATCTGAGTCCCCCCAAGAGGTATATTCTCTCTTTCCTGAGCCTCTTTCTTGACCCGGTCCCCGTGAATTCCAGGTCTCCTATCCCCTACACGTGGTTCTAACAATGATTCCCTGATATGTTTGGCTTAAGGAAGAGGCAGATCGTTTGAGTTTGAGTCCTGGGAGAGAGATATTCATAGCACTATCACAAACATCTTTCTCTTCTCTTAGAGATGCAGGGGTGTGGTCTGTGCGGAAATTAGGGGTGTATATGAAATTTATGAAGCTGTTTTAGGATAGGAAAGCATGGTTCCCAGAGGTGGAACCTAGTACGGTCCAGGGGATGAAGTGTGCATCTCCAGATCCCAGACTGTGTGGAGTGATGCAGCAAGGTGCTGTCTTCCCTGGGCTGTATTCACTGTGAACAGTTAGAGCTGAGTATACACGGGGCCCACGATCAAAGGGGGAACTTCTCAGAAAATAGCAATTTCTAGGAGTCTCACCTAAAAACCCATACCTAGCAATGGGATAGTGGAATGAATCATTTGCACAAATGTCATTATAATTTCCATCTCTGCCCTTGAGACTGACTCTAGGCTTGGCCGTGTGAGTCGCTTTTGTCAAGGGGACAATAGCAAATGTGACACAATCACAGACTTAAAACTAGTTGAGCATTGGGCCTTGCTCTCACCATGTGAAGGAGACCAGGAAACTGGAGGATGAGAGGCCACGTGGAGAAGAGATGAGCCATCCCAGCTAGGGGGCGCTAGACCAGCCGTCCGTGAGCAAGGCCATCTCATCAGTTGGCCGTAGCACCTGAGAGGCCCCAACAGAGCTCAGCTAAGCCAGTCCAGAAAAAACTCCCAGGTGACTCACAGAATCATGAGCTAAACAAAAGCTAAATTGTGTTGTTTTAAGATACTTCGTTTCAGAGAAGCTGGTTATACACCATAAGCTAATTGATAGAACCAGTGCCCTTCGTTAAAGATACCATTTCCTCCTAAAAAAATTCTAAAACATGTCTATCAACTGAAATAGACCCAACATACCCATAAGTTGTTAACCTTATGAAAGAACTTCAGTTCTTTTCTTTTCTTTTTTTAAAAAGATTTTATTTATTTATGAAAGATTGAGAGAGAGAGCATGCGCAAGCAGGGAGGGGAACAGAGGGAGAGGGAGAAGCAGAAGCTCTGTGCTGAGCATGGAGCCCGATGCAGGGCTCGATCCCACGACCCTGAGATCATGACCTGAGCAGAAATCAACCGGCCAAGCCACCCAGACACCCTGAATTCATTTCTTCTCTGTATTTTACATATGATTTATGATTTATACTTCAACAATCCAATTGTTATAACACACTGGTATCAAAGTGCATTAACTTTCTCTCAAGTCAAAATTCAGTAATTAAGTGTATTTCATAGTGAATTTTAGAGTTTCATTTTATCTTGTTGCCAGTCTGTTGAAAAGCCATGGTGATGTCAATAATGCTTACAATTTACATAATATTTCACGTTTCCAGAGGTATCCAACTGTTGTTAGACAATTCCAACAGCATTTGGCTAAGTGGGAGAGTACATATTCTAATATGCCACCAGAATATAAATACTATAAGAGCAGCATTATTGCCCTACTTGGTTTATTGTTTTTCCACAGCACCTAGAACCTGAAACATAGTAAATGCTTGATAAATATTTGTTTAATGAATAATGGTTATGGACCCAAAACACTTGCTTCCATGTGTAGCTCTCTTTCAGGTACTATGAAAAAACACATTTCCCCCCCATATTTTCTATTCTCTATCAAATAGATAACTTCCTTTGTTCTACTTAGTTATCTTTACAGCAAGACTACTAATATCAAAAATACTCAAATAACACCTTTTTAGAAGTAGGAGTTTGATTTTGCTTCAAAATGTCTATTAGATGCTGAGTGGAAATGATGAACAGAGGTGTTATAGGACCAGCGTTGAGCTCATGTCTGGAAATAGGAAAGTACTATTAAGCAATGCATTAATCACGTGCTTACCGGAGAGTCATCTAAGAAAGAGCCCTGTTGAAATCAGTGACACTTTATGTTAATTTTCCTTAAGTACTGCAACTCATCAACCATTTCAAAGAGTTCTAGATTGCCCCAACTTGTATTATTTCTATTTATATTCTTTTTAATCTAACAAGGAAGAGAACCCTCCAAGGCCTCTAATAATCAATAAGGCCATTCATTATGCATAAGGCATAAACCACGATGGTGAACAGAGTCATCTTCCTTTGAATGAATGCCAATCCACTCTCAAGCTTGGCCTGCTACATTAGGGACAAGTGTTGAGAAAACCTGGAACAGTTTGGGCTGTGGTTCAATCAGAAATTATTTTTACCCAAAGCTGTTGAATTCTAGTTGTGTAGATAATGATTGCACTGAAACTGAATTCTTAGCTCGGCCTGCACATTTGAATCACTCAGGTCATTAAATATATATACATATATTTTCTATATGGTATTTGTGAATGGGCATATGGGGACTCTGGGTTCCCAGCTGGACCAGCATCAGTTTTTCTGTAAGCCTGAAACTGCTCTAAAAAGATAAAGTTTATTAATTAAAAGAAAGAGAAGAAAAAGAAAGATGCCCACACCCGCACACTAATGCCTAATCCCCAGACCACATGAATCAGAATCAGAATTTCTAAGGCTGGGGTCTGGGCATCCAGATTTGCTTAAAGCTCCCCAGAGGCCTCTAATGTGCAACCAGGTTTGTGAACATTTGCCTTAAGGGTACTGCCGCTTTTCTGGCTAATTGAAGTAGCCCCTTGGTGGCAAATGGGTAAAGAAGCTTGATTTTGCTTCAAAATGTCTATTAGATGCTGAGTGGAAATGATGAATAGAGGTGTTATAGGACCAGCGTTGAGCTCATGTCTGGAAATAGGAAAGTACTATTAAGCAATGCATTAATCACGTGCTTACCGGAGAGTCATCTAAGAAAGAGCCCTGTTGAAATCAGTGACACTTTATTTTATTGGAGTCTCAGGTACCTGTCTGTGCAAGATAATGGGCTTGAATTTAGCAACTAAGCGCACAAAGGGTTCAAGGAGACAGTCCCTCTCCCCCCATATGTTTACAGTGAGATAGTCCGGGGTTGGCTCAGGGTCCTAATTATGGTAATAACCGAGCATCCTTCACAATAAACTGCACACAGGATCCTAATTAATGAGCTCAATTCATCTGAAGTAAAGCGTCCACCTACTGCGCAAGAGGGATGCATATCAATCAAGCCCAAGTGAGACATGGGGCCTGCAGAATGTGTTCTATTAATGCCATTTAACATCTTTTATCAGAGGCTTTCAGAGCACTTTATAAACATTAACTCTCACTGTACTCTTGGGAAAGTTACTGATAAGGCGCGAGCTCTGAGCAAGCAAGCGTTCACCTTGATCACCCCAGGAGTTCCGGCTTGTCAGCCTCTGGTGGGGCCCGGGGGTCCTTTGGGCTCCACTCCCAGCCCAGACTGGAGGAGGACCCAGGAAAGAACAAGCAGCAGTTGGTGGGGGGAGAGAGAGTGTAGAAAGTGCGGTTTCCGGGCCAATCCTGACTCACATTGGCACTTGAGGCAAATTGCAGAGTTCAGTGTCTCCGCTGAGAAATCGTGATGCTACCTCACCCCAGTTTCAAAGGACTGTCTCAAGATGGGCACTCCATCTCTTTAAGGGGCTCTGCTTGCTCCTCCAGCCCTGAAGTGTGGTTTGCCACCCCCTTCCCCAGGCGATAGAGTAACACGGGGAAGGGTGGTGAGTTAGCCGGGCCCGAGTTCAAATTCTAGCTGTGTGACCTCGGGCAAATGACTCAATGTCCCCATGCCCCCAGTGAGGTTTATAGTATTACTCATCACAGGACTCTCGTCAAGATTTAGGGAAAGGAGGATGAGGATCCTCATTGGGATTCTGCCGGCACGTTCACACAGCAGGCTGGCTGCTTCCGACATTATTAAGACCATAGTTCTCGATCCACGTGACTATGACTAGTGTTAGGTTTCCCCTATCCCTGGTGTAAGACTGGAGTCGAGAGACCAGTTAGGAGACCATTGTGGAATCCAGGCAAGAGGGCCCTGGGGCCTAGTTCAGAGAGGAGGGCCGACCTGAGAGCTCTTTAAGATACAATGTATTGATTGGCTGCCATTTAAACCTGGGGTGGACATTTTGGGGGCCTCCCTTTTGGCTCCTGTTTCTGTCCCATCCAGGATTCCCCATTGTTTTCTTTTCCTAGGCAAAGAACCACACACTGAGTGGCTTAGAAGAACAGAAATCTATTCTCTCAGAGTACTGGAGGCTCGAAGTCCAAAACCAAGACCCCCTCTGAGGTTTTAGGGAAGAATCTGGGCCATGTGTCCCTCCTAGCTTCCAGTAGCTGACAGCAATCCTTGGCATTCCTTGACTTACAGACACATCGCTCCAGTTGCTGCCTGTCTTTACATGGTGTTCTTCCCTGTGTGTCTGTGTGTCCCAATTACTCTCTTCTTGTAAGGAAACCAGTCATTGGAGTAGGACCTAATCCAATGGCCTCATCTTAAATTGATGACATCTGCAAAGACCATTTCTAGATAAGGTCACATTCACAGGTACCAGGGACTAGGACTTGAACATATTTTGAGGGGAAACACAGTCAATCTACAACACCCTTTATGAGGTTTCAAGCACAGCAAAGACAATACGGTAGCCAACAGTTGTTGTTTCTCTTTCATGAGTGCTAATTGCCATCACCCTGCAGATGCCCTCTTCCCACCAAGTTGTGTGGGAAGGAGGGTCCTGGCAGGTAGGATGATTAGCTTCCCACTTGAAGTGAGTGAGCCAAAGTTTGAGCCTAAGGGGCTCTGGAAATCTAGATCAGCCTCCAACAGGCTTTGGAGGAGGAGATAGGGACTCCCTCAACCAACCCTCCCAGGCAAATTCCAGCTGACTGCCTTCTCCCTACTTAACAGGGCTTTGAGGCATTAAAACTGATGCCTTATCATCTAACAACAGATGCTGTTCCTGGTTCTTCTAGAAGTAACTTATCGCATTTGCTGATATTAAATACTTCTATAACAAATGCAGTTCAAATGCCTCAAAAGCAGACTTTAAAGAGTATACTCAACACCAGGGATACTACATCATCCCGAAACATTTACTACTAATGAAAGTCAACTCATTTGAATATTCAAATCCTTTTTCCTAACACACAGATCAAACTACATTAAAATATTCTTTTTGACACTAATAAGCTTTCTGATGGCCCCCTCAGATGGGCAGAGCGCTATAAGTCTCTTCTCAGAGCACTGGCCTACCTGGGGATTTTCCAATTTCCCAGAATCAGTATAATCGACAGGATTATAACTGATGGGAAATGGCATGAGAGAGGAGGAGAAGTAGAGGATGATGGGAACTTTCTGGTTTGGGTAGTTATTGGTAATTCTGCCATTTCAGCAAATGGCATATTAGAGGAGAAGTTGGTATGTGCATCGTGGGGAGGGGCCAAAATGAGTTCAAGTTTGGACATGTTGAGTTTGAAATGTATGTGAGACATCCAAGTGATGATGTCCAGAAGGCCAGTGACTATGGGTGGAAAGTACTGGAGTCAGATCTCTACTGTAGATGTTGACTTAGGCATCATCAACATTTGATGGTACCTGAGGCCAAAGAGTGGATATGACCACTGAAAAAGTGTGAGGATAAAAGAGATAAAAGAGAATCCAAGATGGAACTGGAGGCCCCCAGCACTATGCACACTGGAAGAGCAACCACAAAGAAGCCTGAATGGGAGTCAGGGAGGGACTCCAAAGGTAGAAGATAACTCGAGAGTTCGGTGGGACAGAAGAGGGGCAGAAACAATTTGAAGGAGGAGGAGGTCAACAGGATAAACTCCGGCTTGGTGGTTCAACCAGGTAAGAACTAAAAAGCATGAGTTGAATTTTAGGAGAAGGGGGTTGTTGATCAATTGTCTGAAGGTAGTGGCTGAAGAGTGAAAAAATAGATTCTACAAAGCATAGAAAATTATTTGAAGACTATTGGCTAGAAAGAGTTGACAGAGAGAGAGAAAGGGAGGACTTGAAGGTCCAGGCGAGAGAGAGAAAGAGACAGGATGGTAAACGGAATAAAGCCCCTGAGACAGCTGGGGATGATGGCATTCAGAGCCTTGGACTAAGGAAGATCACTTCTTTCTTTTTTAAAAAATTGTGGTAAAATACACTTAACATAAAAGTTACCATCTTAACCATTTTTAAGTATACAGCTCAGTGGCAGTAAGTACACATTGTTGTACAACCATTCCCACCACCCATTTCCAGAACTTTCCTCATCTTGCAAGATTGAAACTGTACCCATTAAACAATAACTCCCCCACCCTGTTACCCTGTTTTCCCCAGCCCCAGGAAACCACCATTGTACTTTCTGTCTCTATGAATTAGACTACTGCAGGTACCCCAAATAAATCATACACTACTTATCCTTCTGGGACTGGCTTATTTCACTTAGAATAGTGTTCTCTAGGTCCATCCATGTTGTGGTGTGTGTCAGAATTTCCTTCCTTTTTAAGGCTGAATAATGTTCTATTGTATGTGTATGCCACATTTTCTTTATCCATTCACCCCTCTATGGACCCTTCTTTATCCATTCATCCCTCTTTGGACAGTTGCTTCCAACTTTTGGCTATTGTGAATAATGCTGTTGTGAACACGGGTGTACAAATATGTCTTCTAGTCCCTTTCAATTAATTTGGGGATATACAGAAAGTCACTTTTTTTTCATGAGGTGTCTCCAATATCCAGATGTCAGTCTGACAACTCTCCTGCACTCTAGCCTCACTTCCTGAACCACCTAGGTATTTGCAAAGAGGCCTCTTCTCCCTTCTCCTCTCCCCACTCATCTCTTCTGCTTCTGATCCTATTTTATCTTATTTTCCCCCTCTCTGCCTATAAGTAACTCAGTTTACAAAGGCACATCTGTCTAACCTTCCCTGAACAGAACTTCACCACTCTGCTATAGACTGAATGCTGGTGGTCCCCCCAAATTCATAAGTTGAAACCTAAATCCCAGGGTGATGCTATTAAGAGGTGGAGCCTTTGGGAGGTGGTTAGGTCATGAGGGTGGACCCCTCATGAATGAGATGAGTGCCCTTATACAAGAGATGCCAGAGAGCTCCCTCATCCTTGTCCACCCTGAGAGGACACAGCAAGAAGACAGGCATCTATGAACCAAGAAGCAGGTCTCACCAGACACTGAATCCACTGATGCCTTGATCTTGGGCTTCTAGCCTCCAGAACTGTGAGAAATAAATTTCTGTTGTTTAAGCGCCCCCCCCCCCCATTCTGTGGGATTCTTTTATAGCAGCTCAAATGGACCAAAACACCCACCTACTCCAGGATTCCCAAACCTCTCCTGGTTCCCATGTCACATATGAACTCCTTGAGTTACTTTTCAGTGACCTCATAATCGGGTTCATTATTACTGTTCCAGTGAGTCTTACGTCCCATGCTCACCTTCTCTCGTTCAAGCAAATCACTGTTTCGTCCACATGCCATGCTTGTTCTTACCTTCCTGACTCTGTTCATGCTGCTCACCCAGTTTCAAATAACCTTCCTTGTGCCCTCAGCCTGAGCAAACTCTGTCCATCCAAGAGTGTCCAGCCCAAGTGTCATCCAAGCCCCATTCCTTCTGTGCTTTGGCAAAGTCATCGCCAACCGTTGCACCATATTCTCCTCTCTGGGCAGTTATTATACCTAACATTGTGCAGGCTAACTCTTCCTTCCCTGTGGGTGAGAACCATCTGAACTATGGGTTAGATTATAAAGTCCTTGAATCCAGGTCCCATGTCTCTTAATACCTTCCCTGCATTCTCTGCTCTACCTGGAACAGCTGAGAGAGGTGGTGAGCCTTGAGGTGGATAACTGTCTCCTTGAGAAATGGAAATAAAGTTGGTTTAGTCTAAACAGGCAAGTAATAGGCAAAAGGTTGAGGCTGGAAAGGATTAGTGAGTTCTATGTCAGCCCAGAAAACAAATTGAGAAGCTTGCTTAAGAGCATACAATTATTTTTTTAAAAGATTTATTTATTTATTTATTTGAGAGAAAGAATGAGAGAGTCGGGGGGGGGGGGCAGAGGGAGAGGAAGAGAATCCCAAGCAGACGCCCCGCTGAGTGTGGAGCCTGATGTGGGACCCGATCCCACAACCCCGAGACCACAACCCGAGCCAAAACCAAGAGTCAGCTGCCCAACTGACTGAGCCACCCAGGCGCCACAAGAACGTACAATTATTTAGTGGCAGAGCTGTAACTTGCATTTGGAACTCCTGACTTTTAGACCTTTGCTTTTCATTTTATAACACATGGGTGAATGTTTCACTGGTGATATCAACAATTTCAGGTTGAATTTGCTTCTGCTTGAAGTGGCAATCGCAACTCTGATTGCTCTTTGTGTCCAATACTCTCCAACCATGTGAGCATCTCCCATATTCTCATTGTCATGTACACGTTCCTTCAGAGAATGGGAGGCACAGTCTTGAAAGTGGCCCTAGAGATCTCCCGGTTCCTTTTTGAATACCTCCATCCCTGGACAGCTCATGATCTCAAAGAAGCAGATAAAGCTACTTGGCCACCTTGTTGATAGTGTTAAATTAGCTATCAACTAGGTTTAAATGAGAAAGTCTCATAGGACTTTTTTAGGAATGTGATGAGTGGTGATAATCAGATTAAGGAATAATTAGGTGGTCAGAATGGGTTTTATTCATTCATGTTGCAATGATGACCAGCAGTCAAATTTACCAGATTAAGCTTATCACTATTTGAAGCCAAGTTCCTTACTAAGGAACATAGTTCATCCGTAACCACTGACTCTTGGACCTGATGCATGTTAAGGACTTTGCAGCTGACTAAGCAAACATGGATTACCATAAGTCACCATGTTTGATAAGTGATTTGTTAACATTAAATGGTAACAGAAGTCTTTGCTAGGATTGTGGATACAACAGAAGATGCAAAATCAAATACAGACCTCTGGAAGTATTTAGTGCAAAGTGCACATTTGACTGAATTTCTTTAAACAAATTATGATTCTCCTTATTTTCATATTGCCTCCTTTTCCATAAGATTCTCCTTGTTTTCATATCGCCTCCATATCCTCTGTATGATAATGTATGTTTTACATTGTCCACCATCCTAAATCTCTAATGTAACTTCTCTACTTTAGAACAAATCCACATCTGAGTCGTTATTGTTCCTTTTCTAAAGTAGCCTTGTAAATCATGTAAGTAAGCAAAATGTTCCAGTCGCCCCATGAAAAAAAATATTACCAATATTGGCTATTCTCTAGGAGACAGATATCCTGCTATAAAAACAACAAATTCAGCATTTTTTTATTAGTGGGATGGGAACATTTTATGTCACATTAATTAATAATGTATAATCTTTCTTTAAATGCTTTATTTTCCATCCCCTCTGCTCTACAGTTATCATAAAATCATAATGTTGAAGTCGCGTTGGTTTTCCATGGGAAATTGTCAAGATTCTGCTACCATTGACAGTGCCCCTCAAATGAAAGCACACAGATCACATATCCTAGTTCCATTACTCATAAATTTGATGCTACAGATTATATGTAGACCATAATTCATTTCTAGAAATTGTCATAAAGAGACTGTCATAAAGCGAGCTATATTCTCCCATGGGAACCATGTTACAATTAGGGGTTACATATCTGATCCAGAATGCAATATCAAATACGTAATGGATATGCAAAATATGTGCCATAAAATCAAATCTACAAAACTATTAACCTCTTCAATTAATTAAAATAGTAATGCTACAAATTGGGCATAAATGTACTATGTACATTATACAACAAGCTTCCAATGGGCTATAAAGTGCACAAATGGCACATAAAAATTATGAGTGGCCAAATCAAAGATGTGACCTATTAGAAGCTGAAATCCATGTTAAATCTTAAATTAACAATACTTCTGCATGTCTTATTAGGCTATGGAAAGATGTTTCTGGTTGGGGGGTGGGATGTTTGCACTACAAAACCCCTAAGATTGTTTGAAAGAGCAAGTCTTGGTTTTTGCGAATAGTGCTATTAGCAGTGGGGCTTGGAGGAAAGAGATTAGGACTGAGGTTCAGGTCCCTTGAATCAAACTCACCTGCTTCCTATGAGCTAGGCAATGTACAAAGTACAGGCTTAGCCCCAGCTGAGGTCTTGGGACCTCAACTTCCTTAACTATTGAATAAGATATTGGAGTAATGACCTCCAGCTCTAAACCTCCATGATTCCACAGCCTAAAAGGGCCTTATGAGGATGATCTGGATGGCTAGGTTTCTTAAAAAGCTGCCTAAAGATGTTTAGACTAGTATCTTTTATATTTTCCTACATAAATTCACTTTTCATGAAACAGAGGGATTCGAAGTCATTCTATCCATGTTAGGGATGCCTGAAAATATTTTAATAGCCCTTCCGTGTGGGGAGGGACTGAAGATGAAGTTGAGGAATAGGACTGATATCTTGTTGAAAAATTTACTTAAGATGACAAGAAAACACAACTGACCTCCTTTTCACCTTTCACATCTTGACTTAAAGCTACACATGCAGCTGTTTGAGATGAAACAATAAAGTTTCCTGGAAAACAATAAGCCTGCTATGGATGGAATGTTCATGTTCTCCCCAAATTCATAGTGAAACCCTTATCTCCAATGTGATGGTGTTAGGGGTTGGGGCCTTTGGGAGGTGATTAACTCATGATGGTAGAGCCTCATGAATGTGATTAGTGCCTTTATGAAAAGAGACTTGAGAGAAATGATTTTTCTCTGCTTTCCACCACGTGAGGACACAGCAAGATGGCCATCTGCAAACCAGGAAGTGGGTTCTCACCAGTCACTGGATCTGCCCACACTTTGATCCTGGACTTCCCAGCCTCATGGACTGAGAAATAAATTATGTTGTTTAAGCCACCAAGTCTATGGTATTCTGATATAGCAGCCTGAAATGACTAAGGCAAAGTGCTCCGAATTATTTTACTAGATGCATGGTTGAACATTGTTAAATGAATTCACACTTCATTAGAAACCTGCAAAAATTAAAAGGAAACTTTCCATTTCTGGCAGCGCGCTGGACTTGATAACTCTGCCTCTGAAGCTATTTAAAAATTATTTCCAAATGCATCAATGAGCTAGCAAGAAGGTAGAGATACTCAGAGGCCACAAGCTAAGTAGCAGCTTTAACCTATAGAAGTAGGTAGAGCACTAAATCAACCTTTTGCCTTGAGTGTTCTTATTGAAATCCAGTGAACTTGAGCTTGGCTTTCAAAGCCTTGTGGGGACAGTGACATTTGACAAAAGCCAAGACTGCCCATGGAGGGTCTAATTATAGGTCTCTTGCATAAAGCTGAGACTCAAAAGGCTATTTCCTGAGGGTAATAATGAATTGGAAATAAATCCACACCTAGGTTAAGGACGGGGAGGGGCTGCAAGGAAACTACCTCTCTTGAATCTTGGAGTAGCAGAAAACAAATCTTTCTTGATAATTCAAAATTATAAGCCTCCCTTCATGCATATTCATTACCAAAATTTACCACACCTGGTGATTCCTAAAACCTTAAGCAAGAACAGGTTAAAGTAGTTTAGGATCGATTGGTGCCGCAGGCACCAGTTTCAGATAGAAATCCTCTCTGGAGGAAATCATTTTCAACGCAGGCCCTAAGAATTCCCAAAGATAAAGCTCTAAGGAATATCAGGACAATGAAAAATTTCAAAATAATAAGGAAACAAAGCACAGCAAAGGCAAGCTAGCAGGAATAACAGATGCAGAAAGCAGATGTAAAACTCCTTCAGACACAGAAAGTAAGTTTGCTGAACATTCAAAGAAATAAAAGAATGGATTAAAAGCGTGCACAAAGAGTAAGAAATGAAAAATAAAAAGGAGCCAGTAGAACCTTAGAAATGAAAGTCCTCCTAATGAAAAACACTCTATGTCTTACAGGAGAGTACTCACAACAGAAGTGGGAACCATGAACTGGGAGACAGATTCAAGGAATGATCTAGAAGACAGCACAGGAAACAAAGAGATTGAAAATAACTGAAGAAGTTAAGATGGCACGGAAGCTCGAGGAGGACGTTCTAATTACATCTCGTTTGAGTTCCAGAAAGGGAAGTGGAAAAAAAAAAGGACAAAGGAAATGCATGAAAAGATTATGCCTGAGAATTTTCCATGGCGGCCCACTTTCAAGAGAGAAAAAGAGAGCCATGCAAGAAGGAAGCCAATCTTTTGGTAACCTCGTTGCTGAAGTGATAACCTACCAGGGTCGTAGTATTCTCGCCATTAGAAGCAAATCATTAAGTTCAGTCCATTACACAATTACACAAGTGTGTGAATGCCAGGAAGTAAGGACTGTTAAAGGCCATCTTAGAGACTGCCTATGTGAGAAATCAATGAAATGCACATCAAAACAGAATAAGATCCTGCTACACATATACTAGAATGGCTAAATTTTTTAAAAATGCAACATCAATGTTAACAAAAATAGGGGGCAATTGGAATTGCTGGTGGGATCTAAAATAGTACACACATTTTGGAAAACAGTTTGGCGGTTCTTAAATAGTTAAATATACACCTATCATATGTCATTCTGCTCTTAAGTATTTACCCCAAAGAAATGAAAACAGGTGTTTGCACAAAGACTTGTACATGAATGTCCTTAGCATATTTATAACAGTCAAAACACTCGGTACAACCCAATGTCCATCGCAAAGGAAGTGATAACAAATTGTGGCATATTTATACAATTGAACACCACCCAATAATAAAATGGAACTGTTGATATATGTAATAATGTGAATCAATCTCAAAATAATTATGCTGGATGAAAGAAGTCAGATCCAAATAACTATTTACTGAATTATTTCACCTATATAAGATTCTAGAAAGAAGGAAACTAATCTATAGTTACAGTAAACAAAGTGATTGCCCGGAGACAAGGGGGGCAGGAAGGATGGAGTGCCAAGGGCATGAAGAAGCGTTGGGGTGATGGAAATGTTCTGTATCTTGATTGTGTTGCTGGTTTCACAAGCTTTTACATCTGTTGGACTCATCAAATTGTACATTCTAAATACATGCAATTTACTGTACTGAAATCATACCCTGACAAAGTAGTAAACAGAAAAAAAGAACAAGGCAAAACAAAACATTTTAAGACCCAAAATAAACCCCCAGCCCCTCAAAAAAGCTGAGTTTGCCACAACAATCCTTGACTAAAGAAAGTCGAAAGAGATTTACTTTGGCTAGAAGGAAAGTAATCTCATATGAAAGGTCTGAGGTGCAGTAAGGAATAATAAGCAAATGGCAGATATTTGGGTAGATTAAACAATCATTAATCATATAAAGAAAAAAATCTTGATGTTTAATTTGGGGTGTTGAATTATAGAATCAAAATACCACTTAGTAGTAACACACACTTTGGGAGGGAGGTGATGATATATGGTTGTTTTAAGTTCCTTATATTATTTATTTATTTTATTTATTTTAAGACTTTATTTATTTATTTACCAGAGAGAGAGAGAGAGAGAGCACAAGCATGGGGGAAGGGCAGAGGGAGAAGCAGGCTCCCCGCTGAGCAAGGAGCCCGATGCAGGACTCGATCCCAGGACCCTGGGATCATGACCTGAGCCGAAGGCAGACGCTTAACCAACTGAGCCACCCAGGCGTCCCCTTTATATTATCTATTATGAGTGTAAAGATAATGGATAATCTGGTCTGTAGATAAATTTAGATTTCTTTAGTAACCACAAAAAGAATACAAAGTATAGGACTTCCAAACTAATAGAGAAAAAATGTAATGATTGAAACATAATCACAGGGAAGGCTAAGAAAGTAAAGAAAAAGAAACATTAAAAAATGTGGGCAAGACAGAAGGCAACAGATAAGGTGGTATATAGTTTACTCTGGCTGCTAACACATAAAGCCACAAACTTAGTGGCTTCAAACAACACGCACAGTTCTGGAGTCAGAAGTCCAACATGGGCTGAAATCAGGACATTGGCAAGGCTGCGTTCTTTCTGGAGGCTCTAGGGGAGAATCTGTTTTGGAGCCTCTTGCAGGTACTAGAGGCTGCTCAAGCCCCTTGGGTCACAGCCTCATTCCCCATCTTCAGAATATTTATGGTATACGGCAGCTGAGTGAGGGCAATTGCCACAGCAGGGGGACACTGTTACACCTGTTATTCTTCGGTCTTATAATTGCAAGGGTGAGAAAAGCACTGGGTAAGCAGGAGACAGAGGGCTTAGGGACCCACAGTCCGCATGGGGAAGAGTCTGAGATCAACAGGGGTTAGCACGGGTGCCCTTGTGAGAAGGTGGATTGGGGCCGCAGACAAGGGTCCCCTGGGTCCTCTGGGACGTTGAGGTTGAGCACAGCAATATCCACTGAGAAAGCAGGAGCTCTTTCTCAGGTGCTTCCGTTGCCAGGCGCCCCTAGCACCCGGGGGCATCACTAACCCATCCAAATGTCTCTCATCATGCCGATGGAGGACAGAAAAGAGAAAAGGCACAAGGAGAATATGAGAAATATGAAAGGGGCATACCTATAGGTGTTTCAAAGATTTGAAATGTAAGAAAATATGGTGAACATTTTATTCTACTATATTCGAAAACTTGAACCAAATAGACAGGTGTCTGGGCAAATATAATTTACACAGAAATAGAAATAGCAAATAGGCCTGAAAGATGCTTGTGTGAACACATGTATTTTCTTCTTCTTTTTTTTTAAGATTTTATTTCTTTATTTGACAGAGAGAGTGAGAGAGCACAAGCAGGGGGAGTAGTAGAAGGAGAGGGAGAAGGAGACTCCCCACCAAGCAGGGAGCCCGATGTGGGACTCGATCCCAGGACCCTGGGATCATGACCTGAGCCAAAGGCAGACGCCTAACCATCTGAGCCACCCAGGTGCCCAACACATGTATTTTCTTCCTACGTCACGAGCCAGCCTTCTCTCGTGCAGGGCACTAGACAGTGGAATCACTGACAAGAAGCGCCACAATGCGAAAAACGTGACACTAAACAGACTGCGAAAAGGACACATGTTTCCCCCATAAGAGCTGAAGCTAGAAGACAGAGCCTTGCTCGCCCTCAGCCGAACCTGCAGGGAGAGTGACTCAAATTTTTCGCCACTCTGCACCTGCAAATGGCCACAAATGGCCGCAAAAGCGCTCCATTGATTCCGGTGTTACAGAGAAGTCTTAGCAAGCAGGTGTGTTTGCAGATGCGGAATCCATGAATAATGAGGTTTGGCTGTAATTCCTTTAAAAGCAGAGGGAAGACAAAGGTGGAAGTCCTGGTCAGACCAGTGAGATTTTGAAAAGAAAAGGCACAATTTTCTTTTTATGCAGATGATATGATTATGTACATAGAAAACCCCAAAAGGATCTCTAATAATTATTATAGTTAACAAGACTTTAGAAAGATTGCCTAATGCAAAATTAATATATAAACATTTATCTGTTTGTATATTTCAGCCATAAACATTTAGAAAATGTAATTTAATAAAGGATACCAATTATGATAGCATTGAAAATAGATAAAGCACCCAGGAAGAAAACAGTTGAAAAAAGGAGCATGTGTCTTAATGTACATAATTATTAAATTTTATTGAAACATGTTTATGAAGATGCCAGTAAGTGAAGAATTTACTGTGTAAATGGATGGGGGAAAAACGATTTAGCAAAGAAGTCGAGTCTTCCCAAATTTATCTATAGACAATGCAATTCCACACAAAACACCCACAGGTTTGGGTTGTTTTATTTTGTTTGAACTTGATGAGCTGATGTGAAAATTTATATCAAAAAGCAAAGGATCAAAAATAGCGAAGACACTCCTGAAGAACAAGCTGGGTGCCTTGCTTTACCAGAAGCATAGCAAGAATTCTTATTTGGAAATACTTTGGAAAGACAGATTGACCAATGAGACTGAATTAAGTGCCCAGAGACAGACCCAGATACATATACAGAAACTTTAGACACTGCTGTTAGTGGGTAAAGAATTATTTAAAATGGTGCTGGTCCATGGGTAAAGGATTGATTACTTAAAATTATTATTTCATTTTATTTTTTTAGGGAGAGAGAGAGATAGTACATGAGCAGAGGAATAGGGGAGAGGGGCAGAGGGGGAAAGAGAGAGAGAATCTCAAGCAGGCTCCATGCTCAGATCAGAGTCTAACCCAGGACTCGATCTCACAACTCTGCGATCATGACCTGAGTTGAAATCAAGAGTTGGTTGTTTAACCAACTGAGCCACCCAGGAGCCCCTAAAATGATTATTTTAAATTGATAATTTAAAAATCAGTTGGTGGAGCACCTGGGTGGCTTGGTCAGCTAAGTGTCTCCCTTTGGCTCAGGTCTTGATCCTGGGGTCCAGGGATCGAGCCCCATGTCAGGCTCCCTGCTCCGTGAGGAGTCGGCTTCTCCCTCTTCCTCTGCCCCCCTCCGCGCTCCTTCTCCCTCTCTCTCTCTCTCTCTTGCTCACTCTCTCTCAAATAAATAAATAAAATCTTAAAAAAAAATCAGTTGGTGATTCACCCAAAAAATAATGACATTATCTCATAGTACGTAACAACCCATTCCAGGTGGATTAAACATTTATATGTGAAAGGCAGACCCATAAAACTTTTAGGAGACAAAGTAGGAGAATATTTTTATGACCTTGTTATAAGGAAGAATTTCTTCAACAAGATCAAATTTTGATGAGTATATAGAATAACTCGAACACTTACATGCTGCTTGTGGGCATGTAAGTTCTTAGAGATGCACTAGAAAGTAACAGGCATTATTTAGTCAATTTAAAAAATGTGCATATCCAATAACATAGCCATTCCACTCCTAGGGATTTCCCCTAGAGAAATCTTTGCATGTGGATAACAGGAACTCCCGTAACACTGTTCATAGCAGCCCCATAATAGGAAAAAACCTGGAAACAGCCAGCATTTCCATTGACAGTAGAATGGTTAAATAAATTGTGGTATATTTGCATAATCGAATGCCATAAAGGAGTAGGAGGGAATGAATCACAGCTGCACACGACGATATGGGTGATACCTAATATTGAATGAAAAAAGCAAGTCTTAGAAGCATACCCACAGTATGGTTACATTTATATAAAACTTTAAAAGGCTAGTTTGGGTATATTGTATGGAGATACAGACATGACGTTAAAACTACAAACCAAAAAAGCAGAATGAGTCCGGAGTTCAAAATAATTGGGGGGTGGGGACAATGAGATGGAGGTGGAGCCCAAGTACTTCTGGGTAATGGTATCGAGCCTTCTCTTAAACTGGTTCATGGGTCATTGTGTTGTTATTATTTATACCTTCCATATACACATATTTTTTGGCAAATATAGGGCATTTACTTAAACGATTGAAAATGAAACGAAACACAACACCAAACAAAAATAAAATCTTTCCAGTAATTGCCAAGGCAGGCAGTATACTGATGGCCTTGATGGATAAGGAGATTGACCTAGGGCACCTGGGTGGCTCAGTCGTTTGAGTGGCTGCCTTCAGCTCAGGTCATGATCCCAGAGCCCCGGGATCGAGTCCCGCGTTGGGCTCCCTGCTCAGTGGGGAGTCTGCTTCTCCTTCTGACCCTCCCCCCCCCATGCTCTCTCTCTCTCTCTCAAATAAATGAATAGAATCTTTTTTTAAAAAAAAAAAAGGAGATTGACCTACTATTTATGGATTAAGCTGTTGTGGGCATTTGACATGCATCATTTTATTAAATTCTTTCAGCGATCCTTTTGGGATGTGTCTTATCCTACTTTATAGAAAAGGAACACCGAATCTTAGGTTAAGTAGCTGGATCAAGATAAGTAGTAAATAATGGAACGGGAATTGGTGTTCCGAAATCTTGTTAAAGACTAAATCAGGTGGAGAAAATGGGCACAGGCCTTTCCTTTAGGCACCGGAGAACCGGGGGCCTCTTTTTAACCAGGGAGAGGCCGGCATAGACACTGTCACTGCACTCACTCCAAAGGGCAGGTTCCCGAGGGAGAGAGAAAACAAGGCTAAGGAAAATGGAAGCCATTTTCCATCCAAATGGATTTGTGCAGCCCCCAAAGGGGAGAACCTGTGGCCAAAACGAATAGAATAGAGCATGATCTGCGAATGAGGAAGTGGAACTACAAAACAGGGTCACGTGAGCCTTCCAAGGTGAGTAATGCTGTTAACATGGTGTGAGGTGGTGGCCGTTCCAGCAAAGGCAACTGCCGCTGGGCTGGACAGACTACAGATCCTGCCTGTGGTGGGAGGCTGCTCTCCACAGATAAGGCCGCCCGTCCCTGCGGGCACCCCCCTTCCCTTCAGATGAGGCCAATTAACATCACTCATTTAGAAGAAAGCCTCTTCTCAGAATTCAACCTTTCCCTGGTGAGCTGGGACAGAAACAATTCAGCAGAGGTGATTTGGGGCCTAAGAATTCGGCAAGAGGCAGAGATTTCTGATGGGCCATGTTTACTAGAAACACTACAGATGCTTTTTCCTTTGGGCAGGCCCTTATTCTGTGTGGAATGCTCTGGGAAAGTCCGCATTTTCCACTTTCCCTTCCCCCTGTAGCCCATCTTCTGGTAACCGCCTCATCTAAGCTCTCTGGGTGCTGAGAAGCGGAGGGGTGACATTTCACAAAACCATGGCCTGAACACGCTTCTGTTTGGGAAAGAGACTTGTGAAGTATCCAGTGTCAACTGAGTCCTCCCAAAAGCCCGTCGCCTACATCATCCAGGCGGTAAAACCTCGTGTTCTATGGATCACCGAATTCCTGGGATCTCATTTCTACTATCTCTTGGAATTTCCTTCAAAATACAACAGCCTCTTCAGCCCCCAGATGCAAGGTGGCGGCTCAGTGGCTTTCACAGTTTCCCTGTAAGTCTCACTCTAATTTCTGCTTATTTCCCAGAACCGCTGAAGCCCTGGTTCCCTCACCATCATCTCCCACCCCCAGAAAACACTGCCTCACTTTACTTCACATTATATAATTGAACTTTCCGGCTAGGAAGGTGCACTTCAGATGTTAGCCATGGTTTTCACAGTTAATAAATGAATAAATTAAAGAGCTCCCTGACAGCTGTGGTTTATGGGGATCAGAATGACATTGGTTCAGTCATCTGACTCCATTTCCCACCCTCCCTCTTATCGTTGAGGTGAACTTGAAGGGTGGATCCAGTTTCCTTCTTTTCCTGGTAGAAGCTGGAAATTAAACTCTATTGTTAATCAACTGAAAATAATTCCATCATAGTAGCAATTTCCATACCTAAGAGAACTTAGTTAGAATCCGGCAGAACCATGGGGGCTTCTCATGCCCAGACTCTCATTTTTTTTTATTGTGGTATAATATCCGTAAGATAAAATTTACCATTTCAACCATTTTTAAGTGTACAATTCTGTGGCATTAAATACATTTACGATATTTTGCAAACCATCACTACTGTCTATTTCCAGGTCTTTTTCATCTTCCCAAACAGAAACTCTGTGCCCCTTAAGCTAACTCCTCAGTCCCCCTCCCTTCAGCCGGTGGTAACCACATTCTGCTTTCTGTCTCTATGAACCTGACTATCTGAGGTTCCTCATATATGTGGAATCATGTAATCTTTGCCTTCTGTGTCTGCTTTATTTCACTTAGCATAACATTTTCAAGGTTCAACCATGTTGTAGTAGAGTTTTACTATGTATCAGAATTTTATGTGTTTTTATGGATGAATAATATTCCATTCTATGTCTATACCATATTTTGTTTATCCGTTCACCTGCTGATGGACGCTTGAGTTGTTTCCACTTTTTGGTTCTTGTGACCATTGGTATACAAGTATCTGTTTGAGCCCTAAACTTCAATTATTTTGGGTGTATGCTTAGGAGTGACCTCGCTGGATCATATGGTGACTCTATGTTTTAAGGAACTAGCACCTCATTTTTAAAGTTAAGGAAACTAAGGATCAGAAAGGACCAACTGTTTTTTTAAGATCATACTTACTAAGAATATTTGATTACTATGATTCTTTTAAACATGTGCTTCTTTCTACCTTAAAGTGTATCTTAGGAACTTCTAGAGGGCAGGGAGCTTAATTCATGTTTGCTTGAACATGACTAGCAGTGCCTGGAGCGTGATCAACATTCAAGCAATGTGATAGATGTTTGTACATCAACGTGTTAAAATGCTACTCTATCAATGACCCAGAACAAAATAATAGATGGCAAGTACACTCACATTCCAAAGTGGGGTGCTAGACCACCTATGAAGGACTTGCACATGAGGTATTCTGTAAGCCTATCTTGTGACCTTAAGTATAGGAAAGGACTGAAGTTGAAGACATCAGGAGAATATCTTTAAACAAGGGTGTTGAAGTGTCTAAACAAGAGTGTTGAAGTGTGATGACACTTTCCCTTCTCCCTGGTGGCATTATTGGGAGAAGGCTGGGCTTCCACTGATGGTAAGTCAGAGGCACGTTGTAGACTAAACATAGGCCACTCCGAGGGAGCTCACCCAAGATGGCGTCCTGCCAGGAAAAGATGGGGGTGCACTTTTGGATGCAGAAGCTAATAGAAATGTCGTAAGAAGACAGCCGGAAGAGAGCCCTCATCTTTTCAGTCAAGAGAGCTGCGGGTAGATGTTTCTAGTAGGTGCTGCATGAGAGAAAGTCAGCAAGGGAATTACCTATATTCGTAGAACACTTGAGCAGATATTGACAGTAGCAACCAAGGAAGATCTTTCCAGAGCTTCTCTTTCCAGTAGCTTGACCCCCAGTCTCACCTGCAAGTTTTATCTGGAAGGATTCAGACAGAGAGGAAGAGGAAAGGCCGAGAAACCAAAAAGAAGTCAACCCTGCCATCCCCTCCCCCTGCAGGCTCCCAGCCAGAAGCAAAGCTAATCCAGGGGCAGGAACTTTCAATGAAGTTCCCAGTTTTATCTGTTACACTGAAGAGGAAATTTACTGAATGGAGGCTATCCCTGGTTCTAAAAGTGACTAGAGAACTTTTTCTTATCAAAGGGTGCCTGACAAAGATATGGGAGCCAGCCAAGAGTTCATCTAGGAGGGTGTGGGGCAGAAATAGCTCAGACAGTGAGGGGAAAGAATAGAGTTG
This sequence comes from Phoca vitulina, assembly GCF_004348235.1. Lineage (NCBI taxonomy): Eukaryota > Metazoa > Chordata > Mammalia > Carnivora > Phocidae > Phoca > Phoca vitulina. The sequence goes on from NW_022589730.1 coordinate 14,393,370, forward strand.
TTTTCTGCTTATACCCTATTGAGTTTTTCTTTCTCAAGGCTAAATTTAAAGTGTGTTAAAATAGATTTTTGTTTCAAGAACATTATCCATCTTAAGCTTACTCAGGCTAACAAAAAAATGTTAAATTTATTTGCTTCTGATTATAACTTAATTGGCTGAATGTGGTGACAGTGCATATTTTATCAAAGTAAGAATACTTTGCGCTATCTGGCATCCACTACCAATTTTAGTAATAGCACTTCAGTTCCTTGTGGAAAATTATTTCTCCCCCATTCCATATAGTTTGGTGAGACTATTATTCAAGATGTCCTGTCTTCCCCTAGCCAAAGGATGGGATAGGGGGCCAAGCCCCTGGAATTTAAATTTTGAGCAGAATGAGAAAAAGACAAAGAACACTTGGTACCCATATTTAACAGACAGAACACTTTGATAAGATTGTAAGTAGCAATGTAAATTCTCTGACCTCCCCCTCTAGATCCATGCTTCTAGACTTGGGTTTCCATAATCTTAGCCAGCAGATATCTTGCCAATAGATTGCTGTAATCATAGTTTCTATTGCTTATAACCAAAGGAACCTAATTTGTGCTGACTGGAGGTTGGTATACATTTATTTATGTCATTAGTACAAAAAATAAGTTTTTACTTAACACATGTGGTTGGGTAGGGAGATGCTTGCTAAATGGAAGAAGAGTAGGGGTGAGTGCTACAAACAGTAAGTGGCATTGTGGCAGGCACTGGAGAAACAAGGATTAGTAAGACAGATATATCCCTGGCCACATGAGATTTACAGTGTGATGGGACCTGAACAGTAATAAATAGCACTTGTTTCATTGAGTATTAATTGATGATGTTGGGGAAACAAATGGGTCCTATGGGAACATGTAGGAAGCAGGGAGGGCTTCCTGGAGCAAAGGAAACCTGTAGGATAAGAAGTAGGACTCACTCAGCAAACTGGAGAAGGGCTGATGATAGAGCTTAGGATGGGAATGACATTGTTTTCCAGGTAGAGAGAAAGAAGTTCAAAGTTTGGTGGATCAAAAATGCCTGGTGCCTCCAGAGATCTGAAGGAAGATCTCTGTTCTGTGGTTATGGAAACTCATGAGCCAAGAGCCTGTTGATGTTGACTGAGAGGATGGTAGATGGGTGTTGCCCTCACCTTTAGTGCAGGGGATTTTAGAAGTCTAGGTAAGCTAGTGAGAATAAGGAAATATTCCCTTGCGAGTTGGGTTGAAGGGAACACTTCAAATTCCTGTAGTCAGTGCCTTTTTAATCTATACTTAAAAATGGTTCTGCCCAGCCGAGTACGAACAGAAGTAGAAACAGCAGTTACCTCTGGAATAGTAGATCCAGCCATTTTGTTTTAATTCAGCATGTTTGGATAAGAACAAAAATAATAATCTAGGTGTGAGAAGACAATGCACGTGCACAGATAGAAAATGGCAGATCTGCTACCCCATGACACAATCTGATGATTCTCCTCATGTCCTGCCCAACAATGGGGTGGGGGGAGACAAACCAAAGGAACAAATGACATCATGGTTTGCAAATTTCTTGCCTCCCTAGATCCCTTCAGAAACCCAAGAGTTGAAAACCTCAAGATGGGAACTACTGAACAGGGTGAGTAGTTATTGAGACTCCCAATGATTTATTTTGGGAATGCTGTGTAGAGCTAATAAAATGGAACATCTGAATGTTTTGAGACAAACTGACTAGTTTCCACAACACCTAAGGAGCACTGCTACATTGACACTCTGGAGGATGTAAAGATGAGTAAGACATATTCCTCACCCTCCAGTAGCTTATCTTCTAGAAGGGCAGTTGAGACCTTTGGTAGATCTTTTTAACTCTCTTGGACAAATCACTTACTGTATAGTGGTATACATTGTCCCCAAGTAAGAATTGTTAGTCTATATTATAATGAATGGAATAAGCTAATCATTGATGATATGACCTAAGCCTCATATACCATTATGAGAGGAATTCAAGAAGGAAGAAGAAATGTTTATGGCCAAGGGCTTAATGGGCTTCATTTCATTTAATTCTCCCTGCAGCCTTGCAAAGTAGACATTAGTGACCTCATTTCACAGAGATAGGAACTGAGGCAAAATTAGGGAACTTGCCTACAGCCACATGACCAGTAAGAGGAGAGCTGGGTAGGAAGCTGTCTCTGGTCTCCAGGGCCCGTGCATTTCCCACAGTACCAGGTTGTTGCTTACTGCTTCAGACTGAATTCTCCCAGGATCCAGTCAGATCCTTGTGTGCTTCCCCAGTGCTTCTAAGCAGACCCTTGAGATCATTTAAATAAGTGATGAGCATATGGATTAAAGAGGCTTCTTTTGGAGATTTCTTTTATTTGCCTCTCCTAGACAAGACTCATCTGATTTTGTCTGACTTATCTCTGGAGAGGTGGGGCCTTGGTGTGACTATGAGTCTTTTCCTCTGCTGAATCACCAGTCTGTGACCCTAAAAAGTCATAGTTGACAATAATCACTTATTATAATTGAAGAAGGAAAGCACGAATACTTGCTGAGTGATAGCTAGGCTGCTATATGGGTATTTAGAGAGAGGATATATACTCTACTGCAGTGATCTTTATTTTTGAACACTTCTGGGCCACCCTTCTTCCCACTCATTCCTAGAGTGTTACTAGATCTGACAGCTGTCAACCCTATAGAGTAGGAGGTTGCTAAAATATAGCGTATATCCGATCAGTTTTTTTTTTTAATCAAGTGCCTGAGTGCCACAAACTCTGATAGCGACTTTCTTGGAGCCTTAAGCTTCACAGAATCCCCACGTAGTTATTATTATCCTTGTGAAGAAATGAAGTTCAAGGACATGAAACTTTCCACATCCCCACAGTTAGCAAATGACAGATCTGGGATTCCCTGGCACTCTCCAGGTATTCTACTCACTGCTCTGCCTATGAGGGGTGAGGGGGTGAAAGAGAACATTAAGGTCTAGAAAGCCCAAGGGGATTGGTGATCAATGGAGTCCTGAAAAGACAGTCATTCTGGACTGCATGTTTGTGCCCCCACACACCAGCCCCCCCGGCCCAACCAAATTTGTATGTTGAAATCCTAATGTCCAGTGTGATGGCATTAGGAGGTGGGGCCTTCGGGAAGTGATTTGGGGGATTAGTGGAGCCCTCAGGAATGGGATTAGTGCCCTCATAAAAGAAACACCGGAGAGTCTCCCACTCTTTCTGCCATGTGAGGACACAACGAGCAGACAGCTGTCTATGAACTGGGAAGCAGGATCTTACCAGATTCCCAACGTGCTAGTACCTTGGTCTTGGATTTTTCAGCCTTCAGAACTGTGTGAAATAAATGCTCATTTTATTAGCCGCCCATTAGATGGTATTTTCGTAATTTAGCAGCCCAAGTGGACTAAGACAATGGTAGAGTGATACATATTAAACATAAATATGATTTTCTGTCATTTGTTGCCCTTCCTGAGTAGACCTCTGATCTTCTCCAAAAGAGCTGGTCACCTTTGATAATGTACCCCACCATTGCTTCCCTCTGCCACTGATGGAGCTCTCTCCTCCTGGTTATCAGATGGCCCTTTGTATCCTCAGAAGAGGTGCTCCCATGGAGATTTCCAGGATCTTCTCCACCATGACCCTTACAGTAATTACTTAAATTTTCCTTTCATTCTCCCTACATCTACTAGATGTTGGGGCCTCAAGGGGCTCATGGCCAATGGAAGTGGTAGGCAACCAGCCAATCCATTGTACCATGCCTTACAAAGGTATACTCAGTCACAGATTTAGTGTGTTATTAGGAAATCTCTAATGATTTCCTAGTGGTAAAATGTCTCATGATTATAAGACACAACCCCAAAACTATTATTTTTAGCATCCTTGATTGCATCCCATCTGGTCAGAAAAAATTAATCTTTTTCTGCAATTCCTTTATCACAGTTTGCTAACTGCTTTCTATTTCCAACAATGAATCATCTCAATGTGACATTTCATGCTCCTAAGTGGCCTCTGGTGCCAGTGGGCCCGGGTTATCCTTTCCTGGTGCGGAGTGGGGGGTGGGGGCTTGGTGATGCTGTCTTCCTTGGTGTCTTAGCAAGAAGATGCGGAAGGAATAATGCCACATATAAGTAGCCTCGAGTTCCCTTTATAGCTTTGCCTCACATTTAAGTGTAATGCCCGGCGCTTTCAGCAACATAAAAAGTATCTTTGGATTCCTGGAAATTTTCACCAATAGCACGTAAGAGATTCATCTGGCCCATGATGGGTCTGTGAGTGGTAGTGAAACAGGGCGAGGGGAAGCCAGAAACAAGCACATCTTTTCTCTTTCCCTGTAGCATTCGAAAAGCACAGTGGTGAGGCGATGGATGTTAATAAGAGAATGAAGTGGTTATTGGTCAAATGATCCCCGTGACCTATTTTATCTAACTAGTGAGTCTGTTGTACCTGTGACTCTTTACTGAGCAAATTCCACCACCAGGTTATACACACCGGGAATCGGTGGAGAGCATCAATTTCTTTTGTCCTTTCTAGAAGAGGTGAGAAGAAATAAGAATATGGCCTCCCCGCAGAAATGCAGTTAGGTTACCTATAGCCCAAAGACAGGTTCTTGCCTTCTTTGTCCTGATTTCTGGAAACAGCCAATCTCTGAGCATTAGAAAGTCCAGGGCCCAGTGTCGCTGAATGAGGGAAGCAGGCCGTACCTCAGTTTCCCAAGCTGTTACACAGCTGCTGTAGCTGGCATGCTTTATTTATTTTTTCCTTGCACGCTTTTTTATCAGAAGGCATCATGATTCATGATATAATTTCTGGAAAGTTCATAAAGCTTCCCAGGATAAGGTTCACATTTAAATGAAATATAATGCAACTTAAGAACTTAAATGGTCCAGATCCTTCAAATGTGTGGGTTGCTTCATCCTTGACATGGGCTACTTTAAGAGCTGTATCAACTCTTTCATTGCACAAAGGTGCTGTCAGGACATTTCAATAAATCATGGGATTCATTCAGTCAGTCAGTCAGTCAACAAACATTTCCTGACACCCATTACATGCTAGACGCTATGTTAGCCCTTGGGGTTATCCAGGAATTCTAAAATGGTTTCTCATTGTTGTAAAGTGTTTTGGCATAAAATGTTGCATTTATCTTCACAAAAGCAGGGGGAAGCAGATATCGTTATTAGCTTTATTTTACTGATAAAGAAACCAAGACTCAGGGAGGTCAAAGGCTGTGCCCAAGGACTTACATGTAAAACCTACTTTCTCAATTTCATTCTATTTCCAATATAACATGCTGTATTCTCAATTTTATGAACTTTAGTTACTAGGTTTTCATCAAAATCGATGAGCCAAAGTCAATATAGAGCCTAGACCCTTGGCATTTGCAGATTTAACTTTCTTGGCTTTGACTATTTGCTAGACTCTTCTCGGGAACCATTAGCAAGTGACCTGGAAGAGCCATGACTTGGGAATTTGAATTGCAGAGACATGACCTGATAGATCGTATGTTAGGCCATAACACAAGTCCTGAATCTCTTACCCTAGGAGGCTGGAGTGCAGAGCCAGTCCCTCCGGTTCTGAGCGGCTTACCAAGCATCTGCATCTCAATGTGGCTCTCTTTCTGTAGGTTTTCCTTAATGTATTTTATAAGGAAAATGCTACAGTGGGTTGCCAATCAGCAGTAGCATTTATGAATACCGGAACTTCCAGAGAAAGCTTCAGGAATTGGCCATCAGGAATATCAGTGTGTGAACGATGGCTAACGTGGGAATTGACAACTTCAGTTTGGAGAGGGAATTTGACCTAGTGGTTCACATCTCCTTGGCCATTGACTCACCAGAGCCTCTTTACCTGCTTTCTCTTTCTCCTCGGTTTAAGAAAGGGGCATAGCACTCTGGTATAGGTCACTTTCGATGGGAACTTGAGCAGTCATGTCCTGTTGTGCAAGACCTTCAGGGGGCTTCCTCGGGGCCCTCCAGGTTTCCACAGTTCTCAGCGGTTCCTTCTTCCTAACTCAGAATGGTTAGTTGGGATAGTGTCTTAGTCTATTAGGGCTGCTATAACAAAATACCACAGACTGGATGGCTTATGAACAACAGAAATTTATTTCTTTCAGTTCTGGAGGCTGGGAGTTCAAAACCAAGGCACCAGCATGCTTGCGTTCTGGTGATGGAGAACCCTCTTCCTGGTTCATAACTGGTGCCTTCTCTCTGTGTCCTCACCTGGTGGAAGGGGGGCTAGGAATCTCTCTGGAGCCTCTTTTATAAGACGCTAATTCTGTTAATGAAGGTCCTGCCCTTGCTCCATGACGAGCACCTCCCCAAAGCCCTACCGCCTAACGCCATTATCTTTGGGGGTTAAGATTTCAATAAATGAATTTTGGCAGATGCAAATATTCAGACCATGGCAGGTGGATATTGTAGGGAACATAGTTTCATGCAGCCTTGGAGATTTGCAGTAGTTTTTTGTAATTTTCTACCTACCATGAGATTAATAAAGTAACCAGGTCTTTCTCAGAATTGCTACATTGGCATCTACTTTATGCTCCTTATTGCTGATAGGAGTCTAACCCAGAGTACAGTCCCTGACCCTAGAGGCTTCATTAAACATTCCATTTCCATAAAATGCTCCATTTGAAAGAATTTTGTTGGGAATGAAACACTCTAAATAATGGATTTCAAAAATCTTTTTTTATTTGGAATAGATATTAATAAAATAAAACTCTCTATACCAGTTAAAGGCTATTTTAAAGAGTAGGAAAAAAGAGGAAATGGGATTTGCAGTCTCCAAGCCCTAGAATCACAAAACAGAGCATAAAACAGTAGATTTGGAGCAGAGAAGCAATAGTTTAATAACTAACAAAATCACTATTTCCAAAAACTCTTCCAGTGAGTGGAACTCAGTCCCCTTATGATAAGACAGTACCATATGCTCTGCTGAAAGTAGTAGTTTTGGGGGGAAAAATCCCGTTTTTCACCATTAGTCACCAGTGACTTCACACATCAAGACTCTTTGAAAATATCCTTACTGACCACAGACTAATCTTCTTGTAACCATGGAGTTTTATTTAACCAAATGTATACATGTGACCCTCCTTGGTTGCAAGTGACGCTGGCGCTTTGATTTATTTATCTTAAAACCACCTGCTTTGCCATCCATTCTATCACATAGAGGAATTTAGAAATGTCTTTCGGAGGTCAACAGCAAATCTGTGTCATATCCTGGAACGAATCACAGGCTGAGTAACTTCTGTTCAGCTCCTCCTTTGCCCAAGAGAGGGAAAACCAGAGTTGACTTGGCCAAGATAAAATGAAGGGGAAACAAAAGAAAACACACCTGAGTTTTGCACGGCGCTGACCTCATCCTGAGCACATTATAGTTTCCATGCTGGGTGTGAGTGTTAGCAAACATTCTTGAAGAGCAAAGAAAAATGCTGCTTCTGCAAATGTGAGAGCCTCAATACTAATCAAAGCTTTGCCGCAATCTTGCAGTATTAGTGAGATTTCCCAGCTGTCAATCATTGCCGTTCTGAGAGCTGCAATGAGACTCTGGCTGAATGTGTACCTCTCAACAACTTGGGGCCCAGAGCAGGCATTGTCCTCTTTAAAAGACAACCTGCAGACTGTCAGCCAATTTCTTCCCATCTGGAAGGGAGGAGGCAGCCCTCCGTGGTCCAGCCTGAGTGGGGCCGCAGAGGAGTTGGGGCAGACATGGTACTGAATGTCTTTCTTCCCTACCTGCGTTCATTGCTCAAAGGAATGATGATTTCCAACTGCAAGTGGCCTTAAAGAGGGACAATTTAGTACCAGACTGTCTAATCAGGAAAGGCAAAGTGTTTGAACTTGGGAACTTTACTCTAATTCCGATAGAGAGATCTCTAGTAATAGAAATTAGTTAAGTGTCTGTTCACGGTAACAGAACGTATTTACTGCCACCTCTTTCAAGATAATGAAATGCCATTTAAATTACCCTCTCTCCCTGGTAAATCTGAGCAGAAAGCAAACTCCCTAAGTTTCCTATCATTTTGCAGAGCCTGAAACCATACTAGTAACCACTTCAAATCTCACTAGGGAAGAACAGCAGGTAGGAAGCTATTTGGGATTTATAGCGCCACTTACTTCTATAGGCAAAACCAGAGTCATAAAAAGCAAGAAGAGTTCTTAAGCCCTCCAGGGTAAGTAAGGGAACGCACTTTAAAATCCTGATTTTTATTACTCTAGACAAAATAAGACACCTTACTTAGCCTGTTGCTGGAAGACTGAACTTCAGCCTTTGTCTGAGGCTCTTATTTCACCCGAGTCTCTGCCCATTTGTCTACATTGAGCCCAGGCCGGTCTGGTGTTTCTCCCAGACTCAGCTTCCTCACCTCTCAGGTGGAGCTAGTACTATCAGCTGGATTCTAGCATCATGTAAGGACACTTTGTAATAAAACGTGCCATCTTGCGGCTCTAAAGTTCTGCCACGATGACCAAGAATCGCTCTAATGGCAGAGAAATTAAAACCAAAAGTGTGATACTTTCCCGAGTTTTTCATACCCAAATTGGTCCGGGGTATATGCTCTGTTTCCATGTTGTTGATTTCCCTCGTTTTTTTACTGCCACTTCATCTCTGGTAGCAGAGGTGGGCGGCAGGAGGGAGAAAGGCATGAACGTAGTATCTGAGCTTTCCTGGGCAGACTTGGCTGGGACTCAGCAAGGAAGCCGTGGAGAAGCCCCACCGGTTTACACCTCTTCCAGAAGAGGCCAGTCTGAGGCCATGGAAAGGTCCAAGCATGAGGCTATCCTTCCAACTGGAGAGAGGTCTCTGTCCCGTTGCCTCCCTCCCGTCCTTCCCCCCCCCCCATCCCCAACCCTGGGAAAGATGAGCCCTCCTCCTCACCCTGGAGTCCTTCCTCTTGCTCTTGCTGCAAGCCCCTTTTCTCCCCGGCAAAGATGCATGACTCTCTCCTAACAGAAAAACAAAGTCATTTGATGAAACGTGTCACCCCTTGGAGACAAGGGCACTGCTGTCCTTCCCCTCCCCCGTCCCCAGTGCAGAGAGCAAGGCACGTCGGGAAAACAGGGGCTGGCATCAGGTTGAAATGTTCACCTCTCTCTAGCTGTGTGTGTCTGGGGAAGTGATTTACCCTCTCTCGCCTCAGCTGAAACAGCAGCAAAAAAACAGTTGTAATAATGCCTGCGAGAGTTATGAGGCTGATACGAGATCATGCGTTGAAGCGCTCACAAAAGACCCAGGACGCAGAGGTAACCAGGGTCTCTTCCGGGCATGGCCAGAGTTTTTTGGCATTGTGGTTGGACCTGCCACCTCTCCTACCTTGCCCTTGCCTTGCTGCTCAGGCTCTGGAGGGACGTCCATGTTTGGTGACCTTCTGCCCATGTACCAAGGATAAATACCGCCTCTGCCTGGCAGTCTTGCCCGTACCAGTTTCCATGACACAGCATTATCTCTGCAGTTTACAAAACAGCTCACAGAACTCCTCCTACATTGTAGAGTCAAAATAGATGGCCAGGGCTCTGCATTCAGTGCAGAGATCTCTGCTTCTCCAGAGCCCCAGCAGCCTTGGGCTCCGATCCCTGGGACTCTGGCAAACCCTATTTCGGGCTGGGGGCCTTCCTGAGTAGCTCGGAGGCCGATGCCTGGGGAGTGTGCCGTGTCAATCAGAAGCAAGCCTAGGCCTCATCCTCACAGTCCCGAGAGCCACAGACTCGGTGACCTTGTGCCGGTTATCGTGGAGTGAGTGGGCAAACATGAGGCCCCAGGACGTACATCTAACATCCCCACGCTCACCCTTGTTCGCTTGTCGGAAGCCCGTGCTCCCGTGGAGTCCCACTCCTTTGTTACCCATGGGAGAAACTGAGGCACGGGGCCAGGGGCAGCCACAGCACAGCTAGGGGACATCGTGGGCTCCAGCCCCAGCCAGCAGCTTGCTTTACCACACCTGCAGCCCGTAGCCTGTTTGTCTGCAGGCAACACGTCCAGCTCCGTGTGTTCTCTACAAACAAAGGTGTTTGTGGGGAGAAAGGCAGAAAATAGAGCGCTTGGGCTGACAGGCAGCTAAGAAAGGTGTGTGGGGGTGGGGGGGGGGGAGAGACAGGAACCTGATGGATCAGGGAGACGAGAGAAGGGGCTGAGAAGTAAATCCAAGGAGCAGGGAGACATGCTGGTCAGGTGTGGAGTGAGATGGCTGGTAAGGGGCCGCCAGGCCAGGAGGGAGCCGAGGGAATTTGTGCGTACACAGAGGCCGCTCATTCTGTCATGACGCCGGAAATTGAGGGTAGGACCCGCCATCTTGGACAAAAGCCCTTGCTGCTTTAGGATTCACAAGCACAGAGAGGAGGAAGGGAGGGCAGTTATGTGGGCACCAGCCCCTCACCTCGAACTGGAGGGGGAAGCGAAGGGAATAGCAGAGGAGAACATAGATTCAAAGACCTTCAGGCCTGGAAGACACTGTCTAATTTTACTCCTTCCTGTACAAGTGGGCAAGCGGCCACCCAAGGAGGTCGAACGACCTTACTGCAGGCCACAGAGTCTCTGCAGAAGCCACTCCAGGTCTCCGTTTTAGTTATCCGGGTCGGTTATGTGGGTTGAGTAGTGGTTGCCCCTCTCAAAAGATATTTTCAAGTCCTAACTGTTGGTACCTGTGAACGTGACCTTGTTTGGAAAGAGGGTCTTTGCAAATGTCATCAAGTTAAGCTGGGGTCACACGAATGCAGGGCAGACCCTAATCCAAAATAACTGGTGTTCTTGTAAGAAGAGGACAAGAGACACAGACACACAGCGAAGAAGGCCTGGGGCCTGGCCTGGGGCTTTGCATGTTTCCACCAGCAAGCCAAGTAGTTTTGCTTGGGGGACCCTCAGTATGCATTCTCTTGAGGCCGTCATTCTGTCCTTGACACCAACAAGGCCCCTTTGTCGAGGAGGTGAGAATGGAAGAGGAGGAGGGACACTCCCTGAAGCCCTAATAAGAACACACATGACCGAAGAACTGGTACAGGGAGGAAAAGGCAGAGGCTTCAGGAAGAAGCCCCTTGAGCCCCTGAGGGACCAGCAGCTCCCCACAGGGAAGGAGTAGGATTACCTGAGCTCCAAACCAGGCGATTACTTCTATCTGGCCTCCCGAATCTCAGGTCCCCTCCCCTCAGGTGGCACCACTGTTAATGGGTCCCTGTGTTGCTGTTGCTCAGGCTTGCATTTGAACTGAGGCATTTGGAGCAGTGCTCCTGCAAGCCTGGGGGCTCTTTTTCCTCAAGAGTTCTGAGACCTACTCCCAGGTTTGGCTTCCAGAGGTCTAGGGCATGGCCTGGGCCTTTGCATGTTTCCACCAGCAAGCCAGGTGGTTTTGCTTGGGGCACCCTCAGACTTTAGACATGGTTGTTCCGTAAATGATCTAGAGCCTTCCAGGGTAGGGGATATTGGGGGACATCAGCAGGCAATGAAAGGGACTATTTTGACAGGTCAGTGGTTCTGTGCTTCCTTTCAGTGACCTCATCCGATGAAGCTGGGCATGGCCCCAGAGCCTGGGGGCCCCCCAGGGGCTTCCCGGACGTTTCTGGGCAGACTGCTTTCCATGAGGAGAGCTTGCGCCTACCTCAGAGTGGGAGAACAAGAGACAAGTGTCTTAGTCTATTTTGGCTACTGTAACAAAAGGAACAGAGATGGTGGTTTAAACAACATTTATTTCTCAGTTTGGGAGGCTGGGAAGTCCAAGCTCAAAGTGCTGGTGGATTTGGTGTCTGGTGAGGCTTGCTTCCTGGTTTCCTTCTCACTGTGTCCTCACATGGTGGGGGGTGGGCAGGGCATTCTGTGGGGTCTCTATTATTAGGACACGAATTCCCTTCGTGAGGGCTCCACCCTCATGACCTAATCACCTCCAAAGGTCCCGTCTCCTAATACCATCATACCGGGGGTTAGGTTTCAACATATGAATTTGGGGGGTGGGGGGACACACACATTCAGTATGTAGGGACAGGGAAAGAATGAAGACCTCCAACTCTTCCACCGGCCACTCAAACCCACCTCCCTGCTCAAGAAGGGAAGAGGGGAGATCATTCCACAGTAGGAGGGTGGTTAGGAGTGGGAATGCACTAGCGTTGCCCTGGGCACCCGGTGGCCGGTCCCTCTGCGTGTCTGGCTGCCTATCAGCTCTTCATACGCATGCCTGGACTCTCCAGGCAGCAGCCGGAGAGCTAGACTCTCTCTGGAACAGGTCTTGAGAGGAGGCCATCAGACGTTGCTGGGGATGTGGGGTACCGCTAAGGATGTGCCAGGCTTCACGTAGGCATCATCCCCTTGACAAGGGAGGCTGAGCAAACATCATCAAGTTTATTCAAATATTTGACTTCCGGAGTGCCTCCTATATTCCTCTTATTTTTTTTTATTTTTTATTTTTTTAAAGATTTTATTTATTTATTTGAGAGAGAGAGAATGAGACAGGGAGCACGAGAGGGAAGAGGGTCAGAGGGAGAAGCAGACCCCCCACTGAGCAGGGAGCCCGATGCGGGACTCGATCCCAGGACCCCGGGATCATGACCTGAGCCGAAGGCAGTCACTTAACCAACTGAGCCACCTAGGCGCCCTCCTATATTCCTTTTAAAAAGGAAATCCGACGAAACGTAGAGCAGAACACTGGCCCCATTAAAGTGACTGTTGCTTCCCCTCAGGCCATTTCCAACTAACCTCTGAACCCTCGCCCTGCCATATTTAGAACCGTTACAAGGTAAACTGAGGCACATTAAAAATTTTGAGTTATTTGAGCAGACTCAGTGAGAATGGGACAACACTGAACTGGAAGTGGGGAGGAGTGCTTAACAAACAGAAGCTCGGGGAAGAGTTTTATAGAGAAGATGCGGAAGCAAAGAGAGGAAATGATTTGATCGGCAACAGCTTAGAGTCTTGTTGGCTTGTTGTTTGTGATTGGTTGTCCTTAGGTTTTGATTTCATAACCCGAGGCATGTCCAGGCTTGGTTTTGGTTTGCTTATGGGGGCCACCAAAGCATTAGGGCCACTTTAGTAAATGACCTCTTTGTTTATTTATTTTATTTTTATTTTTTTTTAGATTTTATTTATTTATTTGACAGAGAGAGAGAGACAGACAGCAAGAGCGGGAACACAAGCAGGGGCAGAAGGAGAGGGAGAAGCAGACTCTCTGCTGAGCAGGGAGCCCGACACAGGACTCGATCCCAGGACCCTGGGATCATGACCTGAGCCGAAGGCAGACACTTAATGACTGAGCCACCCAGGCGCCCCAGCCTCTTTGTTTAATTAACTGAACACAACCCGGCCAAGAGAATTGTGTGCTGGGTTTAAACGATGTATTTTTAGTTAGACATACGCATCACATGTCCCCTGGTGCCGACAGCAGTCACTCTAGGTTTTTCTTGGCCATGACGTGGGAAGGTAAGGCAGAAGCTGCCTTTTCTCGTTCGGTTTGGCCCGTTGAGTGAGCTTTGTATTTCTTTATGGTGTAAAGACTGCCAGTGATGACGAGGGGCAGAATCGGGTCGTTATCAAGAGCATGGACCCTGCTGCCAGCTTGGGTTTGAATCCTGGGTATGCTGCTCACTGGCCTATGACCTTTGGGAGCTGGTTAACTCTCCGTGCCTCAGTTTCCTTCTCTTTAAAATAGGACTGCTCATGGTACTTATCTCACAGGGTTTTTGTGAAAGTTAAATGAGTTAATGTCAAGTGCTCAGAGCCGAGCAGAGCCCATCGTAAGCACTTAAGGTGAGTCGGGTTTATTTCAGTTCATGCTTGACACGTATTTGCCATCTATTCCTTCAGCAAGTAGCAGAAGTCATCGTCAGAGTAACAAACTGCCGTTTGATGCTCAGCTCCCCCTTTCTAAACGCACAGAACACCAATTAAGGAAATTCTTTCTGTGAATGTCTGCAAAATATTTGTTCGTCCTCTTAAGTACCTTCTGCTCCTTTATAACCTTTCTGAGAATGGAGGGACTGGTAATTGCTTTTACAGTAAATTTGGTAAAGGTGCATCTTTTTTATGTGTCCAAAAAGGGGACTGGAATTCTGTATCCTCAATCTTTATTCCTGGGTGTCCTTGAACTTGTACCTGGGTCTGGGAGGTTGTGCGGAGGACTCATGACATCACGTTCATGAAGTGCCAGGCTGGCACATTCTGGAATGCTCCACAGAGTTATGCTCCGATTCTTTGCTCTTCCAGCCTGTTTACCAGCCTGAACTATTACCATAGCTGTGGGGCGGCTTCCTGCCCCTGCCCCACCGCCAGAATGACTCCCTAAGGACGGTTGTTCACACAGTCAGTGAGCACGGAGGAAGGAAATGCACATAATTTAATCTCACAAGTAGAAGTAGCCCCCAAATCACCAAAGCAAAGAAGCGTTGAATTGGGGGTCCATGTTCTAGAACTGTGTTCCAGAGGTGTGAGTTTTCTCTTGGCCAATTTCTTTTTGAGAAAGTTGCCACCCTGGTGACGGGGTGTCACCTCCTATCTGTGCCTGAAACCCTGGGTGGGGTTTGAATCAGGGGGATCCTCCTGCGCCCCCGCAGAGGGGATCAGCTTGTTACCACTCTTGCCTGGAGCCGTGAGTCCACTCCAGAGCGAACCCCAGCTCCCTCTGCAAAGCACACAGGCAAACCTCATCAAAGAAAATGACAAACAAGTCCACACTGGCTACTGGGAGGAGACGCTTCATCTCTGCATTGCAGCGTCCCTGGCTGTCAAGAAATATGGTGGGTTCACAGGGTTCAAGGAAAATAGAACTGCCACCTAAAAACCATACTGCACGTGCGTGCTGTGAAAGGCCATCCTCTGTGGCGGTTTTCTCTGACATGGCTAGTTACTGAGGTACTAACCCAATTATTTGTAGACACCCCACCCCTGAGGATCTAGCTTCTCCAAAGCGTTTACTCCAAAGCATTTACTCCAAAGCTCTGCCCCTTGCTTCCTCGCAGGAATCTATTCTTCTCTTCCCCTACTGGGAAAACAGTTGCCCCTTTAAATATAGGTCATAGAACTTCCATATGGGCCAAGAACCATCCGCTAAGAGAGCACACGATACAGAACTCTTTATGTAAACACTTCAGTCCCCACTGCCAGACAATGACCAGATGCCCTATGGTCCAGGCGTCTACAATCCTGGCACTGGGCTTGTACAGCGGTGGGGTTGGTTCTTCAAAGGGAGGATTTAAATGCTCACATGTTTCCTCCCATTACAAGCTCCGACTTATTACCTACCTCCTATTGTTCTCATTCACTAGGGAATGCCTTTGTGGTTGGCCTCCCAAAGGAGAGTAACAATGACCTCAATTCAAGCCAAGGAGCACAAGAGGGGCCAGATGGTTCTCCGTTTCTATCGTGCCAAAGCTGTGGCAACTCTCCCAGTGGAAGACTTGCACACAGAAGTGAGAAAATTAGTACTTAGGCAAAGAAATTTATCTTCTATTCAGAAAAAAATGACTGGTTATTGTCAGGGTTTTGCTGCTGTCCCGGTTTTTCGGTGGCCCTAGATAATGACCATGAGATAATCTGCCCCTAAGGCCAAAGAAGCTTTCTGACTTGAGGTGGATCCCAGCGTACTCTTGAGTGAGGAGACTTATTGGTAGACAGGTTTTCTTGAGTAGGAGCTAGAAGAGCGTGAACTCCGAATATTTTCTGCAGCTGTCCTTAGCTTCCTAGAAAGTTTTGTCATTTGGTTTTGAAATCCTGTGGTATGAAGTGTCTGAGAGTCCCTCTAAATATCTATTAAGAGACATGGATTATTTGTGTGTGTCCGTGTTTGCATTCATGGGTTAAACTTTTATCCAGGAAGGGATACAGGTGCTTTGAGGAAATTGTTTCTGACTCCAGGCTCTGTATTAGAGGTTTTGAATTGCCAAAGGGATGGTCATATTCAATTTCAGTTTGTACAAGAACTTCCTAAGGAAGTTAAAAGGGCTGCTTCCCACACTTGTATACAAGCAGGGTAAGTTCTCACTGAGGAAAGGGTACATTAACACTTATTAGCGTCATTCCGGGGTCAATAATGACGTCCAGCATGCCTAAATGACAACCAAGCAGCCGCTCTAAAGAGTGGAAGTTAGGCAGAAAAACAGATTCATATGATTGTATGAAAACCTGGAGAATTGGATTTATCCTAGTAGGAAAATCAAAGCGTAGAATGTCTTGAGAGGGAGCAGAACTGGAGAAATATGGCCAACAGGAAACCACTGGTGTTTGATGAGGTGGCCGGAAGGCTTGAAACAAGGTGACTCATGCTGGGTTGTATGGATATAGGCTGTTTTGACATCATGCCACTTCGAGGCCAAGTCTCTCCATTATGTTAAACCTTCAGTGAGCTGAAGTCGTCTTCAACACAAAGCTACTGGATGAATGTGTTTGGGAGGAAATCACAGAAAGAGCCATGTCCCAGGTCTTGGGCCACAGCGGATGTGGGAATGCGGAGAGCTGTGGGAGGGGACAGACAGTGGAAACGGGAGCCAGTAATGCCTTCAGAACAAGCTGGAACTCGCCTGAGAATTTGCCAGAATCTTGGCCTCCCCCCAGGATTTAAGACAGGGCATTAAGCCAATTTTATTTCAAATCTCAAATGACACAATGACCTCAGCCAACCCCGGATTGCTTTGGTTTCTAAAGCAGAGTGCAGCTCTAGGAATCAAATAGAAAACACATGTGAATCACAGCACATGGAATTTGGCACTTAGTAGGTCCTCAACCATCAGTAACCATGACTAGTGTGGTGGTTGCTATTGAAGACTGTTATTTTAAAAGTTGCTAAGCCTATCTATTTTGATAAGGAATTCTCTTTTAAGAAGCGTTTGGTGGAAGATCTTGTTCCCTGTTGGCTAAATGTCTCTCTTCGTTTATTATGATCACAGATGTTTGCTTGTTGGATCATGACATCGTCATAACCCAGGCAGGGCCACCACCTAGAAGCAGCTTGTCTGAATGTCGGAGACATTCAAGGAGATCATCATCATCCTGGAGGAAGGCCAATATAGGATCACAAAGATGTTGGCAAACTACAGACCAAATCTGGACGATGGCCCTGCTAAGAATGCTTTCTATATTTTTAAAGGATTGAAAAGTAAAAGGGATATGTGACGAGGACTGGATGAGAGCAACAAAGCCTGGAATATTAACTCTCTGACCCTTGACAGAAAGTCTGCTGTGCCCTGGCTTGGGCAGTGGTGGTGGCCGTCAGACCCCACAGTCGGGGAGGAGGGAAGAGGCCCTGGGGAAGGCGTCACAAGCACCCAGCAGCTCCGAGTCTGGGCTACACCTCGTGCTCCAAGTCTGGCAATGTGTCTCGTCGAAGCGAACGGCTCAGGATCAAGTCATCCCCACCACGGCCCACAGAGCAGGACCCAGGGAGCATAAAGGAGCTCCAGTCTCAGAGCTGAGGCTGGGAGATGCTGGTGCCCCAGATACAATCTCGTCTGCCCCAGAAGCCCTGGGAGGGAGGCTCTGCAGGGACAGTTGGCTCAGCCTTCAGGAGGAGCAGGAGTGGGGCACGTGGGGACAAGGTCACATCTGTAAGGGAGGCCGGGAGATGGGAGAGCACTCTGACGAGAGCCCATTGTGGGGTCTCAGGCCTCAGCCAGCTCAGCCAGCTTCTCCTCCAGGGTGGGCTGAGGAGACAGGCCACTTCCCACAGACACCTGAGCTTTGGGTCAGTACGGTCCTACAACAGCCACAGAAGGCCCTCTCAAGGGGCCTCTGCTCTGCCTTCTGTCTGAGTGCTTAGGTCATAGTTCTTTCCTCACCTCGCCCAGCCACGCTGCGGGGAAGAAAGAACACCCAGCCTCTAGGCACCTTCCTTCCCCCCTGCCCACCTTGGTTCACACACAATCGGGAGGATTTTGTCAGTCTTCACATTCAGCATGTTTGGGCTTCAGCGTAAGAAAGACAATGAGGTCTGACAACGAGAGTTCACGTCAAAACACTCTGCTTTAAATTCATTTTTTTCTCCTGTTCCTTTTTGGCACGGTGGGCATTCCTGCAGAGCGGAGTTTGAATAGAGGTGCATTCTTCTTAGGGGAAAATCCTGCTGCCTTGCCCAAGGCTGAGCTCTTCGGCCAAAGCCCTCAGCGCTCTGGGCGGCCGGGCCCAATCAGCGGGTGCTTCCTGGCTGCAAGCCACCTTAGAAGGTCAGTGGTGAGGCAGGCTGAGGGGCTGGTGGTGATCAGGTGCACCCAGGCACGGGGACGGGATGCTGCGACCATGCAATGTAGGGCATCTCTCGGGGGGTGCCCGTTCTGAGAGCCACAGTGGCTGGTGGTTGGCATTTCCCTGGCATTTTTCAGGAATTAGGAGAAGGTGGTTTTAAGCTCTCTAACAGAAGGACCTTGTCTCTTTTATTCCCTGCCACATTCCCGCTGTTCGTCTCAGTGCACACTTCATGGAAGACACTCAAATATCTGTTGATGTTGGGCATGCTGAAAGCCCGATTTTTAAAGGCAAACCAGCTCGTTTGCAAAGAAGGAGTGAATCTACCCAGCGGTTGGTGCAAGGATCTATTCCAGAAATTCTTTCTCCCTGAATCCAGTCCCTCAGTTCTCTTGAGTCTCTTCTCTGTGTTTGACTCTGTGGTAGAAACAGAGAAATGGAGCTGACTCGGGTAGTTACACTCTGGGCAAGTGTAACTCGCTGGCTCACTTGCCTCTCCAGCTTGATCGCACCATCCGTCTTTGACTTCAGTTTCACACCCACTCAAGTCTTGTAGGTAGTTCCTGAACAGAGAATAATGTAATGCCTTAGGAGTCAGAAAGCTCTGGGTTCAAATCCTGACTCTACCCCTTCCTAGCTGTATGACCTGATGCGGTGATTTAAATGCTCGAAGCCTCACTCTTTCATCTGTAAAATGGAGATAATAATTGGATCTACCTCTGAGTATTATTTGGGGAGTAAGTGAAATGAGTAGGTGATACACCCAAAAGGCTGCCTGGAAGGTAGGGAGGAATGTAATTGGGTTTAACTATTATTATAGGAGTGTGTGTGTGTGTGTGTGTGTGTGTGTCTGTCTGTCTGTCTGTCTGTCTTCTCTGCCTGGAAAGGCGCAGCCTTGCCCTTCATTTATTCTCCAAGGTTCTGTCCAGTTATTACAATACTCCTCTGGAAGGCAGTTTCCTCGGACACCTCCCCTCCCATGAATGCCTCCTTTGTGCTTCCATGGTACCCTGTGCATGGCTCTGTCTGCGGATCTGCTGTCCTGTATTATCATTGTCAGCTCCAACGCGGGACCCTTGGCCAGACTGGGAGCTGCTGAAAGTCAGGGCGTGGTTTTACCTGGCCCCTCCCCTCCTGGCTTACCCGAATTTTTATTGTGTTAGGGGTTCAAGTGTTTGCTGAATAAATGAATGGGAAAGTAGTATCGCATCATTTATGGGATAAAGGACGGTTACAGAGAGTCAGGCTCACTTGAGGTCAGAGGAAGGGAGAAATGCACTAATGCTTGTGGGATCCATTCAAAAGGAAGGAAGGACAATTTGATAAGAAGTGAAAGTCTGTGTGTGGCACTGTTATATTATCTGTAATTTTTTAAAAGGAACTCTGTTTAAACGATGTGGTGGTGATGTGTATTTAAGTGTGTTTAATTGCTACCCTAGGCATAGTTATTTAGTATTTAATATTTGAAGTTTCCTAGGTATCTCGGGTTATTTGGGGGTAGTTAAATTATATTCCAGAGGCTGATGCGACCACTTTATTATACTTATTTCTAGTGAACATCAGAAGGTGTATTAATTAGCATCCTGGGTGTTAGACTGTCTGTTTTCATTGGTGGAATGAGCGGTGTTTGTTGGATCGGTCAGATAAGCGTACGGGCAGCTTTGCCTTTGCATGAGCCGAGTCTAAGCAGCTCATCTCCTTTGGAGTGGCCTCCAGGTCTTAGAATTCCGCTAAATCCTGTGTCCAGCTGCTTAAGGAGAATCCTGTCATCGGACCAATTAACTGTATCTTGCTGCTAGCTTCTTGTCACATCTGCTCCGAGCTGGAAGATGGAGAGCTGGGGCCCTCCCGAGCTTCCAAACCAGGGGGTCTGATGTTTGTTCCTGCTGCCTGGTAAGCGTCTCTGCGTGTCAGGATTCAGTCTGAGACTTGCTTTCATTGTAATGGGCCACCTGGTCGTGCGGGGTGGAGGGAGAGGAGGCTTATGGCCCTCACTCCCTCTAACCACCAAAGACTGCCCGAAGGCTAGGAACCAAATACTGTCGCAGTGAACCACCACTGGTTCGGGTCAGCTTGAACAAGAAGGTTAGGAGGGCGGTGGCAGCGATGAAAAGAGAAAAGCAAGAATGTCTGGGAGGGACCCAAAGGAGATCGGAATCAGCAAGATTTGGTGTCTGATGGAATGTGGGGTGGCAAGTGGGGGTGGGGGGGAGTGTCAAAAACAAGAGCAGGTCCATGGAGATGTGCAAAGTACACCTCATACAGCTTGTTGGATCCCCACAATAGCCCGGAGGGTGGATTGGGCAGTTCTTAGAAACAGAGGCACAGAGACTTGCCCAGAGTCACATGGTCAAGAAGTCACAGGGTCAAGATCCAGACCCAGGTTTTCAGACCCCAAGTCGATTTCTCTTTTCATCGTATTTCATGGACTCAAAGGCTGGACAACTAGGAGGTTAGAAGGTTGGCTGAGAAAGTGGACAGGGTTGAAGTAAAGAGAAAGAGGAGCAGGGGGAAGAAGCCGGTAGAGTGGCCGCCCACAGACAGAGGGCGGGCTGGCCGTCACCCAGCGATGGCTGCTGCTATGGCCTGAAGGTTTGTCCCTCACCCCCATTCGTATGTTGAAATCACCCCCCCACCCCTACCTGAAGGGGATGATATGAGGTAGGGCCTTTGGGAAGCAATCAGGTCCTGAGGGTGGAGCCCCTGGGAAAAGGATTAGTGCCCTTGTCAAAGAGACTCCAGAGAGTTCTCTCATCCCTTCCATCACTAAGGATACAAGAAGTTCGGGATCCACAGGGGGGCCTCCAGCCAACTGCCCTGGCACTCTGAGCTCAAACTTCTAGCTTCCAGAACTGTGAGTAGTAACTTTCAGCAGAGCCCCGCCCCACCTCCGGTTGGTGGTATTCTGTTAAAGCATCACTGAGGGACTAGGATGGGTGCAGACATCAGCTCTGTGGTGAGCAAGACACAACTTCTCTGTCCACCAGCGTCAGCCTCTCCCCGCGTCCGAGGGCAGCTCTGTGTGGGGTCTGCAGGTGTCCCCGAAGTTCACGCTCCAGCTCGCAGACTTCCTCAGATCCTCCCTTCTGCTTGGGACCTTCTGTTTCACCCCCAGAACAGCCCCCATTCAGAAGCAAAAAGGGCCTTCTGCCCTGTAATTTAACTTGCTTAAAAGGATTTTTTATGCATCAAGGGAAAGACAAGGTGAACCAAAGCCACGGCCGTATTTTCACCGGACTTGTCACTGTTGATAGTTGGTGACCCTTTGAGTATGAAACAACAGGTCTTTTGTGGGCATTTAAAGCTGCCTTGTTGAGCATGGTCTCCTACCTCAGCATCTTTCTGCTGTTTTAAAACATAAGTCAATAAATAAGATAAATATCACATTCCTTATTGTTGATGTTCACAACACCATAGGACAAAAGCTAACACAAAGCACAAAGTGCCCTACTTTGGCTTTTTGTTTGTCATCACTTTAATTTAGACCATCAGCTCTCCTGAGGAGCCTTCCACAAATACAGATTCCCGGGCCTGGTCCCCACGGGGTCTGGTTTTACAGACAAAGAAGAGGGACTCTTTCCCTCCAGAGAGTCAGCTATGTTTATGTTTTGAGGAACCTTTGCTCCTTTGTTCTAGGACAGGCTACAGACTTGAGTAAAGAGAGAACTTTCCTTATGCTCTTGGCCAACATCCATGTGGTCTCGTTTGTTTGGAGCCACTCACTGGATTAGTAATAAACTGCCTTCAGGCCTAGGCTCAGTCTGTTCTCTGTGAGTCCTCCCTCAACTTTCCCATTTGGCCTCAGACTTCAGTTTCCAAATTGGCCTTGAAAGATTTAGAAGGTGCCTTGGAGACATTTCTGTGCCCAGTGAACTTATCTTGGCATGGGGCTTCTGGCCACTCTTGGCCACCTAATAGGTGACAGTATGGTCTGGGCTTTTGCAAGTCGTGATGAAGAAGAAACTGACCAGAGGAAGATACTTTGGAAAAGAAGTTTCTAAGGTTATGTGCGAGGTGCAGGCAGAATCTGATTAGAAGCCTCATCTGCTTTTGAGGCATGAAAAACCACAGATTGGGGGGAGGGGGGAGAATTGGAGAGGTCTGTTCCCATTTCTGTATTTTAATTCTTCTTGTTCGAAGCTTAGCTTCCAGGTAAGATGTAAATATCCCTGAATAGGCTGTATAGATCTTCTTAGACCTTTATACCTCAGTGTGAACGACTGTATGAGATCCTTTTCTGAAATCTAGAAAACAAAAAAAGCGAGAGAGAGAGAGAGAGAGAGGGAATGAAATCCCAATGAGTGCCTGAGAGGTGGCCTTTGACCAACTGGTTGAAGTTGACTGGGCCAATGGTGAGCTGTTACCCCTAGATTTTCCTCCCACTCCCCCTCTTCCCCAGAGGACCCCAAGGTCAACAAACAACAGTAACAAGTGCAACAGCCTTGGTCATGTCTATGCTCTAAACTCTCCCCCGTAACAGGCTCCAAGTGCTTTGAAGAAAAGCTCCTTCTGCTTCTGCTCTTGTCCTTTGCCTGACATCTTCCACCTTCATGGGTGGATGTTGAAGGGTCCAGGGCCCATCACTTATTTGTAGGAGAGTTAGATCGGGTTTCTCCAATTAGGAGCTGAGCATCTTGGCAGGTGGCTCGTGGGCCTACTCATCTGATTAGTCTTGAGGCAGCTCTGGGCAGCTCCGGTTGTTCAAACACACAGAGGATGCCCATGCCCCAGCTGATTTAAAACCACAACAGATAGCAAGGCAGACCATTCCAGCTTGCTCTCTCACTAACCCTCTAGGTCTTAGGGAGCCAGGTTCAGGGTAGCTAATAAGTAGCTTGGTTGTAATTTTTATTTAGCTGCGTGAACATAACAGGCAGCTTAATTGCAGTTGCATAAGTGAACCATGTAATCACAAATTGGGCCCTTTACATCTGTCACCTGCCACTAAGAGAAATGCTTGGAATGGGGATCCTTAGTTTTGCTTGGGTTCATACTAAATCAAAGGAGTTTTTAAAGCAAGGCACTTTTTGTGGGGGGGGGGGGAGGCACATTTTTTTTTTTTTTAAACTCTGAAACCTTAAGATCCAGCCTTGCCCTAGCCAAATAGCAATTCTGTTCCCTTCTGGATTCCTCTGTTAGCTTGTCAATGGGTATCTAAATCCCAGCTACTGAGTATTGACTGGCCTCCTTGTTTAATTACCCAGCAGAGTGTATTCTCAGCCAATCAGTTTCACTCCTGAAATGCCAGCGTCCTGCTTCTGGCGAAGGAGGGAAATCAATTAATCCTTGTTTGCTTTTTAATTCCTGTTCCGAACACAGTACATTCACACACAGGTTAATTTTTAAATCCACTCTCCTCTTACTTCACTGCTTTCTTTAATTTACCCTGGAAACCTCAGTGACACTAAAACCCTCTGAACCTCTTATTGCTTATGCAGCCTCATTGAATAGCTTAGCAAACACCTGACCTAGTCATTTCTCAGACTTCTGCTGGTAACAATCATCCAAAGTCCCTTACATTTTCTGTTCCTGTCTGAAGTCCCTGAGGGCAGAGGTGTTCAGGACTGCTGACACCTCTTCATCTTCAGCTCGTGTGGAAGGCAGAAGGCAGACTTGTGTATGCCCTCTGAGGGTCTGTTCCCAGGTCCTCTTTCTCAGCAGACCTAGATCCCATTGACTGTGAGCCCAGAGCCCATTCGTCGAACGTCAAGGGGTTTAGGAAGCGGGAGTATGTACACCAGGACCCGATAGACACAGAGATGAGCTAAAGGGTCAGGTCACTGTGTCTTCTTTGGTAATGACCTTTCTAGGCATGTTAGCAAAATCCCAGTCTTTGGTTTAATGCTGAGTTTTACTTAAATATTGGCTTAAATGTTTAGATAGTATCAGGAACAGCAGTGTGATAGTCAGCAGAGGGAAAATGAGTCCCCTTGATTCCGGCCGCCCATCCCTGACGCTCCAACCTGGCTGGAGGTCCCGGGAATCCCTGGGCTTAGCCACTTGGAGCCCGAGCTCCCTGACTCATCTCAGCTTGTGGAAGAGACCTGTCAAAGGTCTAGGCTGGTTTGATTCTGGCAAGCTGTCAGCCCCATTCGAACACTTTGGCTTCCAGGGGCCGTCCGCTTGGGCAGAACCTTGAAGTCGAAGATCAGTCAGAAAAGCTTTAAGGAACTCTACTAGGAAACTTTTATAGCATCTGAGCAGTCTTCCTGTATTTGGCTAATGTGCATTCCCTTTTGCCTGATAGAGTACAAAATGCCTTCAAACCCAAGAAGGGATTCCCCAGGGACCAGCATCTTCCACGCTTTCCTAGGATATTGATGCCATGGGATTTGGTGGCTATGAGCTTCTAAGCAGTCCTGAAACTCTAGCTGGGAAGCAGGCATTCAAACTTTGGGGGTTTTGATCTTACATTTTTCTGCTGGAATGTTTAATATGATAGTTAAAAATAAACAGGCTATTTTTTTTTTTAAAGATTTTATTTATTTATTTGACAGAGAGGTAGAGAGCACAACTGGGCAGAGAGGCAGGCAGAGGGAGAGGGAGAAGCAGGCTCACCGCTGAGCAAGGAGCCCGACGTGGGGCTCGATCCCAGGACCCTGGGATCATGACCTGAGCTGAAGGCAGCCACTCAACTGACGGAGCCACCCAGGTGCCCCAAAAATAAACAGGCTATTAATGGATACTTTTTCATAAGGTCATTCACAAATATCAGAAAGCTCCTAGGAACAAAAACTTCCAGTCCTTTCTAGTATCACAGGGACAGGCTAAGGAGAGACTCAAAACAAGTCTCCTGGGCTCTCTTCCTGAGCAGTACAGCTGTTCCCCAAGTCCCACAAACAGTGACTAATGCAAATCTGACCCACATGAACAGTTCCAGAAGGTGCTGATAGCATGTTAGAGGTGCAGAAAAGGTTGCATTATGCATGAAAACACACACTAAGCTTAAGCATAGCCTAATGAAGCAGGGGCTCAGGGGGGACAGTAGCTCCCAAGAGAAAGGCTTTTTGCTTTCCATTTATGGGGCTCTGATGGGGTTTCTCACAGCAACAACTCATGCTATTTCCAGGGTGTCTGTGTCTTTACCCTTATATCCTCACAATCTTGTCCAAAAAGGCACCAGGAGAGAACAAGAAGGCGGTCCCTAGAAGAATAAAGGTATAACATCCAGAGGTTGCACTGGGAGCAATTAGGAACAATTCCCATGTAAATTTAACTTTGTGGCTTGTGAGACTATACTTTGGGCTCAGTAGGAAACACAGAAGCTAAGATATTCATTTTCATCGGGAAAGAAACAGAGGAATGTTCCGTATACATGTTTCTGCCTAAAATTACAATAACTACAGAAAGCAAGTAACACAAGAAAGAAACTAACTAGAATAAATAAAATGCAGGAAAGTCAAGAGATGGGGGGTGGGGTGAAAGCAGAGAGCAGCTTCTTTTGAGGCCAAAGTCTGGAACTTCACATGGTTTACGTCCCTCCCCCGTTAGACCAGCTCCTGTTCTACAGACATCAGTGGACTAGACATGATATGCTGGTTTGCATGTGCAGGGGTTTTGAATTAGAAAATTCTTATTTGTCAAAATGTAATGGCTTTCTCATGCTGCAGACTGGGAGAAAATATTTGCAAGACACACATCTCATAAGGGACTTGTATTCAGAATACATAAAGCACATTAAAAACTCAGCAATAAGAAGATAAACAACTTGATTAAAACACGGGCAGAAAATCTAAATAGAAATCTCACCCTAGAAGATGTACAGATGCCAAATAAATACACGAAAAGACACTCAGCACTGTTAATCATCAAGGAAATGCAAATTACAACTATAATGAGATAACGCAACACATCCACGAGAAAGGCTAAAATTAAAAAGATTGACAATGCCAGGTGTTGATGAGGGTGTGGAGCGACTGGAATGCTCCTGTACTGTTGGTGGGAATGTAAAATGGTCTATATAACCACTTTGGAAAAGTTCGGAAGTTTCCTTTCAAGTTAAACATACACTTACCCAGTGTATATATGACTCAGTGGTCCCACTTATTAGTCATAAAAACCCCAAACTAGAAACAATCCAAATGTCCATCAGCTGGTGAATGGATAAGCGCATCGCGATGAAGCCATACAATAGAACGTCACTCAGTAATAAAAAGGAATGAACTACGAATGCAAGATGGATGGATCTCAAGAGTATTATGCTAAGTGAAAGACGCCAGACACAAAGGACTAAATGTCGTGTGATCCTATTTATATGACATTCTAGAAAAGTCAAACCTAATGGTGGAAGAAAGCAAATCAATGGCTGCCAGGGGCCCCACACAGGCAGGAGGAGGGATGGAATGCAAAGGGGCACGAGGGAACTTTTTGAGGGGATAGAAATGTTCTATATCTTGATTGTGGTGATGGTCGGCAACTATACATATTTGTCAAAAAACTCATCAAATAGCATGCTTTTAAGTCATTTTAGTGATGAATTTTATTGTGTATAAATCATACTTTAATAAAGCTGATGAAAATGTTACGCCTTTCTGAGCACTACTTTATACCTCACCTTTTGAATAGGACATCAAAGGGGAGCCATTTGTCACCTGAGGCATTCTCAAGCTGGCGGAAGGTGAACAGTATCTGCTCCCAAGCACAGGACTCATAACCAACTTGGCACTTGGGAACTTCCCCACTTCGGAGCTCAGTTTGGAACTGGGTCAAGGGAGAGGGGAAGAACCAGAGGCATGGCCTCCCTGGAATTCTCTGTCATAAAGATAAATTCAAAAGGTTATAAAAAGGAGATATCCTCAAAAGGATATAAACATGAACTCATGTCAAGGATTTTATTTTACTCATAATGGGAAAACCAGGCTGTTAGAGCCAAGAAGGGATAAGATAAAGAAAAAAAATAAAAAGAGTAGAGGAATATTGGAATGAATGTATGAATGGGGGCAAACTGGTTTTTCCACAAGGGAGAGGGGCATCGTCCCCCCAGACAATTCATTTGTATGTCTCCGGACAAGAACTGTCTTGCATTGCGCTCAGTGACCTACATGCTGCACAGCTGTTAAATAGTCCCCACAGAATCAGAACCAGATCACGGGGCAGCGTTGCTATAGACAAAGTCTAGTTTTCCAGGGCAGTACAAATTTTTCCCTATCTGGGGGTTCTGGAAAGGCTTCCTGGAACCACACTGGAAAGCAGCTGCCTTTTCTTTTTCTTTTAATCTCTCAGGCTCTATCTCTACTCTCAAAGTGAACAACACTGCACTAAAAACACTATCCCCCCTGCAGAATGCATTTGTTAAAGAACACTTCGATGGGATACAGATTTATTTTTCTGAACACCTTGAATAACTTGGCTGCCCCGAGTAGCAAGTGGCGTCTTGAATACCCGTCATATTCATGCTACCATTTCTGAGTGTCATCGCCCTTGTGAAAATGAAGAGGCAGAGCTCACCCAAAGCATAGCATTTGCTCAAGGTAAAATTCTTACCTCTCAAAACCATTCCATCCCCCCATTCTCTAGGCTCCAAAGACCAGAAGAGGGTGATAAATCATACTAATAGCCATACTTTCATGGCTTTGGAACATAAATGCTCACTTGCAAAACTTCTATATTTTCTTGGATCAATTTTTATTACAAACCCTCCTCCCCATGCTAATAGTATTACCTATAAAAGGAGAGTTGAAATAAACTTCCTACATACTTTTAGAATTATATGGAGGCCCCCATAACCAAATAGCTGAATGGAATACAAGTGATTTTCAAGCTAAATTTGTGTTGTTGTTAGAATATAATGATTAGGAGCAGGGGAAATATATCATCGGAGATACTTTGGATTAAATCCTTGTCCTACACATACCATATGATCTTTAGCAAATTACCAAACCTCCATGAATCTTAGTTTTCTCTGTACAATGGGAATAACATCAGCCATACAGGGCTTTTATGAGGATTAAATGCATATGCTTATGAAGCACTTAGGATAATGCCTGGAATATAGTGAGGAGGCGTTGAAATAATCAAGGGTAAATTGCATGAATAAGGCAGAGGTGGAGGGGGCAGGACTGTTTGTTTTGTTCGCCGTGCTCCCACAGTCCCAGCCTGGTTTTTACGCTAAGGTTTAACTATGTATGAATGAGAGCCAATGTACGTAGTTATCATCGCAATCTGATATATAGTCTGTTTACGTAATGAACTCCATCACCACGTCTAGTAGCTTGAACTTTACACTCTCTAAACACAACCTTCTCTAGAATCTTCTATTTGTTTTTTCTTATAGTGTCTAGGACTGCCGTCCTTTGTGTTCTCAGTCATTGATACTTTTCCATATTTACTTTGTTTGCTCTGCTCGTGTATTCAGTAAAGGTTTACTCAGCACCACTCTGTGCCAAGCACTGGGCTAGGCAGTGGTGGACAGCTGGACAGACAAAATACTATTCCTGTCCTCAAGTTGCTCATAATCTAGTAGAGGAAGAAAGTCAAGACAAACCATGATCACAATGTAGGATGAATATCCCATAACATAGGTGAGGACAGGGTGTCTAGCATCTCATAAGAAATGTGGTTACTGGTGAGATAAGTCGGTCACTGTATAATCTCACTTAATGTGGAATCTAAAAAAAAAATGAACTCACAGAAACAGAGACTAGAATGGTGGTTACCAGGGGCTGGGGGTGGGGAAAAAGGGGAGGGGTTGGTCAAAGAATACAAACTTCCAGTTATAAGATGAGTAAGTTCTGGGGATCTAGTGTATAGGATGGTGATTATAGTTAATAATACTGTATTATATACTTGAAAGTTGCTAAGAGAGTAGATCTTAAATGTTCTCACCATAAAAAAGAAATGGTAATTAGGAGACATGAGGAAGGTTTTAGCTAATGCTATGCTGGTAATCATTCTGTGATGTATGAGTATATCAAATCAACATGTCCACCTTCAACTTACACAATGTTATCTGTCAAGTATATCCCAATAAAACTGGAAAAGAAAAAGAAAAAGGACCGCTACCTTATCTTGGAGGTGGGTCAAAAGAAAGTCTTCCTCAAGGAGGTGATGCTTAGGCTGAGTCATTGGCCAAGAGGAACTGGTCACAGGTACCAGCTAGAGGGCATGTTGAAAGCCACAAAGACATGGACAGTAGATCTTGTTTGGATGGAATGCAGATGCATTTGGGGATGTTGAGGCATGAGATCAGAAAAGTAGTAAGGGCCAAATAAATGAAGGTCTTGATAGCCATGCTAAGAACTTTGAAATATTTACCAAAGATAGAGGTGAGCCCCTGAGTGATTTAAAGCCAGTATTAAACCAATGTGCATTTTTAGAAATAAAATTCTATTGGCAATACAGACTAGAAGAAGCCAGATGGTATGTGGAGAAAGCCTCCAGGAGGCAATTGCAGTCATTGGTGAGAAATTGGGAAGACCGGAACTGAGGCAGTTATGGAGGGATGAGTTCACTGCTTTAGGAAGTTGAATTGGTGATCAGTTTGGGGTAGGCAAGACATAGATAAAGTTGGTAGAGGAGTCAAAAAGGACTTCCAGAGTTGTGGCTTGATTAGTATTAGTATAAACAAGGAAAGGGGACATTCAAAGAAGAGCATTGTGGGAAAGAGAACATTTAGCCTTGAACATGTTGTTGCTTTTGTTGAGTATGTACAGTATCTAAGTGGAAACCTGCTATAGGCAGGTGACGAGTGAGTGTAGTGCCAGGAAAGATCATAGATAGAGATTGTCTGTCACTGGCAAAGCTGTCTTGTGGTAGAGAAAACCTTGGGCATGGATGATATTACCCAGGATATACATGGAGGACCTGGAGAGGAAGACCAAGCATGGAACCTAAGGGAACACTAACATGTGGGAGATAAATGGAAGAAAAAGAATCAGCAGATGAAACAGAAGCAGTGGCCAGAGGGAGAAGAAGAAACAGCAGTGCAAAAACTAAAGGGAAAGAGACTTTCAAAGCAAGGAGTCATTAACAATCTAAATTATTACATAGAGGTGAAAAAAGAGTAATCAGCAAGAAGTACAATGGGTTCTTCCCAAGCCTTACTAAGTCACCGTCATTATCACGGGTAATTTCAGCGCAGCCCTGGGGAATGGTAATCCTGCGGTCTAGCAGTGGAATGGAGGTGAGGAGGCTCAGAGCAAGTACTGACCACCAACCACTTCCAGACACTTGGTTGGGAAGACAGGAAAGGGAGAGAGTGGGTCAGAGGAGGGTGGTTTTACTTCAGGGCAAAGATCCGAGGACATAGGTCAGTAGATGGAAAAAGCTACAGTAGGAGGCTTAATAGGTAGCAGAGGGGTGACACTGAATGCTCTGACCAAGAAACATTTCAGGCCTAGACTTTTACTTAGTGTCTGACAGAACAATATGGAATTTGCCTTATCATAGGAATCAAGGGAGATGGTGAACCCTGGAGGGGACACTGATGGCTCTGGAGGAAAGGAGAGCCTTGGGAGCATGTCTTCCTTCTGTCATTCAGGCCACTGTTCAATGACGGAGCACAGGGTTGGGTGATGTAGGACCCTCGGACTGAAAGGCACAGACTTGCTGGCTTGTCACTCATGCCCTTTAAGAACCAGTTCAGACACAATGCAAGGTCTGTCTGGGAGTGTGAGGCTCCCCTGGCTCTGACCCATGATGCAATCCTTCCTCCCCGTTCCAGCATCATGTGCTGCACAATGAGGGCATTTTCCTCTCCTGGACGGGAGTCCTGAGAACAAGCTGAGGCACCATCGGCAGGCAGGTATCCAGAGGGATCATTCAGATTTGACTTTGCCTTGGGCAGAATAAGATCCTTGGGTTTTGTGAACACTTTTTAGAACTATGTCTAGGTAATTATGGAAATCAGAGCTGGATTTGAGTTTCAGGGTAAGAAATTATGGACAATTACTGGTATTTTGGTTCTATTTCCATAGCAATCTGAAACATTTGAAATTGTCAACTGTTGCCAAGAATCTGGACAATAATTCCAGATTGTTGGCACTTACTATCTAAAATGGCAATTTACCTGTGTTTCTGGTGATATTTAAGGCATCTTGACCAGTGCTGTGGATAATAATGTGACCTTCACTACACATTCTTTTTTTTTTTAAGATTTTATTTATTTATTTGATAGAGAGAGACACAGTGAGAGAGGGAACCCAAGCAGGGGGAGTGGGAGAGGGAGAAGCAGGCTTCCTGTGGAGCAGGGAGCCTGATGTGGGACTCGATCCCAGGACCCCAGGATCATGACCTGAGCCAAAGGCAGACGCTTAACGACTGAGCCACCCAGGTGCCCCTTCACTACACATTCTTGAGCTATAGGTGAGGTCTGCTCAGTTTGTCACCTGGTTCCTGTTTTTCTTCTATCATTTACTTGGAGCTGCATGAAGTCATATAAACACTGGATTCTTGGTTTAGGAAGGGATAAGGAACTGCATTTACTTGGTTTCCCAAGAACTTTTGCTCCTTTGGTAACTTGGAGCTCCAATTGTGGCCACCAAACCAAGACAGGTGTGCCAAAGGCCAGTGATTCAACATAAGAAGGTTCTGCTACCTCAGGTCAAGTTCCCACAGGCCAGAAATGTTCCCCAAGCAGGCTGACCTCACACTTGGGGAATCTAAGAAACTTTTGGGCATGGTGCTGCACACTGTGGGCCCAGAACATCAGACAGCTCTTCACTGGGAACACAGGCTGGATTGGGGGCCTGGATGTGCCCTCTTCGTGCTGTGAGCCTTGGGGCTGATGCTGACTCAAATGTCATTTGGGGCTCTTCTGAGGATCAGATGAACTCATTCCTCTTGTCTCCAACCAAACTCTCTCAAGTTCACTGTAGGTACCAGGCACTGTTGAAAGTGGTGGGGATATAATCGTGATCAGGATAGACATGGTTCCTGCCCTCAGGAAGCTGACAAGTGGTATGGAATTGTGTTGGCAATGGACTGTTACTTGGTTGGTGGGTTGGTTTGCTGATGCTGCTGGAACAAAGTCCCAAAACTGGGTGGTTTAAAACCAGTGGAATTTGTTCTCTCATAGTTCTGGAGTCTAGAAGTCCAAAAATCAAGGTGTCAGCAGGGATGGATTCCCTCTGAAGGCTCTAGGGAAGAATCTTTCAGTATTTGCTGGCAATCCTTGGTGTTCCTTGACTTGTAGATGCGTCACTCCAATTTCTGCCTCCATCTTCACATGGCCTTCCCCCCTGCATATATGTATCTGTATCCGAATTTGCCTCTTCTTATAAGAACACCAGTCACATTGGATCTAGGGTTCACCCTAATCCAGTGTGAGCTCATCCTGACTTGATTGCATCTGCAAGACTATTTCCAAATAAGTCACATTCCCAGGTTCCAGGTGAAAATGAGTTTTGGGGAACACTATTCAACCCAGTACAGTCAGTTTGTAGCTTCTGGGTATACTGCAGCATGAACAGGAGGATTTGGTGTTCCCCAAAGGTGGGGCAGATGATTTGTGTGTCTCCCTTAATATTGAATAATAGATTGCCATGAGCTAGTTGCATTCCCACCAAGATACTACCTGAGGAAGAAGCAAGTCAGGTTCAGGGTCAGCTGGTGTGTTGATATCCTGTGAACACTTTCCAGTGGATTTCTCTGGAACAGTTAGACCTACAATGCCTCCCCATCATGTACTAATGTCAATAAAGGCATCAGAACATAACGCACTCAAAGAATATCTCCTCACCTGACCCAGGGTGGCAGACCCTGTGGTGGGATCTAAGAAAGATGATTGCAAGCTGTGGTTCTGTGTATTCATGTAACAAGGTTAAAAAGTTATCTAAAGGACAGACAAGATATTTCCTTCTAGACAAGTAGTAAAAAAAGTCTTGATAGGTGGCTGAGAAGAAAGAGTTGTGGAACAAGTACACCATTGGAATGCATTGGAGAGTTGTACAAGTTGCTAACGTATTGAAACACTGCCATATCGTTGTTAAATAGCTATGGGAAGCTTTTTTTTTTTTTTAAAGATTTTATTTGACAGAGAGAGCACAAGCAGAGGGACAGAGAGGGAGAAGCAGGCTCCCCGCTGAGCGAGGAGCCCGATGTGGGACTCGATCCCAGGACCCTGGGATCATGACCTGGGCCAAAGGCAGCCGCTTAACAGACTGAGCCACCCAGGTGTCCCCATGGGAAGCTTTTTATAATTTTTTTAAACATAACTATTGTGTAATGGAATGAACTTCACACAGAAAGTAGACATGGTAAAAGTCTTTGGAGAATGTGGGCAGGGGAAAAGGGAAGACATTGTCAGAGAACACAGGGCACACGGGAGATACTCAGGTAGCATGGACTTTGATGTAATACAACGGTAAGCAAACTATGGCACTACTCCATGATAAATGGATGGAAGTAATGATATGTTAATAAACCAATGCCTGCAGAAGCTGTTTACGGTTCAGGTACAGTTCCACTTTTCTTTTTTTTTTTTTTACCGTGCAGCTCGACCGTAGTGTTCTAGATTTACAGAAACCATAATGTTCTTTCCTTATCCAATCTTCACTCTTTAGGGTCATTGTATCTTGAATAATTATGTTAGTATAAACTTTAGAAAACCCATCTACCTGCTAATGTAAAATGAAAAGTAATTTATTCTCTTAAATTTGTCTTAATCAGATTTCTTGGTAGAAGAAGCTTTTTTTGTGTGTCTATCTTAAAACAAACAAACCTGGTAGTGCAAATTGGGGTGTTGAAATCTGATGTTACCCATTTGAGTGCATATGTTGTCTGAAGTAGAGATTTTTTAAAACAGGAAGCATGTAATAATAATCATGGTGATCACTATAATGATGATGAAGACAACCCCTGATAGCTACACGGAGCTTGCTATGCGCCGGTGCTGCTCTAAGTCCATTGTATATATGAATTCTTTCCATCCTTTTAACAGCGCATGCAACTTGTATTACCTTTATTCCCATGTTAGGTAAGGAAATGGAAGCCCTGAGAAGTTGAGTACCCTGCCCCAGGGCACACAGCAACAAAGCAGCCATCTAAACCCAGGCTACCTTACAAGAATGGAATTTGAATTCACACTCTCCCATCCCCTGAACAATCAGATGCTATAGACTGTGCCAATAACTGGCCAGTACCTTGGCATGCTGGGTTCCATGCTGGGTCCCATGCTGGGTTCCATACTGGGTTCCATGCTGGGTCCCATGCTGGGTTCCATGCTGGGTTCCATGCTGTGCTCGATGCCGGGTTCCATGCTGGGTTCCATACTGGGTTCCATGCTGTGCTCAATGCAGGGTTCCATGCTGGGTTCCATGCTGGGTTCCATGCTGTGCTCGGTGAGGGGTTCCATGCTGGGTTCCATGCCAGGTTCCCTGCTGGGTTCCATGCCATGTGCCATGCTGGGTTTCATGCTGTGCTCCATGCTGTGTTCCATGCGGGGTTCCATCTGTGCCCCACACTGGGTTCCATGCCAGGTTCCATGCCAGGTTCTATGCTGTGCTCCGTGCTGGGTTCTGATATCTTTTAAAAAAAGTACTTTTTCCATTGACAGATGAATGGATAAACAAAATGTGGACTATACACAAGGAAATATTATTCATCTTAAAATGGAGGAAAATTCTGACACATGCCACAACATGGATGACCTTGAGGACGTATACTAAGGGAAATAAATCAATCCTGAAAAGACAAGTACTGTCTGATTCCTCTCCTTCTCCTACTCCTTCTCCTTCTCCTTTTTCTTCTTCTTTTTTGGTTCCACTTCTATGAGATCCCTAAAGTAGTCAAATTTGTAGAAAAAAAAACAGGTGGCCAGGGGCTTTGGGAAGGGAGAACAGAGTTGTTGTTTAATGGGGGCAGAGTTTCAGTTGGGGAAGATGACAAAGTTCTGGAGATGGATGGTGGTGATGGTCACACAACCACACAACAACTGTACTCAACACTACTGAACTGTACACTTAAGAATGGCTAAGAAGGTGGGCACCTGGGTGGCTCAGTCAGTTAAGCATCCAACTCTTGATCTCGGCTCTGGTCTTGGTCTCGGGGTTGTGAGTTCAAGCTCTGTGTTGGGCTCCACGCTGGGTGTGGTGCCTACTTTAAAAAAAAAAAAAAAGGTTAGGTAAATGTTATGTTATGTGTATTTTATTGCAATTTTTAAAAATAAAAAATTTTAAATGATAAAAAATAGTGTGCATTTTTGGAAACAAAAAATTTCAAAGTATATAAAGTAAAAGGTAGATCTGATTAGCCATGTCCTGCGCACCCACCCCCATCCCAGAGGTAATATTGTGACCTTTCCGGTTGTGTGCTTTTAGAACTTTTCTGTGCATGTACAAGGGTGTGTGTATATGTGCATGCGTGTGTATTCTCCTGAATTCTGTTTTGGGCTTTGATTTTTGCACTTTATTTCACTGTATATGGCTATCCAGTTTGCCACTCTACAGTAATTTATTTAGTCTGTGCCCCGTGGATGGATGTTTAGGCTCTATTTTCGGTGTTCTTGTTTTGCCATTACAAAACCTCTATAGTAAACATCCTTTGAATATTCAAATAGGCCACTTTTTATTTTATTTATTTATTTTTTAAGTAGGCCTTTTAAGTAGGATCAAGACCCGAGCTGAGATCAAGATGTCAGATGCTCAGAAGTACCCAGGTGCCGCTCAAATAGGCCACTTTTGATCTTTACCTTAGTACCTGCTGACCTTGAATAAATGAAAATTAGCCCCCTTCACCAATTTATACAGGAAAAGGAGATTGTGAGGGAAAGAAGAGTAGCCAGACAATGGGTGAGGCCATGGTTCTGACCCAGCAGAGCTTTGTAGTTGGGTCCCAGCTGAGAAAACAGTGAATACCTCATCTTAGTACAGATTTCTGAGGTGATACTATGATTACAATTTCTAAAAACCTGCTTGAGGGAAGCCTCCAATGTCTTGGGTTCCATGGAAGAATGTGGTGGGGGAGGGGGTATATTTTCTATATTCTGTAAGGAAACCCCTGCTTGGATTTTCCTCGGGAAAGCTGTCCTGAGGCTCCGGACTGAATTAAACTCCAGCTGTGTTTAACCTGCTCCTCAGTAGGGCCTCATGGTATGTGGAGGGAAGGTACTAGAAGATTTCCTAGGGTGGGTTTTAAGTCATCATGAGTTTATTTCCAAATGAACTAATTCATCAAACCCTGTGCTTGCTTACTTTCAGAATCCGATCAATTTGAAAACAACTCTCATGGAGTTAAAGGCCACACATCAACGTCTTCTCCTCTGAAGACTGAACTAGTGCAGGCCACAGGAAGCAGGGTGATTATAACTACAGAAACTCAGTGTAGGTAGAAAAGCACCAGGTTCCTCTGAAAGCAGAGGGGCAGGGTGGAGCTGGGAACAGGAGCCTTGGCTACAAATTTTTATAAGGTATATTGAGACCACTTCCCACATATACTTGGGCATCCTGACCCCCCACCCCACACAGCAGGTTACCATCCCCCTCCCCACAAACACACATTGACAGAACACGGAGGGACCGGGGGGATTTAATGAAAATCTCCACACACAGTGTGCCCCGGGCAGGAGTCTGAGGGATCATCTTCAGGGAATGTAACTGGCCCAAGAAGAAATATCTAGATACAAATATTGGAAAGGGGAACAAGAAAATGACTGGTTGAGGCCCACTGTTAGTCAAGCCCTTCCCATACACAGAGGATTTCAAATCAACGTTTTGGTACTCTACTCTTGAATCTTAACAGCCAAAGACCACTAGACATTTGATGAAATCTTTTAACATAGAGAGCCCAAAACAATCAAACAAGAAACACACACACACACACACACACCAGATATAAGGCAGGGAGCAAAGAAAACTTTGCAAGTCCTAGCAAAGCCTTAATATCCTCAGAGACATATGAGAAGATATTGAATTTATCAAATAAGATCAGATTGCTGTAAAAAAGAAAGAGAACAACATGGAAATCAAAATTATGATAGGATTGGTTTAAAATAATTCATAGAAAGAAGAAAGGTAAAGCTGAGAAAGTCCCCTGCAAAGTGGAATAGAAAGATAAAGAATGCTAATAAGGGAGAGAAAAGATTTTCTTGAAAAAATTATGAAGCAAAACATCATACAGGAAATGAAATGTCATCATAGTAAACCTTATGGTTTAGTTGCTAATAATACTTCTATTTCTAATAAGGATTTAAAATTAATATTTATAGAGTACTGAGAACCTGGCACGTAGCAAGCATTATATAAGTGCTTATTAAAGTAATGCAATAAAGAAAAAAGTAGACAATGACTACTGATTTAACCAGAAGTTGTGATGTAGCTATTTGGGTGAAGATAAGAAGAGGAGCAGTGGATTTGGTGTGTGGATTTGGTTTGTTCATGTGGATAGGGTGGAGGTGGTGATAATCTAATCATTAAATGCTTATCTTCAATGGAAGGAAATGAACAGAAAATAAGTAAAATTAGGCAAGAAGTGTTAGTATAAGCATATTACTCAGAAATACGACTGTAAGTACCAGAAGCAGCTGATAAATGATGGAAATCAGGAGTGGAAAGGAAAGGGGAGGAGAATATTGGTTTTTTTAAATCACAAGTTTATTAATAATACTTGACTTTTTTTTTTTAATACTTGACTTTTTAAACAATGTACATATATCATTACATATATTACTTTGGGTAAGTATTAAAATTTTAACTTAAAAATCTCCTGGTCCTGTCTTTATTGTTTCCTCAAGTAAATCTCTCCACATAACCTTTTGTGTCATCGGAAGCCTCTAGAATGCATCCTGGAAGATGACAAGACGCCTTAAATCATAAAGCCCCCTTGAGACAGGCTTGCCTCCATTTTCAACCTGCCTTCCTGCCCTCTGCTTCCAACTTTCCATCGCACCTCACAACTGTAGAAATGGAAGAAGGGCATGAAGGATTTGGTGCTAGGAACACTCTGCTGGGACTCATGGCTGCCTTGGGAAAATGAAGAACCAGGAAGCTGAAAGGGGGTCTAGGAGACAGTGTCAGGTGCCCCTCTGTGAATCTCTAGTATAAGCAACCTCTTCAGGGAATTATTAATAAACAAGCATTAGGTGAAGCCCTGAAGAAGTCTGCAGAAGATGGGGGTGGTGGTTACTATGCATACGGTGGCTGCAGGGATGTGAGCAATGACCTCTCCAAATCTACAGAGGAAATACCAGTGTGGAGTTGTAGGGGTAGGCAGTTGGGGAGAAGCAACAGGCTTCCAACCATCAGTCCCGATGGAAGAGGGTCTCAAGGACTTCTGCACACATGTCCAAGATGATGTTCTCGCAACGTGGCACATCCTGCCTTCTCGCTGTCCATCAGCCACTTCATTTCCACTTGGCGCCTCTACCTTCAAACCATTACACAACTGTCCTATAAAAAAATTACCAAAAAACTTCTACGTGATCCTGATTTTCCTTTGGTTCTTGTCTTATTTCTCCAACTTCATTTTTATTGACAGCTATTACTTTTACTTCTTTTTTCTCTGTTCTCTCATTGACCTATGGCAACTGATTTCTCTCTACCATCAAATCAACTGCCCCTTGAAGCTCGGCAGATACCAAGCTTCATTGTCACCACTTGGCTTTTCCTCCAGGATTCCTTCCTTCCTTCCTTCCTTCCTTCCTTCCTTCCTTCCTTCCTTCCTTCCTTCCTTCCTTCCTTCCTTCCTTCCTTCCTTCTTTTCTTTCTTTCCTTCTTTTTATTTTGGGTTTTCAAATCCATAGAAAAACTGCTTGAAGAGGACACCTGGGTGACTCAGTTAAGCATCTGCCTTCAGCTCAGGTTGTGATCCTGGGGTCCTGGGATCGAGTCCCACATTGGGCTTCCAGCTCTGTGGGGAGCTTGCTTCTCCCTCTCTCTCTCTCTGTCTGTCTCTCATGAATAAATAAATAAAATCTTTTTTAAAAAACCTGAAAGAATAATACAATGAATCATATACATCCATATACCCTTCACCAAATTACTAACATTTTGCCACATTCAGTCCCTCTGTGTATGTGTGTTGCCAGAGCAATTTGACAGAAGCTTGTATTTATCATGACATTTCACCTAAATGCTTCACTCTAAATACTTAAGCAGGTATCTCCTAAAAAAAGGTCATTCACTACAATACATTATTGTTCCCAAGGAATTTAATAAGATCGTTTAATAAACAGTTCATATTCAAAACCCTAAATTGTCCCCCAAAATGCCTTTGAAATTTGGTTGTTGTCATGGTTTTTAAATCCAGAATCCAAATACATTTCATGCATTGTCTTTGATTATTTTGTTTTCCAATCTCCATTAATCTATATTCTAGAATGTTCCATCATCTTTTGTGGAATTTCATGATCGCTGACATTTTCAAAGAGTTCAGACCACTTGTCTTATAGATTGTTTCTTATTCTGGACTTATCTGATTGGTTCCTCAGATTTAGATTCAGGTTAAATGTTTTGTTTTGGCAAGACTACCACATAAATAATGTTGTGTTCTTCTAGTTGCATCACACCAGGAAGTACAAGTCAATTTTATCCCATTATTCATTTGGTAACTATGTTGTTGTCTGCTAAATTTCTCCCTTATAGAAGTGTCTTTTTCCCACTCGTAATTAACAAGTATTATTTTGAGACCATGCAAATATGCTGTTCCCGACACCTTTTCGCTCAGTGGTTTTAGTATGCTTTGATTATGCTTGCCTCGATCAGTTATTACCTTGATGGCTGCAACATGGCCATTTTCTAGTTCCTTCTACATTTATTGGCTGGTGTTCTTATGTAAAAGAAAGCTTGCCCTGCTCCTTTTTTGTTCAATACTGGTACAGACCCAAGATTTCTTTTCCTTTCTTCTGTTTTCTAACCCATAGCCTTCATTATTCTTTTTAATGCTCAAATTCACACAAATGTGGCCAGTGGGAGCGCTTTTATACCAGTCCCTGCGTTCTTTTGACATAGACTCACTTAATCCTTTAGCACTTTCTTGCTTTCTGACTCAAGATAGCCCATGCTGGTCTCGTATTTTCGTGGCCCCGGACCTAGAATTAGCCCTGTCTCCAAGAAGCCCACATTCATTTTATTTCTTCTAGTCTTCTTGTTTTCCCTGGAACACTGGATTCTGTTACCCACAGCCTCCTCCTTGAAGCTGTGGTTTCATAAATATTGCATTATCTTTGATCTCTTGCTACCTTCATAAATGTTCCAATTCCTGTGTTTGAGTCATTAATTTTCTCAACACACACTGAAATGTTTGTTACGTGTCAGGTGCTGTGTGCTTGAGGCCCGTAGGCAGAGATCACAGGCCCTACCCTCAAGAAGCTCACACTCTTGAGCTTCTAACTAGGTGACTAGGTGGTAATTTATCATCCAAACAGGATTCTGTGAAAGTGAAGAAACGTGAAAGTGAAAACCAAAACAGAAACAAAAAAACCCCACTTACTATAGGAAAGCAAGCAGTGAGAAAAGACCTGCTGGTAACCCACAAACGAACAGCCATCACATGGACAACAGCCTCGTCAGCACTAAGGGTAAATGCTAGAAGGAGTCCTTCCCCAGGTAAAGTGTTGCTCGGGACTGAGGGCAAAATAGACATTGGCAGGAACACAGGGCTGGGATTGTTGACTCAGAGCCTTTGCTGAGAGAACCACTGAATACCACGTGCTTCAGAGAGAAGAAAATGAAGCCAGAGGTATGGAATCAGGAAGCAATGGTGAATAGATTGTTAAAACGTGTTGGATGGATTGTCGAAAATAGTAAGCAAATTCTTCTCTGTACTTTAACACCCTTGCACATAATATATTAGACAAACGTTTGGAAGATGGGAAGTGGGGGAAGTTTGGGGAGACGTTACAGTGTTGAAGGTCCTTGTCTTGATGAGGAGGAGGTTAGGGATGCTTATTAAATTTGGACTTGCTTAGAAAAACTCACCGCTCCTCCTCATTCCTCATGGCCTAGATGGGACTGAACCTTCTCCACGAGTCTTCTCTAATTACCCCTCTTTCATTTATCTTCTCAACTCCTCCAGCACTTACATTCTGTCTGTGCAATTTAGCACTTAACTCCACGGTGTTGCTGGTCTGCTAAGTGCTGAGTGCTTGGGCTCTCGAAGCCCCATTGATTAATAGGCAAGCGTGACGTCAAGGAAAGAGTGCCTGGCCGGGGCCCTGCTTCTGACATCGCCACTAAGTCCCTTTGTGAGCTTGGACACGTTACTAACCTCTCTAGGTTTCTGTTTTCTCTTAGCCTGTCAAATGAGATGATTCGGTGAGATTGTCCCTAAGATCTATTCCAGCACTATGAATCTATGATTGGTTCTTCCACTCCTGTCCTAAGGTTCCGGGAGAGGAACTGTCCAGAAAGATCATCCTGTGAATCAGTCTTTGGGGAGAGCCAATGCAAAATATCACTAGCACGTCTTCTCCAGTTAGGGGCTTTCATTCCTCTCCCCCATCAGACTCTCAGCGAGCCTTGCTGGAGGACTGTAGGAGTACTGACGACACTGACTCCATCTTTGGCCCTCCACCTTGTTCCTGCCTGTGTATAAATCCCACCTTGGGGCTGTGTCCCGGGCCCCGTGGAAGGTAACATACACATGGACAGGAATGAGGGAGGGCTTGTTCTCATCTTCCTTGGAGTGGTTCACAGAAGGCACCACTTTAGATCATCAGCACAGGGGACTGGCACACAGATGGTGGCACTTTAGGGTAACGACCCTGTGGCTGCACCACCAGGCTCCTCGCTCTATAAAAGCTGGGGGTTCAGGTCTGGGCTCGGTGGGGAGTGACTGCGCGGTGTCAGTATTGTTTGTCGACACGGTCTCCGTTCCCCTGTCAGTAAGTAACTGTCAACACTATGGAATGGCTTACTTCATTTTTTGGTCTTGAAGTGCCTTCTCTGGAGAATACTATCTGTTCTAACAAGGGCTATTTCCTGATACGGTCTCAGGTGGATACCAGTGACTGGGCTAAGGCCAAGGGTACTTTTGGTCATCGGGGACTTTCCTTTTGTTGGTACACTGGGCTTATAATTCAGTGTGTCCTATCAATTCGTGCCTTTACTGCATGTTCTTTTAATCCTCCTGCCCCCTACTCAATTACTTTCTCCCTGGATTCTGAACCAGTGACTTAATCCAACCTTTAATACCTGCCTGACTCACTGAGCCTAACCCAGATCGTGCACATCTGCCCTGATGTCCTACTTTTAGAGGCCTGTTTCCACCGCAGCTGACACCTCCCTGGGCC
This sequence comes from Phoca vitulina, assembly GCF_004348235.1. Taxonomy (NCBI): domain Eukaryota; kingdom Metazoa; phylum Chordata; class Mammalia; order Carnivora; family Phocidae; genus Phoca; species Phoca vitulina. The sequence goes on from NW_022589730.1 coordinate 14,435,654, forward strand.
AGGATTACTTACTCCTGTGCTTTTCCCTCATTCTGAGTTGTCAGCTTTTTTTGTAGCTTTTAGGTTCCAGATGCTCACTCTTTATACATAATACAACGTGGCAGCAAAAATCATGTAATTCTTAAGGACTTTAGAAACTATTTGAGATGTAGCAAATTGTTGCAAAAGTATACGAGGTACATCTCTTTACTGGTCTGTTCCCGTAATCTTCTCTGTAGACTCAAGGGCAGGTGTTAACAAAGTCAGAGGGTGTGTGTGGTTGAGAGCAGTCAGCACACTGCTTCTCACAAACACAGTAGCACTGATTTGGTTCCACATCTCCACCTAGATTCCCTTCAACTGTAGTTTTGCACCCAGGCTTTTAACCAGAAACAATGGCGATCTTGTTTTCTCAGTTGGTGACAACCTCTGAGGAGCCAGATTTGTATTCCCAAGAGTTACCTACAGCAAGAGGCAATGTATGTTATCTACTGCTACATAAAAATTTACCACAAATTTAGCAACTTAAAACAACACACACTTATTATCCCGCAGTTTCTGTGGGGCCGGAATCAGGGTCTGGATTAACTGGATCCTCTGCTTCAGGAGCTCTCACAAGGTATGTGGGCTAGGGCTTCGGTCTCATCTGAAAACTTGCTTGGGGAAGAATCTGCATCCAAGCTCATGTGGTGTTGGCAGAATTTAGTTCCTGGAGCGTTGTTGGACTGAGGGCCTCAGTTCCTGGCTGGTAGTTGACCAGAGATTATTCTCTGTTCCTTATGTGGTGCAATTGTGGGAGCAATATCCTGTCCCCTTTGCCATATTCTGTTGGTTAAAGCAAGGCATAGGTCCAGTCCCTTATTCAAGGGGAAGGGATGACACACAGACATGAATATCAGGAGGCCAAATTCCCGGGGTGGGTGGGGCGTGTCTTAGAATCTGCCCACCACAGGCAGTAAAACACAGTGGTAAAGACCTGGACTTTGGAGTTACCTGCTTTTAAATTTCAACGCCACCATTGAGTGTCTGTGCCTTGGCTTCCTCAGTGGTAGAACAAGGACATTAATAGTACCTACCTTCCCAAGTTGTTGTGAGGATTAAATGAGTTATTATACTTAAGGTTCTCAGACCAGCCTGGCATACGGTAGCGCCATGTAATGGTTAGCTATTGTCACTCTTTTCTCTTTGCTGATGTTCTTTCTGGAAAGGTGGGCGCAGCACAATGGTGAGCTCTACCTTCTCTCGGAGATGACTTTACGGTCTTAAGCAGTGGTGCTTCTCAGTCATTTCTACACACACAGGATAAGCACACAGGGGTTTTAAGATAATTACAAATAAGCTGCATGTTTTACATCTGACAAATTACTTCCTATTGATTGATGTAGGGTGCCCCAAGGGGAAGGTGGGATGCCACAAATGATAAGTAAAGTGGCTACAACCAACTATTCAGACAGAAGAGTCTCTGGGGACAATTTGATACTCTACAAAGTGGTTTCATCTTTAGGAAGAGTTAAGATCAGCCCATCAAATATTTATGGGCCTTTTGCAGGGGCTGTTGCCCTTCAACTAGTTTATGGAGTCCATTAGTAAAGTCCTGGAGGAAGACTATTGCCTTTGGAGGGGGTTCTGTGTAGAAAATGATCTTTAAGGACTCTTCAGCTTTGTGATTGAAAGAGTAGACTGACTTGGCCCCTGTGGCAGGCTGCACGTGCAAATTGTAAGAACTTTGTTTACAAAAGTGGGGTGGGGTATCAGGAAGGAAAGGAGGTTTAGAATAAACCCAGAAAAATCACAAACTCGATCTCATCAAGTCAAGAAATATGGTAAAAAGGAAGATTTCATCATTTAAAGCTCAAACGAAGTGGGAATGACCATTGCAATCCCTTAATTTCAGAAAGTTTGGCAGAGGACAGATTCTGTCTAATGCCACAGCAGCAGCGCGGGCCCAAGAGGGGTCAGCCAAGACAGATGCAAACACCTAGCACTAGGGTCAGTGACAGAGCGACAGAGCTGAGCCAGCACATGTTGGATGCTCCCAGGAAGTGTGTCCATTCAGGAAGTGTGTCCATTCAGATTGCATTGAGCTGCAAGTAGCAGACCACCTAACTGATAGGACTTAAACAAGTAAGGGGTGTATTTGCCACATTTGTTACATGCAATGAAAGGTATGGAGGTAGACCATCGTGGACAAGGAAAGCAATTGTAAGTGTCTTCAAGGACCGACTTCTGTTTATCTTCTTCTATCCTTAGCAAGTGGCTTTCATTTTTCATGATCTCCAGAGGGCTGCTGTACCCCACGTATCATAACTGTTTCTGTATTATTATTATTATTATTATTATTATTATTATTATTTATTAGAGAGCACTCTGGGGATTGAGAGGCAGAGGGAAGAAGAGAGAGAGAGAATCTTGAGCAGGCTCCATGCCCAGCACAGGGCACGATGTGGGGCTCAGTCTCATGACCCCGAGATCATGACCTGAACCAAAATCAAAAGACAAACACTCAACCAACTGAGCCACCCAGGTGCCCTGATATCATACCTGTTTTAGAGAAGAAAAGGAAGGATAATGGCCTAAGGAGCTCTGCTAGCAGAGTCTCTCCTTTTAAAAAAAATCTCCCCTGAAAGCTCTACTCAGTAACTTTTATTTGGCCCATCTGCTAGAACCGTGGGACGTAGCCACTGTTAGCCAAAAGCAAGCCTCTGAAATCTTTTCTTTCCAACCTCCTTAGAAAGGAAGGCAAGGGGAAAAGGGTTGTGAATGGATTTTGGACTTCCAATCCACAGAGCTGCCATAGTAATATCTGGAACTCTGGGTATCCCTTGTCACTCTTGTTTGCATATCTCTGGCTGGGTTTTCAAAACACTTCCTTTTTCTATGAGCAGGGAGCCAGTTGAAATGTTTTTATGGGTATCAGAGAATTGGGTAATTTGATGCTAATAATCAGCTGAAACATGTAATAAAAAATTTCATATCTGGTCACACCCATCTCAATGTCCACAAAAGATTTCTTACCTCTAACCCTGGATGCAATCATTTGAACAGTACAACCTTTAGTAATTTGTGCTTTCCTGCCTAGTGGCCAAGAGGAATGAACATAAATATTTTGTTGCCCATAAGGGCCTGTCCACATAATGGAAGCTTCTAGCTGGTGCATGGCAGTGCTCAACCAATCTGTGATTGGTTCTCCTCTCTGACTTGCTTCTTTCCCAGGGTCACGAAGGCCAAGGCTAGTAAAGCAACCTGCTGGCATCTAACATTAAGATTCTGCAATGCTACTGCTTGGTTTCCATTAGAAGGCGAGATGTACTCTTCAATAAACCCAGTGTAAGCCCTTCACTTCACATCCTGGTAAAGTGCCTTTTTAGTTGTCTGCATCACCGTGTTGTCTGTCTTACACGGGGAGCATTTGCTAACTCACTTTGACCATGGCGGTGCTCATTTTGCACAATCAAGGTAAATTGGAGGGAGCTCTTCTGGATGCTAAGATGGGAGGACAGAGAAAAGAGGCAGAAATCTGATTTTTCCTTTGGGAGGGGCATGTGACAAGTCAGTCACTTGGCAATGGTGGCTGTGATAGGAGGGAGGGAGGGAGGGAAGGAGGTTAGATGGGGGAGAGAGCTACATCTGTAAAGATTAGATACTCTGGCCTGATTCCCATTTAGGAAGATACCAAGTCTTTGAGGAAAATACCTATCTGGTCACTAAGCAAGCTTGTAGAGCATGTGTAATGAGACTGAAACCAAGTGTTCACTCAACATTTGGTCAAACTGCTTTGACACTTCATTGACAAGAAAAATAAAATGCTTAACCGACCCAGTCCTATAAATGGAGGTGAATTTTGGAAAAAAAAAATTTCAAAAACGCTATTTAGACAAAATATTACTTGTCTTGTGCCACCCAGCCTCTGGGAACTCTAATCCTTTAAAGGCTATTGATTTCCTTTTGTTTGATGTGGCAAGGCACGCTTTCTCATGACTCAATTAAAACACATTTTTTTCCAGTGGGCAACGGTCTTGATCACATTAACATTCATGAGATGGGCCTGTGTCCCACTTGTTTTTTTTAATAAAAGACCTAGAATCCAGGGATATTATTCAGTCAAAGTGGCCCATCACCCTGGGACAACATTACTATTGCAATTCCATTAAAAGCACTAGCGTTTGGAAGGGAAGTAACAATAATAAAAAATTGTTGCTTTTAGGGAACAACTAGAAAGTGCTTATTGTGAATATCCTCTCTTGCCTGCTTAATCAAGAATAGAAGCAGACATGCTCCAGGCAGCTGGAGATGCTGCAGAGGTCCGCAAGGAATAACCATGATGACAAGGCCAAAATCTTACTCCTAAAGGAAGGAGGTACCATGTTATTCTTCTATACTCTCTTCCAGAGCTTCCGTTCCCAGCTAGGAAGCCCCAACTCTCGGTTACACACTTGGATTCCTTCTCCTCTTCCTTTTTAGGATACCAAATGAGCATTTGGCCAAGCATTGTACAAAGATGTCTTCTGCACTTGTTTTATTCTCACTACAAACTTAAGAAGCTACTACGCTTATTTTATAAATTGATGTCCATAAGTATCTCACTCAAAGTTATACTGCCAGTAAATGGTGGAAGCTAGAGTCCAAATCAGATCCTTGGGGGTCACAGAATGATAGAGAAATGCTCTTGAGCAGTGCTGTAGTAGCAGGAGCTAAGCAAGAGCAAGGGCGCTAGAATCCCCTAGCAAGGGCATCTGAAGGTGAAGGGGGTTCACGTGATGGATGGCCATGTGACCACAGATTGGCGGGGCGCTCATGTACAGAGAGCACTGATCAATGTCATGAAATAAACTTACACTTGCACTCCTCTTCCTGAAGGCTTATCATTATCTCTTTGGTTTTTACCCTGATGGAAGTTTTCACGGAGTCTTGCTCCCTGGAGTAGAGTTTTAACATGAGAAGAATAAGCTCTATACAAAGGTTTGCTTTTCAGCCAGAATGTGTACCAGGGAAAATATGATTTATTATACCTGTCTTCCCAGATCACTTCCTTGGCCATGCTGACAAGTGCCCCCTCTATCACGACCCCGTCTCAGTAATGAGCCATTGTATTACCTCGGGCTGCCATAACAAAATGCTATAGACTGGGTGGCTTACACAATGGGAATTTATTTTCTCAGAGTTCTGGAAGCTGGAAAATCCAAGATCAAAATTCTGGCGGGCTTTGATTTCTGGCAAGAGCTCTTCCTGGCTTGCAGAAGGCCCCCTTCTTGCTATGTCCTCACATGGCGGAGAGAGGGAGCAAGTTCTCTGGTGCCTCTTCTTATAATCCTATCATGGGGGCTCCACCCTCATGACCTCAACTAACCCTAATGACCTCCCAAAGGTCCCATCTCCAAATACTATTAACACTGGGGACTGGAACTTCGACCTTTAAATTTTGAGGGTACATAAATATTCCGTTCTTAACAGTCCTCAACAATGTCTTTCAGGCCTGATGCTTAGGGCACAACAAAATCCCTTATCCAGTGTAAGAAGCCCCAGTGAGTACAGCATGGCTATCAGGAGGCCAGCCCAGTTCTGCAAGATTGGGGCACATCCAGCTTCAGGGAAGAGGAATCTGACATAGACCTTCTCAAGGGCTGCCTACTTCTTCCGGATCCTCACACACAGCTGCCTTCGTCAGTTCCAGCTGCTCTAACAAGAACAGCAGAGCTCAGGTGGCTTAAACAACAAAACTTCATTTCTCACAGTTCTGGAGGCTAGAAAGTCCAAGATCAAGGTGCCAGCAGATTCAGTGTCTGGTAAGGACACATGTTTTGGTTCACAGATGTCCATTGTCTTGCTGTGTCCTCACAATATGGAAAGAGTGAGAGAACTTACTGGAGTCTCTTTTATAAGGGCACTAATCCCAGCCATGAGGAATTCACCCTGGTGACCTATCACCTCCCAAAGGTCCCACCTCCTGATACCATCACAATGGGGGAAAAGATGTCAACATGGGAATTTTAGAGGGACAAAAACATTCAGTTCATAACAGCCTCTTCCTATCTTAGGTCCTTCTCTGGGCATCTGATTTCTCCTGGTTCTCTGCTAAGCCCCAAGGAGAGTCCTACAAATGTCCTTCTTGCCAAGGAAGCAACATTCTTTATGTCCTGCTTGCATCCTGAGCTGGACTGAGCCCACCCCTGGCAGGCAGCAGAAGTGCTGAATGATAACGGTCCTGATTCCAATCCACAGAAACTAGTTCATCCTGATGAGCCCTCCACCCATTCTTCAGTCCACAGCAACATTTTCCCCTGGGCTGCTTTTCCCTTGTTACTCGTCCTCCTCCTTGGGTCCCTGGGTTCATTTTATTATTCTTTGTCTTTCTCCCAGTCTCCTGACTAATGTTTCAACCATCATTAATGTGCTTACACCTACATATAATTCACATGAAGAAAACCTACATTGAGTAGACACTCAGGAAAGGCATAGAAAATGCGAGGCTTTTCATCCATCCTGTGCACGGATTTTTATTTAGAAGAGGCATTTTTTTTTTCTTAACCAAAGAACACTTAGTTACTGCATAATGAATAATTAAAAAGCCTCTTCTCGTGATCAGAGTCAGGAGTTTTCTATATTCAAGTTAATCCAGCTTCTCTGGCAAAGGAAAATCCTTATAAAGGATAATACCAATATAGCTTTTCTAGTTAATATGGAATCTCAATTTCTTTTATTGAGTGGTTCAGAAATGATTATCCTTTCTCTTAACTGGGTAAATGAAAAATGTAGAGGGAACTACAGTAATGACCTTGGGGTTTTCTTGAGGCAAAGAGGCTTCACAGTGGCCACTTATGTCTATGGTCATTTTGGTGTAATGTGACACAGTCCCTCAGTAATGAGGGAAGAGGACGTGAATAAGGGCAAAGGGAAACTTAGCCTGGAACATGGTGCTTTTGCTTAATTAAAAACACAGCTTTCTTACTTCTTTGAGAGTTCAAAGACCTAGGGTGATTTCCCCAAATGGTTTCAGCTAACCTGATGCAGAAGGAAAGATGAGAATTAATGGCACCCTCACTGGAAAGTTTAAAGTCCAATTAGCTCTCAGGCTGGCTGAGTTTTGTTAATTCATCGATGGGATTCTGAGAAGGCGGGCAGGCCAAGCAGGCAGTAAAATCTAAGTTAGAATGAAGAGCACAGGGAAGAGCAACCAACCAAGGTGATTTGTTCCACATTTTGACCCACCTGGCACATAAGCCATTACCGATTTGTTACCTTGTTAACAGGCTCCATGAGAAACTTGGAATAGTGGCCCATTTACACTTCAGATTAATTTTCTGTAACTTAGGATGCTGTAAGTAAATGGATTAAAGAACCATTTGATCTTCAAAAAGAGGTTTATGGTTGCTTTGATCATTAAGTACCCAGGGGACACAATGGATTATCATGGATAATGGATTTGGAGAAGTAGGATATTAAAAATGAACCCTCCTCCCTGGCCATATAGAGATGGTGCTAAGAGGTTATACAGGGACTAGGTTAACTCTGTCATACACTCGAATGAACAGTAGAGATAAGCAGAATAAACTCAGTCAACCCAAGGGAACCCACTTTTCTCACTCCTGAGAGAAAAATTGAGTCTTATTGGTGAAGCTTTGAAGTGTGACCACCCCCGCCCCCCATCTCAAGATAAATTCTTGGGAAAGTACCTTCGCAAGTACAAGTTCAGAGCTGAAAAAACACTCTAAGAAAAATGGCCTTTGTTTGTTTACCAGAGGTTTACTTCTTCCCAGTGAATCTCTGTGACAAAATATCAACCCATGTTGAAGAGCTCCCATATAGAAGTCTCCCTGGACTAGTTCTTCCATCTTCAATCTCGTCTGAGGCTACACTTAACTCTGCTTTCTCCATTTGGGAGAAATAGTTGGTGATGATGAAATGTCATGGAACAAGGACAGTTTGGAGTGGGGGTGAATATGATACATATAGTAAATACATAGGGTATGGACGATTAACATGTATTATATGCCCTTTGGGTGATCTATGAAAGCCTAATTAAGAAGCCAAAAAATATGGTTGATGCCAATATGCATCACCAGGTAATTTAAGGCAGAAGTGGAAACTCAGTAACTTACCAGGGCCAGTACAGTAACAAATAAGGAAATTAGGCCAGGCATAAGTGCATACTTATTCACCCGGGGTGGGGGGGGTATCTAGAGAGTATGCTTCTTCTAAGGGGTGAATGTTACATGGCTCTAGCTAAATGTTGCCAAGTAGAAATGTGAAGCCCAGTGTTCCCAGACTTCCCCATTTTTCCAAAGAAAGTAGAAATGTGGATTTTTTTTGAATGACTCCCCACTGAAATTTTCTACAGGCTGAATTTGTGAGGGCTTGATCTCACGATCCTGAGATCATGACCTGAGCTGAAATCAAGAGTTGGATTCTTGGGGCACCTGGGTGGCTCAGTCGGTTGGGTGTCTGCCTTTGGCTTGGGTAGTGATCCCAGCGTCCTGGGATTGAGCCCTGCATGGGGCTCCATGCTCAGCAGGGGACCTGCTTCTCCCTCTCCCTCTGCCTGACTGTCTGCCTGCTTGTGATCTCTCTCTCTCTCTCTCTGTCTGTCAAATAAATAAATAAAATCTTAAAAAAAAAAAGTTGGATTCTTAACCAACTGAGCCACCCAGGTGTCCCACAACCAACTGATTTTTGACGAAGGTGCAAAAGCCATATAATGGGAGGAAGGATAGCTTCTTCACAAATGGTGCTAGAAAATTTGATCTTGATGACAAAAACAAAACAAAAAACAACCTAAACCTCAAACTTATACAAAAAGCAACTTAAAATAAATTATAGATTTAAATATAAAGCATAAATTATAAAACTTGCAAAAGAAAACATAGAAAATTTTGAGAACCTAGAGTTTTGTGGAAAGTTCATAGACAACACTAAACATATGATCCATTAAAAAAAAATGGATAAATTTGGGGCACCTGGGTGGTTCAATGGGTTGAGCACCCAGCTCTTGATTTTGGCTCAGGTAATGATCTCAGGCTCCTAGGATAGAGCCCCGTGGACTCCCTTTGCCCACCCCACCCCCCGCCCCGTGCTCGTACACACATGTGCACGCATGCTCTCTCTCAAATCTTTTTTTAAAAAATGGATAAATTTGACTATACCAAAATTAAGAACTTTTGCTCTGGGAGAGACCCTATTAAGAGGATGAACAGACAAACTACAGACTGGGAGAAAATATTTGCAAGCCACATATCTGACAAAGGTTTCCTATCTAAAATACATAAAGTACTTGAAAAATTCAATAGTAAAACAAATAATCCAACTAGAAAATAGGCAAAAGACATTTAGAGGTACTTCACCTAAGAAGATACACAGATGGCAAATACGCACATGAAAAGATGTTTCATCTCACAGGCCGCTAGGAAAATGCAAATTAAGAAAATGATGAGATATCACTAGATATCTATTAAAAGAGTTAAAATAAAAAAATAATGACAATACCAAATGCTGGGTAGTTTGCAGAGAAATTGAATCTCTTATACATTGTTGGTGGGAATGTAAAACAGGACAGCCACTCTGGAAAATAGTTTGGCAGTAAAAAAAAAATCTAAACTACACTTTGCATACTTGAACATTTATCCCAGAGAAATGAAAGCTCATGTCCACACAAAAATCTGTACACAGTTCTTCAGCAGTTTTATTTATAATAGCCCAAACTGGAGACCTATAGTAGGTGAAGGGTTTGACTGTGCCACCATACCATGGAACACTAAGAAATAAAAAGGATCAAACTGGGGCACCTGGCTGGCTCAGTCAGTAGAGCATGCAACTCTTGATCCCAGGGTTGTGAGTTTGAGCCCTATGTTGGGTATAGAGAATACTTAAAATCTTTAAAAAATAATAAAAATAAAAAGGAACTAACTGTTGTTAGATTCACTGTGGTAGGCAGAATAATGTCCCTTCCAAAGATGTTTATGTCTTAAATCCCCAAACTGTGAATATGTTATTTTACATGGCAAAAGGGATTTTACAGATGTGATTAAGGATCTAGAGATGGGGAGATTATTCTGGATTATCCTGTTGGTCCAATGTAATCACAGGGGCCCTTAAAAGAGAGAGGTCAGAGTGTCAGAGGAGGAGAAGTAATGACAGAAACAGAGTTTAGAGTGATGTGGGTCCAAGAGCCAAGAAATGCTGGTAGCTCTAGTTCCTGGAAAAAGTCAAGGAAACAGATTCTTCCTTAAAGCCTCTAGAGGGCATGGCGTGAAGCCCTGCTGACACCTTCATTCTAACCCAGTGAAACTGATTTTGGATTTCTGAACTTCAGAACTGTAAGAGATGGAATAAACTTCCATTCTGTAATAGATTTGTGGGGCTTTACGTTGCAAGTTTGTTCCAGGGCAGTAGGAAATGGATTGGAATGGATCTCGAGGGCATTATGCTGAGTGAAAAAAAGCCAATCTCAAAAGGTCACATACTGTATGATTCCATTTACATAGCATTCTTAAAGTGGCAAAATTATAAAGATGGAGAGTAAATTAGAGGTCATTGGGGGTAAGGAATGATGGGGAGCAGCGGGTAGATGTGCCTACGAAGGGGAGGATGAGGGCGATCTTTGTGCTCATGGCATTGTTCTGTGTCTTGATCATGGTGGTGGTTACACACAACTACACTGGTGATAAAATGTTACAGAACTCTACATGGGAAGTGTGCCAATGTCAATTTCCTGGCTTTACTATTGTGCTATAGTTACATAAGAGGTAACCAAGGGGGGAACTGGATGAAGGGTACATAGAACCTCTCTGTACTATCTTTGCAACCATTTGTGAATCTATAATTATTCCAAAAAAATTTTAAAGCAAAAATAACAAAACCATAGCTGATTCAAAACTTACAATGAAGTGTAATTTCTGAAGTTATCTTCTACTCTACGTATCTGCATAGATATGCATACTAAAAGCTTTGCTGTTTGAAATCCATTGGCATTACTGTATAGACCTAGGAAACTCTAACAGGGTAATTTAATTCAGGAATACCAAATCTCAGTAACTTTCTTTCAGCAGTTCACTAGTGCTAGCTCATAACTGCTCATAAACACCTGAAAGAACGTTGTTGCATTTTTGGTTCAGCTTTGGCCCATCAAGGGGATCATTAAGAATCAGTAGGTTGAGGGATTTAAGCAAATCAAATAATGTCCACAGAGTACAGTCCCCTGGACTGAATTCTGAAGAACCTTATATTCATCAGCTCAGGCTGCCATAAAACACCATAGCCTGAATGGCTTAACAGGATTTATTTTTGTACTGTTTTCTGGAGGCTGGAAATACTAGATCACGATGCCAGCCAGCATGGTTGGGTTCTGGGGGAGACTCTTCTCTTGGCTTGCAGATGGCCACCTTATCACTGTGTGCTCACACGGGAGAGAGAGCAGGAGAAAACGAGAGACGGAGAGGGAGCATGCCCAGACGCAGACACTTGCAAGCTTTCCGGTGTCTCTCCTTGTAAGGACACTAATCCCATTATGAGGGCTCCACCCTCATGACCTCACCTAAACCCAATTACCTCCCAAAGGCCCCATCTCCAAATACCATCACATTGGCGGTTAGGCTTCAACATATGAATCTGGGGGACACAGTTCAGTCCACAGTAAACCCTGATGTGGATATTCCAGTTTGAAGGGACAGGAAAGGAACTAAGATCTGAATTCCCAAGAAGGTAAATGGTTTGGTGCTCATCACCCAAGGCAGTTTCTTGGGAGCTTGTTGGAAAAATAATCTATAAAGGGAAAATACTTTGTTGTGAGTGTAAAGTATTTTCAGGACAGCTATATATTTTCATGAGGACTTAAAGAAATATTCATATCAAATGTGCACAGATTTTTTTTAATCTATTCTAATGAAAAGTATTTGATTTTAGACATGGGCTTAGATACTTGTTCTGTGCATCTTTGGTTGTGTGTTGCTTAACTGAGCTAATTTGTAAGAGGGAATAAGACCATGCATCTGATTGTTTGAAGTGTTAAATGAGATTATATATGAAATACCTAGGGCGCTGTTGAACACATACTAACTGTAACAAATGTTAGTTCTCTTCCTCTTCTCTCCATACTATTCTCTTAAAAGTAAAGTCCCTTTATTGAAAAATATGATGTATTTCACAAGTAAAAAAATGGATGGAAGAACTGTAATAGGAAGAAAACTCCCAGCAATAAATACAGAGAATCTGCAAGGTCAACATCTTGAGGCAAGAAAGATTCCTGAAAATTGGAGATGACGTAGCAGGTACAACACTCCCAACCTGAAGTGACCCCTGAGCTGACAAGGTCAAAGATTTTTAAAATGACCTCTCCATTGATGATAAACCAGGATCCTACCCCCAGTAAATTAATCCACCCAAGTTAAATAAGCCACTAGGGCTTGAAATAGAAACACTATTTCAAGTCTCAACACTTTTTTTTTTTTTTCAATTTGAAGCAGAAAAGAAAAGTCATTTTTTTCTATATCCCTTAAATGCCACTTTTATTTCTTTCCTTTGTTTCTCCCAATGGAACATCATTGTTATTTTCAACACATTTTAGTGTAAGCTTCACCCGGCAATCTAAAACTGAATGCAAGAACAAAGGAGAGAAAACAACGGGAACTTGAGATAGATGTTTGCTAGGCTGGTATTACGTTTTTTACTTTTTAAAAGTTAATCCAGAGCCATGACTAAATAAAAAGGTAGAATCAATTTAGCACAGACCATGTTCAGAGTTTTGTTTTTGTTTTTTTTTTCCCCAACCTTATTGCCTTTGTTAAGCTCGGTGGTCTCAGATGTAAACAGGACAGGTCTCCAGAGAATTACAGGCAAAAACTCCACCCTGAAATGGAAACAGGAAAACCTGCTATTCAATCCAAATGACAAATGTGTAAAACTACCACGTGATATTTTAATCACTTCTTTACCTTGGAGTGAGTGTTTGAAAATTCATGCCAGATACCAGGGAAGCTTTTGTAGAACATTATACGCTCGTCCGAGTAGTAAGTTATCCTTATGCCCTATAGTGGTGAGCATGTTCCTTTGCACACAGCAGATGTTCAATAAATGTGTGTACTAGTTACAAAAAAATGTAATTTCCAACTGGTTTTATTTACATACAGATTTTAAAACATTGCCTTGAAATATCTCCAACATATGTGTTAAGGGAGAACCTTCATTTCCTCGGCCATGTGGTTCTATGGAGATGGACTTCTTCTCTCCTTGGCAGGCGGGAGAGTTCTCTGATGGGTGACTTTAGGGGAAACAGTGTGCTTGGTCCAGCCCTTCTGGAGGTTTTTCTCTTTCAGATCTCCTTCACTTCTTGAGAGGTCCATCAATTTCTTGACCTGTGCAGGGTATTAACGTGGAAGAGTGGACTATTCCAGATTGGCAAGAGTCCCTGAACCAGTCATCATTTCCGTCTTGAAATCTCCAACTATAATGTGGATTTGTCTGTTTCTCCCTGCAGCTCTATCAGTCTTGCTTCATATATTTTCAAACTTATTTATTTATTTATTTAAGATTTTATTTATTTGACAGAGAGCACAAGCAGAGGGAGAGAGAGGGAGAAGCAGTCTCCCCACTGAGCAAGGAGTCCGATGTGGGACTCGATCCCAGAACCCTGGGATCACGACCCGGGCTGAAAGCAGCCGCTTAACCGACTGAGCCACCCAGGCATCCCTTGAAACTCGTTTATTAAGTACATAAATATTTAGGATTGCTATGTCCTATTGATGAATTTGATTGTTTTGAAAAGAACTTGATTGTTTTGAAAAGAACTTCCTTGTGCCTGGTAATATCTTGCTCTGAAATCTCCTTTGTCTGACAAAAATATAGCCAAATCCTTTTTTTTTTTTTTTTAAGATTTTATTTATTGGCGAGAGAGAGAATGAGACAGAGAGCATGAGAGGGAGGAGGGTCGGAGGGAGAAGCAGATGCCCCGCTGAGCAGGGAGCCTGATGTGGGACTCGATCCCGGGACTCCAGGATCATGACCTGAGCTGAAGGCAGTCGCTTAACCAACTGAGCCACCCAGGCGCCCCAGCCAAATCCTTTTGATCAGTGTTAGCATTGTATGTTTTTTTCCATCCTTTTACCTTATAGTTGAGGTATGTTTCTTATAGACAGTGTATATTCGAGTCTTTTTTTTTTTTTTAATCCAATCTAAAAATTTCTGCCTTTAGTGGGATATTTCCACATTTTAGTTCTAATGTGATTATTGGTATGGTTTTGAACTCTGTCTTCTTATTGTGTGTTTTCTGTTTGTGCCTTCTGGGTTTTTTTTGTTTTTTGTTTTTTAAAGATTTTATTTATTTATTTGACAGAGAGAGACACAGTAAGAGAGGGAACACAAGCAGGGGGAGTGGGAGAGGGAGAAGCAGGCTTCCCACTGAGCAGGGAGCCCAATGTGGGGCTCTATCCCAGGACCCTGGGATCATGACCCGAGCCGAAGGCAGACGCTTAACGACTGAGCCACCCAGGCGCCCCTGGGTTTTTTTTTAATCCCTTTTTTTTCTCTTTTTCTGTCTTCTTTTAGATGAACTTTTTTTACAATTCTATTTTATTTTATTAGCTGTAACTCTTTTGTTATTTTTTTTAAAAGATTTTATTTATTTGTTTGAGAGAGAGCAAGAGAGAGAGCACAAGTAGGGGGGAGGAGCAGAGGGAGAGGGAGAAGCAGACTCCCCACTGAGCATGGAGCCTGATGCGGGGCTCAATCCCAGGACCCTGAGATCATGACCTGAGCCGAAGGCAGATGGCAGACGCTTAACTGACTGAGCTACCCAAGAGCCCCTCTTTGTTTTGTTGTTTTAGTGGTTACTTTAGGGTCTATCATGTACATCTTTAAGTTACCACTGTCTATCTTCAAGTGCTATTATACCACTTAGTCTAAGAAACTTAGGTCGGCAAGCAAGAATGTCCTGTCCCCTTCAAGGTCCTGCTAGCCAAACTAAGAATCAAATCGACATGAGACAGATTAATGGGAGAAAATCAAGTTTAGTAGCATACATATGGGTAATTCACACAGACATGGAAATTCCAAAGACAGTCCAGCACAAAGAGGTATACCTGTTATTCTGAACTAAGGAGAAAGGGGTGGGGGACTGGGACTTCCAAGGGAAGGACTGCCACTCACAGGGAGACGAAAAAGAGTAAATGTTTGGTAAACACATGTTTGCTGGGCCTCTCAGAAACATTGGGACACAGAGGATTTGATCAAACAGGCCTTGCTAGGTTCCTCCCTGTCTACCAAACCTAGTTCACAGAATAATGTGGTTATCTATGGTGATTGTTCTCTTCCTGGAGCAGGTCCTCCATCTAAATTCTTTTTAGGTAGTTGTGGGGGAGGTAAAGAGCTTTTCCTGAATCAACCAGGTTTTTGATTGTTTTTTAGCTCAGAATAATCTTTATGCCAAAGCAGCATATTCTGGGGGGACCTGCCCTTGGCCCCTCCATTTACAATACCACACCTCTGTTTCTTGCCTCTTAATCATTGAACTTTTGTTGTCCTACTCTTTGCTTTCTCCTATGTTGTAAACCCCACACTACACAGTCATTATGTTTCTTTAAACAACAACTATCTTTTCAAGTTAAAGATTTAAATAATAAGAAAGATATTTTATGTGCACACCCATATAGCTACTCTATGGGGTTAGCTTTTATTTTTATTTGCTGGGTTTCCCATGTGCATATTGCCACATTTCTTCCAAATGCTGCAACAGATATCACACATCTATTGAAAATTTTCCCCAACGTCTAAGTGCCATTCCAAATACTGCATAAATCCGTGTCTACTCACTCTGCCCATCTCCCTTAAATCTCTGTGTTGAACCTCACCATCTCCCTGTTCCAATCCGGACTGAATACTCTTTAGGCTGTGTGTGTGTGTGTTATCCTGGTGCTGCT
Organism: Phoca vitulina; assembly: GCF_004348235.1. NCBI lineage: Eukaryota > Metazoa > Chordata > Mammalia > Carnivora > Phocidae > Phoca > Phoca vitulina. The sequence goes on from NW_022589730.1 coordinate 14,451,532, forward strand.
TTTTGCCATTCTTTCCTATTTCCTGGGTCCCGTCTTCCTCTTTTTTGATTTATTCCTTATCCTTCTGGAGTGCATTTTCCAAGGAAGGGTGTATGGAGAGTAAATGTCTCTATTTTACCCTCAGTGTGATTGGAAACTAACCAGCAGGGCAAGTTTCGCAGGGGTCTGATCTGAGCAGAGTCACACAGGGCTCTCCACTTAAAGGAGCCCACACGTGGTTTAATGCTGTTGTTATCATCTTAAAACTCTTAATTTTTGAACAAGAGGCCCACATTTTTATTTTTCACTGGGCCCCACAAATTACATAGCTGGTCCTGTTGGCTAGAAATGGAAATCTAAGCTAAGCTAATTTTCCCTCGCGATTTTGCTGTCAGCACTCCGCTCTCTTCCTGTCTAGTGTTACTGTTGACAAGTCTAGTGCCATTTTGGTTGCCTTTCTGTTGTATGTGGCTCAATCTTTTTCTCTCTGGAAGCTCTTACTAGCATCTCTTTATCTCCAGTGAGCTGAAATTTTATGACTAGATTGGATTTTTAAATTTTTTATATTTATTTACTTAAAAATTTTTTAAAGTTATCTTTACTTATTGCCTTGTTCAGTTAATAAGCTCTTTCAGTCTTGAGCCTTCTGTACTTGAAAATAGAGGTAATTTCCTATATTACTGTTTAATAATTTTCTTTTTATTTTCCATAGTTTCTCTTTATGGAACTCTTACTTGGATATTGGACTTTCTAGATTATCCTCCAATTTTACTATCTTTTATTTTTATTGCCTACTGGCTTGCTTCTGTTCTACTTTCTGTGATTTTTCTCTGGCTTTATTTTCCAATGTTTCTATTCAATTTATTACGTTAGCTATAATATTTAAAATGACCAAGAGTCCCTCTTAATCTAATTATTTCTTTTTTGTAGCCTCCTGTTCTTTTACTATAGGTGTACTGTTTTCTGTTATCTTTCTGACTATATTAATGATAGATTTTTTGGGGAAATATTCTCTGTTCCCTCTATTTTTTCTCTGTGTTCTTGGTTCTTTTTGATTTTTGCCTTTTCTGTTATAGACTTTCTTCAAATATCTGCTGATCCTTGACTCTTGAAGAATTTATATTGAAGAGTAATAAAAAGCTGATTAGAGGGTGTGTGTGTGTGTGTGTGTGTGTGTGTGTGTATGCTTATTGTTGACTGGTGAGCTGTATATAAATGCTTTGATAGAGACTTGCTCTTTTCTTTGGGGAAAACCCAAATGTCAGCATCCATAATTCTTTTCCCTCTAGCACCTTGATTTCTCCAGAGACCAAATCCTAAAATATTCCTAGCAACAAGCATGGTGAGAGCAGGCAAAGAGAGAGAGGAATGGTATTTTACTATTCAGTATGTGAACTTTCATTGAATGTCCCTATTTTCAAAATCATGCCTCATACCTTCTCTCCACTGTGCTTGGTGTTCCCTACTTCAGAGGTGATGCTCTGATTCCTTTTCTTCAGATAAGTCTGTAATCTCCTGTGGGGGGGGGCACAGGCTTGAGGGTACCCAAATATAGTCTTTTGGCTAACCCTTGGGTCTTCAGCCCCAAGGCATGCCTCAGACTTTCATGATGCTCTATACACCCAAGCCCTGAGTCTTTTCTGAGTTTTGCAGAGCAAACTGATTTCTTATCAACGCCTCCCATGAGGGCAAGTGGATTTATGCTTTCCCTGTTTGGCTAGATGAGTTTCACGCCTCTATCCATTTTTAATCTTCCCAAACTTGGTGACATCTGTTGTCAGCTTTCATCCCTGCTCCTGCTCTCTTTGTCCTTCTGACTTTATGTCTTCTTTTTTTATTCCTTTACTTATATATTGATGGTGTTTCAGGAGGAGACAGAGATACATTTTTTTCAGTCTACCATATTTAAACAGATTTCTCAACTAACCTTCTAAAGTCTTTCTAATACTCTAATTCTATGTCAGAATTGTTGCTGGCAATGAAGTGGTGTGGAGAGTATCCAAAAGTGGGGGGGGGGGGAATGATAAACAGAGAAGCGGAATGCTATTGTTTGACAAGGAATGTTCTCAGATATATAAATAGATCTTTAATACCAAGGACACTTAGGGAACTTTTTTTTTTTCTGTTGAAGGTTATTCAGCTTTCTAGTTTTTAGAAAACATAAGTAATGAAGTGTCCATGTAAGGGGAAAACTAGCTCATTTGCATAAGGGGAAAAGAGGAGTAAATATGTGGTGAGAAACACCTACTCAGAACTGGGGCATCTGGATTGGTTTGAACAGAACTTTCTACCTCTGGAATTCTGTGTAAATTCATTTCTTAAATTTTTCCTAGAAGGGAGAAAACTTCAGTGAAAACTGACAAACACTGGACAGAGGAGAGAAAAAGGAGACTTAAATAGGATTATGATTGATGTCTGCAGTTTATGTATACATATACACTTAGAGAGAGGGAGAGCATGCACCCATGTACGCAGGGGTGGGGGCAGAGGCAGAGGGAGAGAGAGAATCTTAAGCAGGCTCCACACTCAGCGAGCCTGACTTGGGGCTCGATCTCACGACCCTGAGATCATGATCTGAGCTGAAATCAAGAGTTGGACACTTAACCCACTGAGCCACCCAGGTGCCCCTAAAATATATTTTAAAAGAAGAATGCATAGAGGAATGACTAGATGGATAGATTTCTGATGAAGTCGTAGAGTAAAATAGTATAATCCAGGTGGGGAGTATATGAGCATTCACTAAAATGCTTTCAACTTTCCTGTGTGTTGGAAAATTTTCATAGTACAATGGTAGAAAAAAATGAGGATTGTGGTGACAGAGAAAGAGGTGAAGGAGACAATACTTCTAGACATAAACTGACCAGGCCAGAGAAGACACTGTCATTCCAGTTTTCCGGAGAAACGTCTCTGTATTCACTTTAGAAAATTCCTTCCAAAGATTCTGAAGTTGATGTTCCATTCCAATAGCTATAGGTCACACATGGTGTTGTCCCTTTCTGGCACTTGCCCTTCAAACCTAAAATTAAGACACAGGTTACATTCAGCTCAAAACTAGAGGTTCCCAAACCATGGCCTGTGTATTCACCAAGGAGGAAGTGCTATTGCATGTGTTGAATGCTCCCAGGAAGTGTGTCCATTCAGATTGCTGATCAAGGAAAATGTGCTTCAAATCATCCGCTTTATCATCCTGTAATACCTAACTTTGTGGTTTCAGTTGGCAAGTTCTGATGACTAGAGCATGTACTAATGAAATCTAAGCAGTGTTGGCCAAATGGCCTTTAGCCTCAAGTAGTATAATCCGACTTGATATCAGAATTATGGGTCCAGTCATCACACAGACCCATTGCTTCATATGAAACCATTGTCCAATGGCCCCCAAACAACCCTGATCCCAGAGTGATCATTTGCAGCTGTGCTTTTTGTGACAAAAAGGAACTGAAAACCAGTCTATATCAAACATACTTATCACCACTTTGGAGAAAACAATTTACTTGTGGCCATAGATGTTGGGTAGGATTAACCTTCTAGGTGTGTATGAGCTCATCTGGGTAGTAATTTTCCTTTTAGAGGGAGAATATTTTAACAAAATGTTTTAAAAGTTGACAGCATTATTGAAGGAATTCAGAAATGTTACTGCAGGAGAGATTCTCTAAGAATAGAAATATTGAGTGTGCATGTTCATGCATTGTGTATGTGCATCTATTCTCAGGTTGAAAGACGCTGCTACTCTTGTTTGGGCTATTGTGTATGAAGTGACTTGGCAATCAGCATCATTGTGTGCTGTAATCACAGGACTGCAAGAGACGCTCCCACTGCCGGCCTGATGTTTTCACTGATACGGAGACTATTCATTAGAGAACAGCCTCCCAAGGATTGTCTGAACAAGCTGATATCTGCCATCCTGCACAGACAACTCCTTCATCTTTTTTGAATTTGATTTTTTTTTCAGACTGCAGGAGCCTCAATGAATTTTGTAAAAGTTGTTTGAGCGTTCAAATATGGCATCTTTTGAAGGATCTCTGTGGCTACTTTAACCATTTATCTGAAGGTTGACTATTTACATAGTTAGGAATATGTAAATATGACTATTTATATACATAGGAAGCTTAGTTACTTTAATGCCATCCCCTTATTTTATAAATGAAATGGAGCAAAATTCTAAGGCTCTTGCTTCATTGTGGAATGTTATATTTCGTGTATCAGGTTGTTCAGAAGATATTTATATATCTCCCTTCTTTTTCTTTTTCTTTTTTTTTAAGATTTTATTTATTTGATACAGAGAGAGAGAGCGCGCACAAGCAGGGGGAGGGCAGGCAGAGGGAGAGGGAGAAGCAGGCTTCCCACAGAGCAGGGAGCCCGATGCGGGGCTCGATCCCAGGACCCTGGGATCATGACCTGAGCTGAAGGCAGATGCTTAACCGACTGAGCCACCCAGGTGCCCCTATATCCCTTATTTTTCTTAATCCTATATCCCATACACACACACACACACACACACAATTCAACATAATATATTTTATCTCTATCTCTCTATCTCCATCTATCTCTGTCTCTATCTCTATCCTGTTTTTCTTGATGCTATGTTGGGCCTGGGTCTCCCTCTACTTGGCAGGAGCCCTGCGCCCTAAAAATGCTCTGGGAGGTGTCCACACAAAGGAGGCAAGCAGGATGAGTGATGCTTAAGCCTTTATCTGATCTACACAGAAGGCACCTGCTTGCTCACGCATAGGCGCAACCATCTCATCAGGCCAGAGCCAGCTGAGGATGGACAGCCCAAAGCTTGGCCAGCAATGGCATGTGGGCTGTTTGCAGGTGACCTCTGAACACACCTTTCAGGAACTTGTGGCTACAGCTGGGCAGGATGCAAAGATCCTGACTCCTCTTCTTTTTGTTCTCCACTAAGCAGCTGCAGCCAATCCAAACATGGATTCCTCACCTTTTTCAAAAGAACTCTTCCTCTCCAAATTTCTTTTAGTCTCTTCCTTACCAAGCAAGTCAAAGTAGCTCTTTGGGAAGGGGAGCCCTCCATTACCCAGCTCCTGAGGTTATACTCCAGGGTCTCACTACAGAGGCCAGCATTAGAATGAGTAAACAGGGCTGGGGGTGGGGGGCGGAGAATACCAAGAGCTGTGAATTAGCTCCCTGTAAGAGGGTAGAGTGAGTCTGATTAAGTCCAGGTAAGCATCAGGTTTTACCCAATCTCATTACACAGCTGAACGCAGGCTTGGTGAAGCTCTTAATGAACGGCCACGGTTGCTAATTGTTGACCTGATTTCTGCATGAGCCACAGTTCTGTTTCCAAATTCTGACCCATCTGATCGATGCGTAAACCAGAGGCTGACTCAGCAAGTACAAAAGGAAAGCAGCAGGGTCCTCTTTGAGATGTGGTAAGGTTTTCAGGACATAGTAAGATTTTTTACCTTTTTAATTAAAGAAATCCATGCCTGCTCCCCAGTTCATCACCAGCTCAGAGAGAGGACTTCTGCCCCAGGCCTTGCTGAGTGGTCACATCCTGAGGAGATGTCCATTCTGCAGCCATCTTTCTTGGCTTAGCAGCTGCTTGACTGACCTGAATCTCTGAGCCGCTGGGAACCGGCACGTCCTGGAGAGGTGAATAAAGTCACGCTGACTCTGGGGTGCCGGATGGAGCCACAGAATCACCCACGGGAGGGGAGGGAAGAGAGTCTATTGTTAATAGTCGCTCTCTTGTTTACTGGCCACTTTTTAATATCTTTATATATAAAGGTTTCTTGTAAGCCTCATACTAGCCCCATGAGGAAAATAGGGAAAGTAATAGTCCCATTTCATAGATGAGAAAACTGGGACAAAGGGACTTGTCTAAGCTCATATACCGTCTTAGAAGTGAACGGGGAGTGTAATCCGAGTCTCTTGGTTCCTAGTTTGACCTATCGGAGATCTGGCAACGTACTTAGGTCTACTGGTGGATCCCTTCCTCATTGTTTCCTCTTTCTTTTGACTTTGGAAGATTATGAGCCAGTAGCACCAATGTGAGCTGCTATAAAATGTCCTTCCCTAAAGGCACTGGGAAGAAATCCCTTTTGTCTGTGACCACAAAGGCACAATGGCTTGAAACCAGTATGAATCAAGGCCACAGGCCTGTCCTGCTCTGGACCTCATCACCCTATATTCCTAGGTGCTCTCTGAGGGCAACCGTGGGTCTGACATGCTCGCATTCTCAGAGTGCAGGCTGGGCTTAGGGGGGAGGCATACAACCCTCCAAAAACGCCCTCCGCACCATTAATGCCTATTGCTCTGGAGACTGCCCCTTTCTAGATTTTCGAATCCCTGGAGTCAGTTTCGGCAGTTCACCTTCTCCGGGCAGGTGCTGGCTAAATTTTAGAACTTTGTCCTTGGCTCAACTCCAGCAATGGGTTTTGTTTCGATGGAAAAGTGGACTCAAACTCCGATTTCTCTTCTGGCCTTTCCTAAGTCAAATGATGCGTTCCACAAAATGATGTCAGTGCTTCTGAATCTCTTCGGTCCCTTCAGTGGAACCATGACCTGAAGGAAAAGATTAAAAAAAAAAAAAAAGCTTTTGCTTTCCCAGCTATCAAGGTGAACCTGGCTGTAACTCCAGGCCTGCCAAGCAGCCTGATTTGTATCTCTCACAGAAAGGCAAAAAAGCTGTGACCTCCTAGAGGGCCGAGATCACACTGTAATCAACTTTGAATCTTCCTGGCCAGAAGTGGCCCCCATTGCCTCAGCCGCCCATGGGTGCTCAGTGTGTTGAGCGACAGTAAGAGGGGAAGAAGAGGCTCTCTCCCAGAGGACTCTGGGAGCAACGTCGAACACCTGGCACTTAATTAAGCTTGTTCTTGAAGCAGAAAGAAATTTTATAGATCCAATTCGGAGGTCTGGGTGAAGGGTGGGCGGGAAGGGCAGACTTCAGTGTGAGCAGAAGGCGTTTGTGGGTAGTAGGCGAAGCGTTTGGGTCACAGGTGTTGTAGGTAACACTTCAGTCCTGTAGGTTAAGACTGACGGCCAGCCATATTTGCCAGGGTGGGATTTGATGACTGCAGCTTGCTCACGGTGACTCAGAGGCTACGTTGGGATGGCTTTCTTCACACCCCGCCCGAACTTGAGAAAGGTGGTAAGTGACAACTCATATCTTGTGCACAGACAAGAGTCTGAGTGCTAGACTTCCCTCCATCACTACCCTGGGCAAGTCATTTGAATTCATTCTCCTTTTCCTTTCCCTTCAAATGGAAATGTCCCCTGCAGCTCTAATCCCCTCTGTCCCTGCTCTTCCCCCAAAGGAATGGCCTCTTCCTACCATCTTTCTCCGACATATGACCTATAGCTTTGTATCTCAACAGGCAGTTTCTAGAGTGGATTACATTAACATTGGCAACTTTGTAGGGCTGAAAACACCTCTAAAAAAAAAAAAAATCCTCTTATGAATTTCTTCATTGACTTACAGTTGGAAAATGCCAGAGCTGAGATAGCATTAGGAAGAAAAAAAAAAAAAAAGAAAGAAAGCTCAGGAGAAATTCACTGAACTTTTCCCCTTTGCCCTGTGCTTGTTTTCATGTCTTTAGTGTGTTTCAATGTACAACCAAGTTGTTAATGTTTTCTGTTTAATAAACAGAACATCCGTAACCTCTGCTCCTGATGTTCTCAATCAGCTCCCCCTTAGCTAACAGGGAACTAGTTTGAAATGCAGAACTCAAGGTCACTTTCACTGTTCCTTCATTTGCATTCTCCATATAATTCACTGTGTTAATGCTCTCACTGAAAACACCCTGCTTTAAATATATCATTGCTTTCTCCCTTGAGCCCAAGACAAATAATGCAGCCTACACCGCTCGGCGTCCTGGGCTGGATTAGCCCAGTGATTCATATTTGGGGAGCTGTGGGGGTCAAAGAGTGACATTCATTTATATCTTCAAAAACAATCCTCAGAGCACTGAGAAATTAGCCACCCGGCACCGCTAACTGCCGCCTGGCCTACTTGGGCATCGAGACTGGAGAACTGCAGGAGCCTTTGTGGGACCTGGGCTTTCTTCTGAGCTGCAGTGGGGCTGGGCAGCCCAGGGAGTGTGCCTGTTCTGAAGTCGACCCAAGAGAGGGATCTCAAGAGGAAAGAGAGAGCTGGCTGGGGGCCCCGCCTCTCCGTGGAGCTTGCGCTGCTCCCGGAGACCACACTTGGCAGGTCTCCCTGTCTCGTTAATAACATTTGAAGAGCAAGGCGCATGTCTTCCGCAGCAGTGTCTTCCTCCTCAGTGTGTGGCTGGCGCTTTCTGTCCCCAAACTTCCCACCTCCTCCATCCCATCCTCACTTGCAAGTGGTTGTTGAATTTTCACTCCCTGTATGTTTTTCTTCTGACGCGTTTTTGTTAGATCGTTTGCTCTTATATTTTTTTTCTTTTACTTGAACCCGTCTTGAGTTTTAACCTGTTGGTTAAGAACTTCAAGGAAAGGGCGCCTGGGTGGCTCAGGTGGTTAAGCGTCTGCCTTCGGCTCGGGTCATGATCCTGGGGTCTTGGAATTGAGTCCCATATCGGGCTCCCTGCTCAGCCGGGAGTCTGCTTCTCCCTCTCCCTCTGCCGCTCCCCCTGCTTGTGTGCTTTCTCTGCCACATAAATGAAAAATCTTAAAAAAAAAAAAAAAACCTTCAGGGAATTAGTAATAACATGTGAATCGCTTTTTTAAAAGTCTTCCTTCATGTGATTTTTCCAGAGCTCAGGTCTACCTGGAGCAATGTATCGACATCAATATTCTCACTTTCTTTCCTTCTGTGTAAGCAGACACACTATCGGTCATTTTCCTTAAACAGAAAAATAGAGTGGAACAAGTTTTAAAGATCTACACGGAAGTAATACACTGGTGACTTCAACTGATCCTTTGGCTAGAACACGTAAAAGGACATGAAATAGTTAAGCTGTAAAAAAATATAAACAAAACAAAACTCAGCTTGCTGGTTGCTGTGGACGAGGGATTTGGGGGAAAGGGGAGTAATGACGGGCATGTGGAAGCAGTAAAGCCAGGCTAAGGATCTCCGACTGAGCAGGAGAGCAACTTTAAGGTGGCCCAGAACTGAAATCAACTCTTCCTAACCTTGGGTTTCTTCCCTGTTGCCAGTGAGCTCATGCAAAATTGCAAACAGCCAGGGAGAGTTTTTGGAGACTTTGATCCTTGATATGCAATCTAGAGATTGAAAGATTATATTTTCTCTCTAATTAAATCTCCTCTAACCTTGTATTGAGTGGCTGTAAGTTGAGCAGGCAAGATGCAACCTGCTGAGCAGAGTGGATTCCCGGGAAGCCTGGGAGACAATGTGTTCTGCCCAGGGGAGACCTCTGGGATCACGATTTGCAGCAGGAGTTACTTAAGCAAGAGCTACATGATCGGGTGGTAGGCCCGCACAGAGAGGGCAACGCATCCAGCATTTTCCTGAGATGCTGATGTCGATGTGAGCGGCCCGCAGAACAATTACAATCTACCAAGTTAAAAGGAGTGTTCGCCTCAGAAAGGACGGTCTATTGTCAGGACCCATCTACTGTTCCGTGAGCCTAGGCAGCCAGTCCTACAAAGTAGGCAGTGACCAACACAAAATCTGACTCTGACCAAGGCCCTGGGTACCACATGGGCTCTAAGCATTTATAGGAGCTCTTTGTCCTTGGGAAGGATGGACACAAGAGTGTGTCTTCCCTTGGGGTTTACCAGGCCATTGTTTGCTTAATAATCCTATTATTTAGGGACCTTAATGATGTTTTGTTCAGCCAGTTCCCTTTGAGGAAGTGGAACCTCAGAAGGTTACCCCTCACCCTTCAAGGTCACCCACCTGCTTTAGCAGCAGGGTAACCCTTCTGCTCCTCCTCTGCCACGTAGAGGGCGTTCTACGCTGGAGGAGAAATCCTTACTGATTTTGCATTTCTGTCCTCGTTCTCTTGCTGCAGTTCACAAGCTGCAAAGTGGTGATGAGGAAGAGCTATTCCCTGTGGGGGAGGAAGGGGGGGAGCCCAGAGGCAGTGGTCCCTCCCACAAGTAGGGGACACAAGGGGCACCCCAAATCGCCATTTGTATTCGTTTCCCAGGGCAGCTGTAACAAAGTACCACCAACTGGGGGGCTTAAAACAATAGACTTCTGCTGTCACGGTTCAGGAGGTTACAAGTCTGAAATCATCGTGTCTGAAACTGGAGCAGAATCCTTCCTTGCCTCTTCCTAGCTTGTGGTTGCCAACAATCCTTGGCGTTCTTTGGTTTGTGGCGGCATCAGGCCAATTCCGGCCCCGTTGTCACATGGCTTCTCCCTGTGTGTCTCTGGGGGCACTTTTCTGTCTCTTATAAGGATACTGTCGTTGGATTTAGGGCTCTCACCCGGATCCAGTATGATCTTATTTCAATCCGTACCTTGATTACATCTACAAAGATCCTATTTCCAAATGAGGTCAAATTCTGAGGTTTTGGATGGGCATGAGTTTCCGAGAGACCCTATTCAACCGCTGTGTTATTTATTCTGAAATGGCAGCTAATAACCGGACACTAAATCTAAAGCATTATATAAAACTGAAGAAATCCTTTTTTTTTTTTAATTTTTTTTATTTACGAATCCCTGTGATGGTCTATTGCAAACCCCAATTCTGAAGTTAAAACTCCTTAGCAAAAGGCTAGAAGATTATATTAAACACTCAATAAAGTTTTAAAGAGAATAATATATTTTTAATGTGTTTTTCTAGACCAGGCATTGCATTCAGTGATTTTCTCGGGCTGTTTCATAAGTCCTTTCAAAAGCCCCAGAGGGCCGGCACCATCATTGTCCCGTCTTACAAGGGAGGAAACGGGTTCCGTGAGCCTGAGCAACAGGGCCAGCCTGACACGGCCAACCTCCTCATCTCTATATTGGCCCCAGGACTCCACAACTTTGTGGTCTCCCTGGAAACTGTAGAGAAGAACTGTAACCACTGGATGTGGAAAATGTCAGTAGGACATTTTAGATCCGATGACTGGGGATGGGGATATGGAGGTGAAAGCTGATCCTTGGAGGCAGACTGCTGGAGTTCAAATCCCCCATCAACCATTAAATAGCTATGTGCATTAGTGGTTCCTTCCTACAAAAACAAATCGCCACCCACTTAGTAGTTCAAAACAACATAAGTTGGTTATCTTACAATTCTGGAGTTCTAAAATTGAGGTGTTAACAGGGCTGCATTCTTTCCTGGAGGCTCTAGGGGAGAATCTGCTCCTTGCCTTTGCGGGCTTCTAGAGGCTGCCTGTGTTCCCTGGCTTGTCACCCCTTCCTCCCATCCCTGCAACCTCTGCTTCCATGGTCACACTGGCTCTCCTGCTTCCCTATTCTAAGAACCCTTCTGACTACGTCAGGCCCACCTGAATAATCCGGGATGGTCTCCCCATCTCAAGATCCTTAACTTAATCACATAGGCAGTCTTTTTGCCATGAAGGTAAACACCTGCACAGGGTCTGAGGATTAGGATGTGGACCTCTTTGGGGAAACATTATTTTGTCCACCACACTATGTTTTCAGGGGTTAATTACTTAACCACCTTAAGGCATACTTTCCTGCTCTAAGAAAAATGGGCAGGGGCGCCTGGGTGGGGCAGTTGGTTAAGGGCGTAACTCTTGATTTCAGCTCAGGTCATGATCTCAGGATCATGGGATCAAGCCCCACATTGGGCTCTGTGCTCAGCATGGAGTCTGCTTGTGGTTCTCTCGCCCTCTCCCTCTGCCCCCGCCCACTTGTGCATTCTCTCTCTCTCTCAAAGAAATAATCTTTTTTAAAAATGGGCAAATAATGGTACCTAGCTTGTTGAGCCATTGTGAGGATCAAATAATATGATGAATATGTTGCCTGGAAAAGTAGGTAAAGTTGGCTGTTCGTATTATTACTTTTGGTGAAGACATGAGCCAGGAGCTGTCGTCATGAACTAAGGTGGTTGGAGTCTATAGGGTGATGGTCTCCACCTAGGACTAAAGTGCACAACAGGTGCCCTCATTTTGCAAGTAGTCACAACAATATTGAGTGAGGTCCAATCATAGGACCTGGTGAACTGGGATTGGGGAAGTAACAGGCTTTACAATTCTACTGAGACCCTGAAGAAACTGAGGCACTGTGCAGAGCTAGGGCCAACGACACAGGTAAAGAAGATAATCTCCATATAAGACTATCCTGCAGGGGCGCCTGGGTGGCTCAGTCGTTAAGCGTCTGCCTTCGGCTCAGGTCATGATCCCAGGGTCCTGGGATCGAGCCCCATATCGGGCTTCCTGCTCAGCGGGAAGCCTGCTTCTCCCTCTCCCACTCCGCCTGCTTGTGTTCCCTCGCTCGCTGTGTCTCTCTCTGTCAAATAAATAAATACAGTCTTCAAAAAAAAAAAAAAAGACTACTCTGCACTTCTGACACAAACTGCAGGGTCGGGGGCCCCCAAACCACTCTCAGATTCAACAGTTTGCTAGAAAGACTCACAGAACCCACTGAAAGCTATACACTCACGGTTACGGCTTATTACAGAGAAAGGATATAGATAAGATATAATAGCCAAAGGAAGAGACAGGGTGGAGCCCAGAAGGGTTCCAAAGGCAAGACCTCTGTTGTTCTTTTCCCATGGAGTCAGGACCATCAATCTCCTGCCTTTGATGGGTGATGATACACATGAAGTATTTCCAGCCAGAGAAGCTCATCCAAACCTTGGACTTCAGAGTTTTTATTGGGCTTCCATTACATAGGCGTGAGTGATTGATTGCCCAGGTGGTGGATCTCCATTCCAGTCTCCAGCCCTTCTGAGCATGACCTAAAGCCTCTACCCTAAATCAAATCGTTGGTCTTTCTGGCATGGCCAGTTGCCACTCCAAACAAAAGCATTCCTATAGCAACTACTTCCTAAAACCCAAGGGCCAAAGCCAGGTCTGTTTTGGGTCAAGGTTAAATTCTATACTACATTGTCCTGAGGAGCTGAATGACTCAACTGAGGTCACATGGCTCAGCTATAATATTTAAATTATTAGCACTCAGTAATTCTTCATAGTCTTTTATGATTAGTACAGAATTTGAAGCAACATAGCATGATGATTAAGAGTTTGAATTCTAGAATCAGGCTACAGGGCCAGGCTACAGCTCTGCCATTTATTACTGTGTAACTTTGGCAACTTCCCACTCTGTTTGTGCCTCAGTTTCCTCCTTCATAAAATGGGGAAATAATAATAAAACCTAAAAGATAGAGTTAATATATGTGCAACACTTAAAACCATGTCTAGTGTGTATTAAGTCTTTAATTTTAGTTTTTCATATTAAGCAGAAAAAAAATATATAAGTAAATAAGAAAGCAAAATTTATCCATAGTCTTCCTTTTCTCCTCCCACTGAATTGATAGTTGGCTATGTATGTTTCCAAACCTTATCATTCATAAGCAAATCAATCATATTACACATAATCTACAATTTCATTGTTACCAAAATTTTCATCAAAATTTATTATTTTTAAATGAATAAGAATTTTTGAAATCCTATAAACATTGAATGCATGTGGAAAAGCTAAGCAACAAGAGAACTACATTTTTTGGTTGCACAAGCATTAAAGAAGTGAGTGGTGGAAAGCCACCTGGGTTAGAGAAGCCAAAAATGTCCTTTCGATTTGTGTAAAGTCACAATAACAAATGTTGTTTGTCCCCCACACATTCCTGCTCCAGCTCTACGATTCTTTCATCACAGAGGAAAATAGTATTTGTCAGGAAACACTGCTTTCCTAATGTCGAGGAAGAAAAATAACAGTGGGGAAATTTCTGTTCACCTCGGTGGCAAATTTCCAGTTTTCCAATTGTGAGGCAGCAAAATATTGTTTTTAGCTATTATACCTAGAACTCAAAAGAATTGTGTAAAAAAAAAAAAAAAGAAAAGAAAATTATGCTCAATTAAGGGAAAGTGTGATCAAGTTCCTACTACGTGCCAGACACTGGGTGGGCCAATCTCAGGGAACCAGAGTCAAAGAAGACATTGCTTTGGGTCGCCAGGTTCCCCCAGCCTAGCAGGACACACAAATGCACAGATGACGTGCTCAATAGATGTTTGGCCCCAGGATGTGGAGCTGCATCAGAAGAGTATTTATTTTTTAAATTTTATTTGTTTTATTAGAGAGAGAGGGAGAGGGAGAATCCTAAGCAGGCTCCACACCCAACAGGGAGCCCGATGCAGGGCTTGATCCCACAACCCCGAGATCACGACCTAAGCAGAAATCTAGAGTCGGACACTCAACGGACTGGGCCACCCAGCTGCCCCGGAAGAAGCGTTTGATTCTGAATGGGCTGCAGAAAAGTGAGGACCCTGAGCTCTGCTTTCAAAGATTTCTGCAGGTACCCTGGTGAGAGAGGGCACCTACTCTATTAAGATGAAAGCATGACACCGCATGGGTATCAGAGATTGGTTACAGCAAGAAAGAATTGCTGCAACGGCTGGTCAGACAGGAGTCATGGTTTTCCTTCCTACTGTGTGAGAAACTAGGCCCTGTGAGAGGAGGCAGGTGGGAGGGTCCTGAAACATGGCACTCTCTCTTATCCTTCCAGTTCAGGTAGGGCTGATTGGTTAATATCAGGCATTTACAGAAGTACTTCATACTTTTCAAGGGGACTTCTAGGGTCATCAGCATGATTTGAGCTCAGAGCAACTTCATGGGAGAGGGAGGGTGGGTGACTTTAAATGCAGTGAGGACAGTGAGGCCCTGGGTCATAGTTTGAGCTGATCATGCCACACTGGGAGCAGAATCATGGTCTCCCTTAACTTCCACCTTAGTACTCTATGTATTCTTTGTACTTTGTCTCATACACGCTCAGCTTTCTAGATTCCTTTCCTCCTCCTCCTGCTCCTCCTCCTCCTCCTCCTTCCTCTTTAATGGGCAAGTGTCTCCAAATTGCAAGGCATGCTTGGCACTATTTACACTGTAAGAGGCTTAAATTTTTAATTTTCTTTTCCATTTCATCGGAACGTTTTAGAAAGTTGCACAGCTTTTCATTCCACTGCATTCTGAACATATCCTACCACTGTGATCCTAACCCCTGCAGAGCCGGGGCAGGGTAGGACTTCCAAGAAATCAGTGAAGATAATGAGAGGTCCAGCAGGTGGAGGATGTTCCATGAAGCAAAAGTGGGCCAAGCCCTCTACCTTGTGAGATCCCATTACCATAAAGGAGATGGCAGACCATGGACTTGGATAACCAGGCTCTAACAGCCCACGGGCTCCCAGCTTACCTAACGCCTAATGTGCTCTCTGCAGCTCAACACATTTTCTACTTCATGTTTCCCAAAGCATTAGCAGAGGGCAGAGTCCTTCCCAGCCTCAGACTGCTGAATTGCATCAGGCTGTATGTCATTGCATTCCATGGCGGCCGCTGATGGTATCTATCTGCCAAATTTCCATCTGAGTGTCCTCCTCATTAGATTTCAGGAGGAACAATTAGTGGTACCATTAAAATTTCCTAACTTATTTTGGTTTCACCCTTAGGCAACTGCTTAATTGGCTTGTTTCCCTTGAAACCAAACATTTTCCCATGGTGGGAGCATAGAAAATTAATAGCTTCTGGAATATAGAACCATTGGGCAGGGATTTGGGAAAGAATTCTCTTTTTTCTAAGGTTCTTCTGGGAAGGGAATCATTGTTACCACCTTCTTGGGCCCGAATCCTGCATTCAAAATACAACCTGCACTTACCGTTGCTGACTTCCAAGTCTATCAGTGAAAGGGGTAAAATGTAAATCAGCTTCAAAGCCAACTGTTAAAAACAGTGAGATCTGGGGTACCTGGGTAGCTCAGTAAATTAAGCATCCAATTCTTGGTTTTGGCTCAGGTCGTGATCTCAGGGTTGTGGGATCGAGCCCTGCATTGGGCTCCATGCTCAGCAGGAGTCTGCTTGAGATTCTCTCTCTCCCTCTCCCTCTGCCCCTCCCCACCAGGCTCATGTACATGTGCTCTCTCTCTCTCCCTCTCTCTCTAAAATAAATAAATCTTTAAAAAGATAAATAAATAAAAATAAAAACAGATCTAGGGTGTTAGGTTAGCACTTACAAGTTCAGGCAAAAATAGCCTATTGTTCATGAGAAAGCTCAGAAAACACACAAATCAGCAGCATGTAGCTGTTTCTCAGTAGCAGTTTCTTTGTCCTGGCCATCAAATCCCCTCCTCTTTTGAGTTTATAAGCATAAGAAATGTGCACAAAAGGGATTTACCCCTGTGAATTGTGATGGCATTGCTTCATTTCCATGTTCTTTTGAGTTCTTGATTGTGTGTACTACACTGAATGGTTAAAGAAAGCCTGTAGAATTTGTTTTAGATAAAAATACTTTGTTTTCAAATTTCCTGCATCTGTTGACAGCTGGTTAAATATTGCCTCCTCTCCTAGGAGAATCATTATCTTGGCAGTTAATGCTAGGAACTGCTCATCCCTGCCTCTTCCTTTCTCCCTTTCAAGGAGTTTATCCAGTTGTTTAGCACATATTTATTGACTCCCTTCATGTCACATACATTCTGCGAATGGCTGGGTACATGGTAGTGAGCACAGGGCATGGTTCCTGCCTCTGGAGAATTTAGTCTTAACACAGAGACATGTACTTAAAATGTTGATCTAGATGTATATGCATGTGTATGTTGTGTATATACACATACATGCACATGTGTGCACCACATGCACACACAAATTATAAATTGTGATAAATGATATTAAGGAAAGAAATGAGAGACCTTATTTAAACTGGGGTGGTTGGGAACAGGCTTCCTAAAGAAGTGACTTTGGAGCTAAGACCTGAGAATAAGTTGGACCTAGAAAGTAGGAAAAAGGAATTCCAGGGAGAGGGAACAGGCTGTATGGAGGCCCTCACAGGGAGTGGTCTGTTTGACCCAACTGCAAGAAGTCCAGTGTGAGGGACAGGCGTGAGTGGGAGCCACACGGCCATGCAAGGGCTCCAGGGTTTTGCGGATCCAAGAGTGAAAGCAGGTGCAGTGCAGAGAGATGAGCTCAGGTTTAAAGGGATCATTCTAGCTGCTGAATGGAGAATTGGTTTGAAGGAACCAAGGGGGAGAGGTGTTTGCCATAAAAATGGAGCAAGGGAGGAAGGAGGGTGAGGGATTCACGTTCCATCTTGATGGGACAATTGACAGGAACTGCTGATAGATTGAATATGGGAATCACAAAGAGGGAGGTATAAAAAAATGATTTTTTCCCCGATTTTTGCCCTGACTTTCACTTTAGGTGACCTTTCTTCTAGGACTATTGAAAGGGTTCAGAACAAGTCTCCCCAAAATATGCCACTGTAGCACGAGAATTATTTTGAGCTAAGGGCAATCAAAACCCAGAAGGTTCAGGAAAAACTGTTTACCTCCCCCTCAACTGCCTAAATTTACACTGGAAAGGGAGCCTGTACCAGGAAGAGAGTATGAGCAGAGATTCCTCTGACCGAAGAAATTTACAGACATAATAGGGCCATCTTTGTTTTTCAAATCTTTCCTCTCCCTTCCAGTGAATGGCCTTCCTCCTCTTTGTATCCCCAACCTCTATCCCTCCCCTCAGTTCAAGATGTTATGTAAGCCTCAATTACCTGGCTGCCTCTTGAGTCTACATATCTTTACAGGGGTCCCGATTGTACATGATTAAATTTGTTCTTCTCCTGTTAATCTGTCTTATGTCATTTTAATTGTTTGAACAGGCAAAGAACCTAGAAGGGAAGAAGGGAAAATGTTTCCACCCCTACACCGTGCAACTTGTCTCACTCCGAGTCAGAAATAAGCTGAACTAGTTTTTCCCTTCTGCTGTAGGAACTTCACTGGGGGGAGGCAAGTGAACTCCACAGGAGGTATCTCTGGCAGAATGAATACCTGTAGGGATATTTAAACTCCAGGTCTTTTTTTTTTTTTAAACTCCAGATCTGGTAAAAACAAATAATTTGGAAGTGGCTGAAACTACACTCTGTAATAATGATCTTTCACAGGTGTTATATGTGAGGAACTGTTAAAGATATAAAATGAGTTCCCTTACAAATAATTCCTCTTCACTGAGGAACTGGCTTAAACTCTTAATTAGTGTCAATAAGGAAATAGTTCTGGCCTGGAATTTGCTTCTCCTCCAGGTCTGGGGATATTTTTGTCTACTTGATTGGTTGCACCATATTGGCTTGCCCCAGGACATCTGGGTAGGAATGTTCATTTCTTGGTTTTAGGACTCTCAGGAGTGACTCCTTTCTCTGCTTCTGCAAATATGTCAAGTGCACTTTGAATAATGGGTCTTTGTCAATTGACCTCCACAGGAGGCTTTGTTTCTCTCCAAAACGCTTTTGAAATTTCATTGTATATTTTATTAGTAAGTAGTCATAATTAATAACAAGTATAATAGCTACTATGTACTGAATGCCAAGAAACTGCGCTTAGTTTTAAACCTGATCTCGCAGGGTGGGTGTCATTGTCCTTCGTCAAGGTCAAATAGGCCGTGAGTGGGTGGAGATGAAATATGAAGCCAGGCGGGGCTGTTTCCGGAGCCAGAGCACTCGGCCATTGCCTGAGGTCCTCTGCAGTGGCCACTCTCAGGTGTGATTTAGGAGCCCCATGAGCTTTGGCAAGGGGATGGATATTTTAAACCACCTGAAGAGGAAACAGGGACTTCCTCTTTGGCACCCTGCTTGAATTTAATTTAGACTTGTAGGTCTAACATCCTGTGGGTTGCTACACATCCTCTTTGATTTTCTTTTCCTTTTCATTTTTCCTCTGTTACATTAATAAACAAACTCTTTTCTCCAACTTCATCTTTATCATTCCCTTTCCAAGCCAAAAAGGACAACTGAGTCATCATGGCAGTTCCATAAGAAAAAAAAAAAAAGTCTATTCTAGACTTGGTTCTGCCATATGATGATTGTTTTCTAATTTGTAATTATGGATATTATCTTAGATAAACCATTACCGCTTCTTCATGTCAAAACACAGTGGCTGGTACAAAATAGATGCATAATCTGTGCTAGTTGGTGTTGAATCCTAAGGAAGGAGGAGTTACACATTCATCCACTTGACAAGCATGTGTTGAGGGCCTTTTCTGCCCCTGGTGCCCTGCCAGGGTTGGGGGTGCTGTGATGATGCTGAGATTTAAAACACGACAGGCACCTGACTTTGATTCCCATCTTGCTCTGCCCCCCACCCCCACACTAACTGTGACACTTGGCAAATTATCTCCCTAAGCCTCCGACTTCTCATGCAACAGTTAGGGCTAATCAGAGGACCTATTTCATGGGATTGAGGGGGACTGAATGAGGGTGCATGTAAGGCCCTTAGCGCAGTATCTGGCACTTTGGAAGTGATCAGTAAGTGTCTCTGGTATTATTATGGAAAGGAAGATCAAGGGGAGCCGGACTCCACTGCCAGTCTAAGTGTATCAATAAGCACACACATGCGCACACACACATCCATGCGTGGGGGATAGTGATTTCTAATGTTGGGGAGAAGAAGGGTGAATATTCGATCTAAAAGTATTTTTATAAAACTAAACAGTACATCTTCTAGATGACACAAACTGTGGAAAGTTAAGCTCAGCAATGCTGTTGATGTTGGACATCGTGGATCTTCAGAGTGAAAGCAGGAGGGGAGAGCACATCGTCTAAGACAATTTCTGCAGCCTAAAATTTCAGTTTGTCCAAAGGGATGACTGAGTAAAGGATAAGCCAACTTGAGCCAAAGGTTCTCCATGTCCCTTGATGTTTTCCACAGTAAGTGAATCTATGAACAAAGGACAGATTTCAGTTTTGCTATAAGTTTAAATGGTGCTACAACCCGGCATTAACTGGATGTTCAGAGCGAAGACAGACGTGACCCAGCGATGTGTGGACAGGGAAGTAGGCCGCACGGAGCCGGGCATGGGACTTGGCCACCATGGTCATGCTGCTGCCTGGCAGCCAGCCAGCAACTGGTGTGGGGCTGAGGTTTGGTGTGGAGTCCAAGGCAGAACATCTGAAGGATACAAGTGCAGGCCAGAGTCCTGTGGCTCTCAGCATGGGGTGAGTGGGTAGGCCTGACCCCGGAGGTCAGGATGTTCCAATAAGCAAGCAGAACATGGCCGCAGAGAGTGGTAGAGATAGTGCTCAAAGTCCAGCAAGATCGGCAGCTGACCTCAGAGGAGAGTTTCAGCAGGGAGCAGGGTCCTAATCTCTGGGTGAGGGCTCAGAGAAGGGGACTGGCCAGAGCAAGGCAGATCTTGTTCATAGACCTTGAACTCCAATCCCTCCCAAAGCCAGGTCTATGTAGCAGGGTTCAGGACCCAGAACCTACCGTGGACAGCTAGAAGCACCCAGACAACCTCTATTAAAGAGCTTCCTAGATGCGGGAGGGATGGGCCTGTTCGTAAGGGTCTGATGTCACTTGCTATGAGGAACGGAGAGGAGCCGAGGCCAAAAAACATAGAATTCCTTCCAGAAGCCGTACAAACAACTGCTACTCTCGTTTCATCTTCCTGTTTTCTGGTTATATTTAATTATTACTAGTACATCACATTGCTTTACTTAGTGAACAACAAACAAACAAACAAATCCAATATATGCTATTAAAACTGCACCCTGCATCTAACCATAGGATCTAAAATGTCTGGGGTAGCCCCAAGCTGCAGCCAATTTTATTGCTTTCAATATGTGGAAGTCATAAAACCGACTTAATTTTTTAAAATAATTTTTATATGTCTTTTGCTATAAGTTGACAAATTGAAGACAATCCTCTGCACTTCACATTTTCCACTTTTGGTTTGGAAAGCCAGCCCTGTGTTGAGGAGTCTTCAAACAGAGCACAGTTGTTGGGTTGGAAAGTGGTCATGTGGGTGACATTCTTTCCAGTAGAAAAATGCGTTCCAAATTTGAAACAGCCCCACGGGACGTTCCTTCTGGGCAAGATCTGTTTGGAATATACTGCAGTGCTTACCCAGAACCTTCTGTAAAACGGTGCTTATAAAGGTCAAATGTGGTGGAGAGCGGGAGAGGCCCTCCAGCCCAATGCCTCCCCCAAAATCTGAAGCCACTGAGCCCCGGGTACTTTATCCTTGAAATCAAAACAGGACAACCACTACTAGCCTTAGGCATGTAGCCCTTTATGCCTGTCCACTGTTAGTCCCTCCTCTCCTTTGAACCGTGGCTCCTTAATATCTTCAGGTGTTTGCCATCAGGTGCGAGTGTTACCCCTGAAAGGTGACCCACGTCCATTGGTCATCCTCTCTTCCTTCTGTTCCCACAACCTCCTCTCTGGGATATAGATTCCCTGTCACAGCCACCCCTCTGGGTGTCCAAGTCAGATATCATGGAGTCATCCTGCTGCAAGGAAGACTTTGTGCTTCCATGGAAACCTGTGCATTGTCTAGAGGACCCAGCTCTGAGTGTTCCAATGGCATGGGACCTGCTGTACAGCTCTGTAAGTTGTACGTAACCGGCAGATTGCAGAATAATCCTTAGCTGTAGCTGTGCAATTCTGTTCTGTCTTGTAGAGGTCGGCTGAATCCTCTTCCCTGTGGAAGAAGCTGGTTTCGCCTCCATTTGGACGTTCATTTCAATATTCCTCATCTATAATGTGTCTATTTTTCAATTTCTCCCTGGAACCACTTGTAACATCTGCCTGGCTCCTTCTTTATGAGTAAAATAAAATCTTTAACATGTGTTCATTTTATATCCTTATGAGTCATGATTTTACCTTTTTTTTTTTTTTTCCAAATTGTCTTTTAACATCGTCTTTTTCTCACTTGCAGCTTCTTGTTCTTCATTTTATGCACTCGGCGCTCTCTTTTTAAATGCCTCTAATTTGTCTCTTTCCCTGCAACCCACTGCTGGCCTCCCGGGTTGGCTCACTGACATTTTTCATGCGGATAATTGCAACAGCCTCCTAACTGATACCCTGTCTCATGCCTGGCGCCCCCTCCATCCCCTGCCATTCTAGTCCACACACTGTTGCTCCCGAAACTGAGGTCCCAGCCTGTCCATTTCCACTTAAAACTCCTTCAAGATTTTACACCACCTTAGACTCCCCCAGCCAAGCGGGGGGCGGGGGGTGGTCTAAAAGCTGGGCCTTTAAGATACATGGTGAGCTGGGCCCTGACCACATCTCTGTCCCCCACACTGTGTCTTCCTCAGCAGATAGGTGACCACAATTTCTTTTAATACCTCACTGACTTCTGGGCCTTCTCTTGTGCTCCTTCTTCATGCCTCTCCTCCCCATCCACTGTAGCTGGGCTAGCTCCTAGGTACCCATCATGTCCCAGTTCAGATGTATAGGGGAGGGAAAAAACCTTTTTCACTCTACCTTCCCAGGTGCAATGTCTAGGGCCTGCAAATCAAATGGAAAAAAAGGCAGAAGGGAAAGGGGTTTGGGGCTTCTGAGCAGGGGAGGCAACAATGTGTGTGTCTGGGGGCTGTGTAGCTGAGGGATGTCAGACTAATTACTTAAGCACACCGACAACTATAGAATGGGGCTCCTACTTTACTGGTATTGGGGGAAAGATGAAAAGAGTTAACATACACAGAGCTTAGAATAACGGCACGTAGTAAGACCTGGACAAACATTAGCTTTTGATAATATGCCACCAAACTGAAGAGGGAGGCAAGTCCCTGGGATGTCAGTCACCTATCTGAAGGCCGCCGAGCGGGGCGTGCTTGTGAGCTAGAGCCTGCAAATCCAGTTGGGAGCTTTCTTTCAAGGAGTTTATTTTATTAATGTTTGTCGTTCTCCCTTAGGAAAGGTTTGTGTACTCGTGGTCATCTTCAAAGAGGGCTTTATGACTAGGGCAGGAGCAGTTACAAGGCAAGGCCAAGTCATTCAGCCTTTGTGGGTCTTGTTCTATGTGTGAATGTCTCATCTTGGGTGTTTCTTCCTGATGGCTTTCGGGAAATTCCTCACGCTTTCACGTCACATGCTTTACCTCTCTTGATATCTGCCCCCTCCAGTGCCCCCTCTTTGGCCCCCACCAACCTTACCCTTCCATCTTTCAGTTCTGGGCTCTTCCTTGTGAACGGAGGTGAGAGTCTGCAGCCTGAGAGAGGCTGGTGGCCACTGTGGCAGCTGTAGGGAGGAGAAGCCGGACCAGACCTGGGGGGAAGTTTCTGCCCCCTTATACTTTTGCTTTCTGCAAACTATTTTGCAGCTTGCTTCTGAGGGTAGGCTCAAGCTGAACTTGCATCATGAGAAAACCACATGAACCTCTGCAGCTGCATGGAGTGGGGGAGTGTGAAGCCCCATCGTCTTCAACAAAGCATTTATCCAACATCCTCGTGATGTCAGCCCCTGAGCTGGATCTGGGGAATACAGAGATGAATGTCCCAGATCGTTACTTAGAAGTGCTTACTCCATTATCTGTGGGGTTATGTGAGGCCTACAACAGGTTATTTTCTGGAAAGTTTGATATCATAAAATAAGATTTAAAAACTGACAATTCCACCACTCAATATGTTGGTATGTATCATTCCATTTTACTAAACTCCCATGTGATTACTATCACCCATTTGTCCATTTGCCTATCTTCATGGTTTTGTTTTTTTTTTTACATAAATGGAATCATTACCTATGTATCTCTAATTCTGCAATTTGATTCTTCCATGTAACAATATATCACAGGCATCTTTCAGATCAGTATTTATTTTTTAAAAGATTTTATTTAGGGGCGCCTGGGTGGCTCAGTTGTTAAGTGTCTGCCTTCGGCTCAGGTCATGATCGCAGGATCCTGGGATGGAGCCCCGCATCGGGCTCCCTGCTCCGCCGGAAGCCTGCTTCTCTCTCTCTCACTCCCCCTGCTTGTGTTCCTTCTCTCACTGTGTCTCTCTCGTCAAATAAATAAAATCTTTAAAAAAAAAAAAGATTTTATTTATTTATTTTAAAAAGAGAGAGAGAAAGAGAGAGAGAGAGCACAAGCAGGGGGAGGGGCCGAGGGAGAGGGACAAGCAGAGTCCCCACTGAGCATGGAGCCCAGTGTGGGGCTCAATCCCAGGACCCTGAGTTTGTGACCTGAGCCGAAGTCAGACTCTTAACCTACTGAGCCACCCAGGCGACCCTCAGGTCATTATTTATAGTGACACTCCATTCTTCTTGAGGGGTACATGGTATTTGTTGAATGAATGTACCATAATTTATTTGATTATTCCCCTTGTATATGTATTGCTGTATACATGTGTAAGCATTATCGTAGAATACGTATCTCAATATGGACTTCTAAATTCCTAGGTACCTATATGTTAAAGTTTAAGAGGCACTACAAAAATGCCTTCAAAAAATACCAATTTATATGTCTATTACCAGTATATAAAAGTTCCAGTTTCCCCCACACACTGAAACTTTTTTCTCTCAATATAAGGAGGAAAGTGTTATATTTTAGATTTTTATTTCTTTAGTAACGTGCATATCTTTTCACAAATCCTTTTGCCATTTGTATTTCCTTCATAAATTCCCTGTTCCTATCTCACACCTCCCCCTCCCCCCCCCACTTTTTTTTTGGTCTTTTTTTCAGGTTTGTAGAAGCTCTTTGAATAGTATGGCCATTGACCTGATATCTTATACATGATACATACACTATCTCCTCCTGGTCTGTCTCTTGTCTTTTAATTTGCTTTTGTTTGCCTCATTTTTGTTGTTGCCAAGCAGAATCTTTAAAAAAAAATTGTTATTATACATTCACATCTGCACATTTTCTTTTATGGCTTCTAAATTTTATGTCTTGGGGTGGAGTCCCCACCCCAAGACTATAAAACCTAATACAGAACCTTAAATTCCATATAAATAGGGGTGAATCAGTTTGGTTCATCAGTAATATTTTATTAAAAAATACAGCCACCAAGTGCCTTGAAGTATAAGCAATACTCATTTGTTAAACTGATGAATGGCATCCTTTAAAGGGAGGGTTCTTTACCAAAACACTTACACTAAATCGAGTTCTCCAAACTTGCAAGAGCTCTGTAAGTATTCCCAGTTATGTCAATGTCATTGGATCTTTTTCAAGAGAGAGCATGCAAAAAAAAAAAAAAAAAGAAGGAAAAGAAAAGAAAAAATTAAAATCTTAATGTGCAAAAGGTGTATAGATGGAGTCTTCTTGCTTTTTTCAGTGTGGAGTAAATTTTGAACTGATTGTGTGTAGGACCCTGTATCTGGTCATCTCTCCACGCTGTGTCCGGTGCAGCATAAGGTGCTGTCTAGGGAGTATTCTCAAACACTGGAAATCCAGCTGCCGTGTGTTTGGGGACTCGTGGAGAAGTTCAAGAGGCCTCCTGGGGAAGGTACCATGAGAAAGCAAGGAGATGGCACAGTTTAGGGAAGTAAAAATTAATGATGGATGAAACTGGCCCATCTTAGAACCACATCCTGGGCAGAATCTAACTCAGCAGCACCTGCTTCTGCAGCCCTGGTCCTACCCACACTGGCCAGAGCCACCTTCTTTCAAACAGCCTCAGCCTTTCTGCTCAACATCACTCAGCTTTGGCAACAAAAGCATCCTTTTAAAAGCAAACAGCTTTTGGATATTTCATGGCCTTCCTCCTTGGGTATTCTGAAGGGTTCAAAGAAACCAAGTCAGAAGACGGAGTACAGAAGACCTAACATGGGGATGCCTGGGTGGTGTAGTCAGTTAAGCCTCCGACTCTTGGTTTCAGCTCAGGTTGTGATCTTGGGGTACTGGGATTGAGCCCCGCGTGGGGCTCTGTGTTCAGCATGGAGTCTGCTTGGGATTCTCTCTCCCCCTATGCATGTGCTCTCTTTCTCTCTCTCAAATCTTAAAAAAAAAAAAAAAAGAAGACCTAACTTGGCTTGCTGCATGAATTGTCCCCTGGGGCTCAATACTGCTAGACACCTGTGTTCAGGCATGAGGCAAACTGCTGGCTTCATTGGAGGTGGGCACTGGCTGGCCTGAAGCCCCTGTGAGCCCAGTTCCCAAATGGCGTAGGGATGCAGCTGACACTCACTCACTGATCTTAGTTATAGGTGGGCATGAGAGGTTTGGAAATAAAGGGTTTGAGGCAATTAGGGAATCACAGGGAATTCTCACTGTCTTCAGGCTGATTTTCCTCCAATCCAGGACTGCCTTCCCACTTTTGTTTGGAGGCATCACAAAGCCTCCTCTGTCTCAAAATACCCCTGCTCCCTCATTCCCTCTTGCCTCTCATTGTCTAGATTGTTCTTCCCTTCTTGAAATGTTGTTCTCAAAGCAGCCCAGGGGAGCAGTGGGGATGATGGAGAGAAGGAGAAGAGCAAACACTGAAGGGGAATCTGGAGCCCATCAGGAAAGTCTGCACATTCATAGGAAAAGCAGGATCCCCACTGGAAAATGGGAAAATACTATGCACAGGCAATTCACAGAGCATATTTCGTTTCCTAGAGCTACTATAACAAAACGCCACAAACTGGTGGCTTCGAATAATAGCAATGTATTTTCTCACAGTCCGGGAGGCCAAAAGTCTGAAGGAAAAGTATCAGCAAAGCCGTACTCTGTCTGGCCCCTGCAGAGGAAGGATACTTCCTTGCCTTTTCCAGCTTGTGGTCACCCCAGACTTGGATGGCTTGTGGTAGCACAGCTCCGATCTTCATACGGCATTGTCCCTGGGTCTTTTCCCACAGTCTACCTTGTGTGCATATCCATGTCTGTGTGTAACGTTCCCCTTTCCACAAGGACACCCGTCATACTGGAGGAGAGCCCACTCCCATGACCTCATCTTAACTTGATTATATCTGCAATGATCCTATCTCCAAATAAGGTCATAATCTGAGGTACTGGGGGTTAGGACAATTCAGTCCATGACACAGAGGAGCAGTTTTATTTTTTATTTTTTTTTTTTTTTAAGATTTTATTTATTTTTTTTGACAGAGAGAGACATAGCGAGAGCAGGAACACAAGCAGGGGGGTGGGAGAGGGAGAAGCAGGCTTCTTGCCGAGCAGGGAGCCCGATGTGGGACTCGATCCCAGGACCCTGGGATCCTGACCTGAGCCGAAGGCAGACGCTTAACGACTGAGCCACCCAGGCGCCCAGAGGAGCAGTTTTAAAAGGCTAATAAGCTTATGAAGGGGCACCTGGGTGGCTTGGTTAAGTGTCCAACTCTTGATTTCGGCTCAGGTCATGATCTTGGAGTCCTGAGATCAAGCCCCACATCAGGCTTGTGCAAAACAGGGAATCTGCTTGGTATTCTCTCTCTCTCTCTCCCTTTGCCCCTCCCCTTCATGCTCTCTCTCTCTCTAAAATAAATAAATCTTTTAAAAAATAAGCTAATAAGCTTACGAAGAGATGATCAAAACCATTAGCAATCAGAGAAATGCAAATTAAAACAACACTTTCCTCCTATCAGACTTGCAAATACTAGAAAGTTGGTAATTCCAAGTGTTGTCTGGAAAGTGAGGACAAAGGAATACCAGTAGTCCCCCTTATCTACTGGGAAGACCTTCCAAGACTCCCAGCAGACGCCTGAAAGCACAGATAGTCTCAAACCTTATATATACCACATTTTCCCATACATACATACATACCTATGATAAAATTTAATTTATAAATTAGGCACAGTGAAAGATTAACAATAACTACTAATAAAATACAATAATTATAACAATATATTATAATAAGAGGTATGTGAATGTGGTCTCTCTCTCCCTCAAAATATCTTTTTTTTTTAAAAGATTTTATTTATTTATTTGACAGAGAGAGACACAGCAAGAGAGGGAACACGAGCAGAGGGAGTGGGAGAGGGAGAACCAGGCTTCCTGTGGAGCAAGGAGCCCGATGTGGGGCTCGATCTCAGGACCCTGGGATCATGACCCGAGCCAAAGGCAGACACTTAACCAACTGAGCCACCCAGGCGCCCCTCCCTCAAAATATCTTACTGTATTGTACTTGCCCTTCTCCTTGTGATGATGTGAGATGATAAAATGCCTATATGATAAGTGTGGAGACTCTTTAAAAAAAAAATGTCCCAACAGTTTGGCTTCTAGGAATATATCCCGGAGAAGTTCCCACACAACACCATCATGGGACAGACCCAAAGATGTTTATTGTAATCTAATTTTTGGTGATGGAGAATTGGAGGCCACATGGATATCCACTGGGAGAAATGAGAGTAAAATGTGATAGATACATAATATAGGATGTCACTCAAATTAGAAACAATGGCTCAGATACAGATCCAAGAACATAAGAACACGGACAGATCTTAAGAGTGTAGTGTTAGTTAACAACAACAACAAATAGTTAGAAACACAATGAGAAATAAAACACCGTAATTTTTAGAGAAATAAAAATATATACATACCTCTTGATTGTGGTGTTAATTATAAAAAGTTATGATGAAATGTCAAACCATACAACAAGACATAAGAAAAAGAAAAAACACTCCAGGCAAAAACTGGTAATATCTGCCTAAGGTCTGTTGTTTAGTTAGTTGTTTGATGTCATTGTCAATATCTGGGTTTTGAGAATGCATGATAGTCAGGTAAGATGTTACCATTGGGTGAAGCTTACATGGGACCTCTCTACTATTTATTTTTTGTTTTCATTTATGTTGTTTAATTTGGGGAGGGGAGGGGCACAGGGAGAGAGAGAGAATCTTAAGCAGGCTCCATGCCCAGCACAGAGCCCAACATGGGGCTCCATCCCACAACCCTGAGATCATGACCTGAGCTGAAATCAACAGTCGGATGCTTAACTGACTGAGTCATCCAGGCACCAATCTCCACTATTTTTTTTTTTTTTAAAGATTTTATTTATTTATTTGACAGAGACACAGCGAGAGAGAGAACACAAGCAGGGGGAGTGGGAGAGGGAGAAGCAGGCTTCTCGCTTAGCAGGGAGCCCGATGCGGGGCTCGATCCCAGGACCCTGGGATCATGACCTGAGCCGAAGGCAGACGCTTAACGACTGAGCCACCCAGGCGCCCCTCCACTATTTTTTTTTTTGGATATCAACTAGAGTGTGTGATAAAATGTACATAACTAAATTTTGCTATTTTGATCATCTTTAAGAGCACAGTTCAGTGGTATTAAGTACATTCACATTGTTTTACAACCATCACCACTATCCTTCTCAGAACAGCTTCATCCTCTCAAGCTGACACTTTATACCCATTAAGAATAACTCTCCATCCCCTCCACACCCCAGCCCCTGTTAACCACTCTTCTACTTTCTGTCTCTATGAATTTGACTACTCAAAGTACCTCATTTAAGTGGAATTACATAATATTTGTCCTTTTGTGTTTGGCTTACTTCACTTAGCATAACATCTTCAAAGTTCATCCATGTTACAGAATGGAACAAAATTTCATTCCTTTTTACGGTTTAACAATATTCCATTGTAGGCATAAACCACATTTTTTAAAAATCCATATTCATCTGTTGATGGACACTTTGGTTGTTTCCACTTTTTGGCTATTGTGAATAATGCTATGAGCATTGGCATACAAGTATCTGAGTCCCTGCTTTCAGTTCTTTTGGATATATACCTAGGAGTAGAGTTGCTTGATCAGATGGTAATTTTATGTTTGACTTTTTGAGGAACTACCAAACCATTTTCCAGTGCGGCTGCACCATTTTATTCCCTTACCAGCAATACGGAAGTTTCCCAATTTCTCTACATCTTTACCAACACTTGTTTTGGTTTGGTTTGGTTTTTGGCCTTTTAAATAATAGCCATCCTGCTGGGTGTGAAATGGTATCTCTTTGTGATTTTGATATTTCTCTAATGAGCACTGATGTTGAACATCTTTTCATGTACCTCTCTGTACTATTTTTTTTTTTAGATCTTATTTATTTATTTGTTTATTTATTTATTTTAGAAAGAGAGAGAGCATGAGGGGTGGGGAGAGGACCAGAGGGGAAGGGAGAAGAAGGAGGAAAGAATCTCAGGCAGACTCCATGCTGAGCTGGAGCCTGTCATGGGGCTCAATCTCACTACCCTGACATCATGACCTGAGACAAAACCAGGAGTCGGACGCTTAACTGACTGAGCATCCAGGTGCCTCTGTACTATTTTTCTTATTACAACATCTTATGTGTCTATAATTGTTTCAAAATGAAATTAATGGGCTCCTGGGTGGCTCAGTCGTTAAGCGTCTGCCTTCGGCTCAGGTCATGGTCCCAGGGTCCTGGGATCGAGCCCCACATCGGGCTCCCTGCTCTGCGGGGAGCCTGCTTCTCCCTCTCCCACTCCCCCTGCTTGTGTTCCCTCTCTCGCTGTGTCTCTCTCTGTCAAATAAATAAAATCTTTAAAACAAAACAAAACAAAATGAAATTAAAAGCTCATGTTTATCGTATAGAGATCTATCTATCCATATATTCATGTATATCACAAAATAATACCATCTTGCAAGAACACATACAAATAAAAAGATACACAATAAACAGATGAGAATGGTTGCCTATCAGCAGAAGTGAATGGAGTTTGGAGATAAAGAGAATAAATAAACAAAGCAACAGAGGGCCATGGAGAGGACAAAGATGATAACGTGCCATGAACTGAGGTGCATAATTAACTCAGAACTTTGCATAGTAAATTCAAAAAGAAAAATAAAAAGGGAAGGCAGAGAAAACCCATTTTTAAGCCCACGTCATTTCTGGTCCGGCCTTCTTCTCCCCTACAGTGTTGGCTGCTATTTGGAAGACTGGTTTGTCTTTCTTAACCGTCAGGCCTCTTTCCCACCAGCCCCTTCCTTGCCCCCCTCCCGCCTTGGGCCCGCAAAGAAATGCAAGCTGGGGAGATGGGGTGGGTCGGTCTCTGTGGTCAAGAGAAGCGTTGGCAAGAAGCAGCAGACACGTGGCTCCCCTTCCCACAATCAGCTAGCTCTGTGGATTTGGGCCTCAGCTTCCTCTTCAGGAAAGTGCGGGAATCCATCTTCTCCGGGGTTCCTTCAAGCTGTCACATTCTCTGACATTGAAAGTCACGGCGCACCCTTACCTTCATCAAGTCTCCCTGGGCCAGCAGAACAGCCAGGCCCCGGAGCATTGCTGCCACAGTTAGTAATGTGAAGTGCTGGTAGGAACCACTCCCGTTTGCAGGTGGTCAGAGTGGACAGGTTGTTCTTTAAAAGGTGACCTCAATCAGTCTAAAACCCGGGGAGGAAACCAGGGGAGGTTAATTTTTCTCAGCAAGCTGCCACCCAGATAGCGTCAACTCTCTTCGGCATTTCAGCCTTTCCAGTGCCAGTTGAGACCAGTTGGTAGAGAAGGAGGGAATTTATTAGAGGGTGTTGTCAATTTTTAAAAATCCAAACAAAACTCAGGGAAGGCTGAGCCAAAGGTTGTAGGTTGGGGCTCAGGGAGTGGAAGACCTGTTTGTTTTAACTCCATTTAAATAGTTGGCTTCTTTTAAATAAATACCACCAATAGCACTTGCCAGAAATCAACCTTAATAGCACATATGTGTGAGTCTCAGCCCAAAGTGCTGTCCTGGATGGCGCACAACCCATCCAAGAGCAGTTTCCCTCCCCAGGATGTGTGAGGGAAGGCTGATCTCCATTATTTACACTACAGCGGGGACACTTACTGTTCTGTTTCGCTTAGGAAATAAGAAGCTGGTAATCTTTTAATTAAACAACTTGGATTGTTTTTTTGGGGCGGGGGGAACTACTGCACCATGGGGGCAGCTTTGAGGAGAGGGGATGACTCCGCAGAGCAGCTCCCCAGCCAACCGGGGAGCTCAGCCCTCCGGCTTGCAGAGCCTACTTCTCTGAACCTGCAAAACGACTTGGCTCCAAAGTCACCTCGATGAAAGTCAATTTGCTCTGGAGGAAACAAATTCAGAGATTAGAGGCACAAGTTCTCATGGAAATTTACAGGTGATAAATGCCCCGCAGGAGGGCACCCTTTTTCTTTCTTAGCATCAACGCTCAAGATTCAGAATAACAAGCAAGCAACATTAGCTGGAGGGGAAAATAAATAAATTAAGGAATTCAAACTGCATTTCCCAATTTACTTTAGAGAGCCGGTTTTCAGTATATAAATCAGCACTTGAAGTTTTTGCCATTTAAAAAATGGCAAAAACAACATGTAGGGGAAAAAACGAAAAGTATCATTTGAAAAAGAAAACCTATTACATATGTGTTGCTTTGACCTAATCTCAAAGCAACAGCTTTTAATGCTACTAGAAAACATAAAATGGGCATATGTGAGAGTGTATTTAAGCAAGAGTAGAACAAAACTACTGTTTACAGTAACCTGAAGTAAATCCTACATAGGCTGGTGCACGAGGGGATGACCCGAGAACTAAATTGGCTGGAATTTGCACCCAATTGGACCCTACAATTTTTAAAAAGTGTAGGAAGTCAGGCAGGCACAGAGGCCTTTAGAAGACTTTATGTTGCCCTCCCCACGCCAGCAGAGATGCCACATGCCACTGGGCTAGATGCAAAGAACCGAGTAGGGCAGGCGGCCCACAAGCGTGTGCAATGAGCACACATGTATGCACACACAGGCGCACACATGGGTGCACACACATGCATGCACACACGGGCACACACATGCATGCACACACATGCACGCACACACAGGCGCACACATGTATGCACACAGGCGCACACATGCATGCACACGCATGCGCACACATGCGCACACATGCATGCACACACATGCACGCACACACAGGCGCACACATGCATGCACACACACAGGCACACGCATGCACACACAGGCGCACACATGCATGCACACACAGGCATGTACACAAGGCACACACATGCGCACACATGCATGCACACACAGGCACACACATGCATGCACACACACAGGCACACGCATGCACACACATGCATGCACACACAGGCGCACACATGCATGCACACACATGCATGTACACACAGGTACACACATGCGTGCACACGCAGGCGCACTCCGCTGCCCACTGCTTGGCATGGCTCGGCTGGTGCTCGGTCCGCCTCGCGGAAGTTCCTCCAGCATTCTGTGTGATTTCTCCATGAAAAAGAGTGCTGGTTATCACTAGGAGACAGCCCCAGAGTTACTCAGGTGGGATCAAAGACTCCAGGGTCCTATGCTCTTAGAACACAGGTTCTGGAAGCTGTTCTAGAAACTCCCAGAAGCAAAGGGAGGAAAGTCTGCGGTTTCATGGTTTGGGAGGGGCTGCATCCTTGAGTCCCTCTAGGAAATGCATGGTGTTAGCATATCACCATTCTGGAAATCATGCTGCGAAGAATCCTGTTTAACTTGGAGATGGTTTTTAAGATAGCCTTTCAGGAAATAGCAGTTTGCAAAATGCTGTTGGGCAGTCAGGGATGGGAGGGTTTCCTGCATTTGAGAATGTAACTCCTCCCTAAAAAATGGCCAGGTGAGCACCCAGAAAGAACCCCGCCCTCCTCCTCCCTCCCATCTGGGTGAGGAAGCTGCACAGAACCAGGAGGGGTCCCAGGAGACAGAATCACCTACTGAGTGATTCCTTCCTAATGGTCTTGAGTAATGTCAACTGCCCACTTGAGACAATAGGTGCCCAGAGAAGCCGGAACACCCACCTTTTTGTTCAGCCCCTGACCGGGTGACTGTGCAAGTCTGAGTCTGGAATCTTTGTCGGAAGGAGAGGAGGGGCAGGTAAGAGTCCCCCTGGAGGCTGCCAACTCTTCCTGGTTTGTGCAAGATTCTTCCAGTCTTAGCGGGGGTGGGCGGGTGGTTTCCCATCTCCGGACTCCCCTCTGTCCTGGGCCAACATGGACAAACCTGGACATTTGGCCACCTTAGCTCTCTCTGGAAAAATCTAGTTTTGAAAAGAAAGTAAGAGCTAGAGGTTCTACTCCAGGGGCTATAAAAGATTGCCTTTATCTTGGTAATTCGCTGTCTGCTTATTTTTGTTACCTCTTATCTGTTTCCTGGTAGTAAAGCTCTTAAAAAGAAAATGGACTGTGGGCGGGTGTGCTGGGGCTGGGTAGGGTGTGGTGGCTGGGACACCCGGCTCACTCTGCAGCTGGCTCTGAGGAGGGGGAAAGCTCTTAGGCTGGAGTGGCTGATGGCAGCTCCCAGGCTGCCTCCTGGGGCCAGTGCGGGGGGGGGGGGGGAATGAACCGGGTGCTAAAGCTGCTGGGGGGTGGGGGCAGGTGGCTAAGTGGCCCGAGAGTGGGCGAGCCTTCCCTAGGGGCAGGCCCTCCTGGCGGGGCTCCAGGGCCGCTGGTCTGCTGGCCTTTCACTCCTCCCTCCACAGCAGACGTCTTCCCCATTGTGCACGTGGGTGCATTAATCCCACGCTTTGCCTCCTGTCCACAAGGGAGCGAGGCCCGGGGCCAAAACATTACAATTTGTCTTCAGCTCTTCTTACCCTGCACTTCTTTTCCTTCCTTCCTTCCTTCCTTCCTTCCTTCCTTCCTTCCTTCCTTCCTTCCTTCCTCTCTCTCCTTCCCTCCTTTCTTCCTCTTTCCTCCCCTCCCTCCTTCCTACCTTGCCTTGCATCATCTTTATTTCCCTTTCTTTTCAGGGCTCGTTTTTTAAGAGTTGCACCACCTTACAGCCCAAGTGCCGCTACTGCCCCCTTGTGTTTCATCGGTGGAAGAACTCAGTCCCAGGGTTGTCCACACACCTGGGGAGAACCAAACACCCTGGCATGCACAGAGCTGTGAACCGAGCTGAAAGGCTGTTGACCGCATAGTGTTGGCAAAGAACGTACATGCCCACTGGGGCGACATTTCGAGGGGTGTGGCCCGACCGGCCTCCAGGAAGCCATACAACTAGAGCTAACTGAGGAATTCCCTGAGAGAACACACTCTGATCTTGTCTAGCTACAACGAGCTTGTGTGGGTCCTTGTCGTGAGCTCTGGTATACACACAGGGCAGGACTATATCTGTCTTGTTCGACATGGAATTTTAATGCTTAGCACAGCACCTGGCCCATATTTGTTGGGATATATGGGAGTCGGATTCATATCACAATTATATGCATATCATAATTCTGTATGCACATATAACAATATTTATTGCATTTTTTTACTACGTGGTAGAAACTGTTCTAGTCCTTTACAGGTGTATTTTCTGTATTTGTCACAAACACCTTCTCAGTTATTACCCCTTTGGGACGCCTGGGTGGCTCAGTCAGATAAGCGTCTGCCTTTCACTCAGGTCATGATCCCAGGGTGCTGGTCTGCTTCTCCCTCTTCCCCTTGTCCCCCCACCCCCCCACCCCGCTTATGCTTGAGCACGCTCTCTCTCTCTCTGAAATAAATAAAATCTTTAAAAAAAATAAAAAAATAAATTATTACCCCTATCTTATAAATGAGGAAACGAAAGCACAGGATTGGCAACTTGCCAAAAGGAAGTGGCAGAGTCAGGATTTGAATCCAGGCTATCTGGTTCCAGGGCACTCTTATGGACGCTTACGTTACATGTCTCCCGTTTATATGC
This sequence comes from Phoca vitulina, assembly GCF_004348235.1. NCBI lineage: Eukaryota > Metazoa > Chordata > Mammalia > Carnivora > Phocidae > Phoca > Phoca vitulina. The sequence continues at coordinate 14,486,810 of NW_022589730.1, forward strand.
ATCTACCTTTCATCGTAGTACAAGGGCATCTGCTGTTAGCACAATAAAATGCATTTATTGATCTAGAAAAATGATACATTATGGTATCATTTTTTGAGTACTTGAGTACTCAAAACGATTCCAGGATTCCTTAATATTCTTAACTACTGAACACTCCCATCAAATGGTGTGTACATATATGGGAAAGGGGAAGGTTTTGAAAAGTATTAATGTGCATTTCTCTTTCACCTTTCTGAATGCCAAGCTTTGGCTTAGTTAGCCCCAAGTATCGACTTGCCTTGGCTCAAGGGATGGGGAGTGTATGGGACAGGGAGATTCAGCACTTTAGAGTGTGAATACAGGAAGGATGAGATAGCATTCAGCCCCTGACAGGCAAACGAGAATGAAAATATTTTTCCAACTCATTCCACCTGCACTCCCCTCTCCTCTTTAACACAGCCCAATCCTGATAACCCCGTGCAGAGCGTTCTGCTAGGGAGGGTAGACATGATATGATAGTGAGAACTGAGATTTATAGAAGGGGGCAAAGCCTGATTCTTCCAGCCCCAGGGTATGTAGAGAAGAGATCTGTAAAGGGAGGTAGAAGACCCCAAATGGGTTGTATATGCCCAGATTTTTGCCTCATTTTGCTTTGGCTCAAGTAAGGAGAGAAAAAAGCCAAAGGCAGAGGAAGGCCTCTGTCAAAACAAGACGCTCATTAGCACCCTGGAAATCTCTCTGGATCAATTCTCAGACCTGCCCAGCTCACCCTGAATGGTAGTCCTGTCGGTTACGCTAGGGAGGAGGCTCTGGATGGAACTACCTTAGGCTGCCCAGGATCCCGGCTTCAGATGCTGAGCTGAGAGCAGTGGACATGCCCCGGGGCCACACACACAGGTAGGGTGAAAGGACATCAAGCGCTGAGGCTGGGACTGTGGAGCAGGGGCCACGGGGATTGCAAGCTGGCTGTAGGAAAGGCCAGAGGTCTACAGCTGCGAGGGTTGAGTGAATTTGGGCGTTGGTGAGCCTGAAAGTACCACCAGAGCAGTGCTCAAGCCAGAAAAGAGCAGATCATCATCTCCACGAGTCACAGAATGCTGGCAGAGTCTTCACATTTCCCTTAAACATCTAGTTGTCTACAGTGGATCAACTGGAGGAAACTGAAGCTATCTGAGAGCTGAACACCTTTATCTAAAAGATACTGGATGCTTCCTAAAGCCTCGTGTACATTATCAGACTGGATTTAGTTTTAAACCAGTTTGGACGTGTAGCTAAAATTTTTTAACTCATGAAAATTGTGGGAGGCCAGATTACTTGTGACCAGAAGGAAGGTGTACATTTCCCTATTTGCAGGTTAAAGTTTGCAATCCCAATAAAATACATACACCCAGGCAAGAACATAAAGGACCATGCCTATATCGATTCTTCTGTTTTCATTCTGAGTTGCGTCTTTATTGTCTCAATTATTTGCTTTGCTAGGGTCCCCTGCTTCCTGAAGGCAGTAGCCGTCTAGCCTAAAGTGGATGTGGTAAGAGGCCACTGGATTGACAGAATAGGCTGAGTAATGACCATGCCCTTTGGCACAAAGATTATTTTGTGCTAAAGACAATTGAGACCCAGCAAAAAAAAGTTCTTTACTGCCAACTCCTAACTGCCTAAAAATTAAGTATAAATTTCCTCTTTTGTAAAGGTGCTTCCAGACCTCCTCTCAAAGACAACCCTTATCACCTGAGAGACTCTATGTGCCTAACAAGACAAACCTCATTTACCATATATTTTCTCCCCTTCTCATAACTTGTTCTCCCCCCACCTTTCCAGAAGCCTAAACCCCTTTTCCTTTGTTTAGCCTAAGATGCTATATAAACCTCAGTCATCTGACTGCCGCCTTGCATCTCATTTCTTGGTGAAACTCTTGTGTGTACATACGTAATTAATTTTTTTTTCTGGTTAATCTGTCTTTTATCAGTATGATTTGTGGATCCAGCCAATGAGAAAGGTTTTTCCTCTACTACAGCCCCATCTCTCAGCCCTGGCAACCACTATTCTACTTTCTGTCTCTATAGATTTACCTACTCTGGTCTTTTCAGCTACATGGAATCATGTGATATGTGACCTTTTGTTTTGTTTTAAGATTTTATATATTTATTTGACAGGGGGAGATAGTGAGAGAGGGACCACAAGCAGGGGGAGCAGGAGAGGGAGAAGCAGGCTTCCCGCTGAGCAGGGAGCCCGATGCGGGACTCGATCCCAGGACCCCAGGATCGTGACCTGAGCCGAAGGCAGACGCTTAACCAACTGAGCCACCCAGGCATCCCTGATATGTGACCTTTTGTGACTGGCTTCTTTCACTTACCATATTTTCAAGACTCATCCATGTTATAGCATGGGTCAGTGCTTCATTCCTTTCTTTGGCTGAATAACAGTCGTTGTATGGATGGACCATATTTTGTTCATCCATCCATCGATCAATGGACATTTGTGTGGCTTTTACTTTTTGGCTGTTATCAATAGTGCCGCTGTGAGCATTCGTGTACAAGTTTTTGCGTGGACATATTTAATCTTGAGTATATATCTGGAAGTGGAGATGCTAGGTCATTTGAACACTTCTCATTTCACTTTTTTGGACCCACCAAACTGTTTTCCAAGTGGCTGTTCCATTGCACATTCTCACTGGTGGTGCATGAGGTTTTCTAATTTCTCTACATCCTAATCAACATTTGTTATTGTCCTTCTTTCTCACGACAGCCATCCTCGTGGATGTGAGCAATATCTCATTGTGTCACATATCTTTTTGAAGGTTTCTAATAACTAACCTTTTGGGTAGTTTGCAGATATTTCTATAAGGTTCTTATATTCTTAGCCTTGCTTCATGATCCCTGTTTTTCTTTTAGTTTAGTAGTTTACTGCTATATCGTTCATGTAAAATAAACACCTCTATTTAGATTTTTTGGGGAAAGTGACTAATCATATGACCCTATATATGAAGTAATTTTAATTGCTTGATAGAGAGAGCTATTTATCTTGAAAGCCCCAAAGCAAAGTTACCACAGGTGTCTAGGGATTCCCTCACTAGCGGCATGGGGTAATTTTTGTGTCCTGTCACACTCTGTATGACAGATGTGTGACCGAACCTTACTCTGTTAATAACTTTACTTTTTAATTGAACTTTTACCCGTCACGGGCGGAGGGGCAGGGTATATGGCTGGTTCTGAGTTAATTACAACTGCCATTATTTTTTATTTGCAGTGGCTGAGCAAGCAGTAAAACAGCAAGTTAAGTCACATTTGCAATGGGACCATGACTCAATTAGTGTTTTTGAATAATAGGCAACAGTAATTAAGGTCATGGCCATTGCAGCAGCAACATTATGTGGTAGCCTGGCTCTGGCAAAGGCTAGTTTGCAACCTGTCTCCAGGGGGTGGGGTTGAAGGGAGACAGAATAAACCAGGTGGAGGTTCTCTCCTTCAGGATTCTTGCAAACTGGGAATAGAAATTCTTGAGAAGATCTTAAGTAATTTTCCCACACCCAGTTTATCAACTTCCAATTCAGAAGCTCAAAATTCAACATTAAAGTCATAGGTCCTACAAGGTAATATTTTCAGTCCAGTTAACAGTGGCTCTGAAAAGCCAGGCTCCTGAGACTGAAAACCATAGGCAAGCATTAACATGTACCTGGATACCAGGGTGTGCAGGGGGAAATGAATAGCGCTTTCAAATTGGCTTTGCAAACCTAAGCCTATAAAATTCCTTCTAGGCTAAGAGTGAAGAAGATTGAGGCACAGCATGGTCATGTGACTTGGATGTGATCTCTCCACGAGGGGTCCTGGGTGAGACATCTGGTTCTCATTGTACATTTTCGCTGCTATACTACCATCTTCAGAGCTGCGGCTACATAGACAATATGGGCCCTTCCTCTAGCCTGATATTTTATACTAGTGGTAGAACATCTCTTTACAGAATTTAATCCAAAGTGTGAGACATTATGAACGTTCAGATCAAGAAGGGCTACAAGAAATTGGCCCAGACTAATGGTCTGAGAGCTGTTAAAATGGACATCAAACCATCCTTGAAAGTGAAATCACTAGATGAGAGACACTAGGTTGAGAGATGGACTGTGTCTGAGGGTCATCCTCTTTCTCCCACACACCTACCTCCTCACAGATCTGGTCATCCAGAAACCCAGTCCTTGTCCTCACTGAGGGCAATACAGTTGTTTCCCTAAGTATGCTTCTCTGGGCCATTTGGAGATACGTCCTCCCCAATTTGCAGTGATTCTATCTGGAATCACTAGGCCAATGAAAAGGTTTTGTGCCTCCTCAAAATTCATACGTTGAAATCCAAACTCCAAAGATGATGGTACTAGAAGGTGGGGCCTTTGGTGGTGCTTAGGTCATAAGGGTGGAACCTCATGAATGGGATGAGTGCCCTTATAAAAGAGGCTCCTGAGAGATCACTCACCCCTTTCACCGTGTGAGGACACAGCAAGATGTTGGCTATGAACCAGGAAGAGGGCTCTCACAAGAACATAAATACACTGGCACCCTGACTTTAGACTTCCCGGCCTCTAGAACTGTAAGAAGTAAACTTCTGTTGTTTATAAGCTGCCCAGTCTGCGGTATTTTGTTATAGAAGCCCAGATGGACTAAGACAGCTTAGTACAGGTGTATGCTATAGGAATTGAGAGGAAGGTCAGGGAAGGCTCGATGAAGTGGGATTTGAGTTCGGATAGTGAGCCAAGGTGGTTGGAGATGGTATTAAATCCCACTGTAAAGATTCTGAGGCATTAATAAATTCCAAGCCAGAAAGGAACATGCAGAGAGTGTTGGGAGTAGAGAAGCCATGGAGGCTACAGAGAAACACCAAGTAGCTGCAGGTAAGTCACAGGTAGACTCCAAATGGCAGAAAGAAGTTGAAAGATGGTCTAGTCAGCTTAGATGAATTTTTTAAAGATTTTATCTTTAAGTAATCTCCACACCCAATGTGGGGCTTGAACTCACAACCCTGAGATCAAGAGCAGCGTAGTCCATCAGCCGAGCCAGCCAGGTGCCTCTCAGCTTAGATATTTTTTAAAGAAACGTGCACTTACACTTACCCTTCCTTTGTATCTTCCTAGAGTTTAAAAGATGATTGCTCTTTTGACTTTCAGGACTCCTACTTTCTAATTTGGTGTTAGAAATCATTCAGGATGGAGTGGCTTTATAATTACTGAAAGAAAATTTCACAAGTGTTTTTGCACTGTGGGCTTGAAGGTGGGAGGTTGAAATTAATTTTCATATGTTTTTTTGGAGATGGAAAGATTTCCCTATGGAGGGCAGTAGAATATGCCACCACAAAATATGCCACTTTGACAGGAGGATTGTTTTGAGCTGAAGGCAACTGAGAAGAAGTAGATATAAGAACAGTTCTCCACCCTCCCCCTATTTGCCTAAAAGCAGGACATAAGGATATAAAGGTGTCCTCCCTCCGCTCTCTGCCAGAAAGGACAAAAGATAATCACCAGAGACAGCCTTAGACCTTTATCAGTAGGGAAAGGGCACCAGGAGAATCCTCACAGCAAACTTGACTAACCAGCCCTGATCTTCCATTGGTTTCCCCAGATATTTGCCTTCCCACACTTTTTGCCACCCTAGAAACTCACAGTCCTTCTCCTTTGTCTGTCACTTCTTTAAAAACTTACTCTTTTGTTAAGATGCTATATAAGCCCACGTTCTAGCCACCCCTTTGAGTTACTCACCTCTGGGTACTTCCAAGTGTATGCATGATGCACATGTTGATAAACTTCTGCTTTTCTTTTGTCAGTCTGATTTGCAGGACCCATGGTCAATACATCTAAGATGGGTAGAAGGAAAAGATTTTTCCCCCTTTCCTATACCTGGCTTCTCACGGGGGATTTCTTTCTTACGGAAAACCATTGCTCCGCGTTCTCCTAGAGACCCTACTGTCTTCCGCTGTAACAGTTGTTTGGGTTTTGTTTTGGTTTTTGAGCGATAGTAAAGCAAAGTTTATTGAGCGATCGTACAAACCTCCCAAAGAGGGAGGGGACCCGGGAGGGTTACCCTGTAACAGTTATTTTTGATCAATGGAGGTTAAGTGGGCAAGTATATTAGTCTGCTCAGGCTGCCATAATAAGATACCATACATGGGGGGCGGGGTGTGGTGGCTTAAACAACTGTAATATATTGTCTCACAGTTCTGGAGGTTTGAAGTCTAAGATCAAGATGCTTTCAGGGTTGATTTCTGGTGAAAATGCTCTTCCTGGCTTGCAGACGGCTACCTTTTCACGGTCTTCACAGGGTCTTTCCTCTGTGCTTGTATGTTGTGGGGGGTGGGGATGGGGGAAGGGGAAGAGAGATATCTGATATCTCTTCTTATAGGGACAACAGTCCTATAGGATTAGGGCCCCACCCTTAAGACCTCATTTCACCTTAATTACTTCCCTAAAGTCCCTATCTTCAAATGCAAGCAGAGTGGAGATTAGAGTGTTAATGTATGGATTTTAGGGGAAACAATTCAATCCAAAACAACTCAATTTTAAGGGTCAATCAGCCCTGAGCATCTCAGAACTTGCCTTTGCTTATTCTAATTTTTATAATTCTTTCTAGTTGGTCCTAACCATTATTTTATAGCCCTTGAATCACTGAAGAAAGACGGAGGTGGCTCTTACTTTGGTAGTCCTTTGTGTTTCCTGGGAACACAAAATGGTGAGAGAATCCCTCTACCATCCCTGCTGTTAGGGAACACAGGGCTTAGTTAACGTTCACCGGTATCACTAAAGAAAAGGCTCTAAATGGTTTTGACTGGTCATCCTTATACATTTTTTGAGCATACGCCCCTGACATATTTATTTATTCATTCACTTATAAATTATGTACATATACTATAATACTGCTATATTATATTGCAAAATATGCAGAAATATTTGCAAAACAAAACACAATCAAAATCATTCTTAAGTTAAAAATAAAGATAAGTAAGTTTGAATAATTGCTTCCTACACTTCCCTCTGGAAACCACTGTCCTCAGTTTAGGGTATAGTAGGAAAACCAAGGATGAATTTGGAACCACTAATTTTTACGTCCTGGTTCTTCTCTTATCCACTGTGTCATCTCTTCTGAGTGGCTGAGTTTCAGCAAAAGACCCAAGAGCCCCCAGTTACCTCCAACAGACTGAGATTCCTGATAAGCTTTGGTCTGTTTAGGTACCAAATACATTTGTTTTAGTGAAGGATATAAAGAATACTGTGCCTTCCAATAGAAGGAGAGCAGGCAGGGGGAAGAGGTTGGAAAGTTAAATACTATAGGAAGGGGGCCAGGGTTTTTATTTTTATTTTTTAAAGAGCTTACTTAGCATTTAAAGCCAAAGCGTACCCTTTAGTTATGAAAATTTTGCTAGAGCTCCTTGTTGTCACTGACATTAAGGACTGTTCAGAAAGGAAAGTTAAATTTTATTTACTTGCAAATGAATCCAGGTTCCAGTGGATTGAGGATGCAAACTCAGCTTGAGGTCTAGTCACTTAGATGTGAATTAAAACACCCTCCCCCGTTGTAATAGATTTTCACCTCTAAGGAACCCAGGGGGAAGAAAGGAACAAAGCCTGAGCCTCTAGGGTGAAGTATCTATTGCTATGCTAATGTACCATGAGCAGGTGTGAGATATAGTTCCCAGTTATGGCTTCCCTTCTATCAAATTTTGGGTGCTTGTGGCTGGATCACAGGGAAGGGCCCAGGTAGGTTCTTCCTCTGGATTCTTAAAGAATATTTTTTAAAAAGGATAAAAATCACAACTCTCATACAGATATGAAAATGAACACATGCTGAAGATTTTATTTAACTCAAACTGGTGAGATGTTACAACCAGTTCAATGGAAAAGTTAAAAAAAAGTACCAATCTGTGGAGTACAGGAATGTTAAAATGAATGTGCAGAAGCACCCTAACCTAGCTTTTACATTAGAAGGGAAGTCAATGAAACTTCTAGGGATGGGACTGAATTTGCATGTTTACAGCGAAGCATTATTTTGCATTGCCATCCGTCATATACAATTCACAGTTGTAAAATAGTTCCCTTGGAATCATATAATCCAGACGGTAGATCCAGTCCTCTAGAGTCCAGACAATGCATAGTTTCCCATGAAAGCACAAATTTGTCCCCCATTGCTTAACTCCAGGAGCCATTGTGCATGGTCCCCCTGGGACTGTGTAGCACAGGGGCTGCTGGGCCCACTTTGTGCTCCTGGTGCCTGGTCTCCCCTCCTGTCCTGTTCTTTGGTGTCAGCTGCATCCCCCATGCAGGGCACTCACACAAGGAGACATCCCCCCAATTCCTGACAGGCATAATATTTTTACTTAGTTCCCACTACCTCTGTGATACTTGGGGAGAGATGGGAGAAGGAAGATGATGTCTGTCATTCCTTTTCTGTTTCTGTTGATGACCTGTTCCTCCTTCAGAGCTCTAAGAGGGGGCTGGAGCAAGGAAGAGAAGAATAATGGTGCAACGTTCTCTGTGATATTAGCAGTGCTGTTCTCATTGTAAACAGGTTGTAGCATATATGTTAGGAAAGTGGTTTCATTTTTGTTAATTGATTTTTATTGCAGTTTCTACTGCATACTGGAGACATGAGTGAGGGCAATTTAATCTCTCGGAGTTTTGGTATTTGAAGCTGATAAAATGAAATTGTTGTAATAAAAATTTCAAGGTCACTTCCAGTTCTGAATATTTATGGATGTATTCCTATTGATCAAGAAACACGGATCATACATGCAACTATAGCAATTGATGTTCTTACTTTCATGGCTCTTTTCTTTATTGTTCTCATCGTTGAAAAATATTTAAAATAATTTATTTTATGAAATATTGCATAGGGTTGAATGGCACATTGGGAGAAGCTGAGCAGAAAGCAGAAAAGGGTTCACGTGCCCTGTTTTTACATTGAAAAAGAGTGCCCAAATCAAAGAGCCTAATATAAAATTGGAGGGATGCTAGCTGTTAGAAGTTTGATCATTTCAACGTTGCTGTCTTCTCTGCCCTTTGTCTTCTCCACCGAGTCCCCTAAATGTTTTAATGCATTGATAAAAATGTATTATTTTGGATATGTTACCACCATTTTGTGGCTATCCAGAATAACGTCTTAATAGGGCACCTGAGGGGGAATGAGTGTGGAATTGGGGCAGCGTCCTTGCACACAGGCCTTGTGTGACGTACCTTATGAACCACTGTTTCAGTTACTTTTACTTCCTGAATAAAGGTTATTAGGTAATTAATTTAAAACACAGTAGCAGTTACCCTTTTGTAAGGGAAATTTACATTTATAAAGGAAGTCTCCATTTTGAGGGGTGTCTCCCTCTCTGTATCATTGTATCAGGAAGAGAAGAATGGCTCTGAAATACAAGAGAATCTTTTTTTTTGTCAAGAGAGAAAGCATTGATTTAAATGTGAATAACAAAACTTACCTTTGTTTGTTATGCTTTACCTAGTCACCTCCCCATAACTGACCTTCCTCTCCGCCATACTTCTTCTTTTGTCTTTAGCGGACCATGGTATTTAAGCTGAAATTCTAAGCCACTTCTTTTTTTTTTTAAAGATTTTATTTATTTATTTGAGAGAGAGAGAATGAGAGAGAGCACATGAGAGGGGGGAAGGGTCAGAGGGAGAAGCAGACTCCCTGCCGAGCAGGGAGCCCGATGCGGGACTCGATCCAGGGACTCCAGGATCATGACCTGAGCCGAAGGCAGTCGCTTAACCAACTGAGCCACCCAGGCGCCCCTCTAAGCCACTTCTTAGAGATACTCACTTTTCTCTGGGTATCTCTTATATATACATGAATTATACATTATACAATTTTTCTCTTGTTAGTCTGTCTTTTGTTATAGGGGCCCCAGCCAAGAACTAAGAAAGATAGAAAGAAAATTGTTTTCCTCCCCTACACATCAACAACTCCACTAGATTTTATGTAGCCTTTAAGCAAGTCCAGACTCAAATTAGAGCATTTTCTCATGACAGTGCATTAAACTGACCTGTTGGCTGAGCCAGGCAAAGGACTCCAGGGTATCAAAGAAAAGGTTGCTGTTTGTTCCAACCTCAGCCCTCTTAACACAGGCAAGCATTTTCTTTATTTCACACTTCTGATTCAAATTTAAACACCAGATCTCCTTAGAGTTCATTAAAATTGGCTGTCTCTGACCATTAACTCTCAGCATTTTGTCTGTGTTCAAAATTTCATCTTAAGGGGAACTCTTCAAGTTTCACAGGACATGATGGGGTTCATTCTTTCAAGAGCTTTTTCTCACTAGTTTTCTGTTTTCCTTATGAGGAAGCTAGATTCCCTTGCTCTCACGTAATAAAGCATAAGATTTTACCTATGGGTCTCAGAGTAAACCAGAAGCAAAATTATAATGAGAACAAATAGTTGAGAACTGACCTAAGAATTTTTTGAGGAAAAAAACTGCTCTGAGAAAAGAGATTCTAAACAACACAAACTGACTTCCTGGAAAGAAGATTGTTAATATTTTCTTCCTCCTTTATTTTAACATTAGTGTTTTGACTATAGATTCAGCTCATGCCACAAAGGGCAGGACATGCTTTGATTTTTTCTAATTCAAGTCTTGTTGGGAACAGAAAATAAAATTGGATACTAAAACGGTGTCAGTATCTTAATGGATGAGAAATGAATAAGTTCTTCTTGGGCAGGTACCATGTCTTATTTATCTTTATGCCCACTAAAATGACAAGCCTAGTCATTTGTACATGGTAAATGATTGATAAAGGTTTACTGAGCTGAATTATTGAAGACAGGAGAGTCTTGGGATTAGATATGTGCTCTTAATCTTTTGAGACAATTGTCAAGGACAGCCATGAGGCATTTTGGGGAAAGTGTACTCATTCTTATTTTTAACTGTGTTCCTGAAGGTTTGTACATGGCTATTTACCAAAGTGGCATAAAATCCAAGGACATAGTTAATTTATCTTCTGATTTATTTAAATTAGTCTTAAGGAAAGCTTACTCAGCTTATGCCATTATTAATAGGTAAGTAATATATTTGGTAAAGAGACTTAGATACTGGGGCAGGGAGAGCTAGTTCAAACTGGTAGACTTCTAACATTTTGGTGAGTATGGAATACTGCAAATACTTGGCATTAGCAAGTGATAGAGTAAGTTTTAAAAATAGCCCTGTCTTGAAGTAGTGATATGGCCAGATCAATGATTAGTTGTTTCTATGTCTTCTATCCAGAATCATTTTCCCTTCACTAAAGTTATGGCCAGTGAATAGCTGTGCTTTCCACAAAACTGGAAACAGCAGTTGGGAGTCATGCTTGAGTGAAGTACATAGCAACATAAGGTATGTGATGTAGACTGAAATATAGTGGTCACTTCCCCATTTAGAATTTATTTTAATTGTTTTTAGGAGAGAAAAGAGATGTGAAGATTTCTCAGACAAATATGGTTTCTGGAAATACAAGTAATTGCTCCCACCAGGTGTGCTCTGGAAGTACAGTGATACTTGCCGAGATAGATCATGAGCTGACCTTACATTTCCAGGCTGGAGTAGCTGGCCTCTGTCACAGCCCCAGAGGAAAAGGAGGCTGAGATTGAATAAGGCTATGAAAGAGCTGACCATTGAGAATATCACCTTTGTATATAAATTTTAGGTTCTTTAATAACACGGAAGGGTCTGTGTATGTTAAAATTCCACTTTATACATTTGCTGGATATGAGATCCCCAAGCACATAAGAATGGAGGGATGGATAACACAAGTTAATTTATTTCTTTATAGATTATAAGTAGATTTGAGCCATACAACACGCTACAATTTACTTTGAAGACCATTCTTGTGATCTATTGTGACTCTATTCCCTGCGTTGATTTAATACATATGAATGTATGTACGGTTTTCAAAAATGAATCCCAAGTTTGTAGCACTACTTACCTTTCCTTTTTCCAAGACTCTTTTCATTCAGAAGAAAATGGGTAAGGCACAGAGAAAGCTACTGTGGAGTTGGAGGTGGGAAAATCAGGGAAGTGGAAGGGACTGTGTAGAGAGAGGGAAGATCCTAAAATAATGTGGGCAAGGAGGAAGTGGGGGTGCACTGCCCGGAAATGGGAAAGCATCATTAGGCGAGAGGTCAAATTCAAAGTGTGGGGCCAGACTACTTGGGTTTTCACATATCCCAATAAGTCTTGATTCTGGATGCAACCAAGCATAGAATATTTTTCCTTAAGCTTTCCCTCTAGGATTTTTGGGCAAATCCAGATTTCCATCATATTTTTGGAATAAGTCCTATGGATTTGCCTGTGGTCAAGGCAGATCACTTGGAAGAGTCAGGAGTGATCCATGGCTGAGGTCAATTTAAGTATTTCTGACAGGACAACAGATTTACTTGTTCTCACACAGGCAAGAGAAGGAAAGAAAATCCCATTTTAATGCAAGATGCGTGTGTAAAAAGTTGTTCCTGAAGCAGGAGGCAATTCCTAAAGAGAAGCAAAATCCAGTTTGACCTTTGTGCATCCCTTTTTGATTTTCTAACATTCTTGAAGGATCTTTTGGAAAGGAGGGAGTAATTATTTAGCTAATTCAGAATCATTAGAGAAAATAATTTTAATAATAATAATAATATGTAACATTTAATCAGTGCTAATATGGGCCAAGGACTGATCTAAGATGTTAACTCCTGACTCCTCTACAAAAACCTATATAATCAGAAGGTGTGAATAGAGAAAAAAGTCAAGTAGCTGAGCAGCTCTGTTTTCTTCTTTAATTTGTTTTGCCTAGAAATTTGGAAGAATCCTTTTCCAAAAATCTGAGAACTCACAGCTTTCTCAGAAGAGGTCCTGGCAAGGTCTAAATGGCACTCCTCTTTATGCACATTATAAAACACGGTATTTAATATATTAGCTGACGCAGTGAACCTGCCAAAGTTTTACTAATGTGCCAGAACATTTACCAGCAAGCCCTTAATTACTAATAACACCCCCTCTGGATTCATCCTGAAGGCAACTCACTCTCTTTCTTGTCCCTATGTGCTATCTCCATTCTCGACTAACTGGGACACAGATTTTCTTTCCTTTTGTATTGGAAGGGAAGAAGGATAAGTAGGGTGGCACCAGAAAGAGATAAGGAGAAAGAAAAGACTCCACCAGAGCAAGAGTGGGAGAATCGGAGATTTGGGGCATTTAACTTAAATAGGCAGGATTAAGTGAGCACATATAGGGAGAGCCTGAGTTGCATTTAGGATGACATTGTGGGCCTCCAAATATGAGGCTAATTTGTGCATTAGTTTCTTATTGCTGCTGTAAAAAATTACTACAAACTTGGAGACTTAAAACAACTCAAATAGGGGTGCCTGGATGACTTAGTCGGTTAAGCATCCAACTCTCTCTCTCTCTCTTTTTTTTTTTATTCACTAGTAAATTTTATTGTTTTCTTTGATTGACTTTAAAAGTTTTCCTCCTGATTTTTTTCTGAAACTAAACAAGAAATGTATAGTTTTTCTAAACAAACAAACAAACAAACAAACAAAAAAGCAATGATGTTTTATAAATTGCCATCTCCGATTTTCTTGTCAGCCTGCTTCGAGGAAATCCATGTGTTCAATATACTTGCTCACAGTTTAGCCCATACCAAATGGTTGTTTATTCTAAATATCTGAGCAGCAAACTGGGCTGATCCTTCTGGAGAAAATATGGTTGAACAGGCAAGAACACTGGGTAGTTGAAGAGAAGACCACACATCCTGAGCTCCCCAGTCTGGAGTGAGTGGAGGGCAGCTAATAACTGGGTAGGCAGTGTTACCAGACATCACTGGTCCTAAACCATTGCTTCTGCCTGCCACTGTCACAAATACAGTAGGAATGCCACCCCCTTCATACTCTGCTTTAATCCTCAGAATTTCATCTGGTCCTTTACGGGCAGATGTTATCCGAAGTTCACATGGCATGCCAAAATTTCCACAAGCCTTCTTGATTTTTTCACAGTGACTGAGATCGGAAGTTGAGTCCATCAATACTACAGCTCTGCACGGACTTTCTGATTTCAGAAGCAACTCCACTCTTTCTGCAACCCACTTAAAATTTTTCTTTACCAACTGGAGCCCTTTGGGAGTTACTTCCTTCAGGTCACGATATGACTGTTTATCTTTCTGTTGGCTTCAATCTCCTGATGGCTGGGGTCTCCAGGAATCATTATCAATAACATCAGCAAGAACAATTTCTTTGGTGGTTACATCAACACCAAATTCAATCTTCGCATCAACCAGCATACAGTTCTGGGGCAACTAGGATTTCTCCAGTATTTCAAAAATAGCCTGTGTAGCATGACTCATGATATCTTCTTCAGTCTGGCCTATAACAAGTCCAGCAAAGCAAAATTTTGCAGCAATTAGCTGTTCCTCAGACCACTGTGGCTCATTATTGGCATCATCCTTGAGAAACAGCTCTACCACTTTAGGGGGTAGAACTTATATCCCTCCTTGACACCAAGATTTCTTTTGAGAAAAGAACCAGCTGCTATTCTTCTACAAACCCATTCAACTGGAATCATTTCACACTTAGGTACAATGAAAGCTGTCTCCCCACATTTTCTGGGGAAAGCAGTTTTGATACCTGCTTCCTTTAACAACTGAAAAATACAACTGGTAGTTTATTTTATTTATCCTTATATCACCTTCCAGGTGATTCTTTCTGGCTGCATTTCCTGCTATAATCTGGTCCTTGCACTGCAGGAGCACTTTTCCTGGACTATCTGGCAATTCATAGACTTCTTTTGTTTTACCCTCATAGAGTTTTTTATCAATATTCAGTACCTCAGCTGTCGCCATTATTCTGTGTAGGCTGGGGGCAGTGGCCACTCTGGGAAGAGAGGCAAGACTCTGGAAAAGAGGAGTGGTCAGAGGGGCTCCAAGTGTCCAACTCTTGATTTCGGCTCAGGTCATGATCTCAGGGTTGTGAGATCGAGCCCGGTGTCAGCCTCTGTGCTCAGCACAGAGTCTGCTTAAAATTCTATCCCTGTCCCTCTGCCCCTCATGCCCCCCCACCCTGCTCACACTCTCTCTCTCAAAGTAAGTAAGTAAATAAATAAATAAACAAACAAACAAATAAAATAAAACAACTCAAATATATTCTCTTACAGTTCTGGAGATCAGAAGTCTGAAATGAGTCTTATGAGACTAAAATCTAGGTGTTGGCAGGGCTGGTTACTTCTGGAGGATCCAGGAGAGAATATGTTCCTTGCCTCTTCTGTCTTCTAGATGCTTCAAGAATTTCTTAGCTTGAGGCTACATTACTCCAATCTCTGTTGCCAACCTCACCTCACCTTCTTCCTCTTATGTAGTCAAATCTCCCTGTGTCTCCCTCTTATGATTCTTATTACGTTCAGTGCCCATGTAAAAGTGTAGATAATGCAGGATAATCTCCTTAAGATCCTTAACTTAATCACACCTGCAAAAAACCTTTTGCCATGTTTGGTAAGATTTGTAGGTTCCAGGGAATAGGATCTGGATATCTTTGAGGGTCATTATTCGGGCTTCCATTGTTTGGTAGCCAAGACAGCTGATGAATCATCATGTAGAGATAGCTGCTTTATGACTGGGAGCATCTAAAAGTCTTGGAGAAGAGTGGTAGTAATATGTCCTTTCCCTCTAGGGGAAATCTGATCAACCCTGAGTATCAGCTCCCAAGCTTTTCCCTAAGTTGACTTAATTCTATCCTTGGAGACAACTGAGCCAAGAGCAACTCTCTTTTATCATGGTCTGGAATGCAAATATTTCCAAAGTACTGTCAGGGAAGAAAAACTTTTCCTCTACCCTCTTAAGTTTAGCCATTGAGGGCCTGCAGATTAATCTGACAAAGAGATTAGCAAGAGGAATAAACAGATTTAATTGCATATGTATGCGCGGGAGTTTGCAGAGAAATACGGCTCAGGGAGGCAGTCAGAATTTGGGGCTTACATATCATCTTAACAGGAAATGGGGAGAAACAGAGGGACACTTCTGGGAAAACAAATGCCTTCTTAGTGGGGAATGGGTAAAGGGCACTGATGGAAAACCAAAGGAAGTTTTTGAAAGATAAATGAGCACTTAGGAAAATATTTGGGTGGTAGGAGAGTTTCATGGCAATGCCTCTTTGGGTGTGATGCCAACTTCTATTCTCTAGGAAGAGAAAATTAGAGCTGCTCTGAGGAGGGGATTTATGACGGTTAAGTTCTTTTGGGAAACTCTGCTTTTAGGCAGATAAGGGATTTCAGGAACCCAGATGCCTTTGGCTCAAAATAATTTTTATGCCATGGTGGCTTATTCTGGACCCCTTCAGAGCCTATAGTTATGCAAGATTTGATCCAACTTGAAGTTCTTCACTTTTGAGTCTCCTGCATATACCAGATTTGGGTTCCTTGTTAACACACATTTATGTTACGTGGAGAGAATGAACACAATTTTGGAGCTAGTGTATCAGCAGGGCCATTTTTTTTTTTTTTAGAATAAGGAAGATGTATAACAAATTAGGTCCCAGAGGCGGAAAACCAGGGCAGATGATCCTGGAATGGAATCTGTAATCCATCCTCCCATGTTAGAGGGAGGCCCTTTGTGGGGAGACTCTGTACCCACCTTGTGGGCAATGGTCTTGCTTCGTAGCCTGGATCCTGTTGCTGTCTATGTCCTTAGGCTGGGTCCTACTTTATGTCCCTGGTCTGGGTCCTCAGTCACTTCCCAAACTTTCCTGCTCGGGCTTGTACATCTGATCCCCCTCTCCTTGCACACTCTAGGAATTTGGGGGCTGAATCATTCTACTGTCTAAAAGTGTATAGTGGGGTGCCTGGGTGGCTCAGTCGTTAAGCGTCTGCCTTCGGCTCAGGTCCTGGGATTGAGCCCCGCATCGGGCTCCCCGCTCGGTGGGAAGCCTGCTTCTCCCTCTCCCACTCTCCCTGCTTGTGTTCCTTCTCTTGTTGTGTCTTTCTCTCTGTCAAATAAATAAATAAAATCTTTAAAAATAAATAAAAAATAAAAGCATATAGCCTTAGTTACATAGTCCTCATGTTTAAACCTTAAAAATATAATAATCTTAGGAAAATCTTCTGTCTTCCTTTGGGAATACCAGACCAGTGAGTCACCAAAAAGCCTTCCAGGAAAGGGGGGGGGGGGGGTGGCTGGGTCCCAGGGCTACTCATTCACTGGCACATTAGTTATCTATGCCCTACAAATGAGTCAGGGTGGCCTTCAGACAGGAAACGGGATGTTTGTGGGTGCCCCTCAGGAGTGCACGAACTCTGAAGCTGGGAAATGACAGAGCAATGTGGAAGGGATCCGGGTAAGGGCACTTCTGTGTTTGGGGCCATAGTGGTACCCAGAAGTGAAGACTGGCTTCTTCATGTTGCCAGGCCTACCCCACTGCTTTCTCCGGCCACATTCTAAATTGCAGGTCATACTTGTTGCCTCTTTTACTTTATTCTTCCGCTCTTAAAAGCTGGCTTCCATTACCACCACTGTACTGTAATGTCAACTCATCAGCTCTCAAAATGACCCTCTCTCAGTCATTTTATGCCTCCTTAAAAGCATAGGATACCAATTATTTTCTCCTTCTTTGAGATTGCTAATTGTTACAGGTTGTGTCCCCCCAAAAGATATGTGAAATCCTAACCCCTGCTACCTGTGAATGGGACCTTATTTCAAAATAGGGTCTTTGCAGAGGTAATCAAGTTGAAATGAGATCATTAGGTTGGGCACTAATCCAATATGCCCGGTGTCCTTAGGAGAAAAGAGACAGAGACACACAGGGAGAAGGCCCGGTGACGAGGGGGGCAGAGATGGGTGTGCGGCAGATGTAAGGCAAGGAGCACCACAGTTTGCTGGTCTCCACCAGAAGCAAGAAGAGGCAAGCAAGGCTTCCCTCCTACAGGCTTCAGAGAGAGCATGGCCCTGCTGAGCCCTAGGGTTTGGACTTCTAGCCCTCGGAACTGTGAAATAATATATTTCTGTTGTTTGAAGCCATTCAGTTTCTGGCATTTTGTTACCAGAAAATAAACACAGTCATATTTAAAATATTATAATCCTGTGGGGTCCTGGTTCTCTGTCTCATCTCTCGCAATGTCTCACTCCTCTTCTGGCTTCTCTTCCTCCTCCAGGTGCCTAATGCTAAGTGTTGACCAGGATTTCATACTTCAGTTTTAATTCTCTATTTGCGTATCTGGCTCTCTCACTCATTTCTAAGCTTCAGCCCTCACTTCAACACAAGTGAAATGAATTTCAAAATTTGACTTCTGATCACGTCTAACATTTTTACTTTCCATGGAACATATTCAACCTGGATGTCCTGCCACCTTCTTGAATTCATTACATCTCAACTTAAACTAATTTTCGATGACCTCCTCCCCAGTCCCAGCCCCTTCTCATCTACCTGACTTCCTCATCTGTCCTTAGCTCAGGGCCCACCCCCCCCCCACCCCCGGTCTAGTCATCCGTATCTGGAATCCTATAGAGTCTTGCTTT
Organism: Phoca vitulina; assembly: GCF_004348235.1. Lineage (NCBI taxonomy): Eukaryota > Metazoa > Chordata > Mammalia > Carnivora > Phocidae > Phoca > Phoca vitulina. Next base: position 14,505,258 of record NW_022589730.1, read on the forward strand.
GAGTCTTCTCTTCCTTAACCAGTTGCCAAATGGAGGGAGAGAACTTTTAACAACTCCCATCAATGGAGTAGGTACCCACTAAAGTGTGCATAATAAGCCATACCAAACCACCCTTGTTTACCATACTTTTACTTGTCACCTTCCCATAACTTGCTTCCCCAACCCAGAAGCCCCAAACCCCTTTTCCTTTGTTTAGCCTAAGATGGTATATAACCCTCCATCATCTGGCTGCCTAGAGGAGTCTCATTTCTTTGTGAAATCCCTGAGCATACACACGTAATTAAATGTGGGTTGTGTTTTGTTGTTGTTGTTAATCTGTCTTTTTTTTTTTTTTACTTGGCAGAGAGAGAGAAAGAGAGCACAAGCGGGGGGAGCGGCAGACAGAAGGAGAGGGAGAAGCAGGCCCCCCGCTGATCAGGGAGCCCGATGTGGGACTCCATCCCAGGACGCTGGGATCATGGCAGACGCTTAACCAACTGAGCCACCGAGGCACCCCATTAACCTGTCTTTTATCGGTTTGATTTAAGGGCTTCAACCAATGAACCTAAGATGGATAGAGGGAAAAATAGTTTTTCCCTGCCCCCACAAAGCCTCCGAAAGCTGCTTGCTTTTTTAATCTCTCCATCTCTCCCCTGTCTTACACACCAGGCTGCCTGCAAGTGAATGACAGCCAATGAGCGGCCGTGATTGCCCGGCCAAAGCTGCTCAGTGTGAGCAGGGATATGAAGAGGCAAGCATCATGCCCATCGGGAGCGGGGAGCTCTCCCACCCAGACTTCCTGAGGAGTGAAGTACAGGCAGCTCACATCTGCAGCCAACCAGCCTGGGTGGTATTCCTTGAAGTGAAGAGCTCACAAATCCCTTCCCGGGGGCCAGAGTCTGTTGGCCAACCTGGAGGTTCCTGGTGGCCTGTCTGTTCTTCGGGGGCAAGCTTGCGGAGCTGAAGAAATCAAATCAAGGCCTCAGGCCCTTTGCAGAGTTGCTTCTTCACAACTCTGGTAATATGCACTCAGTGCCTGATTTAAAAATCTGATGATGTCACATTAAAAATGTTGCAATTATCTTCCTTTGATGGTTGTTAGTGGTTTCAATTGGGGTGACTCATATTAGTCTGTCACAGGGTTGATAAAAAGGCTCTTTGTCCCTGTTTTGGAAATAAAAATGGGTATCCTCTAAATGGATCTCCTACTTATTTCTTAGGGGAGTCTAATGGATTACCTTTTTAATGTCAACTGGGTGGGTTTGTAGTAAGCACCACCCGTTTACCTGTGTTCTTTGCTAAGGCAAGTAAATGCAACATTGCCATTACCTTCTTTGTTTACGTCAGAATGTTTCAGGTCTAATAGATGCCTCACCCCAGAGGTGTGTGTAGAGGTAGACTTGACAAAATTGTTTTGAGAATTTAGATGGCTGTGCTTCTAGACACAGGGACATTTCCCAAGCTTTCTTTTTGATTTAGTTTGGGAAGACTATGTTTCTGAGCCTGGGCATAACTCCCACTTGCCAAATGAAAGCACAAACAGGCAAACAAATAAACAGAGTTTTGTTTTTTTTTTTTGAAGTTAAAAATGAAACAATAGGAAGGCCAGAAGCAATCAAATGTCAGTAATATTTTCAATAAATTAATGGCCTGTGTTTGTGGCAGCAGACACTTGGAAAAGATTGAGCTGACAGATGGGCACAAATAAAGCCACAGGAAAACTGGGGAAGATGATAAATATTATCTGTAGGCCATTTTTATCCCCCTTGTTAATTAGCCATTCTGCTCCTCTTACAATAGGTAAGCTTATTTTCCTTTTGACTCTGAAATTCTTTCATTTCATATTGTTTTCTTTCAAATTTTCTCATCTTTCTCTCCTGTGTTTTTTTTTTTTTTTTCCTACCCCAAATCTGCTTCAAATTTCAATCCTGTTTTCTCTCCCACATTTCCTGCAGTGAGGTTTTTGCAGGGGAGAAAGCAAGGACGTTTCCTTTACCTCCTGTCATCTCCCTAACAATTTTCTTGCTATTAATGTCTAACAACTTCCCAGCCCCAGGGAATACAAATTCCTTTCCTTTTCTATAAATTGTTGTGTGCTGTTCTCAATGCCCATCACTAAAAATACAACACGGCATTATTGATCTCGCTCTCCCTCTCTTTTGCCCCCTTAGAAGAATTTTACAAATGAATCGGTTCTGCCCTGTATCTTTTAGTGGTTTATATTTTCCAACGTCCAGTTTGGCACCCTGGCAGGGTCATTTAGTTGAAAGAACCTGGTCTTTGGAAACAGACAGCCCTTGGTTCCTATTCTCGTTGCTCATATTCTGGTTTTGTCTCTTATTAACCAGATGACCTTGGGGAAGTTCTTTAGGCCCTCTGAGCCGTGTCTTCATTCCAGTGATTCCTACCATCTGATTTGCTGATGAGTCTCGAGGAGATGTGGTACATATATCACCCAGCACCTCCCTTCACTTCTCTGATAGCAAGATGCCGGAGGGGTATGGCCAGTCAAGCGATATCCTTGCTCTTCCTTTTTATTTACAGCTCCCAGGGGGCCGTGGAGAGGACAGCGCGATGATGCTAGGCTCCCCATTCTGTGTGGCAGCTCAAGAGTGGTAGAAGGTCAAAGAGCTATAACAAAACTCACTGAGAAATGGTCTAATTGAATAATTCACATCTCAGCCAATTGCCATCTCCTCAGAGAAGCCCTCACCGACCATACGATCAAAAGTAATTCCCCTGGTCATTCTCTAATCATTATCCTGCTCTAGCATCATTACAACACTCACCACTATCTGAAATTACTTACTAATTTGTATGTTTCCTCATTTATGTTTTGTCTGTTTCCTCCACTGAAATGTAAATTCTATGATAGCTGGAAAGCTACTTATCTTATTTTCTGTTATAGCCTCATTGCTTAGAGCAGTGTTTGACAAAACTAGACCCTCAATAAATGTTTGTTACATAAAGATCTCTCTAATGTTGGAAATTACCCTGGGATCCATCAATGAATGAATGTAGCAAAAGATTTCGTTTTCAGCTGGGCTCAGCGAATCCTAACCAGTTCATTTATGTGTCTGCAGGTATAGTGGGTGTGGTGGGGCAGGTTTCTTTATTAGATTCTAACCGCATCCTAGTTTAGCACAGGGATCTACCCACCAGTTACATAGCTCCTCAAGAAGAAACAGATAGCCGTTAAAAAGTTTTGTTTAGCTCATGAAGCAATCCTTGCTCCACAACTGATCATTCCTCTCTTTTAAAACACTTTCTTAGCTTGTCTTCTAGAATACTATTCTCTCTCGATTCTTCACGTCCTCACCAGCACCCCATTTCAGTATTCATGGTTGGTCCTTCTTCATCTCCCCAACCTTGAATATCTTCATATCCATCAACATTCACTCTGTAGGTGATTCATCTAGTCACGTGACATCAAATATCTTCCTTTTTGACAACCCTCACATTTTTATCTTCAGCCCAGACCTTTGAATTCCATACGAACATCTCCAACTGCCCTGTGATATCTCCACTTGGATGTTTAGGTTGATTGCATTAATATCCATACCATTTGTCCATGAGACTTTACGTTTTCTTCCACTAAAGAGGCAAGGTTTACTTTTCCTGCTACCCCTGCTGAATCTGGGCTTAGTCATGTCACTTGCTTTGCCAATAGGATGAGGCAGTGGCATGTAAGTTCCATGCCTACTCCTCAAGAGTATGTGTTTTCATTTATTGTCTCTTGTGCTTCTGCTATTGCTATAAGAAGTACAAGACCAGGGTAGACCCTGTGGTCTCAGAGGATGTAGGGGAGGAAAAATTTTTCCTCTACTTTTCTGTATTCTTTTGGCTGTTCTATTGATGAAATTGACATAAAACAGGTTAAGGGAGAAAAACAAATTTAATTACTTATGTATGGAAGCCTCAGAAGAAATGTGGAATCCAAGAACAAGTTGGGAAATTGAGGCTTATATGTCAGACTAGAGCAGATCCCCAGTTTACTGGTCATTTGTTTATCTTTTTTTTTGTGAATGTCTATTCAAATTTTTTGCCCTTTATAAAATTGTGTGATTTGTCCTCATATTTTTGAGTTGTAAGAGTTCTTTATATGTTCTAGATGCGAGTACTTTGTTAGATATATGTGTTGTGTATTTTTTCTCCTGTCCTGTGGCTTGCCATTTTGATTTCTGAACAGCAAAAGGTTTTAATTTTGATGAAGTCCAATTTATCATTTTTTTTTTCTTTTCTGGATTGTGCTTTTCATGTGCTATGAGCTATTGAGCTTTGCAGTGGTTTGGGATTTAGCACTATTTAACTGAGGCAGAACCCTAATAGGTATCTCAAAATGAATGTGTCCAAAACTGGAGTCCTGATTCTCACCCTTCCTCAAACTTGCTCCTCAGACCGTTGTTCTCATCTCAGAAAATGTGATCCATTCTTCCAGCTGTCAGGCAAGAAACCTTTATTCTTCTCTTCTTGTCACATTCCACATGCAACCATTAGCAAATCCTATTGGAATCCCTTTCAAAATATGTCCAGAATCTAACCATGTCTCACCATCTCTACCACTGTCACCCTGGGCCATGTGGCCATGATTTGTGCCCTGGTTTTTTGCAATAGTCTCCTAAATGGCATCCCTGATCCTCCCTTGTCTCATTGTAATTTATTCTCAACACAGAAGCCAGAGTGATATTTTAAAAATTTTAAGACTGATCATGTCTATCAACCGCCCAAAATCTTTCCAAGACTTCCTTTTCATTCAGAGTAAAACTCAAAATCCTTATAATAATTCAAAATACCCTACAGAATCTTTCCCTCCACCTCCACTCTCTCTGATAACATTCATGCCCACTCTTCCAGCTGTATTACTGTTTCTGCTGTTCCTGACCTTCTTGCTATTCCTTCAACACTCTAAGCAAACCCCTGCCTCAGGGCCTTTGCATTTATTGTCCTCTATACCAGCAGTACTTCCCCCCCCCCCCCACATATTTGTGCCCATTAACTTCTTCATTTTCCTCAACTCTCTACTCAAATGTCTTTTTGGCTCCTGGCATTGTGTACCTTACTATTTTTTTTTCCCATAGCACTTCCTGCCACCCAAGTTTTACATATTTGTTCGATATTTGTTTTTTTCACCGCTTTTCCCTCCACCATGGCAAACATTTAGAATATAAGTTGCATAAGAGCAGGGATGTTATTTTGTTCCTTTTGGATCATCAGGGCCTGAAAATTATAGGCAATTCAAGAATTTAGTGATAGAGTATTAATCAGTGTATAGCAAACTTCTTAATTTAAGAATTTACAGTTTATATTGTAGGGGTACCTGGGTGGCTCAGTCAGTTAAGCGTCTGACTCTTGATTTTGGCTCAGGTCATTATCTCAGGGTTGTGGGATCAAGCCCCGCATCAGGCTCTGCACTCAGTGCAGTCTGCTTGTCCCTCTCCCACTGCTCCTCCCTGACTCCCGCTCTCTCTCTCTCAAATAAATAAATAAATCTCTAAAAATTTTTTTAAATAAAAATCATATTGTAATTTTAGAAAAATAGAAAAATTCTGAATATTCTCTACACTTGGAGAATAATATATTTACAATGTCGATTTTCTAAAAACAGTCTAAATGCTCACCAATAGAAGACAACAGGCCAATGTTGGGTTAGGAATCAGCCATTCCAATTATGTTTTGGAAGGATTTGAAATAATGACACGAAAAATGCTTCTAAGTAAGTTTTTTTAAGTAGAATTAAAAAAATGGTATATGTCATAGTAATAATGGAAGAAATAAGGCATAAAAAAAGGAGGGGAAAAAGTACACCATGATTTTAAGAAGTGTATTTCTTAGTAGTGGAATAATAAATTATAAGTTTCTTTTATTTACTTTTTAAATTATGTTATGTTAGTCACCATACAGTGCATCATTAGTTTTTGATGTAATGTTCCATGATTCATTGTTTGCGTATAACACCCAGTGCTCTGTGAAGAGTGGGGGGTGTGGGGATGGATTAGCCCGGTGATGGGTGTTAAGGAGGGCACGTATAAGTTTCTTTTAAACTAAGTTAGTCTATTTCCTCTTCTAGTGGCAACTCTATCTTTGCTTTTCCATTTAAGAAAGAATAATATATTTTTTTTCAAACCACAGAAGCCCCCTAATACCTAGATGGTTGGTTCTGCTACCCTCCATTGAGAATGACTATCATTTGTTCATTTGCTGTTCACAGCCACCTGAGCAGAGGAGCCCCGTGGAGGTGAGCAGCAGCCCCTGTAGACACAAATGGTGCAGTGGGCTCACAGGGAGGGACTTCACCCTCTCAGTTGGGCAGCGACGACTAAAACAAACACAGACTTCTTTTTCCACCCTAAATCCACGCCCCCTGTCAGAGGTATAGGAGGAAGGTGCTAGGGGTGAACATGGGTTCTGGGTGATCTTTATTCTCTGGAGAGTGTGAGCCCTGCAATTCCTGCTTTGGGGACACAATACGAGATGAAATCCTCCTTCTGTCTTCTGAATACGTTCACTGGCCACCCTGGGCTTCAATGCAATATCCCTTTCCCACTTTCTTTTTTTCCCACCATCCCTTGGGGGGAATCAGCCCTGGGGAATATGTAAACTTGAAAACATGAATATAAAAATACCAATAAAATCTTAATTCACATACGAAGGTAAAAAATACGTCAATCCCATCAAATTTTTAAAAAATTGTCAAGAATCGTATAATTTCAAAGCAGATGGGCAGAATGAATATTGCAAAGCTTGTTTACACTTTTATAACATGGCCTTCCACTTTAGGTGACAAACAGAAATACCAACCTGGCTTTGCAGCATCCTCTAAACCATGCTGTTTTTTATGTGCAACGGAACTCCTGCAAGTGAGTTGTTTTTGTTTTGTTTTGTTTTACTATTATGCTATTATTTTAACACTCACTGTTATTATCATGTAAAATATTTTTATGACCCATAACTATGTCACTTAAGTATTCATAAAATAGCAATGAAAGTGCTCACGCTGAAAAATGTGGCCCCCAAATCAATAGCTTTTGAAGGGAAGTTATATGTGACAAGATGCCAAGAAGGGCAGATGATATTCTGAAATATCAGATATAATGTCGGGAGCAGGCAAAGCAGGTTTAAAGCCAAAATATGTTACAACTTGTAAATGTGCTCTGAGAATACATCTGTCTTATTTTATATTTATTCCTTTGAGAAAATCGTTCTTGAATTATGCAGGTTTGAATTACACAAGGTCTTCAGAGATGCATCCTTTGTATGAAATGAAACCTCCCTGCATTTTTATAACCAGAAACAGTCCAACTTAAAAAAAAAGTTAGTGCTGCTTGCCACTTAAATAAACAAGTTCCAAATTGTCTTTTTAATAGGAAAACTACATTTTTAGATTATATAATCCATCAGTTTGAATTGCTTAGAAAATCCCCTATGTGCAAATAGGTGTAAAGGAAATGTTTTTTTGGTGATAAGAATCAGGTAGTTAATATTTCCAAAGCATTTTGTTCAGACATATGAAGAGCTAAATTAATTTCCTTGAAATGCTTAGGAGAATGCACAGTTATTAATCTAATTCAGTTTCTTGTTAGTGCAAAGCTCACTGGAATATTGCAGTGTAATGGTCAGCTGTCGAGATGATTTATGCCATTTATTATTTTTTAAAGGAGGGATGTTTTGCATTTTTTTTATTTCCATGTGATAACCTCAGCAAAATGAAATCCCATTTCTAGTTTCCACAGTGCCATAAAAACAGGTTTGGCTCTTCAAGTTCAGCCCCGTGATTTGTGTGTGTAGTTTCAATTTGTGATGCTTCAGCCAATGAACAGCTGATTTAATAACAGTTAAGAACCTCCACTACACAGGAACGACTGAAGGGATGTTTCATTGGATCCATAGTATCGCCTGCTTTTACCATGGAAATAAATCATTTTGCCACATGGTTGCCAAAATGTGAGGGCTTTTTGGATTGATGACACAAACCTATGTTGTCTTCGGAGACAATATGAGGTCTTAGTCCATCAATCAAATCAACATTAATTAAATCTAATTTAATGGACTATTGCCTAATGAAAAGAACACTTAAGAGGAAGTCATAGTTGAAGCTGCCAGGGCTTTTCTCTTCCCACAAATGGCGAGCCCTCTAAAAAAGAAGGCAACATCCTCCTGGAGCTGGTCTGCAGATGAATTTCTCAGAGTGGCTCCTTTTCTGAGGTTCCTGCTCAATCCTTCTTTTAATTTAGAAAAAAAGAAGCTGAGGGCTGTAGCCAGGAACTGAATTGATCTTTAATTCGATTTTCAATGTTTAAAAATAGAGATCATCAAGAAACTTCTTCCCTTTCCTTATGCTCTTTTACGTAACCACATCTTTTTTTTTTTTTAATGGTGGTAAAATATACAAATAGTATAAAACTTGCCATTTTAAAGCCTGTCATTCAGTAGCATTGATTCCATTCCCAGTGTTGTGCAACCATGGACTCTACCTGTTTTCTAAACTTTTTCATCATCCCAAACAGAAACGCTGTGCCCATGAAATGATAAATCCCTGTTCTCTCTTCCCCTGGCCCCTGGTAACCTCAAATCCACTTTCTGTCTCTCTGAATTTGCTTATTCTAGATAATGTATTTAAGTGAAATCACACAATATTTGGCCTCGTGTGACCGGCTTATTTCACTAGGCATAATATATTTTAGGTTCATCTATGTTGTGACGTGTCAGGATTTCCTTCCTTTTTAGGCTGAATAGTGTTCCACCCTATGTGTATACCACATTTGTTTATTCATCCATCTGTTGATGGACGCCTGGATTCTTTGCAGCTTTTGACTCTTCATGCAATTGTAACTTGACAGATATTTCACTCTTGGTCTGGAATGCACTTCCTTCCCCTTTTATCTATTCAACTTCAGCTTGAATTTTGCCTCCTAGGAGAAACCTTGTACTACTCAGGGCAAAGGTAGACCCTGCCCCACCCCTGTGCTTGCAGGCCTTTATAAACCGCCATTTTGATGGGTTTCACAATGCCTTGTAATTATATTGAAAAGTCCATCTTCCCCAGTGGGTGGAGAGCTGGTCAAAGCAGTGGGTGTCCTGCTGTCCTTGGGTTTCACCACCTTGCCCTACAGGGAGTGGATGTTCATCAGGGTGTGTTCCTCCTACAGGAAGCATCCTCCTCACAAATGGCAAATGTAGACCAGTGACCCATTCTGTCCCTCTTCCCTGTCATTCTCGGTGCTGACCACACCATGAGCTTTTTTTGGAGGTTCACTGTGGCAAACTCCTATGGTTTTCAGAATTCAGAAGTAGAATTTATAAGGTGAATTTGTAAAAAGGGAAAGGGACATGGATGGGACAAGAGAACAAGGTGGAGGCAGTCAGCCGCCCAGCAGTCCCACTCCCCTTCCACAGTGTAGGCTCGGTGGGAGGCGGCTGCCCAGCTGGGGTCTGCATCGCCCAGCTCTCCTTGTTTCCAAGTGGGACCCCAGGACTAGTCGTCGCCGGTGGAAAAGGAGTGACAGTGATGCGTGTCGCTTCCACACAGACACGGGTGTCTTCTCCACCCTCTCTCTCTCTGTTAGACTTGCTCGGAACCAGACCCTGCTGTCTAGCGGATGACGGGTCCGTGCCATGGCCAGCCTGAGTCGCTCATCATTACGTGTGGATGGCTGCCTGCCAGGGCCCCAGGCCAACTGAACGTCAGCGAGAACTGAACGTTTATTGTACTGAGCTGAGGTTTCAGGGTTTACATGTTACAGGAGTGAGTATTACCACAGCTACAGAGAAACTGTGAAAAACAAGTCCAAGCAAGCCGCCGGCAGCAGGCAGGCCACAAAGTACAAGTCTTACCCCAAACAGAGAGGTAGCACGTGATGAGTCACGCTGTGATGAGCTTCCCGATCCCCCCTTCAGCAGGGGACTTGGTGCCTAGCCTTCCGCTGTCAGCGGCCTCAGAGACTCGAGGCTGCAGAGAGCCATCCAGCCCCATGCAGAGGGCGCTTCCCTGGTGTGGGTAGACCTGTGAAGGTGATGGGATAATCTCTCTCTTGAGTAGGTTCCGTTATATGGCAGACCTGATAGGATATCTTGCTGTCACTGACTGGAGGGGAATTAGAAGTCCTAGAGATGGGTGTTGGCTGGCCTGGAAGAAAGCAAACATCCACACTATGAATCGCACATGGGGCCACATGGCAAAGAACTGAGGATGGCCTCTAGGAGCTGAGAGCCAGCCCTGGCTGACAGCTAGGAAGTAAACTTGGATCTCGGTCATACAGCTGAAAAGAAATGAATTCTACTATCAACCCGAATGAGCTTAGAAGACCACCAAGCCCCAGAGGAGAACGGCAGCCCTGGCTAACACCCTGATTTCAGCCTGGTGGGACCGTATGCAGAGGATCCAGTCAGGCTATTCCTGGAGTCCTGATTTATGGAAACTGTGAGGTGATAAATTTGTCGTGTTTTAAGTTGACGAGTTTGTGGTAATTTGTGACATACCAGTATGAAACCCAAGATCGTGCCCTTTCTCTAGCTGTCCAATAGCCAATGACTGATCTGATGATCTATATGGGAATATAAGGCCTGGCTGTCTCGGCCCAAGTTAGAATAATTCTAAAGGGATAATTGGCTCCAGAGGTCCCCATAAGATTGGCTGGGGCTCTGATTGGGCTGGTGGAGGGGTTCTGACCCCCAATTCCAGCATATGAGGGGTTCCCCCCAAACCAACCAGTAATGCTCTGACACCAGCTGGGTATCCTACAACTTCACTCAATTCTGACACTATCTACTGGGAGGTAGCGTCAGATTCCACAGGTTAAGGGCTCAGTTCTACAAGTCTGTCTCCCTACCCCCTCCTTCAGATGCCAATCACAAGTCCAAGTTGTTACCTATGCTTCTGATCCATTGGCTATAAACCAAAGGTTCCCATACCCCACCTTGGGTTTGATTAATTCACTAAAGCAGCTCACAGAACTCTGGAAACCCATTTACTCATCAGATCACTGGTTTATTATAAAAGGTTCTAACTCAGGAATGGCCAGATGGAAGAGGTGCAGGTATGCGGAAAGGGAGTGGAGCTTCCATCCTCTCTCTGAGCACATCACTCTCTCACACCTCCCTGTATTCACCAACATGGGAGCTTTCTGAACCTGTCCTTTTAGGTTGTTATAGAAGCTTCATTACCAAAGCATGATTGATTCAATCATTGACCGTTGGTGATCAATTCAACCTTCAGCCCCTCTTACCTCCCCGGAAATCAGGGGGTGAGACTGAAAGTTCCAACCCTCTGGTTCATATCTGGTTCCCCTGGCAACCAGTCCCCATCCATTTTTTAGGTGGTCCAAAAGTCACCTCATTAACATAACAAAAGACACCTTTATTGCTTTCTTCACTCAGGAAATTCCAAGGGTTTTAGGAGCTCTGTGCCAGAAACAGGGACAAACACCAGATATATATTTCTTATCATTGTTTGTATCACAACACAACTTGTCTCTCTGCCCAATCCTGCTTCTTCAGCTTCGCCATAGGCACCAACACTGAGAGCCCTCTCTTATAAACCACCTGCCTGCAAATCTCCATGTTGGAGTTTGCTTCCTGCGAAACTGAGCAAAGACCCACAGTGTGGTATGACAGTAGAGATAGGGGCTGGTGTGGCCCGGAGGGCACAAAGAAGACGTCCCAAGGTAGCAGTGTTTGAACAAAGCTCTGAAGAATGTTAGGATTATCTAGGCAAAGAGGAAAGTGAAGAGCATTTGAGACAGATGGAAGAGCATATGAGAAGACCCAGAGGCAAAAAGAAGCATGGGGCCAATTAGAGATTCATTTGGGTAAGCCAGCCTCTGGTCATGACAACGGAGATATTTCTGGGAGAATTAAGGCTTAGTGGGAACAATTCAGCTGATGGCCTCCTCCTTATGCGTAGGAAAATTTGGCAGCATTGCAGGATGGGAAAGTATGGGCTGGAAGGAGTGAGTCTACTTTCGGAGTCAGGGAAGATAAAGGGCTTGGTCGAGCCAAAGCGGTGGGAGGGACATGGGGCGGGGGAGGGACTGGGGGGCCAGCTCAGCCTGAACAGGCCTGCTAGACCATGCTAAGGACGTAGGACTTTATCCAGTACCTCATGCTCATAATGAGTGATATGAAATAATTTTGGGGTCCGGGAGGGAATGGTCAAGAATTCCTGAGACATCTCTGGTGCGAAAAAAGTGGTTTTGTTAAAGCACCAGGACAGGACCCCTGGGCAGAAAGAGCTGCACTGGGATTGTGAGGAGTGACTGATTATAGACTTTCAAATTGGGAGGGGGTCAGGGATAGCATAAGTCTCTAAGGAATTTGTAAGCAGGCTTCCAGGATCTGGAGGGGCTAGCTGCTCTTAAGATATGGTCATCTACTACTGTCTAGTAAAACATTAGTCATGAGACCCTTCAGATGTATATCTGTGGGTCATCCATTTGGAGGATGATTGCTAACATATATCCTGGGGGATGGGTAGAGATAAGTGGAAGTTTCTAAAGGGATTTTTTAGTATGTTAAAGGAGACTTATAGGATCCTGGAGGTCGGGCCAATGTCAAGCTAAGGTTGCCTTCTGCCCCTAGCGAAGTATTCACATTGAGACAACTGAGCTCCTGGAGGAAGAGCACTCTGCTTGTCCCCAGTACTTGTCAAAGAGCTGCAAGTTGTAAGGAAATTTAATTTTTTTCTGCTTTTCTTTTGCCTTTGTTCTCCACATCAGTTAGTATCAATTTATTCAAGTTTACCCAAGTATATTAGTCACTAGGGCTGATGTAACACAGCGTCACAGGCTGGGCGGTTTGAACAACTGAAGTAATTTCTTCACAGTCCTGGGGCCATAATTCTAAGATTGAGATGTTGGAGGGTTGGTGTCTTTTGAGACTTCTCCCTGTGGCTTGTAGATGGTGGTCTTCTCCCTGTGTCTTCCCGTGCTCTTCTCTCTGTGTGTCTGAGTCCTATTCTTTTCTTCTTATAAGGACACCGGTCATATTGGATTAGGGCCCATCCCAGTGACCTTTTTTTACTTAATTACCACTTTAAAGTCTTCATCTCCAGTCAAATCTGAGATGCTAGGGGTTAGGACTTCAACATATGAATTTTGGAAGGACACAATCCAGCCTGTAATACCAGGAGTGTAGACTTCTGGATTGTTGCAATCATGAAAATGCAAATCATGTGGGGTTTGGGGGATGGATTGGATATATATTTCAGAATTATTTCTGTCTTCAACTCACATCTTTCATCACCTCCTGCAAAGGCAGGGCATGGGCTGAGCAGAGCATTGAGCTCATAGGGCACTGTCAGGAGGCAGGCATTAGGGGCCAGCCTACTAAGCAAGAGATGATGGGAAAAGTCTGGCTCAATCAGCTTTTGTATAAGGTACTGACCCAGATGAGTAGTGAGTAGTGGAGCATCAAGTCAAGTACGTTCTCCACTCACCTTTCCTTCCTGTACACATTCATTATAGCCTCTTCCTCTATTGGACTGTAGAAATGTCCATCACAGCCCCACACATTCATTGAACATGTGGAACATTAATAGAATAGGACATTAATTGAACATTTATGTCTTGGAAAATGTAAACTTTGGGAAACATCCATAGTGTGTAATTTTGTAAAGTTCAAATTTTGTAGGTTCACAGAGAACCCAGCCAAAAACGCCAACCATTTTATTATAAAAATAAATCAATTTTATGTAAAAGGACAGTAAATGGGTCAGGCCTCAGTGTTTGCTCTGTGACCCTGGAAACAATGCTATAAAGCAGATTATTGCAGAAGGCAGGGTCAATCTTAAATGACTTGGAGGTTACATTCTTGTTCCAAAGAAACTATGGACCAGACTAAGAATATATAATACATGTAAAGCCACAACATCTATAAACCTTTACTATAATCATATAAGTGGTAAAATTATACTAGAGGTCATAAAATAGACATAAATGTACTCCATATATTGATTATAAAATAGGCACAAATGTGTTACAGAATATATGTATGTTTTATTAAAAGTTTAACTTTACCATATCATAAATTTGACTCACTTCTAATATGCCAACTGTACTAAACATATAATTAACATTAAATTTGTTTGGCTTAAAATCTGAGGTGACTTCGAGTTGTGCTTTGAATCACCTATTTCTCAAAATCTCTCAATAACACTGTTCAAGGCAGGTGGGACTGTCATTTTTTTTTTCCCCACAGAGGTATCTCTTTGCAGTTCACCGAGGAGGTATTATTCCCAGGGTTACTCTCCAAGTTGGACTCTTTTCATGGGAGCATCTTTATATATTTAAAGAGGTCTCTGTGTGAATTTTGATTTTGAGATCAGCTGTCCGTTGAGTCCATTCCTCTTGTCCCTCTTTGTTGCCTCTCTGTCTGACTTCCAACATCAAGTGTCATCCAAGTGTTATTCTTTTTTGAATGCCCCAAACCATACCCACTTCCTATTTCTGGAACCTCCTTTCAATATGTGTCTCATGGGATGGGGGATGGGGTGCAGGGGGTCCTTCTCCCACCACAGAGCCTGAGGTTGGGAGAGCTCCCTTCCTGCCCTTTGACAGCCAGGCTGAGGGACAGGACTCAGCCTTGGGGGCTTGGTCCCACTCTGCTTAACTGCTGGACATGGAAAGAGGCAGATCCTCTTTTCCCTTAGAATCTCACAGCTGGCATAGAGTATCTGCTTACTCACATCCTTTGTAGAATGAATGGATTCTTCCTTCCGGGGTCTACAACCAGGAGATCAATTTCCTTAGTTATCAAATCTGGAGAGGTTTTAGAATAGTGAGGTCTAAGCAAGGAGTTCACAGATTTGAAATCCAGGGACACTTCCGTGGATTCATTAGGTTGTTTCAGAGTTGGGTCTTGGGCTCTGTCACACTTGCAAAATTCATCAGAGTTGGAATTATATAAAACAGGATACATTTATTAATTTACACGGTGCCATTACTGTGGCTGCCTGCAAATGGCATTCTCTTCTTGGGTATTTCCCAGGTAGCTAAATTCAGATCAGAACACCGCTGGGTGAATATATAATTAGACTCCAAAGGAGCTGTATGTCCCTAAGGGACATTTCTAACAAGCTATGGTAGCTTAACAGAAATACCTTTTTTCTCTCTGGGGAGAAAGAATATTTCTGCTCAGCAGTTGTCTGAGAGAAGATAGTGTAGCAGCTGAAGCTTGATCTGGGGGCTTAGAGTTTTTGTGTTGTATGTGTTTAATTTTTTCCATGCCCTGTCCTCCCTGAATTTAGAAAGCCTATGCTGCTCACAGAAGTATCAAATAATGGTTATTTTTATCTTGGTATGAATTCAAATCTATACATTATCTTTCTAAGGCATTTTACATTCTGAAGCTCACCTAAAAATATGGACCCCAAAGTGTTGCTTCCTATAGAAGGAAACCCAAGGGTCGGTGAGCATGGGAGTGGGGGAGGGAGTGTATTTTGGTTAGAGGGCAATTTTTAAGTGTCACCTCATATGAGCACACCCCTACCCTGTCTCTAAATAAGATGCTGTTTCTGCTTTAAAGATCCAGGACTGTCTGCGTGGAGTTACATAACTGTTGGGTGGGTTTTCTGGAAGAAACTCTGACATTGTTCCTCAGCTCTGTTTTTCTAACCTCAACGAGGACAGTCACTCATCTTTGCCTCTTGATTCTTCAAATTCTTAAGTACATTTCCACGCCAGGGCTCTTTCCTCTCCCTAGAAAACTCTTCTGCCAAGTACCCATACGGTTCTCTCACTTCCTTCAAATCTGTGCTCAGCATCTCCTCAGAGAGAATTTCCCTCACCATCCATCTAAAATGGTGGCCCATCACTCTATCTCCTTATCGTGCTTTCCTTTATTCATAGCATTTATTACGACTTGCCAGTACAGTATACATTTAGTGATTTATTATCTATCTCTCTTGTGTGTTAGCTTCTCAAGGGCAGGGGCTTTTTGTTTACCTCTGACTCTTAGCCTGGCACAAAGTAAGTTCTCAGTAAACATTTGCTAAACAAGTGGATGAATTAATGAATGTATTAATCCCAGGTTCGGAGGTTATTTCTCCTGCATTATTTTGTCAGCTGGGCCTGTTCTTTCTTTGTTATTCCCTTCCTCCTTCCTTCCTCCCTCTTTTTTTTTTTTTTTAAGATTTATTTATTTATTTATTTGACAGAGAGAGAGACAGCGAGAGAGGGAACACAAGCAGGGGGAGTGGGAGAGGGAGAAGCAGGCTTCCCGTGGAGCAGGGAGCCCCTTGTGGGGCTCGATCCCAGGACCCTGGGATCATGACCTGAGCCTAAGGCAGGGCTTAACGACTGAGCCACCCAGGCAACCCTTTCCTCCTTCCTTCTTATTTTTCTTCTTAAAGTAAGCTTTTACTGGGTTATGAAACCCTCTAGTGGAAAAGGTTCCTTCTAGACTGATTTTCTGCAGGCCAATGGTGTTCTCCATGAATTCTCACTGTCTTCTTTCCCAGATAGTAGTCTTTTCTGCTAGTGCATTCTCCATATTTTAGGACCTGCAGCTCTCAGTTTATTGATTACACCATCACTCTTCCCATCTGGCTTGAAGGATAACAATAGTGAATGGACTGAGGACTGAGCTCATGGAGACAGCAGTCAGGCTTTAGTCTCTTGCAGCCCCAGTGTCGGTCACACCGAAGGCATTTAGTAAATATCTGTTGAATGAGTGCATATGAATGAACAATAGGACACTGAATTAGAAGGCATCTAGAGAAGGCACTTTAAGGGTAGAATGCATGGAAAAGCCAAATGCCTAGCAAACTAGTTTTTAAAATGTTATAGATAAGATTAATTTTCTTTCCTTAATACAACATCCTTTTTCTACTGCCCTTACTTAGACAGAAAGGGAAATGAGAATAAATGTACCAAATCATTGTTTCATATCTGATCATTAATTATCATTTATCCAAAATACAAGTGTGGTAATTTAGTTTCAGGATTACTGTCATGATAGCAAATCAGGAAATGTATATATAATAATAACTTCACTTTCTCCCCAAGTTTATTAATTTTAAAATAGCTGCTGTACATTTATATGTTAATTTTTTTTTTTTTTAAGATACCCAGTGGAACATTAACTCTCTCTCACCCTGTGTTCTGGTTCCTGAGTTACAATCCCTAGATAGAACCACTCTTCCCAGTTTCTTATGTAGTCTCTCACTTGATCTTGACACAAACATATTTAGCTTTTTTTAAAAGAAAATATAAATGGTAGCATACAATACTCATAGTTCTTCACCTTTATATTTTTATTTAACATAGAGTTTTGAGATTATTCCATTTTACTGCATGGAGAGCTGCCTCCTTTTTTTTTATCCTATTGTCTGCATCCATGATAATTTAATCATTTCTCCACTGATAGGTATGTTTCCAATTATTGCAATTACAAATAACATCATTTTATACATGGGCACATATAACTGTTGGATAAAGTTCTAAAAGGGGAATGTTTGGGGTGAATGGTGAATACATTTGCAGTTTTGACAGATAATGCCAAATTGTCTTTCTTGAAAGTTGAACTGTTTCTACTCTTACCTGTAATCCTGGTCTTCAGTGATAAGTCTCATTATTGGTATGAGTGTTGCTATTTGTTTATATCTCCAACAGTGTGTTTTTAAACTTTTTGATAACTTTACCAGTCTTTTAGGTGAGAAAACACCCTCACTGCCATTTTAATTTGCATTTCCCTCTCTCTGAGGGAGACTGAACATGTCCCCAAAGGTTTAAGATTCATTTGTATTGGGGCGCCTGGGTGGTTCAGTTGGTTAAGCAGCCGACTCCTGATTTTGGCCCAGGTCATGGTCTCAGAGTCCTGGGATCAAGCCCTGCATCAGGCTCTGCGCTCAACAGGGAGTCTGCTTGAGGATTCTCCCTCTCCCTCTCCCTCTGCCCTTCCCCCTGCTTTCTCTCTCTCTCTTTAAAATAAATAAATAATTTTTTTTAAAAAAAGATTCATTTGTATTTCTTTTGCTGGGAACTGTTTGCCTTTATCCTTTCCCCATTTCCTTATTAGGTTCTTTTTCTAGTCAGTGTTCATTTGTTAGAGCTTTTTATATATTAAAATAGCTAGTGGAAGTTATTATTGCTGATGGTAGTTGAAGGCCACTGGAAAAAATTGTGTCAAATGAAATGTTAAGCACTTAAAATTCAATGTCATGTTGCTGTTTCTAAAAATGAAGATGGATTTAGAAAGATAGTTACAATAATATTTAGATTCTCCAAACAGTAATTGGCAATTACGCTTAGTGCCAGGGCCTATATGGGCCATTCACACATATTCAAAGTTGGAGGAGATCTTAGATGATCTAGTTCTATTCTTCCAGCTTATAAGTAGGAGACTAAGGGCAAGAAAAATTGGTCCTCTGGCTGCAACTAACAGGAAGGCAGGCTCAGACTGGCTTGCACAATTAAAAAGAAAAAAAAATGTATCGACACACTTAAAATCAAGTCCAGAGTCAGTGCAGGTTTGGGGCCTGGCTGATCCATGAGCAGTATTAGGGACTCAGGTTCTTTCCCACCAAAGGGTGGTTGCCAATATCAATCCAGGGCTATCGATTGCTCGTTCTCCTCCAACAGCCGAGAGAGAATGAAGTTTCTGTAAAGCCTCTCAGAAGCATGAGGACAAATCTTACTGGACGTCGACAACAAACCTCTTCTTACAGCTCATTGGCCCTGACCAAAGTCGCAGAATCCCTTCTGAGCCAGTCATTGCAAGAGGGACATCTCCCCCTCAAACCAGTCAGGACTACCCCTGAAACTGGGGGTCAGGTCAGCCTCTAGTGAAGTGGGTGGGCTGATGGAGAGGGGCTGGGTACCCAAATAAAACCAGAAGTCCCTGCTGTGTGTAATATCATGTAAAATAGCATTACTAAATGTCTTCATTGTTTTAATTTAGATGGCATGAAAAATAAAATAGATTCACTTGAAATCTGTATCAGTCGGGGTTCTCCAGAGAAACAGAACCAATAGTATATACAAACATACACCCCCTCTGCCCCACACACAAAGAATTATTTTTAAAAATTGGCTCTATTATGGGGCCGGGCAAGTCTGAAATCTATAGGGCAGACCAGCATGCGGGAGACACAGTTTTAGTCTGAAAGCTAATCAGCTTTATTAAACCATACAAGAATTGGGCAGCATCCCATCTAGCAAGAAGAGGGAGGAGCTCCGGAGATGATATAGTCTTGAAGCAGAATTCCTCAAGTTTGTTCTTAAGACCTTCTTCTGATTGGAGGAGCCCACCCACATTACCAAGAGTAATCCCCTTTACTCAAAGTCAACTGATTGTACATCTTAATTACATCTACAAAATACCTTCACAGCAGCATCTAGACTAGTGTTTGCCCAAGCAACTGGGTACCATAGCCACATAAAACGGACACATAAAATTAACCATCACATAATCTTTATTCTTCAATCTTACTTTCCTTAATGTTTCTAGTTTCAGATCTCCTTGGAGTGGGCGATGTTGGTGTGATTTCAGAAACACAAACCTATGGAGAGTATGACCACTATAGAAACCACATGAATCATTGTTTTTCCTACTAGCCCATAACATCCAGAGAGATGTCTCCAGAAATAGATGGACTTGGCCCAATTTTACACTGTTCCACTTACACTCTAATTCACATTTAATCCACAGCTTTCTGCTGTGAGGAGGGAACTGGAGAGACTTTCTTTGGTGTCCACAGGAACACCAAGGCAATCCAGGACCCAGCAAGTGTGCCACACATTGGGACCCAGGCTCAGCAAATAAAGGGGGAAAGTTAGGGTTTAACAATGGGCTCTACCTGAGTCAGCCTCTGGCTGATAAACCACTTATTCGATGATGATGATCCACTAGCCTGACAGCACCTATCAATATATACAGTATGTTTGAGGCATGTGTCTTGACCAATATTCTGGAGCAAGTTATGGGATTTTAGCTCAGGCATCTCTCAGACTATTTTAGATCTATTTTAGATGTTAGTATGTAATTATTAGATTGTTTTAAAACTTTTTCATAAGCTAACATTTTTCTTTCCTTTATGAGAAGGGATAATTTTAGTGTGCTGGTCATTTTTGTTTTTACATGCTGTGACAGCCCTTGTTCATCTCAAAGTTTAGGAAAGTTTAGGCTGTTTTTACCACAGAAGTCACTCCATTCCAGCGGCTAACCCGAAATCATGGAATTACTTACTCTTTGGAGGTAAAACCATGCAAAACAGACCTTTAATTATTCTAAGGGGAAGTCTGGTTGTTTGTTTGTTTTTTAGATTGATTTATTTATTTGAGAGAGAGAGGGAGGGAGCGGGGCGGCGGGAGGGGCAGAGGGGGAGGGAGAGAGTCAGACTCTGCGCTGAGCCCAAAGCGGGGAGCCAGGAGCCCGGAGCTCAGAGCCAACGTGGGGCTTGATTCCACGCCCCTGAGCCCTGAGATCATGACCAAGAGTTGGAGGCTCAACCGACTGAGCCACCCACGCGCCCCTTTAAGGGGGAGTTTTGAGTGAAAGACTCCTAATTGGTTGTCAGTGTTTCATCCTGCCTTATCTTAAAACCTTCTTTCTAGTTCCCTGGAGACAACACAGGGTGGTGGTGAGGGGGATGTTTACACAAGGGTGTGGCGAGAACAAAGGAATTTTGGGGAGCAGCCAAGTTAGTGCAATTTAGGAATTCTTGCCTGGTACTGAGCCAGCCCCATTAGTTTCCTTTCTTCCGGTATCTTAACAATTAATTGTCAAAACAAAAATGAAAGGTGACTGTTCTCCCTTTCTGGTCATGTCTCAGATTTGGAAGCCCCTTTCTTCTCCTGTAGGTCCCCTTAGCATCACACTGGATGTCCCTGGGAAGGGACAGTGTCCTGCTATGCCAATTGGTTACCCCCTTATTTTAAGCCTGGAACGGGGGAGACCTCTCTGCCAAGGCTAGAGAAACTATTTCCACCTCCTAGTGAATCTGTTTCTTTCCTATAGACAGTCTTCCAATAGGGCTCCCTGAGGGTTTTCTAGGGATTATTGTCCTTAGAGTGTACATTGCTTTTGAACATCTGTCCTGGCTCGTTTAAAACAGATAAAATGTTGGAAGCTGGGCATGCCTGTGACCCCGTCTTCCAGGCTCCCCAGCCGTTGGTGCAGGGCTTCTAGGCTGCAGGTGTTGGAGATGCAGCCCCTTGTCTGCCAAATATGAGCTGGGAGGCCGGCGGTGCTCGCTGCAAAGAAACCAGCAGAGGAGGAGAGGCGCCCTCCCGTGTCCAAAAATAAGACTGCCCACAGAGACAGGCGCGCCCAGGGTGCGCGGAGGAAATGTTCTCTCTGCAAATATGCTTGCCCACCGCTGTAAACAAGGCGAACCTGACCTTCAACTTCTGCCGCTTTACCACCCTGAGTTCATCTTTCCCAGAGGAAAGAATGATGGACCCTGAGAAAGAAAAAGAAGAGCTAAGGACTTTTTCTTCTGTGTTAGCTTTTGTGCACGGCTTCCTCTCCCCATTTCACCTTCTTCCAGCCTACTGGCTGAACCAAACCGCCTGTGCCTCTCCTCCCCACCTCCACCTTTTGACTTTCTTGTCCATTATACGTTTTATTTCATTTTGCCTCCCAGTGAAATAAGTGGTTCGTTTGTCTGCCTTCTCCACCAGACTGTATTTCCTAGAGGACGTGGGTCACATCCTGGTTACGCCCGTATCCCACCTCACATATTCCATACGGTATGTGCTGCAAATAGGTTCTTAGTACACTGACTGGCAAAAGGGAATTTCTTGATCATCTGGTAAGAGTTCTGTATAATGGCTGGTTGCAATTTAGGATTGTCATTGTAAGCCAGAAGCAGCAGGCTGATTTTAAATGTTGGTTCTAACAACTCCTTCAATTGACTTAGATTTTACAAAATGTCCTAGCTCACATGGTTTCATTAGAAACATGTGTTTTTTCTTTAAAACAGCTGAGTGAATTAGATGGGGTAGCTGTTACTCTCCTCATTGTTTAAATAAGGAAAGTGTTCAGAAAGTGCGAGTGGCTTGCCCAAGGTTCTTCTTCTTGCCTTTTTGCCCAGACCTCTGACATTCTCATCGAGTCACCTTTTGGGATTCATGCTATCTGGGTAAGTAAATGACCTCTGCATACTTGCCCAGGGCCTTCAGTGAGTTGGGGTAGTTGGGCACCCATCAATTCGGGTCCTGTCCCCAGCTGGCTGCATATGACATCTGGCAAGTCATTAACCTGTACCTACATCTCAGTTCCTTCATCCTGAAAATAAAGATGACAATAGATGCCGGCTGCCTCGAATGGTGTGAAGATTAATGAGATGATGCGGGGAAGCGCCCTGAGCTCCTGGGATGAAAGGCTTAGTAGAAGCACAAAGTCTAATTATAACTTTTAACAGTTTCAAAGGAGCCTCTGGGAAGGCTAGTTCTTGCTTCTAAATCTGGACAGGATGCCCGTCTGGGATGCATGGTTTTCTCTCTACGGCAGTCTGGGCCGTCTCCTGCTTCTGCTGGTCTTGACAGCTCTGCTCCGAGGGTAGTACTCAGTGGACCCTCAGATCTCATTAACAATAGAAGTTAGAGACCCTGCAAAGGCACCGCCCCCATCTTCCAGGCTCACAGGGAAGGAGCCGGGGCAACCTCTTTGGGCAGGCTTCAGAAGGGGATCTCTTCATTTTTGGGAATCTGGGCACAGTCCCTAATCTAAGGACAGGAATGTCACATAGACCAACAAGAACATAAGAAATCTGCCGGGACCCTCCTGGAAAGAGAATCTGACCTAGCCCTGTCCTCAGCTTCCTGCCTTTGAACACAGTGTGAGATTTGCTCCTTGGAGCTTCTGTTGCCATCTTGTGACCTGCAAATTGCAGCAATGTTGGCCCTGACACTCAGTCACCAAGGTGACACGGAGTTCTTGTTCGTGAGGGAAAGAAATTTTTGCTTAGGCCGCCATTAATATGCTTTTCTGTTACTTAGAGACAGATACTCTTAACAGATCCGTTGCCATGTCCACCATAGTGGGGATCAGGTCCAGGGTGTAGCTGTAGATCTCTGACCTGGAACGTTACTGTAGAAGTCTTGGAACACTGGATTTTACACAGAAAAGCTCCGGCTTTGCTCATTTCTACCTTACTTTGACTTCTTTCTGGCCACTTCCCCTGCTACTTGTCAATCTGTCCTGAATATAGGAATAAAATCAGGGCTAGCTCCAGCTTCCAAACAACAAAGAAGTGAGCTTTGTCTTTGTTCTCCTTATTGATTTATTTAGAGCGAGCAGGGGTGGGGCAGGGGGGAGAGAGGCAGAGGGAGAGAGAGAATCTTAAGCAGGCTCTATGCCCAGTGTGGGGCCGGATGCAGGGCTGGATCTCATGACCCTGAGATCATGACCTGAGCCGAAATCAAGAGTTGGACGCTTAAGGGACTGCACCACCCAGGTGCCCCTGCTCTCCCCATTTCTCAGCTTTCTCAGCCAGATATCCAGGGCCTTCAATGTCCCTGGCTCTCTACTCTGCTTCTTACCCCCACCACTGTGTCTCCTGGGCCCGGCACCCCCTCCCTCATGCAAACTCTCCTCTCTCACGTCCTCCTTCTTCAGAGCCATAACTGGTGTTGGTTTAATGTGTCACCTTCACGGGTGGCACTGGCATTTTCACATAGTGGAGAAAATTCTGGGCACAGTTATGAAGGAGCCCGCTAGGATTTGGCACCTTCCCACTGCCCTTTTCTGTTCTCTTCCGTCCTCTAGTCATACACATTTTCAAGGATCAGTGTCTTCTTGCTGTTCAACAGGGTACCATTCTTAATTCTAAAGGACTCAGTTGTCTTATTTCTGAAATGGGGTAACAATGTTTTGTCTGATCAGAGATCATGGATTCTATCATGTGCTCTCTGGATCCTCTCTGGCTCTGTATTCTGTGCCTACTCCGGCACCATCAGAGCCTTTTTTCCCCTGGCTTTACAGAAATTATCGTCACCTCAGTGCCCTGAGCAATGCTACAATGCAAAAAGATGTCTTCATAAAGATGGTTTAGCTCTCTCATGTTTCTTGCCTTTTCAGAGGGGATCTGGGCGCAGAGGGGAACACTAAGAAGTTTGAGATCCTTTCTGGAACCCAGAGTAGACAGTTAGCTACTCCACCTTTGTGACCAGTCTGGTCCTGAGATGGGTACAGGAACATCCACAGTCTAGCTTTCAGTTGATTTTCCCGTTTCAGATCTACTGTGGATCAGGGCACCAAGAATTTGCTAAGGCCTTTAACATTTAATGACTAGCAGTGGAAAGGAAATAAGAAGATGAACTGCTTGTCATAGAACTTTGAAAGCAAATATAGATTTCCCAGCCACCTCTGGGGAAGGGGGCCATTTTCCTGAGACCTGGAGGAAGCCAGCAGATACCTGGAGATACTTAAGGGAATGATAAAGCAGCTGAGCTAATTAAAACATCATCCAAATGCCACAAATTGGGAAGATTAATGGTGAAAGGGAGGCTTTAAGGACCATTTGTTTGCCTGTAAGGGATATGGTTTCAAATGATAAAGTTGACTGGAGATTCTCCCAGTCATTAAGTGGCTTGGGGGAAGATCTTCAATTGGCTTTCTCTGTGTGTGAGACAGAAATCTGTGTGTTGGTGGCATTTTAATACGGCGAAACTCAGTCCTCACGAGATTGAAATGTGCTGGGTCTTAAGGTAATTAGGATTCCTTCCCAGCCAGAATGAGAAAATTGGCTTTGCCTTATGCTTGGAAAGAAAGTTGAGTGTATATGGAAGCCAGCAGATATCTTACCTGTGAGCCAACTCATTAAGACAAATAACAAATGAATAAAGAGAAATTCTGTTGAGGAATGAGGTATGTGTACACAATCATTGATGACATGGCTATATAAACACGGAATCCCATTTTTTCAGATTAACTTTTACTTTTGCCTCTTAAATCTTAGGTTTCTTGTTCTGCCCTCAGTGATTAATGATGGTTTGTTACTTCAAGCACCCAAGCCTGGCTCTGGTGATCGGCTGTTCCTTTGCTTGACTTGATAAAATCATTGATGAAAATGACATTAATGGACCATGGAATAGTTGGCACTATGTATGGATGGACTGATTTAGATTGGCTACCAAAGTGACCCAGTTTATTGTTTGGTAATTGGCCATGAAGTGAGCCAGCACTAACAGACAGTAATTCAGTTGTCCTAAATCACTGTTTAGTATGAGATGAGAGGTACAATAAGGAGTAATATCCAATATTCGTTCTGTAATTTTCTAAACAAATATTTTGGAGAGCCAGGTGCTGTGCTAGGTTCTGGGAAGGTCTTGGAGGAGGGAGTAAAGGATGAACAAGACATTGCATGGTAGGGTTTATTTGGTGAAAGAAGGGTTTAGCCCTCATGCCCTCTTTTACTTCACTCAGGAAGCGGCCTGGAAAGCATCAAGGTTTAAAACACAGGTATGTGCAGGACCACTGTGTAAAGACTCATCATAAAAATGCCAAGCAGACTGAGGAATGGTAGAAAGTACAGCTAAGGTCACTGTATTCATTTTCTAGGGCTGCCGTGACCAAGTGCCTATTACTGGGTGGCAGAGAACATCAGGAATTTATTCTTTCACAGTTCTGGAGGCCGGAAGTCCAAAATCAAGGTATTGGCAGGATTGGTTCCTTCTTGGGGGTTCGAAGGGAGTATCTGTTCTCTTTTAGCATCTGGTGGTTGCTAGCAATCCTCGGCATCCCTTGGCTTACAGCTGCATTGTCACATGGCTACATTGCCTCTGAGCCTGTCCATCTCTGGGTGCAGTGCTATTTTATGCCTTTAATCGTGAAAATGTGTACTGTATTGCTAATTTGAGGAGAAATGGAAGAAGGTGAATTGGTCAATGAAATTCGTTCTTGTAGAAAAAAAAACAACAACAGGGAACATGCATTGCCTTCTTGATGAGGCCTCAGATGTCATCATTCTCGTTGTAGCAGGTATACCAGTTGGTTAGTTTCTCTTCTTAAGAGAAGTTAACAATTTTTGTTGTTGTGTTAGTCAGGATAGGCAAACTTATACTTCGCTGATAAGTAACTCCAAAATCTCAGTGGCTTAATACCACAAAAGCTGATGTCTCTGTCTTGGGACAGCTCTCATTTCTATCTCTGGCTACAAGCCAGCAGGAGGACCCTACTTAACACAGCCACTCAAGGACCTAAGCTGACAGAGGCTCCATCTTGGCATAGACTTTAAAAATCACTATAGCAAGGACAGGGAATGTGGCAAATCCTACACTGGCTATCAGGACTCCTGCTCCTATTTCATTTGCTCAGTGCAGTCCCATGGCCAGGTCTAACTCTGAAAGGTAGAGAAGTGCAGACCCTACGGTGTGCCTGCAAGGAGGAGAACGGGAATATATGTGAACCGCCCTAATTTCTCCCACATCGAGGTGCTGCAGCTTTCTTTCTTCAGCTCTGCGGTTACTATACATTGACATCAGGGGCCACTTGGAGAATATACTCCCCCTCCGCGGTGTGGAACTTGGACCAAGGAACTGAGTATGCTGCTGAGCAAACTCTTAGGACACAACGGGGGTAATAATGCCATTTGTAAGCAAAGACTTAAAAACAGAAGGACAAAGGATATATAGTCATCCCTTGAATAGTCTTATGATTACTATTCAATAATTTAGGCTCCCAAGTGTGTTGGTTAATATAGAAGATATAAAAATAACCTATCTATTTAAGCTTGCTATTTATCTAGTTGATCCATTTATGCCTTATTAGAAAACTCGGCCAAGGAAGGTCAAGTAATACAATTAATATGACCCTCATTTAGATGGTCATGTTTCTCCTGTGTTGGTGTTTTTGAGCCTAGTCTATGTTTGGTTAATGGGAGCCTATAGGGACTTCTGTGGTGTGAGTTCCTATTTCTGCGACCTGAAATTTCTTTTTGTGTTTTTTTTTTTCTCTTCGAGATAAAATGGGAGAGTCCCATCATTTTCTTTTCCCTCATAAGAAGGTGTTTAGATATGAGGGCAATAGACCAATTAAGGTGTTGCTAAAGGATGATCCCTAATCAAGTTCTTTTTTAATCGAGCCTCAAGTTTACCAGTGAACTCTAACAGTGAGGAAGGCATGGAAATGAAATGAGGAGAAACAAGCACTCCACTTCCATTTCAAGAAAAAAACTTTGTCCCCTGCCCCCAAAGAAAAGGATTATACTAGAGCCATTTCCACTTGTGCTGTTGTATGTCTGCAACAAATAACAGCTTTGAATAATGAACAGTCTCCACAGTAGGAGACTGCTACAGAGAGGCTCTCAATAATGGTATACTTAATAATTAGAAATATGAGCAGGACTTGACCTTCCAGGTTGGATGTATTATTATTCACTTTACCTGTTCACTGTCACAGTGGGTGCTGTCACAGAGACTGTGACTAAAAATCCCGATGAAGACTTCTCTGCCAAGTCCCATAAATAATCTGTTTGCCCAATGTGCCTGAGGTGTACATGGCATATGCTTAGATCCATGTGGGAGTCTGGATGGGGTAAGTGGCTTTGAGTTTACAGAGAATTTGTACCCAGTTTGTAGGTACGGGACACACGGTAAATATGGCTGCCTGCCAGTGTCCTCCGGAAATAGCTTCCTGCTCCTTTGACAGGAGATTAACCTGGGTTATATAAGGTCCCTGATAATGAAGTCCTATCCAATGACATCTATTTTTAAAAAATTCTTACATCTGTAGTGAAATCATGGTTTGGGGAAAGAACACAAGACTGGAACTTGGAAAGCATGATTACTCAGTATTTCTCAGATGACTCATGTCAGCTGTCCTCACCTGGCTTTGCTGCCCACTGTGAAGGCCAGCCTTCAATCCTCCAGGCATAAGGTGTACAAGGGATATCAATAACCCATGGTAAAGAATGTGTGCAGAGCTTACTATGTGTTCTAATTCCCAGAGGAACCAACGGCATCAGCGTGCAAGGTGAGCGTGTCATACAAGGCTTTATCTCCTTTTCTGATTTGAGGTCTGTACTTTACTTATATTTCAATGTGTGGGAAATACTTTGTGTGAAAGCACCAGACACAGTACCTGCGTTCCTGTCGGGGCTCAATAGTTGGCCATTTCCTTCTCCCTTCTTTTTCTGAAACTCTGCAGCTCAGTGGCTGGGATGTCAGTCAGCCTGGAGCATGCTCATGAGGACCTGTGTCCCCTCTTGGCTGTAAGTAATATTCATCCTCAGGGAATGTCCCTCCTTTAAGAATCTCATCTTGCACTGACCATCAGATAGTCCAATGGTTGAAGTCCTGAGAAGTCATTGGCAAACATGAACATTTGAGGTTGATGAGGCTAATCCTGGGGGTAAATATCAGGCCTGAGAGTCAGGGCCCCTCAATAGGCTCGTGAAGAATAGCAGTTAGGATGACTGACTGTCACTACATATGGGCCTGGCAGGGAAACACAGAGGACTACATCAGCTTCCTGGGCCAGCCAGGGAATATCCAGTGGGAGGGACAGAAGGAAACCAGGCGGCCTGCTCTTTGAAGGTGAATTTTTTCCCTTTGCGGTGCGGCTCCTCACCTACAGAGTCAAGCCCAGGGGGAACTCATTGGTATGGCACCCATGCTCCACATGACAGCAGAGCGTAGGACACCACTCAGAACGTTGTCCTTTTACTGGGGAGCATGAGGACCAGTGGGCACTTAGTGCTGTTTTCAGCAAGCAACACGCCTCTCTCCATTCTCTGCAACCTCTCTGCACCGCCCACGTCAGTGGGGTCATATGAATGGAAGTTTCTCTTCTCAGCCATCTGGTGATTCATTCTTCCCTACCCCCTGCCTGGAGCTGGGAGAGCTGTTCACAGGCTGCCAAGTCAGCTGAAGAGGGCGACTGCCGCCCGCGGCCTGCCAGACAACGGGCCTCCTCAGAGGCCTTCTCCGTTCCCTCAGAACATGTGCAGTGGCTGGGTCGAAATAAAAAAAATCCCACAAGGCAAACACACAAATTAGTTAGTTAATGAATATGTAAACTGGTGTGTGTATGTGTTGGGAGATCCAGCCAAAATGACAGGGGCACGTAAAGGATGCATGCTTAGTTATTTTTTATGTTAAAATAGATCTTTCAAAATGTACTGAATAAGGCTTGTATTGGTTTTCCAGGGAAGCCATAACTAATTACAAACTGGGTTGTTTACAACGATGGGAGTTTATTCTCTCATAGTTCTGGAGGCTGGAAGTGTGAAATCCAGGTGTGGGCAGGGTTGGTTCCTTCTGCAGGCTCGGACGGGGAATTTGTCCCATGCTTCTGTCTTAGTTTTTGGTGGTTGCCAGCAATCCTTCTTGAAGCATCACTCCAACCTCTGCCTCAGTGGTGCTCCCCTCCCCGTGTCTCTGTTCCTTTGTCCAACTTTCTCTTTTATAAGCACACCAGTCTTGGGACGAGGGCCCACCCTAATCCAGGATGACCTCATCTTAACTTGATTACATCTGTAAACAAAGACCCTATGTCCAAATAAGGTCAGATTCACAGGTACTGAGGGTTAGGGCTTGAACCTATCTTTTAGCAGACGCAGTTCAACTCACAACAAGGGTCAGAAGCAGAGCAATTAAAAAGAGAGAGCCTTTTAAAAATGGAGTTATAATAATTGGATAAATGGAGTTAGAACAATTGGATATCCATATGTGAAAAAAAGAAAAAAAAAAAGAGCCTCAATTCAAACCTGCTAATCTACAAAAATAAACTCAAAATGGATCTTAGACATTAAAACCTAAAACCATAAAACTCTAAAATAAAACATGGAAGAAAATCTTTCTGACCTTGGGTAGGCCAAGATTTCTTAGAGATGACACCCAAGCACAATCTATAAGAGAATAAATTGATGAATTGAGTTTTATTAAAATCAAAAACTCCTGCCCTTCAAAAGACATTGTTAAGAGAATGAAAAGCCACAGACTGGGAGAAGATCTTTGCAAAGCATGTACCTGGTAAAGGACTTATATCTAGAAAATATAAGGAAATCTCAAAACTCAACAATAATGGAACAAACAACTCAATCAAAAATGAGCAAGTACATCTGGATACTCCACTAAAGAGGATATATGGATAGCGAAAAAGTGCACGAAAAGATGTTCAACATTATGAGTCACTAGGGTATCAGAAACTAGAACCACAGTGAGATACTATAATACTCCTATTGTAATGACTAAAATGACAAAAACTGACCATGCCAAGGGGCGGTGAGCATGTGGAGGAAATAGGAACTCTTACACTGCTCTTGGGAACGTAAAATGATAAAAAGACTGGAAAACAGTTTGGCAGTTAAACATCACAAAACGTATACCCTCATGATTCCAGCCATTCCATTTCTATGTATTTATCTATGAGAAGAAAAAATATTTATCTGTACAAAGACTCGTAAGTAAATATTCACACAGCTTAACTTGTAATGGCCCAAAGCTGCAAACAATGCAAATGTGCATCAACACGTGACTTGCTATGGCTTGAATTGTGTCTCCCCCAAATTTGTATGTTGAAAGCCCTCATGCTTAATGTGACTATATTTGGAGTAAAGAGGTCATTAAGGTTAAATGAGGTCATAAGGGTGGGGCACTAATCTGATAGGGTTAGTGTCTATGAGAAGAGAGGCTGGAGAGCTCACTTGCTTTCTCCACCATGTGAGGACACAGTGAGAAAGCAGTCATCAGCAAACTAGAAAGAGGGTCCTCATCAGAACTTAACCATGCTGGCACCCTGATCTCGTACTTCCAGCTTCCAGAACTGTGAGAAAATTAATTTCTGTCGTTTAAGCCACCCAGTTTATGGTATTTATGGCAGCCCAAGGAGACTGATAGATGAACAAATAAACAGGTTGTAGTGTATCTATAAATAGAATACTGCTCAGCAACAAAAAGCAATGGACTACTGATATACACAGTGACCTGGATGAATCTCAAAAAATGCTGAGTGAAAGAATCCAGATCTCCCCCACGCCCACACAAAAAAGTACACACTGTATGATTTCATTTATATAAAACCCTAGAAAATGCAAACTAATCCATAGAAAGCACAACAGTGGTTGATTGGAGTTGCAGGGGAGAGGCAGGTGCAGGAAGGATGTATTATGAAAGGGTGTGAGAAAACCTTTGGGGGTGACAGATATATTCACTCTCTTGATTGTAGTCATGGCTTCATGGGTATATATGTATGTCAACAATTATTAAATTATATACCTTAAATATTTTTATTGTATGTTAATTATACCTCAATAAAAATATATGCTTGTTATATGTTGGATATTTTGCTAGCTGTTTTCATGGAATGTTCACTTACTTCTTAGAGTACTGTGTGGTAGGGATACGACTTAATTTCAAAGAAGAATAATATAACCATAGAACAAAAATGTAGTCTACAGAGAAGAGGAGGAATAGAAGAGAGAAAGGGAGTAGTGACTAGAACCAAAAATGATTGCTGGGATTCAGGGAGGAGGCAGGCGGAAAAAGGGGAAGGACAACGTGGCTGATCACTCTTTCCAACAGTGGGCATATTATTTCTTCTTGCAATGTAGCCCTGACACTCTTCCCGTTGAGAGGTGGAGTTCATGTTTCCTCATTTTCAACATGGGGAGGCTTGTCACTACCGTGGAAGTAACGTTATGTGACTTCTGGTCATAAAAGATGATTCAGTTTCTGCCTTTTCTTGGGACGTTCACTCCTGGCACTCAGCACTGTGATGTGGGGAAGCCCAAGGAGCCATGAGGAGGTCTTGTTGGCAGCCCTGTCAGGTCTGGATAGCCAGCACCAACCCCCAGACATATGGAGGAGGTTGATGAGTCACCCCCAGCCTTTGGTCACCCCAGCTAAGGTCCTGACATTGTGGAGCAGAGAGGAGTTGTCCTTGGTGGATCCTTCCTGAATTTCCACCTGCAGAGTCTGTGAGCATGATAAAGTCATTGTCTTTTTACACCACTTAGTTTGGAGTGTCTTTTTATGCAGCAATAGTCACGAAACAGGGATTCGGGAGGAAGGGGAAGACATGGAAATAATAAAAGAGAAGCTAGGATTCAGCCTTTCTGAAAAATTAGAAGAGATTCATAGGTAGTTTTAATGGCTTTTGAGAGTCGATACTCCCAAGAAGTGTTCCAAGGCTTTCTGGGATGGGAAGTAACCCCTGTCATCATTTGTACCAGAAAGGCAGCCGCAGTAGCAAAAGTACTGGGGTGGAAGAAACGCCCTCATCATCAGCCCTCTGACAATCCTTTCAAAACCAAAAGTGTAGCCAAACACATGGGGTAGGATTTGCAAGCTTCCTGTCTCAGGAATAAAGATTTTAGAAAAATTTTGTTTGGGGCTAATGTTATCGTTTATTTTTTTAAATTTTATTTATTTATTTATTTATTTATTTATTTATTTATTTATTTATTTATTTATATTTGTCAGAGAGAGAGAGAAAGAACTAGCACAAGCAGGGGGAGCGGCAGGCAGAGGGAGAAGTAGGCTCCCCGCTGAGCAAGGAGCCCGATGCGGGGCTCGATCCCAGGACCCTGGGATCATGACCTGAGCTGAAGGCAGACGCTTAACTGACGGAGCCACCCAGGCGTCCCATTTATGTTATAGTTAATTGCACATACTGTAAGTTAGTACTCACGGTTTTTGCAAACCACGAATCACAAGAGACAGGTATTTGTCATTAGTAGATCATTTTAAAAAGAAGATTCCTTGATGTAATTTTGTCCACTCCCAATATCAGAACCTTGACCCTTAGAATTAAACAAAAGCTTCCTAAATCCAGGCTCGTAGAGTGTATCCCATGTTAATGTAGTCCTACCACTATGAAGAATATATTATGAGTTCTGACATCAAGGTCCAGTTCTGCATCACTAGTGAACTAGTAACAAGCTGTAATCAATGTGCCTGCACTGATTTTGGCTTGTCTGAATTTTGATTCCAGGATTTACAGACTTTTTTGTGTGTGAACCATTCCATCTTTGTCTTTGCCATCTGCCATGTTGGGATAGTCTGTTTGTTTCAGAAAATTCATTGATCATTTTTATTTGCTTGTGTTCTTGTTCCAGAATGGTTTCAGACTGTCTTACTGATTCCTACCAATGCTCCTGTTTCCCCCCAACACGTAAGTTATAGGCTAGCTCCTTTACCTGTTAACAAAGCAATGGCTCAATAATTTTATAGCTCTCTTGCCTAACCTGATCACATTCTGCCTTCCATCTGGTGGTGATAATGTTTTCTTTTCAGAGGGACCAGCATTTCTGGTAAACTGTGGCAGTGGAAAGGAAATTTTAAAACTCATTTGGAGGAAGAGTCTCTTTCACCTTAGAGTGTGAGCTGAAATGGATCTCTTATTCTGTGCTTCTCTCACACTTCCTGTATCACACCATTAAACATCCTCCCAGGGACCAGAAGCTCCGGGAGATTGTTTAATCACTGCATGCCCAGTATGATGGGTACCACATTTGCAGGATGTGGGGCATGATAACCTCCTGTGGTTAGGATAACAGCTGTTCCCAGTCCTTAACACATGCAATACAAAGTGAAATAGTCACAAAATTATCCTCAGGGCTAGTGACAGAAAGGAAACATGTTATAGGGGTTAATTTGCTCACATTCAAATAACTGGTATGTTGTAGAGGCTGGTTTGGACTCAAGTTCATGCTTTCTTTCTTTGCTAAGTTTATTTATTTTTATATCACACCTTACCCTCATAGCAGATGTGCGAGAGCTGCCTTTCATGGGAAGAAAGGGTTAGTCTACTGAGGTTTGATGATAAGAATTGCTTGGCTGTTAGTGTACCATGTAATAGACCATAAAACACATCCTTCTGGCTCCTGGACCCTCTTCAGCCTTCTCACACACTTCTGCCAAACTGTCCTTTATACTGGGGGAAAAAAAATCACAGATTCTATGGATGGGACGGGCTCCAGTGCAAGTGGGCTGATAATCTAATCTTCCTGTGTTTGAGAGAGAGTGGCCCATACAACAGAGGTTCTCAAAGTCTGATTCCTGGACCAGTGGCATCAGCACCACCTAGAAACTTGTTAGAAATGCAAAATGCCCCAGATCAAATGAATTGGAAACTCCAGGGCGGTAGGGCCCAACAAGCTATTGTTTAACAGTGTTCTAGTGTTCTAGGAGAGTGTGACACCCATTAACATTTGAGAACCATTTTTATAAACAAGACCC
Organism: Phoca vitulina; assembly: GCF_004348235.1. Lineage (NCBI taxonomy): Eukaryota > Metazoa > Chordata > Mammalia > Carnivora > Phocidae > Phoca > Phoca vitulina. The sequence continues at coordinate 14,539,355 of NW_022589730.1, forward strand.
ACAGAAAACTATCTTGTTCACAATCAATTATGGGGCAAGGAAAGATGAATAAAACATGGTCCCAGCCTTCTGTGAACTCGCCCAGTGTCGGTGAGCTGTACAATTTCGTATGTATTTGTACACATGTTTGTATGTATTTGATTTGCCAATAGACAGAGATAAAAGTATAAAAGTAGCATAGTGGCCTGTCTTTTGGTGGCTATGTGGAAAACCCTCTCACAAAATGAAAAACATGGCACAATTCACCATTATATCATTGATACCATCAAACCATCCTTTACTCTTTTCAGAGATGGGGGGATGAAGACGGTTCATGAAAAGCTTAACAGCTGGAACCACAACATTCGTGTGTTCAGCGACTGGAAAAGAACGCACAGTGTCATACTTGTCTGCTGCCGCCTTTGCCTTATGAATCAGCTCCAGCCCCGGGAACCTGAGGCTAGGTCAAGATCACAAGGTCATCTTTGTGCTCCGCAATTAAACAAATGTGCAATAGACTTTCCCTTCTATTTAACTTTTATTAAAAGAAGTGCTAGGGTACTGAGATGCAGTACATCATATTTATTACCAAAATTATTAACAAATATACAAAACTTATACATGTAATTTTCTTACATCCATTTATTCTCTATAATACTGATTTTTGTTCAAGTAGGTTATCTACAGTATGTAAACATCCCTTGGATTGACCTCACACAGATTAGGAAAGCCCTCTAACCCATGCTTTTATCAGATACTTCTTTTTATTTGGCTTTCATTTGTAGCATCTAATCTTCACATTTGGCACATGGAAGAGACATCTACAGTGCAAAAGAGGCAGATTTTCTGGTTTCGTTCTGAACAATTTTGCAGGGGCACAGTTAAAGAGCCAAGAGAACAGAGCACTCTAACTTGATGGAGTTGGATTCGTTGTAACGCCAACAACTCTTGGTTCAGCCATTAAACTTGAGCACAAAGTCAATGCCTCTTCCTTCTCCCACCCCCACCCCCCAGTCATGCAAGGCCGATTCGCCTTAACCTTGTCTCAAAAGGGTTAAAAGAAATTCCATCCATCCCAGGACAAGTAGGTTAATTTCACAGAGTAACAATTTTTCAGTGTTCTTTTGTGTGGGTTGGTTGTGCGGTTTGATGAGCCAGCAAAACACTTAAATGGAGGAAAAAAAAAAAGGGAGGTAAAAAGAAAAAGGATACGAGAGTCAAACTTCCCTTCAGTTGCCACCCGTGTACGTAAGACCAGAAACTCTTCAGTGGTGGCAAAGTGACAAAGTGACAAAGGCCTTGGCGAATGGGAGAGAAAAGCCAAGCTCGCCATAACTTCACCTTGGACTCCAAGCCCTTGAATACAGTGTCACAGAAATTAAAAAAGAAAAAAGGAAAGAAAGGTAATTGGAGTGTCTGCCCCCCTCTTCCTGCGTTTCCTTTCGATTACCGAACTCAGTGTAACCAAGTAAAGCTGATCCAGAGAGAGCTCCCTTCGCCGCTCACCCCTTCTCACTCCCCAGCACAGTATTGCTCACGTGGTCGGCCGCACCGTGCGCGAGCCTGGCGAGCGTCCGCCGAGAACGTCTGCGTTTGGACGCGCGCCTGCCTCCAGGCTTCCGTCACCACAGGGGCGCCGGCCCCTCCGACGCCCCGTAGAGCTCCGCCAGCTTCCGGAAGCGGGGCCCCCAGTCCGTCAAGAAGTCGAAGCTCTGCTCCGAGTCCGACGTGGCCGACTGCAGGGAGCTCAGCGAGCCGGCCACGGAGCCGTCCCCCTCGAACATGTACGTCTGGAGGGAGTCGAAGGGCGGGGCCCACAGGTCCATGTCGGCCTCGTAGAGCTTGGCCAGCACGTAGCTGTGGACCGTGCTGTTCACGGCGCACGTCTGAGGCACGTAGCGGGAGAGGCTCTCGATCTCGGGCAGCATGTCCTGCCGCGTCTTGGGGGCGCCTCCCCCCTGCGCCTCCCGGGGGTTCCACATGGCCGCGATGTCGAAGGCCTCGGTGTCCTCCTCTCCGCCGCCCTCGTCATCGTAGCGGACGATGTTCTCGTGGATGTTCTCGTCGTCGTCGATGATGTACGGCTGTTTCCGGTGCCGCCGCATGGACAGAATGAGCAGCACTAGCACTGCGGGAGACAGAGGACAGGCTCTTTACCCAGGAGACCTGGCGGTGTGTGCCCTACCTGAAGTAGCGATGACTAACCACAGGTATGGGAAGAGGTCTCTGAGTGCTGAGCTCAGAGACAGCATTTGGGTATATATATATATATATTTTTTAGATCTTATTTATTTGACAGAGAGAGACACAGCGAGAGAGGGAACACAAGCAGGAGAATGGGAGAGGGAGAAGCAGGCTTCCCGCCCAGCAGGGAGCCCGATGTGGGGCTTGATTCCAGGACCCTGGGACCATGACCTGAGCTGAAGGCAGATGCTTAACAACTGAGCCACCCAGGCGCCCCAGCATTTGGATATTTTAAACCACAGGGCCCACCTCGTTCTTACTCATTCTGCGCGGTCAGATTGAGAGTTTGTAGGCAAATGAAGCCCTGTATTTTTTCCAGGTGGTTCAGTTAGAAGAAGCTGCATATAAAGTCTCTTTGCATCAGCTTGCTGCTTTAAAATTGCGTGGGTGTATGTGTACACCCACCCAGACCCCCCAAAATCAAATCCCATTTAACTAAGCACAGAGCACTGCGGCCTGCCATGGAGTCTATGCTGAGGATCAGACAATGTCTTCTGACCATATAAGGACGAGTATACATTTCTGATAATGTGGAAATCTTGTTACGTAGGTGGAATCCTACTTTTTTTACATTAGTATCTTAGTAGGATTCTACTCTGTAAATACAACCACATATTAATACATACGCATAGAGACCTATAGGCTAAGTATGAATCAGAGTTTTAGTCTTTCTATACCTCTTTCAAAAAATAAGTATAAGTGATCGCTGTTTTCCAATAAACTCCGATTCCTCAGAAAGCCTTCTGTTAGAGAGGTGGTTGTGACTCTCTGGATCCAGTGATGTTCATGGAAGGGAGGGAATGAGCAGGGACATTTTGTGTAATTCATCATGTTATCAAAGAAGCACCACACTGTTAGATGTGCCCTTGCAGGTTTGGATAAAATTTTATCCCAACAAATGTATTTTTTTCCCAAGATGTGTTCACTGGGGTTTAAAGGAGAGATAGAGATAATCCCGTTGAACCGTTTATCTCTGTGACTGAAAATGTTTTCCAGGAAGTGTGTTGAGGTTTTAGCTGTAGAACTGCTCTTGATTTTTTTTTTCCTGATGTGCTTTGTTACACCTAGTGAACTGTAACAACTTGACAACACTACAAAATGAAACTGCAGTTTACCAAAGGGAGAAAAATGGAGTTCAGTCTTACGCCTAGTAAAATTATGAACTGACTTAAAAAATTCACAGTAATGATTTAAAAAATTTGAATGTAGAATGTGCTTTTTGTAAATTGCAGTTAATGATGTTAATACCTAGTATTTTCCCAAATAGCTTGGGTGACAAAAGGCACACACAGGAAGCAGTTATATACTCTCGTATATTTTCTCTGTGTGCCAAAATACGACCCATGAACTGCCTGATTGTGGGATTTCAGAGAAGTGGACTAATAGGGCTCTAAGGAAGTGGGGGCTTAAACTGGGTGTGGGAGGCTGGGGTGTGATCTGGATGGATGCAGGCTGGACAAATGGGATTTTAAGTGAACATGCTGTGTTTGTGGGGTTCAATAAACAGTTACTAAACTCAAATATTTTTAGGCACTATGCAAAACAAGAGAGAAACAATATTGAATATGACATGATTTTTGGTCTTATAAACTTGTAATCTAAGGAGATTATAGACACTGATGATTAATACAAGTCAGGCAGTGATAAGGGCTGTCCTAGGGTTATAAGTGTTGCAAAGAGAATACAGAGGCAGGGCTGGGTAATTCTTCCTAGGGGACTGAAAAACCTTCACACAGATGATATTAGAATGGTAGGGGTGGTATTTAAGAAAATGCTATGAAGCAAAATTAGAAAAGTCTTTGGATATCTGCTGGAAAGAATTCTGATGATAGAGAATTAGGCAGTTTATAGAACTGGTCCATCTTACATTTATCTTACAAATATCTTACATATATCTTATTTTTTAGATAATCTGATTTAAATAACAAGTATTGGGTAATGCCCCGAAAATCAGATTCTGGGAAACATGGTCCTGTTCAACTGAAAGTCTTCCCTGACAGAAGAGAATCCGTTTTAGGGGTGTTTGTTCTTTAGGTATTACGGGCACAGTTCATAGGGCCTATGAGATTTTCTAGGAACTAGATATATACTAGAGACATGAAAAAAAAAAAACCCTATAAAGTCAAAATTAGTATGTTTATTTAATTGTCCAGAAAATGTAGTATTTTGTTGGCGAATCAGCTATAATTCAATCTTATGCAGTTTTATGAATTATATTTTATTTAGGATGTGCATTCTTAGAAATAAGAGAGCCTAAAACTATGAGGATTTTATATAAAGTTGCATATAAAGCTCTGCTCGGTTTAGTTCCTGAAAATTGTCTATTTATTCTGTGCAATTCAAAAGATAAGACATAATGGGTTTGGGAGGCACAATATAAATTGCCCCTTGCACACCATTTCTAGCTTGAGAGCCTCTCTGTGCCAGTCTTTTTAAATCAATCTTTCTGTAATGATGGCTTTTTTTTCTCTTTGTGGGCAAGGGTGAACTTATAATGTAGACATTTTCCAAAGATAGAAGTAGGAACAGCCAGGCTGGAAATTTCTCCAAGGAGCTGGTTTCTTTAGAGGCTGCTTGTAGTTTATCCTGTTTTGCACTCAAGGACTCCCGACGCCATCTTATGGACATTCAGGGAATTGCAGGAGGGTGTTACCTGTTAATGTAGACAGGGACCAGAAAGCTAACAATTCTCTGATCCAGGGATCTGAGGATTTAGAAAAGTTACTTATTTATATTACTTCTCTCTTCATATAGCATTGAACTAAAACAACAAAATCAAACCACATGTGGTATTTGTAAATATTTTTTGAAAGGCATATTTTACAGACCTACCTAGAAATTCAATCAAGTGCTGACATTTTACAGTTAGGACCTTTCTTTCTTTGGTCTGACTCAGTCTCCTGGTGCATAGGTAAACCTGGGATCAGGGGGTTCTGTGGATATCTGCATGTCTATTCTAATTTAAATCCCCAGGGCTGTATTCTTTTCCTTCATAGAATGCTAGGATTTCTTTCATATTGAATGATATTACTATCTAAGTCTGCTTTTTTCTAAGCAAAATATGTGTGCAATGAATGAATTCAATCAGAAGAGTTGGGATATGTGTACAGATATTTTTGGTGGTTTCCAGAGTTAGTTTAGGTGTTCCATTGTTTGTTTTTGAGTGTTGAGTTCAAAAACGATTGCTCGAATAGCCTTATGTACAAGGGAGGTGGGTGGCTGCCTTGCTGTATGATTTGAGCAGAGGACTAAAGGATCCTTTCCCTCACTAATGCTCTCCCACCAGCCTGTCAGCACATCTTTTTATGTCACCAGCAGTAGCACACCAGCCCTGTGTAGTCACTGCTCCTTGTTAGATGGCCACAGGGCCTCGGAGGGGTGCTAATGCCCCCGCATAGCTTATTCCCCCAGATAGCCACGGGGTTCACTCTGTCACTTCTTTCAGGTCTCTGCTCAAAGGTCTCCTTATCAGGGAGGCCTTCCCTGACCACCTTGTTTAAAATGGCACCTACCCTTGTCTCCTGTCCCTTCGGGATACCCTGTCCTTCTTCTCGTCTCTGTAACACCTACCACCTCCAGAATTTGGGGGATGAACATTTAGGAGAAGAGCCTTACCACTCAGATATAGGGATGCACAGTGTAGGGTCTGCCTGCATTTCACTTCTGGCTCTGCCTCTGACACTTGGCTTTGGGCCTGTCACTCTCTCTTTGTGATTTAGCTACTACTTATCTGAAATGAAGGGGTTAGAAGAGGTGTTTATCATATCCTGCCCCAAATTGTCATGTTGATTCTGTGGTGTCAAAATGAACTTGCTTTGCTTGAAGTAAGCTTCGTGAAGGCTGGGATGTGTCTGTCTTATTAATCCCAGCACCTCGAATGGTACCCCGGCCCATAATAGATGCTTGATAAATATATTTGCTTTGGTCTGGCCAAAGAGGCCATGAGTTCCTTGAAGGAAGGGACTATCTTCAGTTTCTTTATTCTTTCCCCACCTTACTCTGCCACCTTTTCAATAAGCATGGTGTAGAAAACCGGTTCTGGGCAGCCGTGTTAGAACGGTAGCTAAATAAGCACTTGTGGGACCCCACAGAAGAGAACGGAGGCACCTGCTCACCTAAGAGGACAAAGATGCAGGCCAGGATGGCGATGAGAGCGCCCCGGCTCAAACTGACGGGGAGCATGTAGGCCTCGGGGCTGCAGGACAGGACGTGGCCGAAGTCGTCACAGCTGCACACCTGGATGGTCAGCGTGCCCGTGCTGCTCAGCACCGGCTGCCCGCTGTCTGCTATCAGGATGGGCAGGAAAAAGACACTCTGCTCCTGCTGCCGGAAGCCAGACCTCCTGGTGAGAATCCGGGCAGTGTTATCTGAAGAAGACAGGGATTCCAGGGTTGAAAAAAGGGAGAGGAAAAGTGGGAGGGAAGAAGAAGATGGAAGAACCCACAAGTGAATTAATTTCTTGGACTGAGGAGAGCGAGAGGGCAGGGATGGGAGGTGGGAAGGACGGAGAGGGAGCGTCAAACGTTCCCTGGAGGCGGTCAGCTACAGCCGCCTCCGCTTTGTCTGGATCAGCATTTGAATTCAGAAACCATGGATTTTTGATTTTTGCTCGCTTCTAGGCAAAACCCTGAGGCCTAGGAGAGAAACCCTTTTTGAGAGTCTGTTTTACCCTTTGTGACATAAAGTGCCCAGGGCGAACTGTTAGACTTCAGATCTAACTGAAATGTTCCTGTGAAAGCTTGATAGGAATGAGCAATCACTGGCCACTTGTGGTCCCTGTTTGTTCCCCGCTCCTCAGCTTTCCAAGGCCCTGGGGCTGCTTTGTGCCTCCAGGAAAAGAATGCTGAGGAGCCCACTTGGCTGTGGCAGATTGCTTATTTTTGCCACTTTGGCTGGAATTCACGGCTTTTGCTGTTTTCTTTTATTCCTCTCAAACGCAGTTACCAACTCCTGTGCTTTCTGAAGGACCTGCTCATTTAGCAGAAGCTTATTTGAAATCCCCTAATCATGTGATACACCCTGTTATTTCCCCCTACTTGTGGTCTGAGGTGACACAGTAAGAACTTGGAGAAATTCATTCCTGATCAGCAATACTAGTTTTTTTTTTCTTTTCCCTCCAGCTTTAAAGGGAGTAGCAAAATTATTTGATGTGTTTCCACAAAGGTGGTGTGTGTGTGTGTGTGTGTGTGTGTGTGTATTTATATTTATATTTGCCTAACGTAATGTTCTGGGATCTTTTATTTTTTTAATTTGTGTTTTCAGGTTTCTTCCAGTGGGTTTGAATTATAAGTCATATTTTTTGCAAAGTTCAGATCATTTTCAGTAGAGGAAAAGGTTGAGAGATGTGATAGGACATGCAAGCAGTGACTCTCAGAGCTAACATCAACATGGAAGTTCCTCTGGATGTGGTTTACATTTCACAAGGAAGAGTCTAGAACTTCACAAAAACTTCTGAGAGCCTAACCAAAGTAAACATTATTAATTATCAGTATTTCTGGTTCTCCTTCCCTTCTTGGACATAATAAAGGATTATACTTTTCTACCCTCTTGAATTTTGGCGTGTCTGTATGATTTGCTTTCATAATGAAAAATGAGCAAAAGCGATTTGTGTCACTTCCAGGCAGAAGCATGTAACAGCTGGTATGTGTTTCTCTGTGTTCTCTTGCCTTGGTGTGATACTGTACAAGAACGTTTAAGATGGAGAGCCAGGCAGCCTGGGACACTGAGCTACATGGACACCAGCTGTCCTTGTTGCTCAGACCTGCGGTTGGTTTTATGTGAGCAAAGAAACTTATTTTAGTTGTGTTAAGCCACTGGAATTTTGGAGTCATTTGTCCCGCAGCATCGGCTAGCCTGTTCTGATGAATACGTTATCCCTTCATTTGCTTTTCCACTTTCTCCTTGCCCTGCCTTTTCACAATTAGCAGTGATTGTTTACTGAGTGCTTATGTGCACAGCAGCTCATTTAATTTTCACATTTGATGAGAGAGTGATAATCTGACCCTTTTACAGGGGGTAAGTTAAGCCCTAGAGAAATGATATAATTTGTTCAAAGTTACTAACTTAGTAGCAGAGCTGAGATTTGAATTCTGGTGTCTCTGACTCCCAAGTATACATTTCTTCCATTTTGCTGTGTAAACTGCTTATTTAGTGTAGTGATATTAACTCTTGAAAATTATCCAGCCAGTGGAAATCCTTTCTTGCTTTGGTACGGGCCCCTTTCTTCTTGTATTTGCTTCTCTGTGGAGGAAGATAGCAACAGGTTGCCGACCTGAGGATTATATTAATATTTCTACCTACTGTACGACCCACCTGTTTTTCCAGATTTAGTAGCTAAGTACTATTAATTCTGTTCCACAGTGTTAATTCTGTTTTTCCAGAAACCAAGTTTTTCTCAAACACAAATCTGTGTTATTTTTTATTTTTCAGTTTAATTGAGGCCAGGTTGTAAGACTTTTAGAAAGCTTGACCAGAGCTGAATTGCATAAAAGTATTACATCATGTTTTTTGATCTCAGAATTATTTAAGGTTAAAGAAAAAGAAAAAAGATCAGAGCATTGCCTTGCTGATTTCTTCTTAGAAGGGTTCTGGCCACTTGCAGAGTAGCCACTTGCAGAGTTTTTGTTGAATATGATGAGTAGGGCTTTAGTAACCCATTTGGAAACAACATTTGTTTCCAAGGTGAGACAAAACTTCTTTCTTTCTTTTTTTTTTGTGTGTGTGTGTGGCTAAAACAGGCTCCGTCTTCTAGTCCCAGCGTTAATGCTTACTCACTTTCTGATTGTGGGCCATTTGCTTTCTTTCCTTATCTATCAGGCGAGACAGTGAGAATCAGAGGGATTAGTAACTTCCTCAAAACCCTAGAGGGTTATTATAAATATCAAATAAAGCAAAGTATGGGAAAATGTGTTTGAAACTGCAAAATGCTTATATACACACAATCCTTTTAATAATGCTTCGGGGATTAAAAAAAAAAAAGTAAGAAACACTCTGCTTGAGATAGTGCCTTGTTGTGTTCATAAAAGGATATCATGTTTTGGGCATGGGAGTTGGGGTCCTGATAGTAGATCCACCAAATCAGATGTTGGTCAATTTTTTAATGAGCCTCCATAGAAAATACTCATGGGATAAATTGTCATGAGATTAAGGGTTCATTCTTCTATTGAAGATGTGCTGACTTTCGTTTTGGAAAACCTTCCCAGAAATGAGTCATTTCTTTTTATAGTATCATGTTCCAGTGGCCCATCTTTTTAAAGCATTGGCTCCATGAATTGGTGTCCAAGGTCATCTTTAATAAATTTGCAGCATTTTGCTGCATATTGTTTCTGTGTTGATTCTGACAAATATCAGAGTGAAGGAATAGAGTGACACTTGACTAAAAATTTGAAGAAACAGTATAATGTATTATCCCCCCGACCCCCCGCACCCTTGGTTTCCACTGTAAAACCAGTCCTGAGGGGGGCTGAAACCACTTTTTGTAGGAAGGATTGCCCTGTGAAGCAGATAAATGAATAGTTCAAAATTTGGCCCAATAAAAAGATCGGGTTGTTTAATTGTAGTACTTCTGTTGTTATGATTTATATTACCCTCCCTTCTAGAATTATCAGAGTGATTTTATGATAACATGTAGAAGGTTAAAGGAAAGACTTGGAGGAATGTTTTCCATTGAAAAGAAAACAGGTTTAATAGTCTCAAGGGTTAATGGCAGGATATCATGTGGGGTGAAATTAATACTTTAAGTCTCAAATAATCGATGTTTGAGACTAAGACCAGGCAGGCCTAATCATGACTTTTTGTTACCCTTTGTTTAGATTGTTACACAGTGACAATTAGTATTTTAGAATTGGAATAAGAATGAGGCTAGTAGAGCCCAGAGAAGTGATGACCTCTCTCCCCAAGGTCAGACAGCAAGTAGCAGAGGTAGCAACAGAGGGGGGTTCACTTAGCAGATTTAAATGATTTTTTTCTGATCTTTCTTTGAAAATTATTTGATGCGAGAACAGAAGTCCCTCCTTTTCCCATCTCTGCCCAGTGAAGAGTATGCTAGGTCTATACATTTCTTAGCCAATCAGAATGCTTATTGGAAAAGAGCAGTCTAGAATTCCGTTCCAGCGAAGTGGTAGTGGGGAGTGCTTTCTGGAATAGGGAACCCCACCTGGCTCTGTCTTTTTAAAATCATTCTAAAGTGATAAAGTTGTTTCAGTGCCAAAGCTACACTTTGTGATCCTGTGTTTGTCCTTTGTCATCATAGCCTTTCTCTCCCTTTTGTTCTGCTAGCTTTTCACTGTTATCCCCTTTGATGCTTGCTCAGAAATGTTCCCTCAGGTTTTTCTCTTTATCTAGTTCAATTTCTGTCATTTTTCTCAGATTCTTCCGATAGTTACAGAGCATACAGGCATGGCTGTTATCTGTGGAGTGAAGGAAGGCTTTTGCCTGTGTGCCTGGCATGCCGTCTCCCACAGAGCCAACCCCAAAACGTTTGTGAACTGATTAACTGAAAGTTTCAGAATCAGCAGAGGACATTCTTTGTCTTTGATCTGTTGAAACAAAACTTTTAAAGACATTACAAATTAGCATTAATGTCTTCACTGCTACTGCAGAGCAGGTGACCTTTGACACTGTTTGCATGGTGTAGTAACCAAAAGTATCTGCCCAAGCTATAGAAAAGCACTGGTAGTCGCCTCTCCACCTGATTACCTTGGTTGTCCCTAACGGTGAAGTTGGGGTTGTTAGCAGCGTCCGGAGCCAAGCTGTAGTAGAAGTGCTGACCACTGTGTGGGTCATCTTGGTCCACTGCACTCACTGTCTGGATCAGCTGTGGGAGTGACATGAAATCATGTGAATCGGAGTTGAAAGAAAAATCCTCAGGGCCTGGTGAGATCCTAAACCCTGAAATCCAATAATGGATTGTTTTCCCTAATGAGAAGGACATCCTGAAACTTACTGGAAAGTACCGTGCCATCACACAACTCAGGATTGAATTTTGGTCTTTATTGCTGGGCCTGAATACATTGACAGGCACATGGTGAATGTTACCTGAATACCTCAGGGGTTAAGCCATAACATAACAAATTCCCACACCAACACCAGTCATTTTTAAGCAACCTAAATAGAAGATTGGCTAAAAGAACTGTGGGATGCCACAAGGTCCTGCTTGTCTCGCACTTTTTCCTTCTCTCACCTCAGCCACTTAACCTCATCATTTGGGTTAATATTTTCAGGGTCAGTTTGCTATCTTTGAGAAGCCTCTATTTAAAAATGACCAATACCTAAAAGAGAGATAGACACATCAACATCTACTGTGTCAGGTTAATGGAACACAGATGGGAGGGGTTGGGTCACAGGCTGTTGCTTTTTGTTGCCTGGAAGGGGAGCTAGGAAAGGTGCAGAGCTCAAGACCTGTGGTGGGATATATGAAACAGACTAGAGTCAGAAGCAGAGCTTGGGGTTTAGGAAAACAAAAGAAGGGATGGCTTTCTCTTAAGCTCTTTGGCCCAAACTTTGCCTTTTCCACAGTGCTTTTCAAAGTTAAGTGTCCTGAGTCTTGATTTCAGCTCAGGTCATGATCTCAGGGTCGTGAGATAGGAGCCCCATGTCGGGCTCCATGCTGAGCATGGAGCCTGCTTAAGATTCTCTCTCTCTCTCTCTCTCCCCCTCTGCCCCACTTCTGCACGTGTGTGTGTTCTCTCTCTCTCTCTCTCTCAAAAAAAAAAAAAAAAAGCTGCTAAAGAAAGCAGTGCAAAATACACAATTTGAAAAATTAGTAGGCCAGCTGGGAGGGATATAGAAAAAGTGATGAGTGGGTGGTCACCTTCCTATGTGTTTCCTCCTCTACCAACCAATAGCACGGACACCTCCTACCCCTCTTGGGCCTGGCCCTGTAGACTTGACATTCCTGCCAGAACATCAAGGGTCAGCTGGAGGGCCTAGGTGGGCTTGCTTAGTCTTTATTGCTTCATCTGTAAATTAAGGGAGGTAATGCTACCGCTCAGTATACCCAAGGTTAAATAACAGAGAGGGAGGCTCCCAGCTAGGGGCCTTCTGGTGGACACTGTGTTGCTCAGATCCCTGTTCTGTGAAGGAAGGACTTGATGCCCCAACCTTCACTCATCTCTTTGAGTATTGCCTCATTTGCTGAGAGTTACCTACCCACATTTACCACATCCTTTCAGGGCAACCCACATCCAGTGACTGTGATGTAATTGTATAAAGGCCTGGCCATCGCATCTTAACTTGGGAAAACCCTAGTTCTAGAGCTCTCTGACATCATCCAAGGCTCGTTAGTGGGTCTGCATCATAGCTGGACTTCTCATTTTACCTAGTCCTGCGAAAGTCCTTCTCTTCTACAGGCATTGGGTCCCAAGGGCATTCCTTAATAAACATCTTATACCAGAACCTCCACCTCCGGGTGTGCCTCCTGGTGAACCCAGCTGGCAGCTGGCTTCTGTTGAATCTAAAAGCTGGGAGAATGGAGTTGCATAAAGGAGAGGGGTTGGTAGAACACTGAAGATGAACTTGTCCCACAGCCTAGCCTAGTGTTGGCACTGCTCACACATGAGGGCCACCCTACCACCCCATCCCTGCTGAGACAAGTCCTGCACTTTCCATCTTGCCCATAGTGCCACACACATAAAGACAAAACATATTTCTTTTTTTAAAAATTTTTTAAAAAGATTTTATTTATTTAACAGAGAGCCAGAGTGAGAGCATAAGCAAGGGGAGCGGCAGGCAGAGGGAGAGGGAGAAGCAGGCTCCCCACTCAGCAGGGAGCCCGATGCGGGGCTTAATCCCAGGACCCTGGGATCATGACCTGAGCCGAAGGCAGACGCTTAACTGACTGAGCCACCCAGGCGCCCTGACAAAACACATTTCTTGATGAATGTTATAAATAAGTGATTATGTATAATGAGGCAATCATAGTTGGGGAAGTCATTTCAGAATATCTGACCTGTGAAATCACATACGTATTGGTGAGATGGGGGCTTGAGGCATAGGACTGGTTGGTTACAGGACTTTTAAAGAATGAGTGAGCAAAGACACTGCCTTGCTGGGTTAGTTTCTGGGGTCTGAATTTTTTTGATGGCAAATTTGGTTGCAGCAGTTGGGAACACAATGGCCTGCTCTCCTGCCCTGCACTCTCCTGGCAGGTCAGATACCATTCTCAGTCCCACTTTCCATGCAATATTCTGCTCAGCTGGTTTCATTCTGCTTTCAGCCATCGCCAGGTATGTCATCTGATTTCTTTATGGGCCTCCTTTGTGGCTGCTTGCTAGGAGGAAAGCACATATCCCGACTTGGCAGACACAGCTGACGACAGTATCTGACACATCTAACACAAGGAGGCCTGCTGCGTTATAAACCAGACATGTCTACTGAGCTGTGTGCTTTTGAAAATCTTTAAAACATATCCCAGAGCCAAAATCAAGGGGTAGGATTTTTAGTATCTTGGGCTAAAGATGATAAATGTGACAGACTTGGGGCGCATGACCTGAACTTTAAGTCACAAATAAACTGTGCTTCAAAGGACTGCCTGATAAGCCATTAACAGGTGTATTTAGAGAGGCGCCTGGGTAGCTCAGTTGGTTAAGCATCAGACTCAATCTTGGGGTCTTGGGATCAAGCCTTGTGTTGGGCTCTGCTCTCAGTGCAGAGTCTGCGTGTCCCTTCCCCTCCCCTTCTGCTTCCTTTCCCCTGCCCCCGTCTGCTCATGTTCTGTTTCTCTCAAATGAATGAATAAAATCTAAAAAAAAAAAAAAAAAAAAAAGATGTATTTAGAAATGTAGAAATGGGAGGCGGAAAGATGGCGGAGGAGTAGGGGACCCTATTTCAACTGGTCCCCGGAATTGAGCTGGATAACTACCAGACCACTCTGAGCACCCACGAAACCAGCCTGAGATGTAAGAAGATCTGGATCTCTACAAACACAGTATCACAGGCAGTTGGTTTTGAGGTACGACGCGGAGAGCCGTGATTCCGCGGGCAGATATCGGAGGGTAAACGGCGGCGGGAGGGTGCCTGGCCGTGGGGATCCTACACCGCCGGTGAGTGACAGCCTCGCGCGCTGCGGACGGGGCACAGACTTGCAGACCAGACCGGTAGCGTCGGGAAAGGACTTTAGGGCAGCCCCTGGGGTGGAAAACCAGACCGGCGGGGTCGCGCACACGCGAACCGCAGCCCCCCTGGACAGAAACCGGAGCGACGGTCGCGCGCACGCGAACTGCAGCCTCCGAGACGGAAACCCGGTGCGCCGGGGTCCCGCCGGTGAACTGCAGTCCCCGGGGTGGAAACCCCAAGCGGCGGAGTCGCGCGCATGCGAACTGGGAGCGGCTGGCGGTTTTAGAAGCACAGAGGGCAGAGACGTGCCCCGACCTGGAGGCAGGACTGGGAGCGCTGCGGAGGGGCGCACAACCCAGGCCGCTGCAGTTTATAGCAGCACGGACAGAAGCGGAGACGGTGTGGCCTGGAGAGCTCACTGAAGAACAGACTGCGGTCTCTCCGCTCTGAGGCAGAGGGTTGGAAACGGTCTCTTCTGCTCTGACTCGCGGAAGAGGCGCGGAAAGCCGCCAGGGAAAGCCGCCAGAGAACAAAAGCCCCAAAGACTGATTCCGGCTGAGCCCATCCCCCACCACAGGGGCGCAGGGCAACTCCGCCCAAACAGGGTTGCCTGAGTAACAGCGCGGCAGGCCCCTCCTGCAGAAGACAGGCTGGGAAAACAAGAGGCCAGCAACCCTAAGGTCCCAAGAAAACAGGTGCATCTTGCTTGGGTTCTGGTCAATAATTTGGACTCTATACATTCCCTCAACCACCCATCAACAGAATGACTAGGAGGAGGAGCCCCCAAAATAGAAAAGACTCAGAGATTATGACTTATGCTACAGATTTACAAATGGATGCAGACATAACCAAGATGTCAGAGATCGAATTCAGGCTAGCAATTGTGAAGACAATGGCTAGAATGGAGAAATCAATTAATGGCAACATAGAGTCTCTAAGGGCAGAAATAAAAGGTGAATTGGCAGAACTTAAAAATGCTATCAATGAGATCCAATCCAATCTAGATAATCTAACAGCTAGGGTAACTGAGACAGAAGAGAGAATAAGCGATCTGGAAGACAGTATAATAGATAAAAAGGGAAAAGAGGAGGCCAGGGAAAAACAACTCAGAATCCATGAAAATAGAATCAGAGAAATAAGTGACACCATGAGGCGTTCCAATGTCAGAATAATTGGAATCCCGGAGGGAGTGGAGAGAGAGAGAGGGCTAGAAGATGTATTTGAGCAAATTGTAGCTGAGAACTTCCCTAATCTGGGGAATGAAACAAACATTCGAGTCCTAGAGGCAGAGAGGACCCCTCCTAAAATCAAGGAAAACAGGCCAACACCCCGGCATGTAATAGTAAAACTTGCAAATCTTAGAACCAAGGAAACCATCTTAAGGGCAGTTAGGGGGAAGAGATTCCTTACGTACAGAGGGAGGAACATCAGAATAACGTCAGACCTATCCACAGAGACCTGGCAAGCCAGAAACGCCTGGCAAGACATATTCAGGGTACTAAATGAGAAGAACATGCAGCCAAGAATACTTTATCCGGCAAGGCTTTCATTTAGAATGGATGGAGAGATGCAGAGCTTCCACGATCGGCAGAAGTTGGAAGAATATGTGACCACTAAGCCGGCCCTGCAAGAAATATTAAGGGGGGGTTCTATAAACGGAGAAAGACCCCAAGAGTGATCTACAACAGAAATTTACAGGGACAATCTATAAAAACAACGTCTTCACAGGCAACATGATGACAATTAATTCATATCTTTCAATAATCACTCTCAATGTGAATGGCCTAAATGCTCCCATAAAACAGCACAGGGTTGCAGATTGGATAAAAAGACAGGACCCATCCATATGCTGTCTACAAGAGACTCATTTTGAACCTAAAGATGCATCCAGACTGAAAGTGAAGGGGTGGAGATCCATCTTCCATGCCAGCAGACCTCAAAAGAAAGCTGGGGTAGCAATTCTTATATCAGACAAATTAGATTTTAAACTAAAGTCTGTAATAAGAGACATAGAAGGACACTATATCATTCTTAAAGGGTCTATCCAACAAGAAGATCTAACAATTGTAAATATCTATGCCCCCAACATGGGAGCAGCCATCTACATAAGCCAACTGTTAACCAAAATAAAGAGTCATATTGATAATACGTTAATTGTAGGAGACCTCAATACTCCACTCTCAGCAATGGACAGATCATCTAAGCAGAAAATCAACAAGGAAACAAGAGCTTTGAATGATACATTGGACCAGATGGACCTCATAGATATTTACAGAACATTCCACTCTAAAACAACAGAATACTCATTCTTCTCGAGCGCACATGGAACTTTCTCCAGAATAGACCATATACTGGGTCACAAATCAGGTCTCAACCGATACCAAAAGATTGAGATTATTCCCTGCATATTCTCAGACCACAGTGCTCTAAAACTGGAACTCAATCACAAGAAAAAATTTGGCAGAAATTCAGACACTTGGAAGCTAAAGACCACTCTGTTCAAGAATGTTTGGGTCAGCCAAGAAATCAAAGAAGAACTTAAACAATTGATGGAAATCAATGAGAACGAAAACACATCAGTCCAAAACCTATGGGATACTGCAAAGGCGGTCCTAAGGGGGAAATACATAGGCATCCAAGCCTCACTCAAAAAAATAGAAAAATCCTGAATTCACCAACTAACTCTACACCTTAAAGAACTAGAGAAAAAGCAACAAACGACGCCTAAGCCACGCATTAGAAGAGAAATAATTAAAATTAGAGCAGAAATCAATGAATTAGAAACCAGAAACACAGTAGATCAGACCAACGAAACTAGAAGTTGGTTCTTTGAAAGAATTAATAAGATTGGTAAACCACTGGCCAGACTTATCCAAAAGAGAGAGAGGACCCAAATTAATAAAATTATGAATGAAAGAGGAGAGATCACGACTAACACCAAGGAAATAGAAACAGTTATTAGAAATTATTATCAACAACTATATGCCAATAAACTGAGCAATCTGGATGAAATGGAGGCCCTCCTGGAAACCTATAAGCTGCCAAGACTGAAACAGGAAGAAATTGACAACCTGAATAGGCCAATAACCAGTAACAAGATTGAAGCAGTGATCAAAAACCTCCCAAAAAACAAGAGTCTAGGGCCTGATGGATTCCCTGGGGAATTCTACCAAACATTCAAAGAAGAAATAATACCTATTCTCCTGAAGCTGTTTCAAAAAATAGAAACAGAAGGAAAACTTCCAAACTCATTCTATGAGGCCAGCATTACCTTAATCCCCAAACCAGGCAAAGACCCCATCAAAAAGGAGAATTTCAGACCGATATCCCTGACGAATATGGATTCCAAAATCCTCAACAAAATCCTAGCTAATAGGATCCAACAATACATTAAAAGGATCATCCACCATGACCAAGTGGGATTTATCCCCGGGATGCAAGCGTGGTTCAACATTCACAAATCAATCAATGTGATAGAACACATTAATAAGAGGAGGGAGAAGAACCATATGGTCCTCTCAATTGATGCAAAAAAAGCATTTGACAAAATACAACATCCTTTCCTGATTAAAACTCTCCAGAGTATAGGGATAGAGGGAACATTCCTCAAGCTCATAAAATCCATCTATGAAAAACCCACAGCGAATATCATCCTCAATGGGGAAGAGCTGAGAGCCTTTCCCTTAAGATCAGGAACACGTCAAGGGTGCCCACTCTCACCACTGTTGTTCAACATAGTACTAGAAGTCCTAGCAACAGCAATCAGACAACAAAAAGAAATAAAAGGTATTCAAATTGGCAAAGAAGAAGTCAAACTCTCTCTTTTCGCAGACGACATGATACTTTATGTGGAAAACCCAAAAGACTCCACCCCCAAATTACTAGAACTCATCCAGCAATTCAGTAATGTGGCAGGATACAAAATCAATGCACAGAAATCAGTTGTTTTCTTATACACTAACAACGCAACTGTAGAAAGAGAAATTAGAGAAAACGATTCCATTTACAATAGCACCAAAAACCATAAGATACCTCGGAATAAACCTAACCAAAGAGGTAAAGGATCTATACTCTAGGAACTACAAAACACTCATGAAAGAAATTGAAGAAGACACAAAAAGATGGAAAAATATTCCATGCTCATGGATCGGAAGAATAAACATTGTTAAAATGACTATGCTACCCAGAGCAATCTGTACCTTCAATGCCATCCTGATCAAAATTCCAATGACATTTTTCAAAGTGCTGGAACAAACAATCCTAAAATTTGTATGGAATCAGAAAAGACCCCGAATCGCCAAGGAGATGTTGAAAAAGAAAAACAAAGCTGGGGGCATCACGTTGCCCGATTTCAAGCTATATTACAAATCAGTGATCACCAAGACAGCATGGTACTGGCACAAAAACAGACATACAGACCAATGGAACAGAATAGAGAACCCAGATATGGACCCTCAACTCTATGGTCAAATAATCTTTGACAAAGCAGGAAAAAACATGCAATGGCAAAAAGACAGTCTCTTCAATAAATGGTGCTGGGAAAATTGGACAGCCACATGCAGAAGAATGAAACTCGACCATTCTCTAACACCACTCACAAAGATAAACTCAAAGTGGATGAAAGACCTCAATATGAGACAGGAATCCATCAAAATCCTAGAGGAGAACATAGGCAGTAACCTCTTTGACATCAGCCACAGCAACTTCTTTCAAGATACATCTCCAAAAGCTAGTGAAACAAAAGCAAAAATGAACTTTTGGGACTTCATCAAGATAAAAATCTTCTGCACAGCAAAGGAAACAGTCAACAAAACAAAGAGGCAACCCACAGAATGGGAGAAGATATTTGCAAATGACACTACAGATAAAGGGCTGGTATCCAAAATCTATAAAGAACTTCTCAAACTCAACACCCAAAAAACAAATAATCAAGTCAAAAAGTGGGCAGAAGAGATGAACAGACACTTCTCTGAAGAAGACATACAAATGGCTAACAGACACATGAAAAAATGTTCATCATCATTAGCCATCAGGGAAATCCAAATCAAAACCACACTGAGATACCACCTTACACCAGTTAGAATGGCCAAAATGGACAGGGAAAGAAACAACAAATGTTGGAGAGGTTGTGGAGAAAGGAGAACCCTCTTACACTGTTGGTGGGAATGCAAGTTGGTACAGCCACTTTGGAAAACAGTGTGGAGGTTCCTCAAAAATTTAAAAATAGAGCTACCCTATGACCCAGCAATTGCACTACTGGGTATTTACCCCAAAGACACAGATGTAGTGAAAAGAAGGGCCATATGCACCCCAATGTTCATAGCAGCGATGTCTGCAATAGCCAAACTGTGGAAAGAGCCGAGATGCCTTTCAACAGATGAATGGATAAAGAAGATGTGGTCCATATATACAATGGAATATTACTCAGCCATCAGAAAAGATGAATACCCAACTTTTACATCAGCATGGATGGGACTGGAGGAGATTATGCTAAGCGAAATAAGTCAAGCAGAGAAAGTCAATTATCATATGGTTTCACTTATTTGTGGAACATAAGGAATAACATGGAGGACATTAGGAGAAGGAAGGGAAAAATGGGGGGTGGGAATTGGAGGGAGAGATGAACCATGAGAGACTATGGACCTGAGAAACAAACAGGGTTCTAGAGGGGAGGGGGGAGGGGGGATTGGTTAGCCCGTTGATGGGTATTAAGGAGGGCACGTACTGCATGGAGCACTGGGTGTTACACGAAAACAATGGATCGTGGATCACTACATCAAAAACTAATGATGTATTGTATGGTGACTAACATAATAAAGTTAAAAACGAAAAAAAAAAAAGAAATGTAGAAATAGGAGATGTGTGTGTGTGCTCCCAAAACAAGAGAGGTATTTAGGGGTGACTGGGTGGCTCAGTTGGTTGAGTGTCTGATTCTTGGTTTTGGCTCAGGTCATGATCTTCGGGTCATGAGATTGAGCACTGCATTAGGCTCTGTGCTCAGTGGGGGGTCACCTTGAGAATTCTCTCTCACCCTTACCCCCTCCTCCCACTCGCATGGGCTGGCTGCACTCTCTTTCTAAATAATAAATAAATAAATTCTTAAAAAAAAACACACCCAAACCCAAGATTGGTAGTTAAAGTGCTCTTCACCTGTCAGAATGCAACTTCTACTCTGAACACCTTTGAGAAAGTAAGTGCTTCATTTTCTGGGGGAGAGGAGCTTTAATTAAGGTGCTGCTTATCACCTTCTTTATAATGTAGATTAATAATTTTTAGCTTCATTATATATATTATAATAAGATCTTATAAAATAAAATATTGTTATACTTTATGTAATATATATGCAATTGTTATAATATAAAACAAAAATTATTAAAATAAAGGTCCAAACCCCCTCACTCAAAACTCAGCTACCATAGCACAATAACTATTGCTGTTTTTGCATCCTATCCCCTATATGTCTTAGTTCACATGTAGGCATAATTTTATGTAACTGCAAGCATGTACATGTAATTTTTATACCTTCTTTCTTTACGTATAATAACACAGATCATTTCTTACACCATAAAGTCAGCATTGTAACTTTTATTAGCTGCATGTTTCAGGTCTTCCTAGAAATTCAATAGATGTGGAAGTAGAATTATTCCAGACTTGTTGAAAAAAATTTTAGGAGTGCTATAGACCATTGCACTGAGTTTCAAAAGTCCATGGATGAGAGGATTTAGATGAGAATCATTATAGGACATTTTTTTCGCCCTGTGGCAGATGTGAATCACTTTTTCTTTTGACTGAGTTAGAAAGGTGAAGATGTGTTGACTTAATCTTTGGTGAATACAGGATGCTAATATAAGTTTTGATTGTATAAATTAGTCCCTGTGCAGCAAGATGCCATGTTCCAGGTGAGTAAGAGAAGTGAAAGCAAAATCTGCCTGCATTACCAAAGCATGAATCATTGCCTTATAGATATGCACTTCACAGACTCATAACTTTCATATTAAAACTATCCTGACCCATTTGCCTTACCACCAGAATCCACAGGACCACAGAATATACTTTGGGGGAAGAAATTAGGACTGTTAGGGGATCTGTTGGGTCACAGGCAGAGAAGAAAGCATCTTACAAAAGCAGGAGCAGAAACAGGACATGGTGTATGCTCTGAGGTATGGAAGGGTGGGTACAGGGTGGGCAGCAGCCCAAAGCATGCATGAATACATGGCCACTCCAAGCAGAGTTCTGGATGTTTCTCAGTTATACCACTTGGAATTTGATCAGCCAAATTATTCATTTACATTTAAAAGCATACTTTAAAAAATACACAAATACGTCTTTGCAGATTATAGAACTGTGGTTATTTCAAATTAGTAGAAATTTGTGTCTTCAGATTACTTTCTTCTCAAAATTGACCTGACATGAGCAACATTATGAAAATGGTGTTTTAATTGAGGGAGGAGATAGTAGGTATTCTAGGTTAACAAAGCATTCTGAGAATAGGGCAGGTAGTCCCTGAACAAGTTACCTGTTGTCAGAAGTTAAGAAAGGGAGGTGGGAAGATAGAAAAAATAAAGCTTCCCTACTGCAAGTATTTTCAGGTATTAGTGCTAAAAAAGAGTTTTCTGATCTTCATGGTCCTTCGCTCCTAGGACCCAGAGCGCATAATACTGCAGTGGTACTATATACAGTTCAGTTACAAGATGGGTAGATAACTTCATGTCAACCTGTGAATCAAGCTACCATCAAAGCATTGTTGAGATCATAAAATGTAATGGGGACTCAACGTGCTTGTCCTAACAAACTGTTACAACATGATGCACGGAAGTCAGGGACCCTTTTGTGAGCTGTTAGTTTCTGTAGTCTAAATTTCTTTGATGGCAAATTTGGTTATCTGTAGCAGTCATTTCTGTATGTTGGAGGTGAACCAACGTGCACATTTCACAGACTGCCTTACCTGCCCTGCTTTGGCATTTTCACACACAAAAGCTTCATAGAATCTGGGGAATTCTGGAGCATTGTCATTCACATCTAAGACTTTGATTGTGACGGAAACACTTCCAACCTGGGAAGGATTGTCTAAAGAGAACACAGAGAAAACCAAAAGGTGAGGGTTCAGTAGTACAAGAAAGCAGCTCTTTGCTGGAAAAGGTATTTACCTTGTCAGTTTGGTTTTTTAAAGGAATGGATAAAGAACTTGGAAATGGCGAGAGAAACATAGGATGCGTGTGCTGCCTAGTAAGAGTGCGGTCAGAACACAAGATGCGTGGGCGGACTGCTTTGTGTGTCTGAAGGAGTGTGTGATGTCAGGAGGATGAAGAGAAGAGTAGGACTCTGAGGCGGGTGGTGGGGGGCAGGTATCATACAATGCAGCTTAAAAAGGTTTGAATCTCTCACTTGGCTCACGCTTCAGTTTCTGAAATTAAAGACAGGTCAGTTCCGTATTCTGGGCTTGAAAACAGCCCATTTCTGACTGGATGCCTACTGCGTGGCATTGCTTGGCTTTATTCTTGTGGAATAATCAGTTCTTTGAATTATATTTCAGAAGGTTTCAAGTTATTCCTGGGAATACAGATAACACTGCACATTTATTTCTGCTTAGGGACTAAGGGGTTATTATAGGATCAAACACACACCAAATCTATATCTTTGGCTGGGGCAGGAGAAGTTATTCATAGTCACTCATGGGGAAATGTGTCTTTTGGTCTGTCTTTTGCTTGGCATTGCCACACAAGGACAATTTCACAGCCCCAGGAGTGCCCCTCCTGTCCTTTTTTGTTTTGGCCACGTCCCAAGAAGATAAAATAGAAATTAACAGATTATTCTTAGTAAATAATTTTATAAAATCTCAGAATGTCTTATTCTTCTGATTTTTTTTTCTTTTCTTTCCCCAAAATATCTATGCTCTCCTGTGTTATCCACTTAAATATTTCTGTTGCCTGGTTATCAAAAGTACTGACCTATTTAAATTTTTTTTTCCATTATAACCGTGGTACTAGTTTATGGAAGGAATAATGAAAATCCCCCAGATTTTCAGGGTACATATGATCTCTAATCCTACCCCCAGAGATATCCATTATATAATATATGTAATATTATATGTGTCCAAAAATATGGAGAGACACACACACATACACTGCAATTAAGCAAAATTAAAAAGTTGGATTTAAAACTTTTAGGGCAATATTGTCCTGTGTCATTGAAATATACTTGAAAACATGTATATTAATATTTGTTTGATAGTCTCATTTTATTGTACGGTTGTACCACAGTTTACTTAGACCCCTATTATTAGATTTTTAGGTAATTCCCATTTTTTCCCCTATGTTAAAATAACACTGCAGGAGACATTTTGGTACATGGATCTTTGTTGATATCTATGATTATTTCCTTAAGATAGTTATTAGAAGTAGAACTCTTGGGAAAAAGACTATGAATATTTTGGAGAATCTTAATACAAAAGCTTAATTGCCTAATTGCCCCCCTCTCCCTGAATGATTGTACATAGTTCTGCCAGTACATTAGGGTCTGCATTTCCCTGAAACTTTACCATCACTAAGTGTTATGAAAAAAAATTGAATGTAGTAGTAAATAATCTAATTTTTGTAAAGTTTGTAATAAATATGCTAATCTAGTTTTTAGTAGTTTTTCATTCTATTTTTATGTTCATAAATCTGCTTTTTAGTGTTAGATGTCTCAAAATTTTGTATCCATGTTTCTGTGTATGTATGTGTGTGGTAGGGGTGATATGTTGTAAATGTTTTCTTTCATCTGGTAATAATATCTTATACTGAAGGGGTTCAGGACAGCTCCCCCCACCCCCAAGTGCCACTTTGGCATGTGGATTATTCTGAGCTGAAGGCACTTGAGGCCCTGAGGGTTCAAGAGAAACTTTTGTCACTCCCTTAACCCACAGAGAAAAATCTAAATTGAGTTTTTTTTCCCCCAGAATAAAGGTTATTAACAGATAAATTTTATCTGAGTGACCTATCTGTACAGTAGGGCAAACCTCTGATTACCAAATATCTGCTCTTATCGTCCTATGAAATGCATTCCTTTCCTTTGGAATCCTAAACTCCTACTCCCTTCTTCATAGTTCACAATGACATATATACCTCATTTTGTCTGTCTTTGTAATTTTTATGTCTGTGTGCATTCCTCATATGTATGCATGTTAAATTTGATTTTCTTTTGTTAATCTGTCTCATGTCAGTTTGATTCTTAGTCCAGCTAGAAGGACCCTTGAAGGGGACAGGAATTCTTGGCTCCCTGACAATACTATTTGTGCATTCCCAAGCTTATTAAAGATTGAAAACCTCTTAGATTTCTCAGGAATTGTCCCTTTCCTCAGATAAAAGTCTAGCTCCTTGATTTAAGGGTGCTATTTTTGGTACTGCTTTTGCATAGTGTTTTTTTTTTTTTTTTTTTTTAATCTCTAGCACAGAACTAGGTATATAGGAGATAGTAAGTATTTGAACTGAATGCATTCACTCACTTGCATAAACCATAATTTCTTCCTGTAAAGAATATAACAAGCTCTAGAAGCTTTCACATTCTACAATGCTTATATTTTGTCATGTTATGGAGACCAGTTTATTGTGTTACTTACTCATTTCCATAGCAAGGACAGTGATATTATGCCAAGAAAACTCCTCCCGATCAAGGGGTCTTGCAGTCATTAGGGCACCTGTTGTAATGTCAACATAGAAGAATCTTCCAGGGTCACTGCTTCTGTCAATGGAATATCTGCAAAAACACAGATTAAATACACTGTTTTATTTGAATAAATATACTATAGCATATTACTTGAGAGAACTGAGTGCATACTATGTGAAATATGGCTCAACTAGTTCTGAGTTGTAGACACTTGGAAGACTGCATTTGCTGTTTTATCATGTCCAGAAACAGTCCTCCACCAAAACCCCCTTAAAAACATAACCAACGACAAACTATTACTGCTTGAATTTCCACATTCATAAAATGAAATAAAACAGGGTGTCAAAGCCTTAGGGCAGTTTTAGCCAATTAAAGATCAATTTCAGCTATTTAAAGCTTAATACTGCCCTAAGGCTTTTGGGACATTCTGAGAATCAACCCCTGCATGTCTTAGTTCAAAACAAATTTTATTCATATAAGTTTTGAAATGCTAGATTGGAACTGGAAAAGGTATAGTTCAGTAGTTCCAGTCCCTGTAATTAGTATCACCTATTGAGAAGGGATTTCCATGAGGTCCTTTATAAACATGCTAATGACTGACCTGCTGGCAAACACAGTAGTAAGTCCTTATCTGTGGAATATTTTCAGCAGGATGAACCAGGTTTGACTACATTGCTTAATGTAAATAAACCTGGAATTTATCAATTTATGGGGCACAGCTTGCTGGAAAATATCATGTGAGCTATGTAATTAATGGGGTATAAAAAGCAGATGTTCCATAACCAAAATGGCTTCTTTTTTGTTCGGACAGTGCACTTCATTGCTTATATCTTTCATGTTCGGTATGGACCAACATGCATCCTTACACAGGAAAAGAAGGATATTTACCTCACGGTTTCAGACCTCTCCAAGGACAGACTGCTTGCCTCATATTTTGCTGTTGTCTCTATCCTTCGAGTCATTATTTATTTTGGGTACTAGGTAAGAGCCACAGTTCCTGCTGAACCTGATTTGGCAATCTGACTCTCTGTGTTCTCTCACCTGGTCCCCATTTTGGGAGATTCAGTAAGTGTGGAGGGAGATTCAGGCATCTGTATATTTAAAATCTTCCATGATATATAGCCATGATTGAGAATCAGTCTTTTTTTTTTTTTTTTAAAGATTTTATTTGTCAGAGAGAGCATGAGCGCACACACAAGCAGGGGGAGCAGAGGCTGAGCAGGGAGCCCGATGCGGGGCTTGATCCCAGGACCCTGGGATCATGACCTGAGCCGAAGGCAGATGCTTAATTGACTGAGCCACCCACGTGTCCCTTGAGAACCACTCTTGAGAATCTGTGTAGTCCTTGGTAACAGCCAGTAATTATAATAGGTGCCACTTATGGAATACCAGATATTTTATAGCTTCTTTTTAAATTTTTATAAAAATTCTAGAAGGTAGGTGTTACCTCAGTTAGCAGAAAAGAAAACTAAGAGAAGTTACTTTCATACAGTTAAACAGCTAATAATTTGCAGAGGTAATATAAAACTACTGTTCAAAATTCTATTTAAAGTTGCCAGTGATTGCAACTGTGTCTTAAAGTTGTTGAAACTAGGAAACTGCCATTTTGATGGGAGTAAGAAGTTTCTTTAGTGCATTATTTTTCAAATTGCAGGTTAGTGAAATCAATAGGCTGGTTATGACTAGTGTTGAAATAAAATGAAATAGAACATATGCATGCCAGACTGTCACATGCAATAAGGGTAAATATTGATGGTACAACTTTTGTTTCAAATAGGTACAGGTGTGTAGGTATATATACATCCATCCATCCATACACACACACATACATAGTATATGCATGTGTATGTATTATTTGGTAAAATATTTGTTCCAGATATGTAGTTTTTTCCTGTAGGGATTCTGGTTGGCTGTTCAGAGAGGAATTAAAGGAAAAAGTGATCACTAAGGGCTGGAGAAATGGAATCATTTCAGTTATAATTCTCCAAGAGTTGTGAAATTTAAGGAAGTACATTAATGCTTTTCTCTGTGACCCTATTTAATGAATACTTACTGTAGCCAGGCACTGCTTCATACACCTTACATATATTGGTTCATTTATTCCTTACAGTATCCCTAGGAGGGTAGGTACTGTTATCTTGGTTTTATAGGTGAGGACACTGAGGCCTGGATTGGTTAAGTCACTGTCCCAAGATTGGAATCAAGCCTAAGCAGTTTGGGTTTAGGTTCCTGCTCCTAACTGCCACTCCATGCTGCCTTATTGCGCACGGAATGTATGCAACTGTTGAAGGAAACAAAGCCTTATCTCTTCTTGAAATAGATGAAGCCATGATGGCAAACCATTGACTTCTTAGTAAAGAACAAACACATGCCTACAAAGTTCATTTAAAATTAATTGGAGCATTTTTTTTCTAGGTATAATTAGTGATTTAGTTTTGAAGTTCACTGGCTATTTTAAGAGTTGAATTTGTCTTTGGGAAAAAATGCAGTCTTTTCTTTCAGCCAGCCATTCAGCCCATGGAGCCATAACCCCGATGGCAGCTCTCCAAGCTATAGGCATAGTGCCGGGGGGAGAGGCAGCCCGCAGCCTCTATGATGAACCAGCTTTCCACACTCAGACCTACAGTGCCATAGCAAATGTCGCAGATGGTATGGGAGATGGGGTGATAGAAATAACTAGCCGGCAGAGCCCATGACAGTACTGCCTGGTGCCACAGTGAGAGGAAACGCTGCACGCTTGCCTCCGAGAAGCTGTCCTCAGCAAGTGGAGTCCCCTTCTGATTTCCCAAATCAGAAGTTCCTGAATTGAGGCAGTCACGGCATTCACCACTCTGAATGAGACACGGGGCCAGTTCTCAGGAGGCAGGAGAACAAATTAAAGGTGTAGATACAGATGGAAAATGAGGAAATTGGGACACACTAGTGAATTATGTAGGTGGTTTTCCTTTCTCTAACCATAATATTCTCACCTATTATGGGAAGAATAGGCATGATATGCACATACAAAACTGCCTTCAGGGAACGATAGCTAGTGTTTGTTGGGCTCCCTGCTTACTTGCTTGGCTGAGGACATACTCTGAATTTGGGAGCGATTTGAAGGTAGGGCGTCATGGGCAGGCTTGCTAAATCCACACACATACACTCTAGGAAGGCACAGGAAAGCAGGCTGTTTCCATACCAGCAGAAGCCTATTTCATTTGCCAAATGGTTTAGTTTCCTGCTTGCCAGAAGTGCCTTGGGCATTTATTAAAAATTTAGGAGATCCTAAATTGTTTAGGAGATACTACACATCGTATTTTTCATGTATATGTAACTAAATCTGGAGATTTAGTTTTGGGATTTACTAGTAAATCATGACCAGCTTATATGCCTGAACATGCCATAAAGTTTCTAGAAAGGAGATGATGAAAGTCCTTATAATCTTTTTAAAAAGTTAAATGGCCTTTTATCCATAACATCTTAACTTCAGGTGATATATTGATTTTGGGGCAATTTAATATGTGTGTTTTCTTTTTAGGAATATAAATCTCACTTATTTCTAATAAAAATGCAGAAGATGAATTAGATAGCCAAGCATCATGTAACTTGCAGATTATTTTAAAAGAAAATAACTTTTATAGGAAAAATAAGGATAAAATGAGCAATTTGGGGAAAGATAACATAGGACAGTAATTTCCAAATGGGTTTATTAAATGATAGCCAAGGATTTGCCCTTTATGTGCTTTTCCCTGTGAGAATCCAGGACTCCTGATGTTCTACTTGAGTCTAGGGACCATTCTTCATTCCTGTCAGACAGTACAAAGAGTCAGGAACCCTCTATCTTGGCAATATGAATTCTCCTTTGCAACCAAAAGGCAGAGGGAGAATTATCCCCAGGTCTGGTAAGTGGAATTCTTTGCCCCCTCTGTCTGAATGCTTATCTTATTATCTCCAGGCCTGTGGCTGTCACCCTGTTCTTGCCAGTTTCTCTCTCAGGACCTAGAGTTCTGCCCCAGGATAAGCAAGGGGACCTTGCTCCCTGCCTCTGGACTGTTCACTGGTGGATTCCTCCTGACTGGGCTCTATTGGAATAGAAAGCCTCTCTATTGTGTACCTCCCTGATGCTGGCAACTGATGATTTTCAAAGGCCAGGCATCTGAAGCAGCATTTTCTGTTAGCCAGACAGGATTCTTTAATTTTGTGTACCTCATTTTGCTCCATGGCAAGAGTGGATGTGGGCCTGTTGGTGTTTTGCTTTTCATTTCGGCATCTGTTTTGAGATAATTAATGACTTTAGTCTTGAATACTGCACATACACTCTAGGGGCGTGTGTGTGTGTGTGTGTGTGTGTGTGTGTGTGGTGTGTGTGTGTGTGTGTGTGTGTGTGTGGTGTGTGTGTGTGTTTTCTGACTGCAGTCTCTTTTGCTTGTCATTTAGCAGTGTGACTCCTAACAACTGTATTTCCAGTGCTTACCATGTGGAAGTCCAGATTCAGAATCGGGAAAGAAGATGTAGAAGTATCCACTGGATATTTGATTGACTATTTTAGAAATGGTCTCTAATTTTTTCAAGCTTATGCCTGTTTTATTTCTCTCCCTCCATAAAATTTTCCCCACAGTATCTTTTCCAACATGAACAGATTAGCTAATTGATCAGAAGATACATATATTTTTTTCTTGGCTTCTGAAAATATGAATTTATAGAATCTGTTTCATTTATGTTATGGTTGTTTTGGGGATAATATGGTTTCGCTTCTTCCCTCCTATTATACATTTGAAAAGCTTAAGGTTGAAATATCATTTCTATAAAGTTGGTATAATTCATACTAGAAAGATCAGTTGACTTCTAAAAATCAAATATCAGAATTCAAACACAATCATTTTAGCCATTTTAATGCCTTCAAATGTGAAATGTTTACTAGTTGGTTAGATGAAGCAGATTTCCCCCAGTATAGTTATTCTCAGGAGAGAAGCATCCTTGTTAAACTGAAAAAGCACATTTTCATTAAATGCAAACACTAGGTGAGGGAAGTACCTGTTGATGGGAAAGGCATTTGATAAATTGGGGTGCATTTAAAATGTGTTATATGCACTAAAGCCCCAGATCCATTTTGCCATGTGACTTTCACCAATTAATGTGACAGATGGCCTCAAACAGCCTTGGAATCCTGATCTTTTGTGTCAAGCTTCAGAGGCTTGGCAGTTGCTCTAGAAGGTTGAGGTGTCAACCTGTCCACCAGCTGTTTGCACTTTGGTTCTAGAGTTGAGGGGAGGAAATGGCCATGGCTATAAGAGCAGCTCTCCTCCCTGCCTTGATGGGGAAGCATCTTGATTGGAATCTTTAAGTTCAAAACACACTTTGGAGAGACTGATATGTAGGCTTGAAATAGAAAGCCCTATCAGGCCATTCTACATGGCATCGAAGCCATTGACAGCAGGAGTAGTTTCCATGTTCTTTTGTAGTATATGGAAATATATATAGTAGAAAAATCAAAGGTTCATAAAAATTGAAAGAATGTGCATTGATCACTTTTGTATTCATCACTGAGATTTGACTTTTTTTTTTTTTTTTTTTTTTTAAGTAGGCTTCATGCCCAGCATGGAGCCCACTGTGGGTCTTGAACTCACAGCACTGAGATCAAGACCTGAGCTGAGACCAAAAGTCAGACGCTTAACTGACTGAGCTACCCAGGTACCCCAAGATTTGACAGTTTTTAACTTTTTGGTGTCATGTGTCTGTCTATGCTTTATCTGAATTGGTAGTTGTCAACTGGGGATGATTTTGATCCCCCCATCCCTTCCTCCTCCTGGGACATTTGGCAATATGTGGGACACTTTAAGTTGTTACAACTCAGGGTGCTACTGACATTTAGTGGGTTGAGGCCAGAGATGCTGTTAAACATTGTACAATGCACAGGACAGCCTGTCACAATAAAGAATCCATCCCCAAAATGTCAATAGGGCTATGATTGAGAACTAAGGTAGGGGTGTGTGTGTGTGTGTGTGTGCGCGCGCGCGCATATGCGCACGTGTGTGTTTTTTCGCTAAACAAATTGACAGTGAGTTGCAGACATAATGATAACTTTACTTCTAAATAACGTGAAAAGGCCATCTTATTTAAACAAGAAGAACTGAAGAGGAGAGTCTTCAGAGAGGGAAGAAGCAAAGGGAAAAAGTGCTAGAAAATTAGATACCAGGGAAGGGAAGGTTCTAAGGTGTAAGAAAGGTGAAATCTGTGGAAAAACCTGATTGAGTTGTTGGTCACATCTGGGTCCTTGGCAGAAATGATCTGTATGGTTGTTCCAATCGCCACATCCTCAGGAACCTCCACAAAATAAAAGCCCGGCTCAAATATGGGGGGCTCATCCACATCTTCCACACTGATGTGCACTGTTGTTGTGTCCTGAAATGGGCCTAGGTTCAGAAAACGCATCTCTAGGTGAGGATTGGCTCCTTCCACTTTCAAGGTGTAACTTTTCTTGCTTTCAAAACTCAGGGGCTGAAAAGTAATGACAGGAAAATTGATTAGCAATGAGCATATATGTCAAGGTTTTAAAGGATCGCCAATATTGATGGCTAGGGGGTACACTTCCAACTTCATTAAAATGGTGGAAAAGAGGCAAAGGGAAAAGCAAGGGGAATTTTTCCTTTGTTCGTAGTTCTTGGTCTTAAGGTCATTTTCAACAAATGGGGTAAAGAAAGTAAGGAAGATCTGGACACTTCAGAGAGGGTGAAGGCAGCAAGTGTACTGATCAGGAAATCCGCTGTTACTCTGGGCAGGCTGTACTTTAACGTGCCTACTCTTCAATCAACCTGGTCCCCTTATCTTTAAAGCTGCTTGTTTATCTGAAAAAATGTCATGAGAACTAGGAGTTTCAGAATATCCATATAACTGAGGCCTTGTCTTTTCCATTTTCTTCTTTTAAAAAAAATTTTTTAGATTTTGTTTATTCATTTGAGGGAGAGAGAGAGAGACAGAGAAGCAGGGGGAGAGGCAGAAGCCGACTCCCCACTGAGCTGGGATCCGACATGGGGCTCGATCCCAGGACCTGGAAATCATGACCTAAGCCAAAGGCAGATGCTTAACCATCTGAGCCACCTAGGCACCCCCCCAAAAATTCTTCAGTACAAAGGCAATAGTCATTTTTTTTTTCTTCAAGAAACTACCATAAGCACCTTACAAGGGTTCTCAGAATACTGTGTCAGATCAATGTTTGTGTATTAAGTTTACCATAGATGCTGTCCTTTAAAAATCTCTTTTAAAGACCTAATCCAATGCCTCATTTTATAGTTGAAGAGACTGAGACAGAAGGCTCGGAATACTGGGTGAAGCAGACATGGTTACATAGTGTTAAAGAAGAAATGCTCATCTAGATTTTTAAATTCCTCATTCAGAGGTCATCTACAAATCTTTAACTTTTTCTAGTAAAATTCCGTGTCATACATAAAATTTTGTGGTTGCTCCTTTTTTTTTTAAATCTATTCCTACCTTAAAAATGTTTTATGCCAAAATAAATACAACATTTTAGGGTAGAAAGTGAACTTGAATGGTATCTCTTAAGAACAATCCATTTATTTTTTTAAGCTGACAAAATGTCTAAGTGTTTTGAGCAACAGTTACCTCAACATCATCAATAATAAAAAAAAATCATGGAAAGTTAGTCCTTTAAGATAATTATAGTGGATAGCAAAGCAGTTACTAAAGCTTAAAAGTCACATATCTACTTGGTAGTGACTTAAATTTTTCTAACTAAATATTCACTGGTGCTTTTTTTCATAAAATATGCTGAATGTCAGCACATTTTATGTTAGAAAGAGGCATGTTTCCATTTAATAAACTGCTTTGCTTTTGAGAAAAACAGCAGTAGAAGTTGCTTTAACTAAATTAGGTATTTTCAAATCTAACAAAGTGTTTTGTGTTGTTGCTATTTGGTTATTACTTGTTTTGCATGGTTAGACCCTACATTGTATTCCTTGTTTTGTGGAGTCAGCCATTCCCATTTAAACTAAGCAGCCATTTTACCAGCTTGACTGTCTCCCTAGTTTTTAGTCAAAAGGCAAGGTTTTAGGGGTGCCTAGCTGGCTCAGACGGTAGAGCATGTGACTCTTAGTCTCAGGATTCTGAGTTTGAGCCCCACATTGGGTGTAGAGATTACTTACAAAAATAAATTAAAAAATAATTTTAAAAAGCAATTTTTAGTAACAGGGAAGTCTGCCACTCAGATTATGATACTCTTGAAGGAATAGCTTTACCAATTTATTTTATTTATACTTACTCTCTGAATCTAGACATTCACTGTGTCCTGGTAAATTACATAATGTTTTCTTGAAATTTTTCCTTAAATATGGGTAACCCAAAGTGGGCACTATTGTTTATGTTAGGTTTGAGCTAGGTAAAGTTTGTTTTCCCCTTAATTTTAAGTCTTTTTTCTAATTTGGTGTAAATTTTGTATTTTTTTTTTAATTAAGGTATAATTTACATTAAAATTCATCTTTTTTAGTATAAAGTTTTGAAAGTTTTGACAGATTATATAGTCATGTTTCCACCATGATAAGATATAGAACAGTTCTATCACTGCCATTACCCCTTGCCCTGTGCCCCTTTGTGGTCAACCCCTCCCCACTGGCAACCACTGATCTATGCTCTGCCCGATTATAAGAATGTCATATAAATGGAACCATTCAGTATATACTTTTACAAATCTGTTTTTTTACTTGGCATGATGCATTTGAAATTCATCCATGTTGTTTTGTGAATGAATAGTTTGTCCTTTTTTATTGCCAAGTACTATTTATCGTATGGGTGTACCACAGTTTATTTATCCATTCTCTACTAGAGATACATTTGGGTTGTTTCCAGTTTCTGATGGTTATGAATAAAGCTGCCATGAACATTTGCATACAGGTTTTTCTGTGAACATAGATTTTTATTTAACTTGGATAAAAACCTAGGAATGGGATTGCAGGATTGTATTGTTAAGTATATTTTTAACTTTATAAAAAACTTCCAAACCAATTTTTAAAGTGGTTATACCACTTTGCATTCCCACCGGGAATGTATGAAAGTTCTAGTTGTTTAACATTCTTGTCATTATTTGATTTCATCAGTTTTTCTGATTTTAGCTGTCCTAGTGGGTATGAAGTAGTATCTCATTGTGGTTTTGATTTGCATTTCCCTAATGCCAAATGATGTTTAGCATTTTTATGTATCTTCTTGAGGAGTTGGTTACATGTTCTGTATTCGAGTCCTTTATCAGACATGTGTTTGCAAATATTTATTCCCAATCTGTGATTTGTTTTAACAGTGCTTTTGAAGAGAAGAAACTCTTAATTTTGGTGAAATCGTATTTATCACTTTCTTATTGGGATTTTGGTGTCATATCTAAGAAATCTTTGCCTAGTAACGGTCACAAAGATTTTCTTTCATGTTTTCTTCTAGAAATTTTATGGTTTTAGTTTATTACATTTAGGTAGGTAGATGATCCATTTTGAACTTATTTTTATAGTGAGGTATGAAGTGGTTTTTTCCACATATGGATATCCAGTTATTCCAACACTATCTGTTGGAGAGACTAAAATGAGTTTTTAATTATTAAAATTTTTTTAAAAATAAGTTACCTAGTGATGATTACATTAAGATTATTGTCTCTCTCACTTAAATAATTTTATTATTTAAAATTGAAAGAAGACATTGTCCTTAATACTCTAAGCTTTAAGTTGCTCACAAATGAAATATGAGTTTAACTTTTCTCTCATGAAAAGTTTTTATACTTATTTTTTAAAATCAAAGAATTATTTCCATAGTCATAATAGTAAATCCAAGAATAGTAATCTCAAAACCTAAGTTCCAAGTTCAAGAAATTTCCTAGAGTTAGAGCACATAATAATGAAGAGGCATTATAGCCTTGAAAATTGAGTCACAAAAATTGTGGCACAAAATAGTAATGCAGCTTTTTTAGGCAGGATTAATTATTCCTTCCTCTGTTCCCATAGCACTTTGTCATACTTACATTATGGTTCTTTTTTATTTTGTTTTACAAATGTTTCTTTGTTTGTTGGTCCCTTTCACAGACTCAAGGGCAAAGGCTATGAATTAGATTTTTATTTCCCAGTGCCTAGCAAGGGTCTAAAACCCAAAAGGCCGCAAAAAAATGTTACATTGAGTAGCGCAAAAAAGCTTTTCAGTGCAAGTATTAACAAGTACTGGTTAGGTGATAATATATACAGATTTTATGTTACAGTATTTCAGTGATTCTAAGGTGTGCATCTTTTCGTATTTTGACATTTTGGAAATAGGGTTGCTTCTCCAATTGATGGCATCTTACAATTGCTTTACGCCCAGTGGGAGACAGGATGCACGCGTTTCAGTTGAGTTCTGCACGTTGTGGATACTACATGTGTTGAACTTCATTGCCTTCTAAACTGTCTTCAGAAAGATTGTACTATGATACGACCTTGAAACAAGAATTGTTATATGGGCAGAATGGCATGGAAACAACAGCAGGGAGTAAATCTGGTATTAGTGAAGCACATATGTCTGTGTCAGCAAGAGCTTTTTCAAAAACTATAAACTAAGGAAGAAGAAGGCATTGTATCAATTAAATTGCAAGAGTTTTTTTTTTTCTTTTTTAAGGTAGTATCTAAAACAGTGATGTAATTTACATTTCATGGGCATCTTAGATTTGATGAAATATAGAAGTGTTGCTCTGTGGACTATCTAAGAGGAAAATGGAGTCAAAACAGTTGCTTTTATTGTATGCTGGGAGATGGAAGACATGCTGAAGACTGGAATATGGCATAACAGCATGCTCATCTAGAATAAAGAGCAATCTGCAAAATATGTATTTCAAGTTATCTTTCAAGCATTTGACTTAAGAGACTGAAAATCAATTGATTGATTACTTAAAAGCCAAAAAGACTCAAGGTACTGGGTAGTAATCAGTGTGGTTTTATGAAGACCCAATTCTATCAATTTAACTTAATTTTTCTTTTTGAAAAAGCATGTGCTTTTTAGACAAATAATAGGGCTTAGGGAAATAAATCAAAAACAGAACTTCTGTTTCAATTTTATATGACATTATTAATGACAAAGTAGAAGATGGGTGTGGATCAGGCATCTGAGTGAATGTTGTTCCAAAAGTACAGACTGAGCAGTCAATAGCCTCTAAAGTATTTATTATATTTGACTTGTCCATCTACCCAACTTATTGACCTCTTTTTTAATTCCATTTTTTTTTTTTTTTTAAAGATTTTATTTATTTATTTGAGAGAGAGAGAATGAGAGAGAACACATGAGAGGAGGGAGGGTCAGAGGGAGAAGCAGACTCCCTGCCGAGCAGGGAGCCCGATGCGGGACTCGATCCAGGGACTCCAGGATCATGACCTGAGCCGAAGGCAGTCGCTTAACCAACTGAGCCACCCAGGCGCCCTAATTCCATTTTCTATCACCTCCTAAGTTCAGAAGAGAAATCCAGATGACCTTGGCCAAACTGATGTCTGTTTTGATTAAACATGGATATAGTTTTAGTAATGACAATGAAAGACAGCGTTGTATCTTATGAGGTTTAATCTTTTCTCCACATAAGGGAGCTGGAGAAAACAGCATTTTGAAGTTCCTTTCAGATACAAAATTATAATGGTTAATATTTTAAAAAAATGAATGGCTTGTAATAAGGTATAAGCTATATTCTAATAATCTGACATAAATTAAAATTATTTAGCATTATCTTGTATATTAAGATACAGAATAACATTTAAAATATATTGAGAATCCCAAAAACTCTTTTTCTGATTGCTTAATTGTTTTAAAGAAAATTTTTGCATTAAAGAATCAGTAATTATCTGAAGCTTTGAGCATTTATCTTGTTTACAGTTAAGGCATACCACATAGTAGGGGAATGTTCTTAATCCTATGTCATATACCAAATTTGTATTATTATTTCCAGTCATCTTTTATATTTCTAACATGTTATTAACTCTAAAGGGATGAGAATAAAATAAAAAACTGTAATATTTAAATTATATTCAGATTTATTTGATGATTGTGAAGTTAATATCAGCATTTTACACTGTTTTGAGGTCATTGGGTGCTGGTTGTAAAGATTTTGGGTTGGTGGAATGCTGAATATATCTGTTCTTTTGCTGTATGTGTATATTGCTTAAGTGAATACAGGACAAATATGTGAACTCTTCCCTTCTAAAGTAGTGTTAATTCAACTCTGTGGAACAGCATATAGTAAAGTTGTTATTAAACACATTAACTTGTGCCCCATTCTAAGTTATGACCGTTGCTTTCATCAAGGTCATTAATGGTCTCCGTATTTCTAAAGTCTGCGGTCAGTTTTCAGTGTTCTTACATGAATTTCAGTAGCCTTTGTCTTTCCCTTCTCCTGGAGATGGTTTTTCATGCCTTCCAGAACACCACACTCCCTTGATTTTCTTCCTGTTTCCCTGATCTCTCCTTAGTCTCCTTGCTTATCTTTGCTCTTCTCTCTGACCTCTTCATGTTGGGGTGCTGCGGGGCTCATGTCACTAGCATCTTCATCTATGCTCAAGCCCTTGGAATGTCATTTTCTTGTATTTGCTTTAAGTACCATTTATATGCTTGTGATTCCCAAATTTGTATTTCTAGCTCAGAACTCTTCTCCAACTCCACACTCCTATAACCAGCAGCTACTACACATCTCTACTTGGGTAACATGTCCAGAACTTAATCCCAATATTTGCCACCACCTGCCACCTTTTCTACCTGCAGACTCCCCCGTCTCAGAGGCAGCTCTGTTCTTGTTGCTCATTTGACTTCTGTCTTTCTTTCATGTCCTCATCCAGTCTGTTAGGAAATCCTCTTGACTCTACTTTCAAAATATATCTGGGTTCTGTTTGCTTCTCACTGTCTCCATTCCTACTACCCTAGGCCAGGCTACCATCATCTACCTAGATTATTGCAATAGTGTCTCAGCTGGTGTGCCTGTTCCCATCCTTGCTCCCCTTTTATGGTCTTTTCTCAACACAGCCGACAGAGTAATTATTTTATAATGAAAGTCCAGTTATGCCATGTATGTTTTATTTTTTATTTATTTTTTAAAGATTTATTTATTTATTTTATGGAGAGAGTGCAAGAGCATGAGTGGGGGGAGGGGCAGGGGGAGAGGGAGAGAAACAGACTCCCTGCTGAGTGTGGAGCCCAATATGGGGCTTAATCTTACGACCTTGAGATCATGACCTGAGCCCACATCAAGAGCTGGACGCTTAACTGACTGAGCCAGCCAGGTGCCCCATATCATACATGGTTTAAAGCCCTCCAGTAAATGCTCCCTGCTTTATTGAGAGGAAGAAGTACTTAGAGCAGCCTCTTAAGGTCCTATGCAGTTTGGCTCCTTTGTTACTTTTCTGACTTTTTTCATCTATTGGTCTTCCCCTCCAACTCAGCCTTATCAAACCCTTTGCTGCTTTTGAAACAAACTAGGCAGAGACCCGTCTCTGGGCCTTGGCTCCGGTTGTCCCTTTGCCTGGAACACTTTTCCGCAGTCACCATGCCCATTCCCTTGTCTCCAGGGCTGCATGTGCAGTTCTCACTGGAAGTCATTTGTAAGGCACCTCCTGGGGTTGTGCACTGTCAGCCTGCCCAGCTCTGTGCTGTGACTCCCCACGTTAAATCTTTGTATAAATGTCACTTCTTTGTGAAGCCAATCCCAAGCACCCAGTTTAAAATTCGAAGTCATGTTGGCTTTTCTGATATCACTTTTGTTCTGTTTTACCCCTCCCCACCATAGCACTTACCACTTTCTAGTATATTACTTTGTTGATTTACTTGCTATTTTGATTGTCTTCTTCCCTTTATTAGAATGTAGGCTCCATGAAGGCAGATATTTTTGGTTATTTTATTTACTCTGTACATTAAATGCCTAGAATAATACCTGGCACATAGGGAGAAGCTCAACAAATATTTGTTGAATAAATAATTTAAGATACCTTGGGTTTTTAGATGTATTTAAAATGGAGGAGAAAGAAGATTAAATCAATGAGTTTTTAAATTTCATCACATATATTTACTAGGATATTAAAACTTCAATTTTTTAAGGTTTTATCTTCCACCCCAATATATCCATATGTGCTTTATGCTACAGAAAAATTTGATAGCTTACATTCAGAAAACTTGGTAATTTATGAAGCAAAGGAGTTGCAAGTGATAATACCACTCAGCAGCTATGTTTGACAAAGCTTTTCCAAGTCTAATTAGCATCTATGAGATCTTCTAGTAGCAATTAAAAAATCTCTGTGTGTTATTTATTGATTCATAAATAATATCATAGCTTGGTTTATTGTTATTTATGGTACACTAATAGTAAAAAATGAACGTTATTCAACTGAAAATATTGATCAACTCATTAACATCATTAGTGAATTAAACTACAATAATTTTTTTTAGTGCTTAAGTAGTGAGCTAGGAGAAAGGACATATTTATAATATATTTTTATCATGACATGGTACCCTCTCTGTAAAATGATCACACAGCCAGTGTTTACATGTAAGCAAAAGGAGTAAGAGGTTTTTTTTTTTTAAGAAGTGGAAAGAATGTTTATCAAAGGATTTGAAGCAATATGTATTAATAGCCCAACAGCCCTTACTAACATCTCATATATATTCAAAGCCTCCATTAACATGATTTGGAAAGAGGAGTTGGATTACCTTCTTCACAGTTATGATGCCAACTTGGAAATTGGGATCTGTGTTAATGTCAAAGGCATCTGCACCATCTCCATCCACAATGGTGTATTTCATCTCTGCATTGATTCCTTCGTCCAAGTCCTTGGCAAACACTCTGCCCACAGTGGAGCTAACTGGAGCTGATTCCAGCACACTCATCTGATAATGTTCTGTGAAGAAAGGTCAGAAACATGCATTCTTGTAATCTGTTGCTATAAAAAATGCCTTGGCAGTATAATCATATCATATCAGGCATGCTGGAAAAGATGTCTTTCTCTTGCTTGGTTCAAGAATTAAAACTTGAGTTTTACAGAAGAAAAACTGAGATCCAAAGAGGCTGAGCCGACAGTAGGTTGT
Source organism: Phoca vitulina (assembly GCF_004348235.1). NCBI lineage: Eukaryota > Metazoa > Chordata > Mammalia > Carnivora > Phocidae > Phoca > Phoca vitulina. Next base: position 14,579,318 of record NW_022589730.1, read on the forward strand.
CTTAGCTTATACTGGATGTTTGATAAGGAGGGGCCAAAATAGCTTGACCTAATCCTAAGAATAGGACAGAATAAAAACAAAAATATTTCTTATCTCAGTGAATCCACCTTCAGAGTGGAAGGAATTACCTTGCTTTCCAATCTTTCAGTCCCTCCTCATGAACTATCTCCCCAAATGTTAATTCCTTCTGAGAAAGAAAAAAACATTGTGATTGCAAAGTACATATTTATTCTGTTCAGACTTGAAATGCCCACATTTTCCTTTGTGGCCAAGCCAGTGTATGGAGTTTCCATCTCTGTGGCCACCTGCCCAAATTGAACGGCCATCAGTGATCTGTAAAGGAGGAATAGCCACAGAGAACAAGCTCCCGCCAGCTCCATGTGTCCATCAGTGTGTCCTTACACTTGGTTCTGCCCAGTGGAAATCTCTGTTGTTTCTTGTTCTCTTGTTCCAGAATAGAATACCTCAAAAGTTCTCACAAATGTAAGAATCTCAGGGTTGGTAATGTTCTCCTTCTCAGCTTCACAATTAAATTTAGTTCCTTTTCATCTCCACAGAGTTGTGTCTTCGCTCACTTACCTTCTCTGGGGCCCAACTTTTTGACATTCTTCATTATTTTGTCAGTCAAAATGTGACTGACTAAATAACAAAGAAAATCACACAATCACATTTTCAATGTTCATGGTCTCTTTTATTCTAATATGTATTGCAAGCTACAGGGAAGCCTGGGATGTGAGGGCTTGATTTGGGGAGGTTGACAGCACCCAACCAGCTCACAGCACCCTCCCTTGCACAGGAGGAGAAGAAATAATGCCTGTTCTTTGCAAATACGAGCCAGGAAATTGCTAATGTCTGTAGTCAGCTGGCAGGCACTTGGATTTCATGATCTCTTTCCATTCTCTTCCAAAATTGTTGATGGATTAGACTTTGCTATTGCAGAACTTTTAGGAAAAATAAACAAGTATTTTTCCCACACCAGGAATGCTTTGTGTTCTGTGTTTAAAAAAGCATATACATAAAATTTCTACATGTAATGCATTATATTAGAAATAAATAGCCTGAGATCTTGATATTCCATTAAATTTGGTTCAGTTAAAGGTAACTAAGCTTGTTCAATATAAAATAGTAGGAGTGTCATTTTGCCAACATCCCATGATCAGTTATGGTAAGATTTATAAAAAAGAAGGAAAATTGAATTTTTAAAATGAGTAATCAGAAGATTAGTAAGGCAGAGAGTTTATCCAAGGCAGGTTTATGGAATAGTGAGATCATTTAAACTTTGTTTTAGCAAACAGATGGGGAGATATTTAATGGTGAGATAAAGACAATTTTTTAAAAGTCCAAAAATAATTACGGTTTTAGAGGAAGCAGAGATGATGCACAAAGAATACTTGCAGGCAGATTACTTTTATACATTTACATTTCGTCTTCTCTGCAACACAGTCCTTGCTTCTGCTCTATGCTAGATTCCCCATTATCTTGAAAAAGTGGTAACTGGAAATGTTTGCTTTAGAATGGGTGTTAAGATGTTGGTTTGTGGGGCAGGACTAAAACTTACGTGGTTATCATTGTGTTGTGTTATGCTGTTGTAAAGTTGTCATGTTTGGGGTGATTTGACTTTCCTGCAGTTTGTCTAAATCCACATACTTACGAGCTATGTAATAACTTGCTGCTTTTGCTCTTTCTGTCTTCATCAGAGATACTGTCGAGTGTCAGATTTAAAAAGCCAAATAGGGTAGTTCAAGGATATAGTCTATAATGTGTGCAATGTGAGCCATTCATGAAGTGATAAAGATAGAACCCACACAAAGTAAGAAGCCAGTCCATATGGCATTTCACAAACTGTTCCATGATGCACTGTATTGTAGAACTGAACAGCTTAGTAGCCTACTTGGTTGCACCACTTGTGAAATACTTACCTAGTATTCTGCCTTTTTGTTTCATGAAATATCAGGGGGTCTTTGTGTATACCAGTTGTATGAGAATATTTGAATTCCCTTCCTGTCTTTACGTAGATAAAAGAGATGACTCACTTGGTCTGGCTGACTCAGAGTATTAGCTGTTCAGCTGATAATCGGGTTTGACTCTGTGTTTAGTTTCTTTTCTTTTTCTTTCTTTTTTTTTTTTAACCTGATTTTCCTGGTCAGGTCTTTCACGTGGAATTGTGTCTGCTATTCTCATTTATCCAACTGCTCCTTGTAGGCATCTGATTCTCAAATTCACTTCTCCATTCCTGGGCTCCATCCCACAGGTATAGCTTTGTATTTCCACCTTCCTTAAGGACATTCAGTCAGATTGTCCTGCTGTCACTTCATATTCAAATCTGAATTTGTCTTCCTCCTTCTCTGCCACTGGTTCCATTATGCATCCTCTATTTCTATCAGTACTACAATTCTATCCCTGTCACCCAGACTTAAAACATCATAGTCATCTTTGACTCCACCCTCTGTTGTGGTTCCTTCAGCCAAGAAATCAGGAGGCAGAAATCCATGTTTTCTTATTTGTCCCACTGCACTCTTTCTGCTGTTTCCTTAAGTGCTTATCAGTTCAAATCTCAACCATTCTAAAAGCCTCCCTGATGGATTCCCCAGCTTCTAGTCTCCACTCCTGCCAACGCATCCTGTACGTGGCTATCAGGTTAGCTTTCCTTTAGGTTTGTGTCTTGCTCAGAAACTTTTCAGTGACTTCCTTTAGAAATATAACACATTTAAAATATAGAAATATTTAGAAATATAACACATTTAAAACACTAAAGAGCAGGTCTCCATTTTTAGGGGGTCTTTGAACATAAAAATCATATTTGCTACTTTATTTCCAGGTCTTTGTACTGTAGATACATATTTTTCCCTTACATTATATTTTCCCTTACATTCATGTTCTATGCGAATGAGCTCTAGGAGAGCAGAGATTTTGTTTGTTTTGTACACTGCTCTATATGCCATACCTAGATGGTGCCCGAAACAAATATTTTTTTAATGAATGAGAGGCTTCCCCCTTCTGGAATGTTTTTCTTTCTTCCTATTTAAATATTTTATATTTTTTAGTCCCCTGTGAAAGTATCATCCTTCGATGAAGCCTTCATTCATCTTAGTTTATTGTGAAAGTTTCATTCTGTACTACTCAAGTGGTACAGCAAATGCTGCTTCTTGGTTAACTTTTGATGAGTGTGGAATATGTACTCCCCAGCTGGATTTTAAGCTTCACAGGGACAGGGACTGGGTTTCAAGAATCTTGTATCCCTCATGCCCAGTGCCATTAGAAAGCAGGTGGTTGGTACTCTTGTGAATTGACTGGTTAAGGTAGTCAGATGGGCCACTATATGTTTACCTTCAGTTTGGCTTATTTTCTATGTGTGCATTCTCAACAGGGCAGTATTTTATCCTAGGGGGCAAACATCAGTTTGGGGAAGGGGGAGATAGGAATATAAATCTTAGATGCTACAGTGGTTTGTGGCTCTCTAAAGTTCAACCGTACCCAACAAAATCTTATTCCTTAGTATTTAATTTTATGGGGTGGGGTGCAGGGCGTGGAGATCAAGGGAAAAAAAAAAAGTCTACAAGAGCTCCAGAGAGAAGTGATAATGAAGGAAGTGAGAAACACTGGCTCAGTGCTATGGGATGTTGGGACCCAGAAGGGAAATGGTGATGTGAGAATTGCATGATAAATGTAGGAAGGGAACCCATGAATAATTGAACTTAAAGAGGAACCCAGGCCTGCCTTTTTCTTTGTCTTCTGTAATAGGTGCATTCCTCTGGCTGGAGAGCTATACTCTCATTGGTTAGGTACTCACTCTGGGGAAAGCGGGGTGGGTTATCATTGACATCCGAGAGGGTGATGTTGACTGTTGTGGTCCCAGCTAATCCTCCAAGCTGCCCTCCCATGTCCTTGGCTTGGATAATCACTTCATAGTATTCTTTGGCTTCTCGGTCCATGTTCATGAGCGCTGTCCTAATTACACCTGCAGGATAGAAAAGACTTTTTTAAGAACAAATCCACAAATCCAGTGTTTAAGATCAGCTTCTAGGTTTCTCCCTTGTGCATTGTTAATATCTAGAGTCGAGATGCAAATTGTTTATATTTTATTAAACTTGAGGTCAGAATTCTAGCTTCAAAACAGTACTGTGCTTAAACAAATGGTGAGTAAACACTATTCCAGCAGGAAGAGCTGAGGGCCCATTTCCTTTGGCGACATTACCGAGAGAGAACAGGAGGTGGCAGCAGTGGTTCCCCAACAGAGTTCGGGACTAGCAGTCCGGGCCAATTTCAGGGGTCTCTGTTGTACCAAAGAAAACTGGGGCTTCGGGTCCCGGAAAACAAAAGCCTCGTATGTCTGCAAATCTATGATTTTAGATAATTCTCTTTCAGCCCGCTCTTTCTTTAGCCCCTAGGGCCCTTGTAGTGTGAATGACTTTTCTTGAGGCAGCTCACTCCTAGGCTGCTTTTCCCTGCCTCCTCAATACCTGTAAGCAGGGTTGGAATTCTGATTTGATTTTCCTTTTGTTATGTATTCTTTCAGTTTTGTTATGTTCTGCTTACCTCTGTGCTTCACTGATTTCCGTGAGCTGGGACACGAAAGATGCTCTGTTGAGTTGTTCATTTTTAACATGCATAAGGGATGAACTCCCCCAGACAGTAAGTAGCAGCATCACAGTGTGATGATACAGTTTCATTTAAGAAGAGGCGTCTAAATCAAAAGCCAGTGAAATGTGTTGTTTTGATCCTGCCAAGGATGTGCTGTAATGTTTTATCCCCCTTTTAGCCCTGCTACGTAGAAAAGTTGACTTCTCTACACTCTAGGCAAAGATTAAAGGCTTATTTACTGCAAGTTTACAGCATGACCCTTGGCTAAATAGACCTTTTGCATGCAAAGAGAAGAGATTGGGAACCACAAACCTGTCTCCAGTTTACTCCTACAGTGTATATATTGCATTATAGTAATAACATTCTAAGGTGAAATATGCAGCATTTTCCTTTTTTAAATGCACAGCAATAACTATCTTTTCATGTATTTTTGACCTTAACACTAAAGATGCCCCCTGGGAGCTGTCAAAATAATGTAAGGTTACTCTTAGGATATAAAGGACACATTACCCTCTTCCTGTCTGTATTTGTCTTCCCTGTGGGGGCATCCTCCCCGTTTTCCCTCCCCCTCTCCCTCTGTAGAATTGTTAAAGTTACTGTTTTATAGAAGTCCCTCACTGCAACCTTTTTTCTTTACTCCTACTAATTTACACTCCCTCACTTTCTGATTTTATGATATAATTTTCTGAATGCCTGGTTCCCCTTAGGACTTTTGGAAAAAAAAATTCTATCAGGTTGCTAATAGAAATGTATTTTTTCTCTTTCAAATGGAGAGGTGACTTTGAGTGTTAACCATTTACTTTACCTCTCTGGCTGTAAGTTTCTTTACTCAAGTTCCTTGTTAATTACTCTTAGGTCTTCAATTTTCCTGTATGGAAATGGGAATAACAGTCCTCCCATGTATTTCACAGGTTCACAAGAATAATGGGAGGCTCAAATATGGTAATGTCTGTGAAAGTATTTTAAAAGGAAGAAAGCTTGGCACAAGTGCAGGATAATCATGATAAAACATAAATTCTGTAGTCAAAGCTCTCAGGTAAAACTGAAAGAAACAAGAAAACACAACCAAACTTCTGTTGATTTGTCCTTTTTTGCCACATTCCTTCTTACCCATCCAGTTCTTTATGCTTTCCTCCCTGTGAGAGCTTCCCACTCAGCACCTGCTTTTTGGGGGGCCACATCCCATGCTGTGAACTCTTTACCCCCTCAACAAAATCTGTGTGTCCCAGCATCCATTTATTCTGGCCGTGTTCTCTATTTAGTACAGGGTGGTTCAGTGGGAAGAACATCAGACCAAAAGTCAGGGGACACATCTACAAATAGAAGCACTTTATTAGGTCTCAATTCCCAATTTCCTTATTTGTTAAGTGACCGGTAATGGACTGGATGATTCCCTTAAGGCTCTTCATAGTTTCAAAATCAATGATCTTAGTTCTCTAGTGAGCCCAGGTTAATGTGTCAATCCTCTCAGGTCTTCTTGGAGTGATAAAAGACAATCCCTGGGAATAAATTCAACTGTAGGAGTTATTGAAGGCTGGTGAGGATGTCCCTTTGTGTAGGCAGGCCTTTTGGCCTCTCCAGTCAGACTCTGGGCAATGTCTAGACATAGTGCTGCTCTTACCCACCAGGGCAGTGCTGGTTTGCTGTCTTAATCCTAACACCTGTAACAGTCTTCTTTCGTTAATACAGTCCCTAGAGAGTCCTTGAAAAGGAGAGTTGGGTTTGTCATAAGTAGCAGTTATGAATTAGTAGGGAATAAAGCAACCACCTCTGACGATGTGCATCACATACCTGTTTTGGAGTCCACAGAAAAATATGGCTGTCCCTGGAGAATGCTGTATACTACCCGGGCACTGTTGCCGTAGGTCGGATCATCAGCATCTGTGGCTGTCACCTGGATGACAGAGGTCCCTGAGGAAGAGAGATGGTGGAAACCTGTTCAAGTTGAATTGGTAACGGCTTGGAAGCAATGCTGAATAGGCAGTCTTAATGCATTTGCAATTGTTATGTTTGGGAGAACCCCTTTTGAGGTCAAGCTTCCATAGCTCCTAACTTGTGCCTCTCTAGTGAGACAGGAGTTATTTGTGTTTTAAATTGTTAGTAACCAGTGAGAACAACACAGCCTCTGGGTTCTTCATTGCTCTTTTATAATACCAAAATGCTTCTCCCTTATGAATCATTTATCTCTCTGTCTATCCTCTATCTTTTAAGAATCAGAACTGAATAACAATGCTAGGCGTATTATTACTCTTATTTTTTACTATGGCTGATTTCACTGTCTAGTTTCCTGGCTAGGTACTTGGTTGTCATTTTCGGTCCAGGTTTATAATTTGTGAGCTGTCCTGCACGTTCTCTCTTTCTTTGCATATAGAGAGGAGGACCTTCTGTAGAAGAACTGCTGTCTGTGAGAATCAGTGACTCTCCATCTTACCCACTGGTGACATTTCTGGCACAGTGGCGACATAAGGTCCATCCAGGAACTTGGGCTCATTGTCATTGATGTCTTGGATTTTGATGATGAACTCTGACTCTGGCTCCATTGGTCTGCCGGTCCGCCTGTCTAGGGCTTGAGCCCTTAAAGTGTACTGGGCCCTTTCCTCTCGATCAAGCCTCTGAATGGCATGAATGTCTCCAGTGGTGTCGTCAATGGTAAACACGACACCTGCACCTTCTCCTGAGAGGATGTATTTGATGGATCCATCTCCCCTGTCCATGTCTGAATGAAGCTAGGAAAAAAAACAAACCCAGAAATCTCATTATGGATATGAACAGGTGTTGGAAATAAATTGATTTTCACTTTGGTCCAAACTTAAGACCTTCTTTCAAATAGGAAGAATTTTTTTTCACTCAAACGTTTTAAAATGTTGGTCTACAAAGAATTAATATACATTGAACATGATTGTATCAAAGACCAAATATAGATTGATGAATAAGTAAAATTTTTTCACATCACATTCAGTATCCTGAACTTAACTACTGTATTTTTAGGTGCCTTTCCCTGAGAAGTATAGAAAACAGGAGTTCTGGGAAGTGTAGGCCCCCACCCAACATGAGAATAGGAGCAAGTCTAATAAGGAGGAACCTAGCATTTCCACTTAAGAAAAAAGAAAATGGACAAACCTAACATTTTAAAATAAGTATTTGACATAAACTGAGTTTTAGAGTTTCAAAAACCTTGTGATGGTTCAAGTTGCCTGAAAAACTGATGAACTGATTAATAAATAGGCTATGGCCACTGTCCTGGAAACTGTAAATGACCTCCAGGGACTCCTGCAACTCTCTGATTCTGTGGTCCCAATTCAGTAATTTCGTTCAGTAGGACTATGTATGCGTGCCTCTGTTTCAGGTGTCAGAATGGATTTCACGGCCAGTTGTTGGTATTTGCATCAGTGTATCTCTCTTTGGTGGGACCAGTTCCTGGGCTTGTAATTGAATCACTCAAATCTATATGTGGATGGCTGAGTTAGGGACATGCTTTTATCCGCCCATCCAACTATGTTATCTCCTGGATTACTTTGTAATGAATGATATGCACTCTCAAAAGGAGTCCAGGGCACTATTTTCATATTACGCCTGGAAATACATTTCTGCATCTCTAATTACAGATAATGTTTTATGGCAGGAATCCTGAAATTTTGTGTTATCATATAAGTAACAGTCTCTCTCTAAAGTGGGTTTTAGCACTTTGCATAGTTCAGAGATTTAGTTTATAAAATGGGCAACCAGTGTTAGCCTTAGGCTAGTGGGGGCAGACGTATCTGGCCTAAAACATGATGTCAGTTGTAAGTCGAGGGCCTTTGACAAAGATTTGAACGTTTATTACTCTCAAATTTTTAATATTATAAATGTGGAGAACACCATTAATACTTTGAAAGGTTGTTGGGATCATTAGAAATTAATGTATGTAAAGCACCGAGCACAGCGTCTTTCCCATAATAGGAATGCTATAAATGGGGCTGATTATGATGGTGATAATAATGACGGTGATATGCATAGAGAAAAGGGTATTAACATGCCCAGCTCTTCTCTGCTCCCTTCAAGCTTTCGGGAATGTAGCAGAGACTATACAAACAACCTGTTGGCTTTTTTATTATGCATAGTCTAACGGGGAAAGCGCTGCCTGAAGCGTTGCTAGGACAGTGTTACTCTGAGGATTAAATGGCAGAGACACCAAGAGGACACCTGAAAATGTATTCACAACATCCTCAGACAAGGATGGATTTGGAGGTTGTGGCTGGCTTTGAGTTGATCTCAGATTGACTCATGGCCAAATCATGCAGGCAGCGATTTTGCCGCCTAAAGGAATTCAGCTGTGTTGTACCTAGAGAGGGGAAATAAGAGAATAACATTGACCAAAAAAATTGCTAGTGGACTTTTTTTTTCTACTTAAAGAATTCTATTTAGAATATGAAATTCTCACATTTCCTCATTCCATATACAGTATTATTATTTTTTGCGATCCGAATCTTTTATTTATGCAGTTAAAAAAACCAGAGGTGCCCAACTCTTATTGTGTAGAATAGAAAGCCATTTTATTGGGACCCAGTCATAAAGAAATGAAAATCCATTCCATCTGGAACTGTGTTTCCAGGCAAAGGAATGGGATTGGGAGGAGGAGGAGAGGAATCTCAGGATTTTTTTTCTTTTTAAGATTTATTTGAGAGAGAGAGGTAGTGTGTGCACAGTGGGGAGGGGGGACAGAGGGAGAGAATCTCAAGCTGACTCCTCGCTGAGCTTGGAGCCAGCAGGACTTGATCTCACGACCCATGAGATCACAACCTGAGCCAAAGCCAAGTCAGACGCTCAACCAACTGAGCCACCCAGGGTGCCCTAGGGTTTTTTTAATATAAAAAAAAAAATGCTGTGTATTTATATATGTAAGACATGTAATCCTAAGGCATGTGGCATAGAACTTTTACTTATAATGAAATAGGTTCATTTAGGGCATGGCAGATTATTTAGGGGGAAGAAAACAGAATAGAAGCTGACATAAAGTACCCAGGACTGTTTTGAGGTGTTCTATTTATTATCTAAAAAGTTTTGTCCTATGGTCCTTAAAAAAACTAAGCGTACTTGCTGTTATCACAGGCCAAACTTAAGTGAGTATTGTGCCTATGGAGAGTGCCTAATAAGTAATAGAAGGCTCAAATTGTTGCTGCTGCAGAGGTCCTGGTTCTTTAGGAGCCATTCAGCTGACCGATGTTAGTAGAGTGTGGGCTGAACATCAGATCTGTTATCTTTTGTTTTTGTCTGTATTGGGAGAAGAATTTAAGAAATTCTCTGGATGGTAAGTTCCTTGAAGGCAGGAACCATGTGGCTTTCATCTTCATGTGGATTCTCACATGTAGCAAATGCTCAATAAAATTGTATGGGATAAGTGACGTAGGGTATAGGATTAGGGTTAAAGCTTTTTGTGAAGTGTTACCTTTGTTTAAAAAGAGCTAGCAAGCATCTTTCAGATAGCTTCTGTGTGTGTGTGTGTTTGTGAGCCCGTGTGTAAGAAGGAGAGAAGGGAGGGAGGAGGGGGCGAGAGGACATCCACAGAGAAGCATGATGAGCCTTTTATGAACAGGGACAAATGGGGACCAGCTATGACAGGGACCAGAATCTGCTTATACAGAACTGTTTTCTGAGGAATATAATTGTATCATTTCAGGGTCCAGTCAGGGAACAAAACCTAAACCAGTTATTTTAGCAGAGCAAATTTAATATGGAGAATTGGAAAGGCAAAAAGGGAACACTGAAGTTTTGGAGGGTTAGAAACTCCAGGAAACAGCTAGTGTCCCTCTGGCTGGGGGCAGAAGACAGCAGTTCGGGCTCCTGGAATCTAGATGTTTGGAGGAGGCTGGGCCTGAGGCCTCTGAAGAGGGAGTGCTGTCGCCTGGGGCTGGGGCTTCAGGAGCTTGGAGGAGGTGCCCCCAGCACCCACTTCTCTCAGACTTCAGACCCAGATTTCTGAAAAGGGGCTTCCATCCAGTTGTGCTGATCTTTCTGCGGGGGTGTGATGAGGCTGGTGCTGGGAGTGTGGGGAAGATCCAGGAACTGGGACCACCTGTTGGCTAGGTAATAGGAACAAGTCCCTTCTCCCTCCTCCTGCCTCTAGTTCTCTCTCTAGTACATTCTGCTGTCGGAACCCAATGGGGAGCTGGTCGGAAAAGGAGAAACTGTGGCTCGCAGAGTCCCAGCCCTAACTGACATCACTACGGGGAGTATGGGAGGGTGAGTACAGAGCTGAGAGACTCTAGCTTAATAACCAGCATGGTAATGTGCATTTAATATTAGGGTTTACCAGCTGTAGAATGCACATTTGGTTACGACAATTGCAAATGCGAGGCATTGATAACTTTCCCTTAAGTCACTCAGCAAATTGGCACTGTAATAAAAATGTGTTTTATAATTTATCCATATTTAATTCAGCTAATGCTGACTGAGTACCAGCTCTTCAGAGGAAGGTAAGGAGCTTCTGGAATGGAGCTGGCAGCACATGGTTATGTACATCTTGGGAAAACATTCTTCCTCCCAAAATCTAAACAGAATAAGATAAGTGGATATCCTACTTATCCTAATAATGCTTTAGTTTATAAGATCTTCAGCCAAAGGAGTAGTGAAAGATGGAAAGTCCAGGTAGTTTATGAAAAATCTTAGTTGATTTAATATTTTAAAAACAAGGGTGATTTTCACTCTTTTTGTCATCTTTTGTAGTGCCTTGTGCAATTCCAGGAGCACAGTAGTGCTGATACTTTGTGGCGAGACAGCTTCTGTTAACCTCAGCATGCCTTGGAACCACTGCTTCGTGCCCAAGCACAGGCTCTCTGCATCCCACTCTTTGCATATGTCAATATAATCTAGCTTTAACTCGACACTGCCTTGTCCCTGGAAAGCCCAGTGTGGATTTTATAAGGCCATACCAATTACAGCTGATAATTGTTGCCATATGCCTCTGATATAAGCAAATACTCAGGCAGGCTCTCTAAAAAGACATCTTCCAGAGCTCAAGGTGACAAGCTAAATGCCCCTGGGAGAGAGGGAATGAAAGGTGGATGAATTCTCTTTCCAAACAAAGTAAGGGGGGGAAAGTGCCTGGGTAAGTGAATATATAATGTGGAGTAACACCCCACTTCACTGGCTGCTCAGTGTTGGCTGGATGAGACGGCTGTCGAGATGCCCAGGGTGTTCTGTGTCCTGGGTTGGGGTGCTTAGGAAAGGGTGGGCACTGATCATGAGTACTAGAGAGAGAGTGCTGGACAGCTAAGTTCCCAACGTCGGGAAGCAGTTGGGCTTGGTTGGATTCCTGGTGCCTTAACACCATTGACTCTTCACTGTATTTTTCAGGGCTAAGTCTCAGGGCAATGAAAAGGGAAGCCTGTGGCTGCAGTGTCAGATTTTCTGTTACCTTCTTTGTAACTTGGGGCAATAAGCGTAACCTCTCTGAGCCGTGTTCCACAGGCTAATTACCTGAAAGTGGTGAATCACACTTGCCTCACAGCACTGTTGTGATGATTAAATGTGACTTTGTGACTGTGACTGACACATAGTCCTGTGGTAGCCCAGTAAAATGTTAGATACCTTCACCTTTCTGTAGGGTCGTATGTCCAGCCTTGTGCTGGGTACTCAGTGTTGGGGAAGCGTAGGGAAGGCTAAGGATGGAATCTCAGCTTCTACCCTTGGGAGAAGTGAAGAGGGCTCTAGATTGTACAAGCACACAAAGCCATTACTGAATACAAATAAATGTATTTTCTTAAACTTATTTTAGCAGTAGCCATGTATGTCTAGTTGGAAGAAAGATTTTACAAATAATGAGTAGCTAGAAGTCTTTGGAACTCTGAGCATGTAGAAGATGTGTTCATGATGGAAATGGCTTTTAAGCTAAGGCCCTGAGCAATTGGAATGTGATTGAACAGAGAGGTGGTGACAGTGTGTCCTGGGCAGGGCAGTAGCATGAGTACATGTCTGTGGTGGGGACAAACGTGGTATGTGTATCAGGGCCAGTGAGGACACCAGCATGACTGGGATCAGGACTAGATTTGTGAAATCGTAGGGGAGGGCTGGATAAGGGAGGAAGACTCATTTTCTGTAAGTCCTTGAACTAAGCTAAGAGCTCTGATAAGCATTGGAGCTACCATGCTTCCTTAATCAGAGGAGTGACATGATGGAAAGTGTGCTTCAAGGAGATGAATGTCCTGAGTCCTAGGGAGTGGGGAAGATTCTCTACAGGGAGACGGGCAGTGGCTGCTTAGTTAATCTAATCATGAAGAGCAGAGGGACCACAGTAATGACAGAGCCTGGAGAGGATGAGGTGAATCTGAGAGAAACTGGCAAGGAGATATTGACAGGATGTGGTGACTGGTTGTACATGAGGGAGGGAGAGAAGGAAAGGAAGAAGTCAAAGAGAAGTCACAGATTTTGAGACTAGGAGATTTGTGGCTGCATTAGGTTACACACATTACTGAGCTGCTGAGTTCCCATAGCAAAATCCCTATCTACCACTATTACCACTACTCCCACTATCACTACTATGCTTACAGAGTAATGATCATTAAGATCTTACTCTGGACCAAGTCCTGTGCTAAGCGCTTTACATATGTTAGCTTATTTAATCCTTATGACACCAGGAAGTATTAAATATCTTTTTAAAGCACCTTCTATGTGGCAGGTACTGTGTTAGGCCTTGGGGATAAAATGGGAGCTTATAGTCTAGTCCAAGGCTTCAGACAGTACTCATGTAAATAAACAAGTGAATTAGATATTGTAGGTTGTGATGAGAGCTCTGAAAAAAATAATGGCTGTGAGAGAGTCTAACAGAGGGGCCTACCTTAGGGAATGGTCAAGGAAGACCTTGATTCAAAATGAGCCCTGAAGAGTGAGGAGAGGCCAACCACAAAAGAAGCCAGAGGAAGAGTATTTTATTTTGGGGGAAAAATCAGGCAAAGCTTGGCAAGTTGTAGGAAGTGCCAGAAGGCTATGTCCCTGGAACACGAGAGGAAGGGAGAGAAAGTGTGGCTTGCGATGTGGTGGGAGGACAGGGGGCAGGCTGGGTCAGAGAGGAATGGTGTTGGGAGCTGTGGGGAGGAGTCTGGGTGATTCAAAGTACAGTGGGAGGACATTGAAGGATGTAAGCAGAGTGACATGGTCTGATGCTCATGTGTGGAAAATGGATTGGAAGAAAGTGTGGGTAGAAGCGTGGAAACTGGTTGGGAGTCCAGGTGTTTGCCCAGGTGAGAGATATCAGTGGAAGTGGAGGTGGGAGAAATGAAGGATTTGGGATGTATTTTGGCAGAGGACTGACAATTTGCAGGTGGAGAGAATGTGGGGGCAAGAGAAAGGGAAGAATGACCACCTTGTATCTGGTTTTAGAAAGTGAGTGATGGCAGTGCTAATAACATAGGGAAGACTGGGGGCAGACCTGGTTTGGGAGAAAAACCAAGAATTCCTTACCAGATATGCTACATTTGGGAGGGCTTTGAGTCATAAATGTGGAGCTGTCACATATGCGATAGGGTTTATGAGTCTGAAGCCCAGACAAGTGGCCTGAGCCAGAGATGGAGGCTTTGGTTTAGAGGTGGTGTTTAAAACCATGGGGATGGCAAATCCATCCAGAGAATGAATGTGGGTAGAGAAGAGGCCCGGGGCAAAGTTGACAAGCTGGACCTCTAATGGATGGGGTCATGTGGAGGGAGATGGCCAGCAAAGGGGCTGAGAAGGAAGGAGGGAAAAACGGGATTGTGAAGGTCATGAGGCAGAGAGAAGAAAGTGAGTCAAGAAGGAGGGACTGGTCAGCAGCGTCTGAGGTGGTCGGTTCCATAAAATGAAACATCAGATTTGGTAGTAGGGAGGTCCTTGGGAGCACTGAAAACATGACTTTCATGCAGGGGACAGAAGTCAGATCTGAATTCAGAAGTGGGTAGGAGTTGAGGAAAGAGCTTATGCAGACAACTCTTTGAGAAGTTGTAGTTCTCTTGTTATCCCCATTTGATGTTTGAGGAAACAAGGCTAACGTGGCTTCAATGCCCTGTCCAGAGTCGTTCTGGAAGCAATTGGCAAAGCTGGGTTTTGAACCCATGTGTGTTTGACTCTGAAACCCACATTCTTAGCCTCTGTGCTAAATAAGCGTTTAAGTTATCATTTGAATGAATTATTTATTTTCTAATTAGGTCCTTGTTTCCCATTTTCTCTCACTTGGTTGCTTTCACAAAATGGTCTCTGATTAACATCCAAATAAAGTAAACACCGGAGAAAGCCTGGATTAAAAATGAAATGATGATAGATAAATCAAGGGAATTCGAGTGTAAAGTTTATAAATATATTCATTGATGGTCTCGAACTATTCTAAAGCACATGCTAGGATCTTCTAGAATGAAGAATGTTTTATTCTTTGTTTTTCCCCCATTAAATTTAGGCCCCAGGCAATACCTGTGGAAATGCTTTGGGGGGGAAAAAAAAAACCCAAACAAAACAAAGGGAAAAACCCCTCTACTTTCTCCTTTGCATTTTCTGGTTTTTTCTTCCCCATTCTGTTATTCCCCAGAGCTACTGCCGCTGCCTCTTATGGGACTCTAATGGCTCTTGCAGGGTCCCAGGCTTTTTCTCCAAAATCCCAATTCCTTGTTTTCTCCTACTTTAGAACAGAGGCTTGAACAAGGGGAGAAATCTTCCCTTTTCTGACTGGTATCTGACAAAGCCAAAATTAGATTTCAACTAGCTGTTAAGTAACATACCACTAGTTATAATTGTTCTCAGGACTCCCAACACAGGCTAGGCGACCTCTCTTATTCAGTTCATATTTGTACTCCCTTTCAATATTTGATACCCTGATAATTTGTCTGTGTGGCCATTCTTACCTTGCCGACATACAAAGGGTCAGTTCCAGTATACTCTTCCAGAACAAAAAACTGGTTCCAAACCCAGCTCCTCTTTGTCCGCGAGTGTGACTGTGGCTTGTCTGACAGGAGTGCTTCTAATTTGCCTGGTGGTGTTGGTGTGCCCGAGAGAACGGTGGTTGTAAGGTCCATCAGTCCCCAGAAGTACAAGGACATGCCAAGTCCCAGCCAGCTCTTTGCATTGCTCATTCTACCCGAAGTCCACATGGGATTGCCAGGTTTTCAGAAAGTAAAGTACAGGATGGTAAAGCCACTGGAACTTGAGTATTTTCCAATGCAGTAAAAAAATACCAATGCAGTTTACCGGACACTTACGCTTCTCAAAGGAGATCTCGATTCAAATCAATCTGCTTGAAGTTGACTTCCTGTCAAGTTAAGGAGAACACACTGTGATGATGTCAAATCCTCTCCTGTGGGCTTATAGCAAGTTCTCAAGAAATGTCAGTAAATATTCAGTTCTCTACTCAACGAATTAAAGAGTCATAACATGTTATTGCTTTAGAAATGTTTGAGTAACAAATAATATTTTAATAAAAAGAAGACAACCTATCTTGCTATAATCAATCCCAAACCTTTGGATATGGATTTCAGTGGGAATAAAACTGGTGAATAAATTTCTTCTCATTGGTAACATGGCTGGAGGGTTATGCTGTATTATTGATTGGCTTGAATTAATAGTGTGTTCTTTGAAATATTTATGATCAGACAGCCTTCTAAACTTTTAAAAACAGCATTCATTTCCAAAGTTTACAGCTAATAACTAATATTTTCATTAGCCCAACTGCTTTTCTTGGCTCATTAAAAAGTCCAAAGCAAATCTAACTACCTTTTTTTGCCACCCACAATTATCTTATGTCTACCCCATGTTATTGATAATGTTAGGGATCTCGGACTTCATTTATAAGCAGCCACAGATCACTTCTGACTTAATCATTCTCTGAGCTCCTGGTAGAATTTGAGTTTCACACTCTACTGCTTTGGCTCTGAAGCACTGAGAGGGGCTGCTACTGTGACCTTTCTAGGGTTTGAATGGTCAGTTAATCGTTATATCACTCACAACAGACTTTAAAGTGCTCTTAGTCACATACTACTCTGGGCATGTTAAGAGAGGCTAGCCAACACATTTTTTTTTCCTGATCTGAAAGACTCATTTAGACAAAGGTATGTTGACTTCTACCCTAGGGACACCTTTTCATCAGTCAAACTTCTTTTGTTGCTATGAAGGCAGATTAGCTGGTGACCTCACTCCTGGACTGTGACCTCATCCACCTTTTCTTCCTTTACTTTGGCTGGGCGCAATGAAATGGCATGGTGCTCCCACCACTCTGTCAAAACAACCAAAATGACTTCTGTGGGGTTAATATTTTCACTGTGAACGTGGAGAACTGTCATCGTCTCAGAACAGATGTGTATATTTGGGGATTTCAGACCCATGCAACTAAATAATGCTCCGTTTCCACAAGTGGTTTAAAATGAATGCTTTGATGGCATCTCAGTTACCACCTTCTACCTGTCACCATCAGAACTCGTTTTAGTGTCCTCGCCAATAGTCACTGTTGAGATGCACAAAAGAATTAAAAAATATATAATCATTTCACACAATACGCCGTTTCATTTCTGTGTGAGAAATCACTTCAATGAGAACTGGGGGACAAGCTGGGGCAGACTAAAGAATTTCTGTAACCGAAGGGAAGGCTGTGCCTCAAGTTCTAGCTCTGAAACTCAGATTGACTGTTAAGTAAAAGCAAGCTAGGTGTGCCTTATTTAGGGTGACGTGTTTGTTAATAAAGAACAATGGTGTGCTAGAAGGTCAGTTACCAAATATTGGCGGTTTTCCTCTTTGGACTGATAGACAGAAACCCAGCTCATGTTTCTCTCATGCTTGTCCAAGAAGAGATGGTCTGAAAGAAGGAGTCTTAACCTTCTTTTTCATTAATCCATGCAACTAAATAATGCTCCGTTTCTACAAGATTAATGAAAAAGATTGGTAAGAAACAGCTATGCTGTTTATGAAATTAATGAAATTAATGAAAAAGATTGGTAAGAAACAGCTATGCTGTTTTACGGACTTAGAAGATGGACTAAAGGGCATGACCCCAAAAGCTATCACCAGAATACTGTGATGGATGGTCATAAGGGAATATTCCATGTGTTGCAAGGCACAAACCTATCTGTAACTTCCCCAAAGAGCACTAGGCTGAGTGTCCCACAGTTTGTCCCCTTGGTTCTATTTTCATTACCTCTTACTTGTTCATTCTATAAACTTCTGTTCCTCCTGGTAAGTAGGGAATGATAATTCTCCTGCCTACCTCACAGGACTACCTGAGGATCTCTCTGCTAGCATAATGTGGGTGAACGTACTCTGTAAATGACTGAGGTGCCAGCCAAGCAACCATGGAAGGAGAAGTTACTTGGGTTGTGTGTTAAAAATGGTGAAGCTGAGCCTGAGCCACATTTCGTGGGCACTTTTTGAACCAACATTCTGAAAGGGCTTAATGAATATATATTATTTCACAGATTTCTACATCTGGGATAAGTACTGTGGGGTATTAGAGTCTGGCCTACCCTAATTCTGTAATAACCACAATTATTTTTTTCCATATAAGGGAACTTAATGAAGGACTAGCTGTTAGAAAACTCTGTAGAATAGAGAAAAATTCTTTTTTTGGATTGCACTTATCAAAGCTAGAACTCAATATATATACTTTTTAAAATATATTTCATGTCCGTGTTTCACATGTGTACATTTTGCCTGAGCATTATTTTTTTTAAGATTTTATTTATTTATTTGAGAGAGAGAGAGTGAGAGAGAGCACGAGTGAGGGGCAGAAGGAGAAGCAGACTCCCTGATGCAGGGCTCAATCCTGGGACTCCGGGATCATGACCTGAGCCGAAGGCAGATGCTTAACTGTCTGAGCCACCCAGGCGCCCCGCCTAAGCATTATTTTTGACTATTTTGTATTTTCTCTGGCTGGTTTCAGCATCTTGCTTTCGGGTTCTAAGTGCTCAGGCGCAGGCGTGTTTGTGCGTGGGGGTGTGCAGATGGCCCCTTTCCTGCTTGTACTGGCTAAATTTTCTGGACAGAATGAGATTTGAGGAAATTTTGTGGGATTTTAAATACTGTCCCTTATATTCTCTCATCTCTTACAAACTAGACATGCATTCTTGCCAATTAAAAGCCCCTGTCTTTACCTCGGTGTGATCTGAAGAGCTCAAGAAAAAAAAAAGGTGTTCTTTGGAATCTTTGTGATGAATATTTTGTAGGCAGTGTGGCTGCCTGAGCTTTCATCTGTCTCTTCTGCCCACTTTGGCCTCCTACACATGAGTGCAAAGCCCTCATGTTCTTCCCTTTCGCTGAACACGTATGAGAATGGCTTTAGATGTTTAGGACCTGTGGAGCCCTTGGTGACCCTGTGAAAGCCGGGTGGTCCGGGTGCCCCTCTCATATTCCCCCTTACACACATCAAATATCAGAGCCCGCAGCGCCTGTAAACTCTTTTTGTGTTAAATAACTTGATAGCTACAGTTGATGGAAAGCACTTTATTCCTGCTTCCTCAGGGCAGAATGCATGAAAAATACTCCCTGCCTAACTTTTCAGAAAGTAAAATCTGGGTTATACAAAAGTTACTTTATTCTTTTCACAATTAGAGCTGTTTATACAAGCGAAGGGAAGTCAGTTCTATCAGAAATACTAACCAGTTTTCAGCTGTTGTAAAAAATACGGTTCTCATGTTCATGTTTTTCCTACGGGATAATAGTCGTGATGATCTGTTTGAAGGTAGGCTAATTCTGTTCTTGTAAAGGAAGAAGCTAATATATGTATATTTGCATGTATAGATCTGCTTTGGAAGACCACATATGCCACACAAAGAATACATTAGTGGAAATTGACTTCTGTGTTAAATGAGTCTTTTAAAAGTTTTTCCCCCATCCTGCCTGAAGAAAGCAAACAGCTTGGTAATGAACACAGTAGGAAGAAATTAAAGTTGTGGATAAAGTGTGCTCTTTGTGAATTGTTTATTTCATTACTTAAATTCGTTGTGATATTTAAAATGTAGGGGGAAGGGAATGTTACCGCTTTCTCCTTGAAATGAACTGGGCTTTTATGGTCTCCCTCTGATTTCTTTCTTCATTATTCCAATTTTCCTGAGCTTTTCATGGTTAATGGAAGTACTGCTCAGTAAAGCTCAAATGACATCTCTGTAGAAGCAGAAAGTCAGTTGCCTCTGCTGCTGACTCCCCCTTTAGAGGGAAGGTGTTTTAATTTTCTGATGCGGTCTCATGCCTTTAAGAGGTTAATATAGACAGTGGTGGTGTGGTTTTGGGGTAGCTAAACTTCTTAAGTTATCGCTTTTACTTATAGAAAGAGCCTTAAAAATGTACTTAAAAAGAAAAAAGAAACCTTGTGAAGATCCTAGGTATGGCAGGGAGATGTGACTGCGTACCGGGACACACGGCAGCATTCAATCAGAATGCATCTCAGGGTCACCATGCTATCCTGCCTCTCAGTCAAGGGTCTCACCTGAGAAATAGGAACAAACACATTTTACTTAGGAATCACAATTCTTCAGTATGGAATATAGAACCCATAGGGAACAGAGCAGGTGGTTGTGGTATAAATTGGAGTGAAAAATTCGTATGATGGTGGTATCTTTGAATATGTACATTTCACAAACAACAAGATACCCATTGTGGAATCCTGTAAAGAAAATATTTTCATTGCTCCTATGAACAGACTTGCAGCATTCCTGAATCTGGACGTGTATGTCTATACTACTGACCAGAGTCCACCACTGGGGATGTGTTTCGGGAAGGGTGTTTACTATGGTTTTGTATGCTGGAAGATGAGACACTTCTCTGACCTGAAGTCTTTTCCATTTACTGCAGATGTGCCATCTTCAGTTTCCTCCTGGGCGGTCTGTCATTAAGTGAGTAGAAGCTTCATCTCTCTTTTGTGGCCATCAACATACCAGCCTACGCAAAGCTACCCATCTGTGGAGGTGACTGACCCTTGGCAGAGCCAGAAGAGGTTGTCCAGGTACTAGATTTCTTGGATTTGGGTTGTGCTCTCACTTCCACTCCCCTACTCCACGCTTTACCTGCCTCATGATACTGTCCCCAACCCCAAAGTTAGCATTTGTGAAATGGATATGGCTTAGAGTCAGTGTGTACGTTTAATGTGGTCATATTTCTTTCCTCTACCCCTCAAAGAGGCTGTTTATAAATTGATGGTGTCTAGAATTGAGGAATTATGGTATTGCCTTTTTTTTTAAATTGAGCAGAAGAAAAACAAAGCATACTTAATTTCCATGAGATTTCTTAGAAAAGGTGGTCATTACTCTTGCTTATTCTAATTTGCTTACCTATATTTCTGTGAATTCGCACTTCTCCAGGTTCCTCAAAAACTGGAAATTCTGAGCCTAACGGTTCAGTTGTTAAAATGTTCACTCCTCTGTTATCGTCTCTGAAATTGTCCTTTTCTCACCACTTATTCTTCCTCCTCTCCTTTTCTTTCCCACAACCAAACTAGTTTATGAGAGGGAGTGCTTTTAAGAAGCTCAAAAATGGAAGCGTGGGGCTGACGTAGCTGAGGGGGAGGTACAGGGTGGTTAAACCAAAGAGTTTAGGAACAGTATCTGGTTTTATATGAGGGTGTGTGCATGTGTATGTGTGTGCGTGTGTGTATGTTTGTGTCCGTCCATCTTTCCATCCATGTGTGGGTGAGAGGAGTAGAACAAAAAAAATGGGAGAAAGTATGAATTATGTAATTAGGAGCTGGCTTTGAAAAGCCTGACTAGGCCCATAATAAAAACCGCCCTGTGCATCCTACATATATGCTGATCCTCTAGCTATAAACTCCCTAGCTCAGGTCACAAATAAAGGCATTTCTACTTTAGAAATCCTTTCACTAGAGTTCATGCCCAATTCCTCCTTACTTTCATTCCCATTATAATTATTTTTTCCATTTGAGGATGCCCGGTCTTTCTTTCTGTATCTTCCAAGAATGGCAAATACATTCTTACGCATCTTTTCACGCATACTTAGTATCTAGTACATGTTTTAATCCTAAAGGAGTCAGGAAGTTTTTGACCTACTTTATGCTTCCTCTAGTTTTCACTTTTAATCAAGCTAATGAAAGTACAGTTCAGTCCATGGGCAATTTCTTTGACTACAGTTAGACAAGAATGATCAGTTTGGATTTTTCAGAGTTGTCTCAC
This sequence comes from Phoca vitulina, assembly GCF_004348235.1. NCBI lineage: Eukaryota > Metazoa > Chordata > Mammalia > Carnivora > Phocidae > Phoca > Phoca vitulina. The sequence goes on from NW_022589730.1 coordinate 14,600,995, forward strand.
GTGCTCACTAATTTTTCTAGTCTTATGTGGCATTTCTAATTGCACTAAATTTGTGCTTGTTCATTTTAAAAAAGCATGTGTTTTAAATTAGGTAATTCTCTGGCTAAAGTTCTTCTTTGAAAGAAGTTGCAAATAATTGCTACTTACTGTTTTCTCTTTAATTTTGCCTTTGCACAGAACGTTAGGAAAGCAGGACAATTCTGTAGTCTTTCCTGGACCATAAAGGTTAATCCATAGGAAGAAGCGTTTTGGCAAAAGTCAGTTTGCTGTCTAAAATTAAGACTTAACTTATTAATTTGATAAGTATTTGAGCATCAAATATGCTTGATCAATAGTGGTTTGTGAAGCCAAACGAAATGGAGTTTCAGTTTTAGCCCTACCACTTCTTACCTGTGCTGTCTTGAGCAAGTGACTTAAACTCTTTGAGTCTGTTACCGACTCTCACAGGGTGATTGTCAGAATTAAGTGAAAAATATACATGAAGCTCTTAGCACAGTATTCGGCGGATGGTTAAAGCCTTGTGTTGGAAAAACAGTAGGTGCTTAATAAATGTTAGTCCTCTCTCCCTCCTTCAAGGAGTTTACAGTTTAGTGGGGGAGTGGTAATGGTAGTGGTAATGGGAGTAGGAGTGGGGCGTCGCTCGTGGCGGTGATGATGGTGGTGTAGCAGCGGGAATCGCAGAAGCAGCGACAGCAGGAGCATCAGGCGTGGCGTGTTCACCTCATGCCAGGCTGTGTTAAGTCTTGTACCTCTACTTTGTCATTTAGTCTTTGCAAGAAGTCCATGAAAAGGTATCCTTTCCCCATTTTACACAGGGACAAACCAGTAGTGGGTGGTGTGCTGGGATGGCTCCTAGGCTCCCACCAGCTCGCACGAGAGCTGATTTGCACGTCTCTTTGCAGCTCCTTCAACTGGCCCTGGTGTGAGTGTTGACACTGGTGTGAGTGTTGGTCTAGGCAAATGCTGTGGGGAGAGTGAGCGGGTCAGCTCGGATTCTTCAGCACGTGTTGCGTATGTGACTGACTGTGACACGGATCTGTTTGCGATATGGGCCACCAGACCCCTACAGACAGTGCTGGGCCAGGTCAGCAGAGGTGGAGATGATTTCTGTCAGGGAGGGAAAGTTTAAGGTAGTCTGTGAACTAGACCTTGAAGGATGGAGAGGAGGGAAAAAAGTGAAAGCAAATGCAAGTGCCAAGGTGCAGAGGCAGGATGCAGACGCCCGTCAGAATAGTACTTGAATTCGCTTGGAGAATGGGGCCTGTTCAAGAGAGTAATGAGAGATGGGGCAGGGGAGACAGGAAAAAAACAGTAGCTAGGAGCTGTGAACATTGCTGGACTGAAGTGTTTTGAATCTGTAGTTGTTTAGAGTGAGCGGTTAAAGGTTTCTGAGCATGCAAACGAGCCAGTCCCATCACTGTTCAGGAGTGTTGCTGGAGAGGGGCGGAGAGCAGGTGCGAGAGTCCGTCTAGAGTCCAGGGGAACCTGTAAGGGGAACTTCAACCAGGAATCCCGGGGTAGGAAAAGGATCGGGGAGGAGTCTGAACCCTTGAAGAGGCAGAGTGTCCATCACTGGGAAACTGAATCCATGTGAAGGAATGTGGGTACGGGGGTTGGGGGGCTAATGAAACAATGACAGGAAGGTTCTGTGCTTAGGTTACAGATGGAAATTGGGAGGAGGCATTCGTTAGAGGCAAGGTAATAAATTTGGTTTTAGACTTAGGGATAAAAAATTCATCCTTCTATGCCTGATTATTTAAAGAAGCAAGAACTTTCCTTCTCTTTTTAGTCCAAAACCTCAGAGCAGCTTTGGACATAAAGAATGTGAGCTCCTTCCTCTCCCTGAGAGTGGTTCTGGCTGGTCGCTTCCAGAGCACACACTGCATGCAGGCCCCCTGCTCCTGACCCAGGGCTGGACCTGCTCTAGGTGCCTTCCTGTGGCCGACTTGGTGAAGCTGATCCGGGGCTTCAGCTCAGCTAGGGACCTTTTGACCTGTCAGCTCCCAGATGTTGTTCCCTTTACACAATACCCACTCTCACGTTGGGAGTCATGCGTATTTTATCTTTCATTTTTCTAATGTGTAAGGAATGTGTACATAGAGGACAACTGGATACTCTGTTCAAGGAAAAGAAAAATTCCTGGTAAAACAAAAATCACACTGATATTTATTATTTCTCCTGTTAAAGGAAAAGAGAAACTTACCTTCTAAAATCTGTTTTCAAAAAAATACCTCTCTTTTGGAAAATGATGCATAATTTGGGCTCAGGACATCTTGGCTTAAGACTTTCTAGCTCTGCCCTTCGATGTGTGATGCTGGGTGTTTGCTTAACCTTATTGAGGCTCAAATATCTTCTTTCAAGGGCTTAAAGTTTTAAAGGGTTGTCGAAGATTATCGTGACCTAATATAATACTATAGATCAAGTTCTGTTTTATTTTATTTTTTGACTTCTTCTGTGTTTCCCATCTCATCTCTCTTCTCAGAGTGCCTCATGCATTTCCCATTGGCTCTTCCTTATTCAATATTGTAATTATTTACTTGTCTTTCTCTTCCCCATATTGTAAGCTCCTTGAAGACACAGATAGTGTCTTTTATCCCTATAGACTTGATACCTAGTGCAGTATTTGACACATCCCAGGTGTTTAGTAAATATTAACTGAGTGCCGATGTGTTTTTATTTTTTTATTTTATTGTTTTTTAAAAATTTTATTTATTCATTTGAGAGGAGAGTGAGAGAGAGAGATCACGAGCGGGGTGGGGGAGAAGCAGACTCCCCGTTGAACAGGGAGCCTGATGGGGGGGACTCGGTGGCCTGAGCCAAAGGTAGACATTAAACCGGCTGAGCCACCCAGGCGCCCCATGAAATATCTATTTTAGATATTAGCAGTTGACTTCCCAGTAGGATAGTTGAGGATTTAGTTCTCTTTAAACATATTCCCACTCATTCTCCCCTCCCTCACCCTCTTAACACAGTTCTTTTTCAATTTTCGCTAAAAGAATAGTCAAAATTTACCGTTTTATGAATGAACGTTGTTTCCTATCAAGCAAAGTTGTACGTTAAGAGTCTAATTCCTGTTTTCTAGAACAGTTTTGTTTTTCTGGATTAACAACTGCCTAGTATTTTCTTTTGTCCTCTTCTTTATGTATGTGTCACTATTACTTTTTTCAAATGTTCCAAAGATCTGTTTCATGCTTATCGATAATTTTTCCAAATACTGCAAGAATTTCTCAAACCCTCTAATACCAGTTTCATTCCCCCCCCACCCCGGGACCCTCCCTCCCTGGCCTGGCTTCTGTGTCTAGGCCTAGTATATAACTGTTATTCTAGGGCTTCTCCTCACGAGTCCCCTGTGCTGGATCTCCTTTCTCTAGGATCACATATCTTTTTCTTATTTTCCTCTATCATTTTGCTAAAATACATGAAATTTCTCAATGGTAATACTGAGTTCTAGAAGACAGTAGAGCAATTTTCATCATAGACTTCTATTCATAACCAAACTAGACAGAATAAAAAGATTTTAAAAGGAAATGTAAAGGAATGAAATCTTGCCATTTGCAATGACGTGGATGGAACTGGAGAGTATTATGCTGAGCGAAATAAGTCAATCAGAGAAAGACATGTATCATATGACCTCACTGATATGAGGAATTCTTAATCTCAGGAAACAAACTGAGGGTTGCTGGAGTGGTGGGGGGTGGGAGGGATGGGGTGGCTGGGTGATAGACATTGGGGAGGGTATGTGCTATGGTGAGTGCTGTGAATTGTGTAAGACTGTTGAATCACAGACCTGTACCTCTGAAACAAGTAATACATTATATGTTAAAAAAAGAAGAAGAAGAAGATAGCAGGAAGGGAAAAATGAAGGGGGGGGAATCGGAGGGGGAGACGAACCATGAGAGATGATGGACTCTGAGAAACAAACTGAGGGTTCTAGAGGGGAGGAGGGTGGGGGGATAGGTTAGCCTGGTGATGGGTATTAAAGAGGGCACGTACTGCATGGAGCACTGGGTGTTATACGCAAACAATGAATCATGGAACACTACATCAAAAACTAATGATGTAATGTATGGTGATTAACATAACATAATAAAAAAAAAGAAAAAATATAGTCATATGGTGAAGACTGGACTAATAGAGGGTCTAGATTCAAGAAAGAAGGGACTGTCAAAGTAATAGGTATATACCCTTTCCCCTGAATTAAAGAGATAAAATGCTAAACTACCAGAGATAACTTCATGGTTATATCCCTTTAACTAGACAACTAAAAAATACCCCAGAATTTTAGACCACTGTAATTTTTTAAACCCCAATTCCCTCATAAGGTTTCCTAGCATCTCTACAAAGGATTCCTTAACTTCATATTACAACAAATGATGCCAAAGTCTAGAGCATTTCTGACATATCAGGGTTTATTTTATCTGCTGTCCAAGAACAAAACTATCATGTGTAAAAACTCATTGTTTTCTGGACTTTTTTGCCTTTGTACTGTCTGATTATACATGCCTCTTAATACGTTGGTGGATATTAAGTATGAGAAAATATTAAATAAAATTAAAAGACTGAAAGCAGAAAGAATAATAATATCCAAACTGTTAAATACTTTTTTACGGATTAAAACACATGGGCAAGTACTTGGAGAAAGAACTTCTGGGGTTGCCTTTGGGGATTGGGTTTTGGAGTGGGGCAAGGAACTGCTTTTTCTTTTAAGCTTTCCAGTACTGTCTTGCTTTGTTTTCTTTTGACCAACGCATATATTTTACTTTTAATAAAATAAAAACTGATTTAAAATTTAAAAGCATTTTAAAATAAACAAAATAAGTATTGAGGAACTAAATAGAAAAGAAAGCCTCCAAACAGACCTAATGAATATATTTTGTGTTTTTTTAGGACTTTTAAAAAACTTTTAAGTGTTTCTGAGATCAGAATGTATCTTATAACAATTCAAGTTATTAGTATTTATATTATTACCACTTATGTGTTAGTACCTTTCTCCCCCAACCAAAACTTGCAACTATTATATTTCTGGCACCTTTTGATTATGTTTTCATAGGATCAAGGAAGTGGAAATCCTTAAGTATAGGATTTTTCAGAACTCTGCTCTTCTAGGCACTAGAAGTTCTGAAGCTTTTTCAAGGTGAAATTGCTAGGCTCTGCCTTCCTCTTAGTTCTCCTTTTATTTATTTCTATATCCTCTTTACTAAGCTCCATCTTAATCTACATTATATATTTGGCAAGGCAGACTTCTTCAGTAAGTTGGTTAACTGTGGTTGGAAAAACTATATCCTGTCCTTCACCATCCACCATCCACCACTCTTTATTTCATTGGAGAGTCAAATGGGAAAAATCAAACTATGCAGGTTAGTAGAACATTTAAAAAAAGTAAAAAAAACTAAGAGAAGATAATAGGTTAATATTGTTTTTACAGTACTGGGTTGAAGAAGCCTTCTCAAAGTATCATCCAAGGTAGTGAAGGATAATGTTAATAGATTGAACTAAATAATTACTAGAAATTGTTATATTTTTAGTATAAAAATCAAGCAACATACATGAGAAAACCCTGACCATATTAAAGAGTCTTTATGCTCATTGTTAAAAAAGGTGATCAAATGACAACAAGAGAAATTCATAAAAAAGGAAATAAAATGACCTATAATATATGATAAACATTTTACTTTTGCGAATAGCTGAAGAAAATGAGTTATTTCTAGCCTCTTAAATTGGAAAACATTACAAAATAAGCTAACCCATGTTGCTGAGAATGTGGGGAACTAGACATTTTCATATACTTCAGATAGAAGCGTAGGTTGACAAAAGCTTTCTTGAAAGCAATTTTGCAGTATGTGTCATGTCTTTAAAATGAATATGTAATTGATCCTAAGGAAATAATTTTGATACATATTTTATTTGAATTTAAATCTATTTATATTTATTATGGTATTCTTATTGTAGCAAAAGACAAGATTAATCCAGATTTCCAACAATAGGTGATTTTAAAAACTATGATATACCCATTCAAAGGAATATCATGCAGCTCTGTCTTTGAGGGAAGGTCGAGAATTGGTTTTAAAGCTGTTCTCAAAAAAAGCATCTATTGTCAACTTCTAACACATTTTTGCCACATATGCTTCAATTGGAGAAACAGAGTTTACGTACTTCACAGTTTTATCAGAAAGTGGGAAATCTACTCCAGAAATACCTCAAAATGAATTAATACTGTGAGTCAAGTTATGTTAGAATTAGCTGATCCTGGGCTGGTATTGTCCATTATTTATAGATCCCAGTTACCTTTATAGAAGGTAATTGTAGAAGGCATTGCCTTTAAGCCTGAGATTCAATATTCTCTACTCCTCCTTGATACCACTGACTCTTAGCTGTCCCCAACAGAGCATGCCCAGCCATGCTCAGACAGCCATGTGCATGTGACAAGAGTGCTTACTTGATCTGCAGGCTGTAGCAGCAGCTTCCTTCTAATTATATCATAGTGATACAGTCATGAGGCAGAGATTGGTTCAATATCCTCACTTTTCTGGGCTGTGGTTATTCCCTGATGGTTCTTCGGTAGTGTTTTCTGGCTCTGTAATGGAACCACCTTTCAAGCAAATGTGTGATGTCTTAATTTGAACCCTGAATGGACTCCCCTTGCTTCCCAAAAATCTAGTCCAGTTTGATGGTTCTAATGATTCTAATAGAATCATTGAACATATACTTAAGTTTATGTTCTTCTTAAGGACATTTACCATGTTAACAAGGGATATATAAAAAAGGAGATTCCTAAATGGCCCAAGCTAAACAAATTGGTTTAAAACTAGCGAAGTGGAGCCATGATGGGTTCCAGAAATGACCAGTCGGGTCATGAGGAGTGAGAACTGTTCTCAATCTAGGATCTTCTAGTTATTTCAGGGTCATCAGAATCCAGTTTAATGTTGGCATCAAGGTCACTAACTAGCTTCAGGGCTGGATTAAGAGGCACAAATGTAGCCTCACACAATGAGGTAAGGGGAACTTACCCACTGATCCTCCATATTTGACTTTGTACTGGATCATTTGGCACTAATTCCTGTTTTTTGGCTAGCTATTGCTATGAAACAAATCAGCTCAAAATGTAGTAGCTTAAAACAGCAATTATTTTATTAATTTTTGTGGTGTCTGTAGGTCAGGAATTTGGATGCGTTTTGGCTGGATGATTCTGGCATGGGGTTTCTCAGGCATCTGCAGTCAGATGGTGGCTGGACTGGGACGGCAGGGGTCTGGTGCTGCCGGAGCCCACTGGGGCGTCTCTGTTCCTTCATGTAGTCTCATTTAGTACGTTCACATGCGATTTCCACATGGACTAATTTGGGCTTCCTCAGCATGGTGGCTTCCATGAGAGCATTTGGACTATGTACGTGGTCAGGGCTCCCAGGTGAGCACGTCCATTCTCAAAGCAGACAATGCATTAGCTTTTATGACCCAACCCCAGAATCCTCTCAAGCTTCTCTTCTGCCATATTCTGTTGGTTATGAGCCACTTCCAAGTCCACACACTCAGGGGAAGGGAATTAGACTCCACCTCTCGAAGGGGAGTGGCAAGGCTCCAGGAGAGCCTGTGGGATGACACATATTATTGTGACCATCGTTAGAAAATACACTTTGTCGCACCTGGCCCATCAGTCAAGCTCTCCAGGGCCACTGAGTTCAGTGTGGAAGAGCTTTTGTAATCTCAGATAAGCAAAGGCAAGTTTTTGTATTTGGAAGGGGATTTGGGGAGCGTGGGGAATAGTCATTCTTCGATTAAAAAAAAAACATATATAGAGAGCAAGTTCTGTTTGGCCTAATTTCCATGTTTGCTGTGATAGAGATGGGTGTATGTAAAGGACGGGTGTATCTATATAAGCGATACCTGCACAACTTATGATTACTCCTGCTCGGGCTTAACAAATAAAGAAATGTGGTTCTGACTCTTTATTACTGAGTGACTGGAGAACTGTTATCAGTGGATCATTTTCAACTTTAGTACAGTGACAAGTAGTATTTGTAAAGGAGTAAGTTCTGTATCAAGTGTTTAATATTCATATTTTAAGGACATCTAAAGTCATGATCACTAAGCATTGAGATTTTACCAAAGTGGAACAAAAGTAAAGTGAAATAATGAATAAAATAAAATCTAGTGATATCTGGAAATAAGAGCTCACTGAACAAATACAAGATTGGTGGGTCATAGTGGGTATCATTTCCTCCCAGTTTGACTCCTAGTTGTTCTCTCTGTTGGGTCTCTTGCTCTGCTTACTCTAGCCATGGAACAAATGGCACTTCAGCCATCAAAGTAGGAATCCAGAAGTTAATGGAAGACTCCGTCTGTCTCTAACTGCCCCAGTAGCTTCCACACCTTCACCACCGTAGCTGCTTCCTAAGTGGTGTCCCTGTTCTAATCTATTCTCTTGTCAGCCAGAGAGATCTTACCAGGTCACTCTGCTAAAAGGTCTCTTAACGGCTCTTTGGCTCTTCGTTTCTTAACTGATAAAATCTGAACTCCTTGACAAGGTACTCAGGGACCTACATGATCTGGCTCCTGCCTACCAGGCATTTCCTGTCCCTTCTCCTCTCACATTTTTTGGTCCATTAAAATAAACTACAGACCCTTTATTTTAACACCTTCATGCTTTTGTTCAAACAGGAATGCTTTTTCTAGGCCCTTTGCTTGGCACCTTCTCTTCCAGGAAGCATTTGTTAATTACGAGGCCTGTCTTCTGTGCCCCCATGCCACTCTGTCCATCATACCAGCCAGCCCACATGGTCTGCTTTCCCCACTACCCTTTGAATTCTCTGAGGGCAGCGACTGTTACCCTGTGTCTTCAGAATTAGCACAGTGTCAGCAGCAAGCAGGAATTTAATAAAACTTGGAATAGAATAAAATTAAACAAAAAGTGAACAATGGTTCAGCAATATGACATTCTCATTTCAGTGGGAGTTGTGGTACTTGTATAGCAGCAGTATTAAAAGAGTAGGATCCTGAGGATCTGCCAGGTGGGACTGGGTTCCTCACCAGAGCTTTCTTGGTTTCTGAGAGCTGCAGCCCAAAGGGGGCTGCGAAGTGAGGGTGGAAGCTTGGATCAGGTTCAGAGGAGTCCTCAAGGCTCTAAAGATGAAACCTACAGTGTCCAAGGAAAGGAAATTTTTTTTTTTTAAAGATTTATTTATTTATTAGAGAGGGAGAAGAGAGCGCGTGCACCAGTGAGAGGCAGAGGGAGAAGCAGACCCCGCCCCTGAGCAGGGAGCCCAATGCGGGACTCGATCTCAGGACCCTGAGATCATGACCTGAGCTGAAGACAGGTGCTTAACTGACTGAGCCACGTGGGCAACCCTTAAAGATTTTTTTTATTTTTTTATTTTTAAGTAACCTCTACACTCGACATGGGGCTTGAACTTACAACCCCGAGATCAAGAGTTGCACGCTCTACCGACTGAGCCAGCCAGGTGCCCAGGAAAGGATATCTTTTTTTTTTTTTTAAGATTTTGTTTATTTATTTGACAGAGAGAGACACAGCGAGAGAGCGAACACAAGCAGAGGGAGTGGGAGAGGGAGAAGCAGGCTTCCCGCTGAGCAGGGAGCCCGATGCGGGGCTCCATCCCAGGACCCCGGGATCATGACCTGAGCCGAAGGCAGACGTTCAACGACTGAGCCGCCCAGGCACCACCAGGAAAGGATATCCTTAAGGCTAGAGAAGAAAAAGTCAAAGTGTAGCTTGATAATGGCATCCAAATTTTAAAAATTCATCTTCACTGAAGATGGGCATCTCCTAGGGATCAGGGGCATGGACCATGGCCTTAATCAGTAGAGGAAGAGATTTAAACAAAGATTTCCTGACAGTGAAGCTTATAAAGTGGGACAGATTGCTTCTGGAAATTAAGAAATCTGCCCTTTTTTGAGCAGGGGAAGACAGGAGCAGGAGACTAAAGGGTGGGAGGAAGCTTCCACAAACTCAAGTAGGTCTGTCAAATGTGGGAATGGCTTTTTGCAAATCCCGTAAATCAGTGATTTTTCAAATGCTGACTTTACATCATAGTACAACATTTACAACATTTCACTCATTTTTGCCTAGAAGAAATGCTGAATTTATGAGCATACAGTGAAAAGGACCTTTTCTAAAGTGCAGTCAGTTGGTGATGATGCTTGATACTAGCTATTTCTACTTTTACTTGCTGTAAAGGATCTGTTAAAGAAAGGAAAAAACTTTTTTTTTTTTTTTTTTTTTTAATAACTTGCTGATTGATCTTAGGTAACACTTGTGGCAAGATAGGATTGTTAGCTCTGCTGTCTGGAAAAATTGTGTGTCTCTGTTCGTTGCTTTTATGCTGGCACTTTCCTCCTTTCTAATATTTAAATACCATATAGCAGCACCACAAAGATGTTCAAATGTTACTAGTGGAAACCGCATTAGCAGTTAAAATTACTGTATATTTCTTTTCTATGTCAGTAAAAGGAATTGGGTTTCTTTGGAATGGAAAATGCTCTTATGTATCTTTTGCAAAATTTAATTTATTAGTTCTTTCTCTTATAGTCCCTTTCATTTTTTTTTTCTTATATAATAAAGAATCATTAAAAGAAACACATATAAACTCTACAAGGTTTTGTTCTTATACTGTAAGGCTAAGAATAGTTTAAGGGGAACCAATCCACATGCTTTAATCCATATGAGGGAAAAAGATTTTGTAAATGTTTCTCTTCAAAGTACTAAAAGTAAATGAAGGTTAAGGGGGAGGCTAAAAAGAAAGCCTTATTAATGGGAAATACATTCTGATAAATCAAACTGATTCCAATCTTAATAGTCAGTTTAAATAATAGAATTGGTTAATAGTATCAAATTAGGATTAAAGAAAGGGATAAAAATCTATTTCCACAAGTTGTTTCAAAACAAGGCATTCACTGGCTGATGCCGTATGATATCAATCTGATTATACCGTACACAATAAAGCATGCCCTACGATAAAATCCTGCTGGGAGGTGTGTTTAATCAGATGCCTTTGATATTATTTGAGCTAAAGCTACTGTGGGCTCAAAAGAATCAAAGAAAAAATCTTTAACTCCCGCAATCAATCTTAATCTACTGTGGATGCTGGTGCTCTACACATACCCTATCCTAATCTACTCTCAAACATAAGCATGAGCTAACTGGTTGGGATTTCAGATTTGTCTTTTCAGAAGCCACAAACAGAAATTTGTTTTGCTTAATAACCATGTTCTACACTGACTGTTCATTCCTAAGCTTCTCACAAATCAAGTCAAGATAAAGATTTTCTGTTGGCAGGAATTTTAATGGACACTGGTGAGTACAATTAACAGCCATCCAATAATAATTTAAAATTACTGTCTTAGCTAGCTTTGTTTGGCTCCCACAGGAACTAAATCAACACTTGCACTTCCCAAGACAATCTTTATGTGTCATTGCCCAATTTTAAACCAGATTTTGTGAAGCTATGTCCTGGAAATAACAGACGACATGAAAAGTTTTATAACTTACTTTTCTCCTTCTTCCACGGAGTGCACTATATTTGCATTTTCCTGAGCTTGTCACTTTAGTTGTGGAGTTCACTTCAAGCTGCCAGCTTCCAGTGTATGTCAGAACAACTTAAAGTGGTCCTCCCTCTGCCAGTTTGAAATTGGTCCTTAAATTATAATCAGCTCCAACGGAGGCTGCTGGAGGTAGGGAATTTAGTTCAGTAACTTTGAGGGGAGAAGGCTGCCCCGGCTAAAGCTTTCTTTACCCCTCTGCCAGTGCCATGGGGTTGGAAGACATCTCGGGGGAGTAAGGCCCAGCCAGCCACCAAGTTGCTGATGCAACCTAAAGCTACTTGGGAAGGGAAGGAGAACAAAAGGCATCACTTATGTTAGGTGATTAGCGGCAAATGATGTATGGGGGTGGGAGGGAGCCTGGCGTACACAGGGAAGGGGGGCTGGCAGTTGCCCTTGTCTAGAAGGGGGAAGGACAAAGAATGCTGTCCCTGAGCATTGGAGGCCCTGGGGGATTTCTTAACAGAATCAAACGGCAGAGGACTATTAGCAGCCTGGTATAGTAAGAGCTCAAGTTCTTTGGACGTGTTGGCCTCACAGACAGCTGAAAATACCTAGTGGCAAATACCTATCAGCTACTTACGTATTTCAGAAATGAAAGATAATGGGAAGGTGAACAAATTGCACATCTTTTCCACTACCATTGCTCAGGGTTTCCAGTAAGTACAAGCAGTGTCTCAGCTGAGCTGCTCTTTCAAATTATTGTTAATTAAATAATACTCCCTAAGAAATCTGTCATTACCGGCAGCCAGGAATGGGTTTGTTTAGTTTGCTTGAGGCTATTAATGCTCCAGCAAACGGGCTCTTAATTGCCAGACGAGGTAATTTCATTGGGGGTTGTAGTTCACGTTTCCCAACAATTTTATGGTATATTTTATATCTTAAACTTTTCCTTTTTGTTTCTCTGTCTGGAGTTGAGTTCTCTAATGCTTCATCCATTGAATTAGCCATTCTCCGTAATGGAAAAAATGCGTGTTATTGAATCTGTAATTTCCCCCCCCATTTCCATTATGACTAAAGAGAAGCAACTAATAACGGATTTTAAAATTAATTTTCCCCTGCTCATTTCATTACTTATCCTTTGAAATAAGTGACTTTTGCTGGGAGAAATGATTTCTGGGATGTCACAGATACAACTCTGACATTCCTTCTTGTCAACTGTTTTCCTAGTAGACAGGAGTGTTGGACGGGTAGAACAATTATCATTAGACATAGTTGAAAGGGGGAAAGATGAGGGCATTCGGCTCCAGAGGAGAGATGTGCCGTGGCCTAGAATTTGAAGTGACCTTATCGTCAAACATTTTCTTTCTGTTCATAAGCAGAGAATAAGGACAAATATGAAGAAAAAGTCACCTTTTTTTCAGTGTTATAAAAGCCTCCATATGCCATTTCGAAAAGAAGTGCTTTTTCAGCCTTTTCTTAAATGACCTCTTTTCATCATAATATAATCTATTTTTTTCACCTTTTGACCGGTACTTTGGTTTTCTAATAAAACTACGTACTTGTTTCAGAGGAATTACACTTTAGAATGCATCTTGGTGGTATTTCATCCAAGTTTCATTTGGTTGAATTAATGTGCAGGAGAGAGAGCGGGGGGAGAGAGAGAGAGAATAGTAGAAGCGAGAGTCACATAATCCAACCTCCAGGCGTAACTTTCTTCAGTTTCATATTTCAGTATCATTAGAGTAACTTTTATCTGTGATAAAAGCATAATTTAGCTGGATAGTACTAAAACATATATATATCTCCACATTTTATCAGTGATTTACTGTCCTGTGGTCAAAATAGTTTGCTTTCTTCCTCTTCGCCAAGTGCACGTTTTGTTATCTGGTGTCACTTGATAATCTTTCCTTCTCCTGTTTCCACCGCCCCCCCCCCCTCAGGTTCTTGTCTCTCTCTTTTTCCCATTAAGATGTGAATGGGCAGGCATCTCAGCCAATATGTCTATACATGGCTGAATACACTTGGAGAAAAGCAGGGTCTCCTTTTGTCTGGACCCTGGATGGCTGCGTGTCATTCCGCACCAACGGGCAGGGCCTCCCTCACAGTAGGAATTTTGTAATAATTGCCAGAACAAATTGAGCTAGGCTTATCAGTTCCTTTCCTTTTTCAGTTGGAAAATGGAGGGAATGGGAGAACAAGGCCATTTTTGACCAATGACAATACAGCATAGAAATAGATTGGATACAGCTAGTGCCCAGTCGTGTTGTAGACAACAGTCATCCATGTACACAATATATTGTGTACAGAGATGATAAGATGTTACCCCCACAGTCATCAAGCTAACTGAGCCTTGTTTTCCCCACATGCTCTGGGCATTCTGCTATGTACGATCTGCCTTTACCGCAGTAGGCAGGGGGAGTGGGTGGAACTTATATGCAGACAGTTGGCAGAGGCAAGCAAACACAGGTGTGACTGGTTGGTCCTTGTGTTCTTTTTGCACATTGTATAGACCAACAGAGGTAATAAAATACTCAAGTTGTTTTACAGTAGGGAGCAATGAGAAAAACAGTCTTTGGGAAGAAAGTTGAATATAGGGGAAAAAAATTCATTTAAAAGTCGATATATATTTTTTTCCTATACAAATTTTTTATCAGAATCTCTATGAACTATATATGATATGTGATACCGTCACCGTATCTAGATACACTGATATCTGATACCTGATATCATATATGATATCTGCAATGTATCTAGATCCTTCTCTGTGTTTGCTATGTATTTATGTGTGTGTGTTTGTGACTACATGTTTTTATTCATTAATTCCACATATATGGATGTAGCTGGAAACTATAATGTACATATGGAGATGTAAATGCAAACATGCAATAGCAGAGATGATTTTCATTTTATATATATATATATATATATATATGTAAAAATATATGTATATTCATACTCCAAAGCTTGATTCTAAATCTACAAGTACCACGTGTTCCCTTCTGGGAATCTTTCCACCTTAACAAGAGACTGCGTTGGGCTTGAGGGTATCCTGTGCACCCATGGCTCTGTACGGGGTTGTCACTACAGGTCGGTTGGGAGGCAGGGCCTTTGGTAAACTGGGCAGCCAGTCTGGTGTAGCCGAACTGCTAACGCAGCCAGGCCACCTGGCCGTGTGACAGCCCAGCCTATATTTTTAAAAATACTGCTATTTAAATAAATTGTGTGTGTGTGTGTGTGTGTGTATGAGACAGAGAGAGAGAGAGAGAGAGAGAGAGAGAGAATGAGAATCCCCATTCAGTGGGGTTAAGCTTTGCTCAGCTGCTTCCAAAGCAACTGGAGGTAGACAAGACAAGGCGCCACAGCCAACTGAATGGCTTTCCATCTGCCCTCTGCTTTGCTTGGAAATAACCAGCCAGACCAACGGTTTTTGCTTTGTTCGTTTTTTTCCTCTGGTCTGAAGCGGAGGCTGACATGAAACAAACATGGCATTTCCTTTTGAAAATTGGATTCTGAAATTGGCCTCATCTTTCCAGAAGCACAGTGCTATTGCAGTTTCTTCCCAGTTTTGTAAATGTCATAAACAATTTGTATATAAAGCTCCAAATTTGGAGGCAGTTACCACATTAGGTTTTTGCGATTTTTTCCGGGGAGGTGTTTGGTTTTTGGTGGTCATGAAAGGATACGGTGTAGCGGGATGCATGGAAGTGGTTTTCCCTGCACAGAGAGATGAAGAAAATGGGGTAACAAACTAATAATAAAGAACACGTTTGCCGGGCTTTTATTAGCAGTTTTAAAGGAGACACGGTAAAATGTGAAGTCATGCAAATGTGGCTTCTTGAAGAACTTCATTAGCATCACCCAGAAGCTATAGTTTACAATAAATGCCACTGGGGCCCGCATAGGTCATGGCTCGTGGCCAGCTCACTGCAATCGAAGTGATGCTTACTGTAAGGCGAGTCCCCTGGACACGATGTATGAGGTACGGATGACAGTACATTATCTAAACCACTTGCACTGTAGTGATTTGAAATTGGAAGACTTTTAATGGAGCAAGCAGGGAAAAAAAAAGCTGCTAGAGGAATGCCATCTATTAAGGTCTCCTGGCAGAGACACCACATATGCTTATCTTTAAAAGGAGAGGTAAGGAAAAGAACGTTTTTAGATGAGAGTCACCAATATTCTTTAATACCTTACTCTCCTCCTTCCCAAACACACACACACACACACACACACACACGCACATACACATGTGCGCGCACATGCACCCCTGTACACAGAAGTGAAGAGATTTCCCTCACCCGTAACACCTTTAGCATGTCTTGATGTCTTGAATCTTTAGGGATTATAAGGAAAAAAAGCTGTTTTAGGGTGAAATAAGGATGGGAGAATCCTGGTTACCAAGCTTGTCATTTCCGTTCTCCACGCACGCAGTGAAAAGGCAAGCTATGCAATTTTAACTCTGTTTTACTTTGAACTTGTGATGTAGTCATGGCTGGTCTCACAGACACAGTTAAGGCATATCGACTTAATAATGAGAGCAATCAGTAAGAAGGGCCATGTGCTATCTACAGGATCGGATTCTCCAGAGGAGGCAACTGGACGTGACGTGCAGCCGGATCACCTGGGTTCTAATCTCAGCTCCGCCATTTACAGGCTGTATGAATTTGGGCAAACAGTAAACCTTTTTGTGTTTCCCTGTCACGTACGAAACAGAGCTGATCGTAGCTAGTTTATAAATCTGCTGCCTAAGTCATTGTAAGTGAAGTAAGGGAAAGGCCTTGGTACACTGTAAGTCCTAAATAAATACTAGTTATTAGTACTAGTGGGAGAAACACCATGGACTGTGGGATCAGGCAGAATCGGGTTTACATTTATCTCTGTGGGCTTTTTTTTTTTTCCAAATTATTTCATCTTTCTGAGGCTCAGAGAGTTTTTCCAATCTGTGGAGTTGTAGGGTTGCCCTAAGGATTAAATCATCTCCTGTCTGCAACATGCGAAGCATAGTGTGTGAAACAAAACAGGTGCTCAAGGAAAGTTTCTTTCCAAAAGTAGAAAAGACAACACTCCTGCGGTGCAAACTATAAAGCCTTTTCTCATAATTGCTTGCATCTTTTCCTGAGGTTTTTTTGGGGGGCGGGCAATTAATCTGTCCAACTGCGGATTTCATATTACTTAGTCAGGAGTGGTGATTTCCCTAAAGGTATTGAAGTTGCAAATCCTATATTTGGTGGATAGCAGAAAATGGACACTTGTAGATGAGATGTAAAGTTCTACCTTGGTTGTCAAAAGGACACTCTATTCTTGACACATTTTTTGGGAAAAACAGACCAAAATACCCCAAACATGCTTCTTCACTGTGACTATGTAGAAATTGTCAGATTCTCACGAGGAGAGGAAGGAAAATTATGCCACCAAAGTCTCTCCAAATATAGAAAAAATATGAAACATATTTTCCAGTGAAATAATTTGCACATAATTCTAACAGTAGAATCTGAAGGGGGTGTCTTAGCAGTATGTCTCCCAAATGGCAGACTCACCACTATGAATGGAGCCTCTTATTAGAGACTGTCCCAGATGCCTTTTGGGGTCCCTGTGTAGCATATGTCTGTCTTGTTTAAGAACTGCTTCTGGGTCCCAAAGCCTGGGACCCTCCTGCGGCCTTGTTCATAACAAAAGACTATGTCCCTCTCCCAGGCTGAAACTGTTTAGAACAGGGTGGATATCTTGAGTCAAGGTGGGCCATACAGCTTCTCCTTCTTGGGAATGTGGACCTGGGATGGACAGGGATGGATGGGATGCTGTGTCCTGCAGAGGCTGTGCAAAGGAAGAATGGCAGAGAAGAGAGACACAAGGAAGGCACAAGACCTCTCTCTTCCCAGTTCCTGTCCCCTGGGAGGCTGAGCTGAACCTCCTGCCTTTGGATTCTGTGAGATACCTCTGTAACCATGCACTCGCTCATTTTCCCCATTTCCTTAAAACTAGCTTGAGGAAACCAGTTTTGGTTATCTCAGACCAAAACTTTACTAGCAGGAATTATATCTGTCTCGTGGAAAACTGTCCTCAAGTTGTGGGAAGAATAGTTCAAGATTTTCATAGAGTTAATCCTCTCTCCCACCCCCTCGATCGTTTTGAGCACCTTTATTACTAAGATGACCTGCAGAAGGTAGAGTCATAACAAGACGGCCTTGATAGAGATGGCGGTGATGTCATGAGCTACATATTCTGTAACTTTGCATGACTGGAACATCATGTCATGGAAAGATTTATGAATACTAATTTTTAAGAAATATACTATGATGCAGCATTTAAATAAAATAGTAAGTTTCCATTGTTAAATGTTAGAAAATAAGTTTGAACATTTGTGAGATAACTAGGGTAGAATTTTTTTTTTTTTTTGTAAAAAGATGGGTAGACAATCACTCTCAGAGTTGTTTACGTGTTGTAAATCTTGTATTTGTATTTATTTCAAAAAGTGATTCATTACTCTTCAAACGGTGAAAAGAACTGCTTGCTGTTCCTAGGAAATATGTCTTTATTCAGCTTTGTATTGTTTAGGTGATGAGTACACCTGCTTTTTAGGGCAGATCCTCATGTATGTGGGTGGGTTACTGAGATTTTCTGTAGAATTAGAATGAGCATAGTTTTTATTGACTTCGCACTCACAAACATCACCTTCCATTTGTTTTTTTGGTGCTTTGATCTACTGTGCTGTTCAAACTTCTTGTTTCATTTCAATATTAATTTTTAAAATGAGCCATTAAAATTCACCTGAGTTGATGACAAAATTCCAAGCCATTAATTCTCTCTGAACATTAAGAATCATTTTATTTCCAAAATATGAAAATTTAAAAATGCTTTGGAAATCTAATGTCAATTCAGTCTTGCAAACCTGGTAACTAAACGATCCAGGGTTCTTATTGCCATTTCTGTTTTATTTTCTTCATTATGATGGGAAATAATGTGCGTTACTAGCAAAAGGTCCACACAGTTAGAAAGTGGGGATGGTGCCATTCTTTGTAGGAAGATGGCAGTTGTAATTATCAGATGCAAAGTTATGGTTGAGAGAAGCCCGAAGGCTAGAGGATGAGTACAGTTAATAGATTTGGTGCTCTTCTTTGCTTTTTATGCCTTGCTTTTTGGTAGCTGTAGGAGTATACATGTGGAGAGTAATGAGGGCCAGAGCCTGTTGACAATGACCCTATTTTCAGTTTCAATTTTAAAAAATACCAGGTGATGTTTTGGGCAGCCAGGCCAGCGAGCATCCTGACAAAATCTTCTCTAGGATTTACTTTGGAATTGATGTTGTCTTCCACGACAAGGCTTATTTTGAAATGATTGATCCCATTTGTGGATATTATCATTTCCTCAAGTTAGTTACAAATCAGAATTAGTGTGCTACAGTGGTAAATACTGTTGAGGATTTTCTAAATAGGTTCAGTGGTTCCATAGACGTTTTAGTAAGAATAATTCACATCCAGCCCGTGATGGAGGTTCCAGCTGCTTTCCCCTCAACCTCAACTTCAACTTCAGCTCTGTGCCTGGTTCATTAATGTCTGCTTGCAAATTGGAGGGCTCTGGCTATTTTTCACTCTGATGCTGATGTTTCCTCCTAGTCCCAGATACTGGTAAATGGGTGGGTGGCTTTCAGCCTCCCATGTGGTGTCAAGTGACCGCCCACATTCATTCTCCACCAGTGTTTTGATCAGGGACCCAAGTGAGGATAGTTTTGACGGGTAACTGTCAGCTCCTGTGGCACGCTGTGCCCTGGCTGGTGTTCCCAAACTGCTAGGGTTGAACAGCGTATGAATCGAAGCATCCAGAACACACATGGAAGGGGATTGCCTGGTCTTTGCTGCAGTGTAATGAGGACAGAGGGAGGGCATGTTGGTGGGGGGGTATCAGGGTTGAGGGGTGCAACTGGGTTAGCACAGGAAGAACAATGAGGAAAGTGATACTTCACACTTCAGGAAGATGTTAAACTTATTTTTTACCTTGTTAAACCACTAAACTGTTCTTCCCTCAGATATTCCTTTGCATTTTTTTTTTTTTGAAAGTTAGGAATAGTTGACCATGCTGCATAAGCAGAAAACTCTGAGCTTATATAAAGCATATAATGATGTCATCAATAAAATTAAAAAAATGAAATTGCCAGAGTGGTACATATTTAATTACGCACGCCTCTCGCTGTGCTCTATGGTAATAATGGCAAGCAAATCACAGAAACAGTGTAGCTGGTATTACTTTTAATAGGGAAGGGAACTAATATTTATTGAATTCCTAATATCTGCCGGGCTCCATGCTGGGTGCTTTACATATGTTATCTCATTTAATGTGTAGCTAAACAAGGCATTTCCAGGGCCCAGTGTGCTTAGAGGAGGCAGAGGTTACACTTCCAGGCCCTTCGGTAGACCCACGATTCTCTTTCCTTTGGCAGAGGCACTTATTTTCCCAGTGGTCCAGGGTCCTTTTGCCTTCTCCCCGATTTGGGAGTTTGGACTCTCTGGGCCCTGGAATCTTAGCTCCAGGTGGAGGCAGTGAGGACACAGCTCCTTCCTTCCATACCGTATCTCACCTTCAAGTTTCACTAAGGGCTGGGTGTTGTGCTCCAGCCTCCAGATTGGAATTCTCTGTGAATACAAGGAAGCAGAACCCAAAGTAACTAGTTGCCTGAGTTTGAGGGAACGTGAATAGGAAACTCACTGCAGTCCCCAGCTCCGCTGTCTCTTCCTTTCCCGTGAATAGCTTCACAAAGTGAAAGGAAGAAGGCCAAGTTGTGTGCTTCAAGAGGAGGCCCCTCTACCCTTACCCCTCTATTGCCCTTCCAAATAGGTTTATTGATGGTACCTGATATTTTACTACTTAAAGTAAAGGGATTAGGGAATTCTTTGAAAGTCTGATAAACAATCTTGACTCCCCTTCCCAGAAAAATGTACCAGTGTTTATACTTCAAGTGAAAACTACTTGATTTAGATATTCACACAAACTGCCAAGGAGAACCTCTGAGAGGGTGGGGAGGGGAGGGGCGGTAGGGAGAGTGCATCATCCATTCATTCTTTAGTAGGATTATTTTATTCATTTGAGTACTTGAGATATGCTTAAGGCGACAGGAGCTGATGAGAGGAGGTGGGTAGTAGTGGTGAGAGATCATTTTGAAGTATCAGCCCTTGAGGGAGAAGGGAGGCCCAACTGGGGATGGTGGTAGGACTTATAGTGAAGGCCTTGGAGGGCCGTCCATCAGGGTGTACAGCCTTGCTGTGGGGGTCCATGGGCCAGTGGCTTGGTCATCACCCAGGGGCTTGTTAGGAATGCAGGATGGCAGACCCTTCGCCAGACATACTGAATCAGAATCTGCATTTTAACAAGATCCCACGTTCAAGTTTGAGAAGCATGGGTGTGTATCAAAGATACTAGGATAGGAGTAGGGAGCAGAGGTTGAGATGAGAGGAAGCTAGCAAGCAGGACTGGTGCTGAGAGGTTCCTGTGAGGGTGCCTATGAGTGCCTACAGGGTAGAGAAAAAGAGCTCACACAGGGGAAGAGCCAATGGAAAGAGTCCTTGAAGTAGTACTACAAGGGGAAGGTGGGAATATTCAAAGTCTGGGGAAGAAAGTCACATATTTAAATACTGTAACAACAAAAAGTCATTTACTATAATATGTTACATGATGAATGGTACATCATGACTTAGTGTGAATTATGTTTTCTGAACATTCAACTGGTATCAGAGATTTGTCATGCTAAATTATTTATGGAGTAAGTAACTTTAGGTAGTCTTCTATCTCTTCCCCTTGATGAATCTTTTGAACTTATCATTATCTTGTTTTCTTAAACCCTGTGTCACCCAGGGAGATGAGATCTCAAGGATCTTAAGTCATCAGCTCCTATCATTGGCACAGCCATCCCTGACGTGCTTTGGATGCCCTTTTCTCTTTTCTAAGAGAACCTTTATCAAATACTTGTTGGACACATTACGTTAGCAACTGTTGCTTGATTTCTAACTGTTCCTTTGTTTTGTGAAGGCATGTGAAAAGAAGTTATAATTTTTGGAGCAGAGAGAGAGAATAATACTATGATTTTATGATTTAGAGGCTATATTCCATCACAGAAAATGCTAGCCACATTTATGGGTTGAATTTTGTCCCCCTCCAAAAAATATGCTGAAGTCCTAACCCCTGGTACCCGTGAATGTGGCCTTATTTGGACTTCTGGCTTCCAGAATTGTGAGACGATAAATTTCTGTTGTTTTAAGGCATCCAGTTTGTTATGGCAGCCTAGGAAGCTAATATACCATGCTTAACTATTTTTCTATAATTAATAATCATTTTGATCTAATTTTGAATGAGGTCATTAGTTTTGTATACTACTATTTGAGATGGAATAGTCATTAAAGAAACTAAAACATTTTCCCAATTAATAGTAAATTCAAATCCCCTACTTGTATAGGCACTTGTATAATTTTTATAAAATCCGTATATGCTGTGGTTCAAATTTACCTTTTCATGAAATGACAAAATTGCTATTTTTCTTTTAGAATTAAAAAACTCATTTGTGTATCTTAGTGGAAAAAATAGAAGTAACAATGTCCTGCATCTTGGTAGCACTTACTACCTGAGATATTTTAAATAATTTTGATTAAAAAATATTGAAAGATGTATTTACTCCTAAATCAATAAATTATTTGAAAAAACTGAAAAACATTTAAATATTGTCTGATGTTAGCAGCTGATGGTATCTAAGATATCATTACTTATTGAAAGAAGTGGCAAAACATGAGAAAAACACAAATGGCTAAGGAAAGAGGAAATTCAGCAAAACAGCTAATGCAATAATAGACTCTATGGTCAAGGGCTGTCAAAAATCTCAAACTACTCTGAGGCCAGAGGCAGTCTGACCCTGCAGATTACCTTTCCGGGAGGGCTGGTGTTGCTGCCCACGTCCCTGTCATGGATGGCTGTCAAGTGTGAAGGCCAGGGCTGTATCAGTCAGAGGGCAGCCAGCTCTGCGACACCGTTAGCTGGGTAAGCACAGCCTCTGTGGTGGCGGTGGCCTGTTTACGTGATGACCTCCCGGTACTGTAGGAGTCTTCTGCGACCGGCTTCTCCTCTTAAATTAGATGTGGTCTGGATCCTACTACACCTTCCACTTTTGGTCGCTTGTCTGAGGGAAACTTAGCATAAATTTGTTGTTTTGAACTCAAGGCCAGGAAGACTAGTGACAAAGGTACCCCGAGGAGCTTATTCCAAGATGGCTCTGAGATGTGAATATCGTTGCAGAATTATATATCAAGGTCACTTGTATTTATATTTTTCCTAAACAGTTGCTTGACTTTAAAATGCCTTTGGAATTTCCAACTCAAAATTCTAATCCCTTTCAGTGAGCTCAGTCTCTATGCAAAACTTGCTTCCCGCCTGCCAAATTGAAAGCATCTGGATGGAATACTGAATTTAGGTCATTTTTTTTTTTTCCAATTTGTCCTTCTCTAGATGAAAGGAAATCAAATCCAATAACATCATGCAGAGAGGAGGGTAAGAGTTCCAACAAGAGCTTTTTCTTTCAACAGTTGGTTGGACTTAAGTGTGTGACACTTTCCTGCTTCCCTGTCTCTACCTCTCCCACCACCAGATTTCAATGGCTGATTCGATTTTTAAAGTGTTGCCGCTTTTTACTTTCCATTATCTCTGTAGCACCATTGTCTGTTGAGGGGAATGACTAGAATATTCCTAGTTAATTCCTGAGGCTAGTCAGTGTGGACTTTTCCATCTTCTCCCTGGAGGCTCTGGGCCAGGTAGACGAGGCTTCTCAGACTTGCAAGTACATAGGATACGTAGGAGTCCTGCAGGGTCTGGTTAAGGTGCAGATGTTACTAGGGCAGCCTGGGTTGGGGCCTAGCTTTTATGTTGCTGACAAGCTTGTAGGTGTAAACATGCTAATTGGTGGACTACATCTAGAGTAGCAAGGGGCTGCCCCCCCTTGGGGAATATCTAGCTTTACATGGCTCTGCCTCTCTAAGAACTTAGATTCTGGCCTTGATATGTTAAATGCATTCGGATTTAGCACATGGATGTAATTCCACCATTTCCCCTTTCTCCATTTTATTTCTCTCCCCCATTAAGTGCACAAATTGAGTTCAAAAAATCAGTGCACACAGAAACTTGCCATTATAGAGAAAACATTTTTAACTGCGTAGAGAGAGGGGAAACAAAGAAAGATGTCTATCTCCAATGAACTTGTATTCCATCATGAAAGAATTCAGAATATAATTGAATCTGAGGTGATAGAGTTTCATTAGTATTTACTTAGCACTAAGGTAAGTAATAGAATGATAGCAGATTGAGGCATATTTAATTTTTAGCTTTCCAAGTGCTCTAAATAAAAGAGATTATAATAATATGACCAAAGCTATTATATCCGCAGCAGCACTTAAGACTGATAGATATAATGTCCCACTTAGGAGCTCTCACGGTACAATTAACTGGATGGTATTAAAAAGAAGTTTCTTAAAACACTTAAAGTTGTAAAGCAATTCTGAAATAGATCTGTGCTTCTCTAGTAAATACAAACAAGGAATGGAGTCATTTTAGTGGCTAATAAAAGAAATCAACAAGCCCAATTCTAGCTCCCTGTGGATGAGATTTAAAGCAACAAATCTATGCTACTTTATGCGATTAACATAAAATATACTTAACTTTGGAAGATTTACTCTGCCATCACCTTCCTACACAACAAACACAAATCCCAGGCTAATTTGCCTTCATTAATTCACATACCATTGCAGTGCTGACTTCTGCTCTCAAATGTTTATGCACAATCTACCTTCAAGATAAGTTACTGCATATGGGCCCTTTAGCTTCTGTTCAGATCCTGAAGGAATCACAGGTTACAGACATCATGAGCCTCTCAGCCTGATTCTCCAAGCCCGAGGGAGGCTCTATTGATGTATGCAGAATCAAAGACGTTTGTGGAGAACAATTTTTTGCCTATCGTCTGGCAGAGTTCAGACCCAGATGCTTTGCTCTGAAAGGGAAGGGGCTTTGGCAGGCCTCATGTGGGAAGAGATAATGTCCAAGATGTCTCTTTGACAGACTACTTTCCTGGCCCCCCCTTCCCCAAATATTGCAGGAATGGGCCCAATAAATCAGGATCCAGGGCTAAATAAATCATTGACAACCTAAGGTATTTTGGAATTCTTTTTGAAAATGGATATTTAGAATATTTCACTATTCTCCTCAACTAAGGAAAACCCTATTCTGAAATAGAGTAAATAATAGGTAAAATGTTGGTTCAATATTCTAACATAGTAAACTAAGAGCGTGGGGTGGGGGTGGGTGCGGATGACAAAGGGAGGAGATTTTAGAGAATGAGAAGGCAACCAGATGGAAAGGGTGTCATACCAACAACAGGGCAGACAGAAGAAAAAAGAGAAACAGACATGGAGAGAAGACGCAAAGAGGCAGAGCAGAAAGACACTCTGTTGTGTTTGTTTGAACACTTGTATTATGTTCTATGTGTGTTTTCTTTAAAAAGTGTTCAAAGGAAGTCTGGTTTCTTTGCTCGTGAAAAGAGTTGACTGAGAACCCAGATCATTCATTGGAGGATCTGCATTTTAAAATTAGATCTGTTATACAGAAGAGAGGCATCAGTGTGAGGCCAACCAGGAAATGGCAGTGGATTGCCATGCAGTGGGAGCTCTGGGCCTGACTGGATGGAAAGGGGGAAGGGGACAAAGGGACTGAAGAATCCTTAGCTTCCTGTTTTCAGTGTTCGTTTGGCTCTAGAAGGCACTCAGTTTCCACCCAAATAGTCAAGATCTTGCCACATATGTTATATATTCTGTATTCAGTATTTTTGTAACAGCCCCAAAGAAGAAAAAAAAAACCCAAACACATTGCTTTGCCATCATATTTGATCTTTCCCAACAAGTCTGTGAAGTAGATGGTACAGGCATTAATTCTGAGGCCATCTAGTCAAAAGGCAGATAAGGAAACAGACTGGGAATTTAATTACTTGGGGAAAGTGACCTCACAAGGAAGGATATGAGTAGTATTCATAGTAGCTGAATGTGGGGTAGCCCTTCCACTGTACTATTTTGGGCAAGTAATTTAACCTTTCTGTGCCTAAATTTCCTCTTCTGTAAAAGGGGGAGGATAATAGGAATACCTGATTTTCAAGATTGTTGTCAAGATTAAAGAAAATAGTACAACAAGCACTTTGAACAGTGTCTGACAAAAACTCTCTAAGTGCTAGATAAATGTTAGCTATCATTATTGTAATTATTAATGCTAGATAAGCTATTCAGACCAGATTTTCTGGATTCACAGCCACTGCTATTTCAGTCAGCTATGGTTAGGCAACCACTGAAGCATCAGTGGATAATCAGAGGTCACCACCTCTTTTTAGATTCTGGGAATGCTTCACAGACAAGGCTTATGTTCTACAGTGGAAGCAAGAACAGAGTTTCAGAGAGAGCAAGGATCTGTTTAGGAGAATCTCTAATTGGAAGATGTTCTACCAGAAATGGCTTTATTAATCAAGGGGTCTTTTTTAAATTAAAAAAGATTTTATTTATTTAGAGAGAGAGTACACACTTAAGCAGGGGGAGGGCAGAGGGAGAGGGAGAGGGAGCATCGCAAGCAGATTCTCCGATGAACACAGAGCCTGACGTGGGGCTCCATCTCACCACCCTGAGATTATGACCTGAGCTGAAATCAAGGGTCAGATGCTTAACTGATTGAGCCACCCAGGTGCCCCTCAAAGGGCTCTTTTTTAAAAAGATAAACTGTTTCCATTGTAAAATGTCTCCCACCCAAACCTTGTGGCTAAAATTGTCTTGCTCTCAAGACATGTCCTCCCAAACCTTGGTTTTGTTTTTTAAATGTTATGTAATTACATAACTCTGTTTAGACATGAATGGTTTTTATATTTTAAACATAGAAACAGCTCTATTAAAATAGATTAGAAGTCTTTTAAGCATTGAAAGAGATTTGGTTTGCAGGTCTTAATACCAAACATGAAAAGTACATCATCTAGTGGTATTACCCATGAACAACAAATAACGACAGTAATAGGTCTGGGAAAACCTCAGAGAGGTATTCCGCAAATCCTATGGAGAACACAGAATATCAAGGCCAAGTTATCCTTTGCATTTGATGACCTGAAAGAAGGGAAGAAATAGTTTGAGCCTATTGCCAAAACTTATCATCTTGCAACTACTCAGATTCCACACCCACCTTCGAGCAAATAAGAGGAATGGGGCCACGCAAGGCTTAGGATAGAGGATTGAGGTTAGCAACCTACCATGGAAAGGGGCCAATCCAAGCTGTAAGCTTATTAAATGATAGGGTCATAAGAGTTCATTTTTTAGAACTCTGTGGGGGTAAATTCTATAATGAAGAGGGGTCTAGCATTTAAACTCATGTCAGTCTGTTTAAACATTTTTCAGTAATTCATTAAAAACTCTTTCTAAGGGGTGCTCATCCTTGAGATGATGTTAACTGCCCAAATTATGTAACAAATGCTAATTTGAGATAAAATTAAAAATAAAATTAAATGGCATCTTTTTGATGCCATTTAGCACAGAATTATATGATTTTTGTTCTTAAAGGTAAAGTTATGGGGTTGCTTTGTTTGCTTGTCTGACTCAAGTTCTCATATACCACATTCCCGCATTTGACAAATAATTGTATACTTGTAGAATCTCCTAGATGATGACTGTGTGGCCAGAAGAATATTAAGAGTATAATGTAACCTTCCATTGACATAATTAGGCATATCGAAGAAACCCAAAACATGGAATAAATTACTCAAAAGCTGCATCATTTTAAGATTATTTAAATATGCATTTTCACACTTAAAAAGAAGGTTGACCTCTTTTTGAAAAAATAATTTCATTAATGGCTCCAGAACCTTTATCTTGCAAACTGTCCTATTAAAACTTTTACCCATCAATCATACTTTTTAATTAACTACAGACTTTATTTAGGTTTCCCCAATTTTTCCACTAATGTCCATTTTCTATTCCAGGATTTAATCCTGGATCCTACATTGCATTTAATTATCATGTGTCTTTAGTCTCCTTCAAGCTGTGACAGTTTCCTGAGCTTTCTTTGACTTTCATGATACACTTTTTGAAGAGTACTGCTTACGTATTTTGTAGAAGGCCCATCAGTTTGGGTTTGCATGATGTTTTCTCAAATCATACCTTTTAAGTGAAATTCTCATACTTTTCTAATGGAAATAATAGAATTAGGACCTGGAAGAAACCTTAGGAGCCATGTTATTGATTAATCCAAATTCCTAATTTCATTGGCATCGAAAGCAAGTCCTCTGTGGTTTAAATGGCTTCCCCCAGATCAGTTACAGGGACAGGACTAGTACTCGCTTCTCTTACCACATACTGATCCTTTTTTAGGGCACCATGAAAATGATGCCTCTATTTTGCCCAATCAACACCTTAACACATGGAACCAACAAACTCTGGTGATGCTGTTTATGCTCCTGGGACAGGGTTCACATAGTATGGAGTTACGCAGTTCTGGTGGTACTGACGTGTCTACCTCACTATTTATAAGATGTTTTGAGGTGGCTTATAACAAAAGAACAGAAAAAATACGAAATCCTACAAAATGGTTCTTTGGGTATAATGTGATTGGCAAATGTTCCTGGTGCTCTACCCACATACTGTTTTTAGAAGTTGGTGGCTGAAGGGCAGACATTTTTATTTTTTGAAGGGATGAGGTAGGAAGTGACTCCTTTCACTTGGGACTTTCTCATTTCAGGGTAGAGTGCATGTTGTTTTTTGCAGTAATCATTTTCTTTCCTACATGTCTAATAAATGAAAATACATTTTTCTTTCCCCACCTCCAGCTTCCCCCCCCCCCGCCCCCAGTACTGGAAGGCTGACATGAAATTTACTGATTTGCATTAATCTTATAATTCACAACTCTGCATTTTATGTAATAGAACTTTTTGGATTTCCACTTACTGTGGGGTTTTGCTATAGTTACCAAAACAAAAGACAAGCCAACAGATTGGGAGAATTGATTTTGTAAACCACCTCTCTGACAAAGGACTAGTATCTAGCATACATAAAGAATTCTCAAAACAAGACAGTAAAGAAAGCAAATAGTTAAATTAGAACATGGGTAAAAGACATGAAGAAACATTTCACCAATGTGGCAGATGGCAGATAAGCACCGTCATATGAAAAGATGTTCAACATCAGTATCCATCAGAGAAATGCAGATTAAAATCACAATACCATAGTACTATATTGCCCTTCAGAATGGCTAAAATAAAAAATTCTGGCAACACCGAATGCTGGTGACAATGTGGAGAAACTGGATTACTCATGCATTGCTGGTGGGAATGTAAAATGGTACAACCATTCTGGTAAAAAAAAAAAAAAACAAAAAAACCCCCAAAAAACTAACCATGCAACTATCATACTATCCAACACTTGCACTTTAGGGCATTTCTCCCAGAGAAATGAAGACTTATGTTCACACAAAAACCTGTACACAAATGTTTATAGCAGCTTTATTCATAATAACCCCCAAATGGAAACAACCCAGATATCCTTAAGTGGGTGAATGGTAACAAACTGGCACATCTACACCATGGCATACCACTCAGCAATAAGAGAAAACCAGTGATATATGCAATACCCTGGATGAATCTCCAGAGAATTATGCTGAGTGAGAAGAGCCAATCCAAAAGTTTACACACTGCATGAATCAATTAATATAACATTCTTGAAATTCCAAAATTATAGACCTGGAGATTGGACTAATGGTTGTCAGGGGTTAAGGAGTGGGTGGAGGCAGGAGGGAAGTGGATGTGCTGTAAGAGGGTAGCATAAGGAGTTCTTGTGTTGGTGGAAACTGTCTGTACTTTGTTTCAATTTCAGTACCCTGCTTGGGATCTTGTACTGTAGTTACCAAGAAGTTACCATGGGGGATGATGGTGGAGGAACTGAGTGATACACAAGATCTCTCTGAACTATTTCTTACAACTTTATGTGAAACTATATTTATCTCAAAATAAAAAGTTTAATTTAAAATTAGACATAGCCAGACATTAAAGAAGGAAGGGAAGTGTGTCTACTTTGTTCCCAAAATATTTTTGTTTGAATTTTTTAATCAGTAGATATTCATGCATTACTAGTGCATTAAAAATTACCAAAAGAGGGAGGGAAGGAGAATGTAAAATAGTGTGTGCATCTTTTTTTTTTTTTTAAAGATTTTTTATTTATTTATTTGAGAGAGAGAGAATGAGAGAGAGCAAGCACATGAGAGGGGGGAGGGTCAGAGGGAGAAGCAGACTCCTTGCCGAGCAGGGAGCCCGATGCGGGACTCGATCCAGCGACTCCAGGATCATGACCTGAGCCGAAGGCAGTCGCTTAACCAGCTGAGCCACCCAGGCGCCCTAGTGTGTGCATCTTAACTAAGAAATTGTTCAGACATAAAATTTGGCTTTGTGCTGCCTTTTAGTCATAGCCAAGAGGGAAACATGTTAAGTAGAAGAAAAATACAAGAAATTCAAGTGCTAGTACATTTGTAGGGCTAATATTATTTTCATATTCTACAGTATAGAAAGGGTGAATATTAGAGATGGCTTATTTATACCTATTTATATATGACCATTCCTGGTGCAGGCAAAACATTCATGCTTTAATTGGTATTATGAATATTGGTTGGCATTCTAGAACTCCCCTTCTAACAACTCATACTTTTCTTTCTATATGAAAGGAATTTTAAAGAAATAACCATAACCAGTTTCTTGAGAATTACTGGAAGGATAGTAAGAAATGAACAATGATCCAGCCATCATCCTGTTGGAATTGGTTTGCGACAGTGTTCTTTTAAACTTAGTTTTTTGTGGAGGAGTTTTACAATAATTCTAACTAGTGGTATAACATCTGTGATAAATAATTTTTTTATTTCCATGTAATTTGTATTTCCATGTATGTATCACTAACATACAGTATTATATTAGTTTTTGGTGTACAATATAGTGATTCAACAATTCTGTACATTACTCCATGCTCATGTGATAAGTAATTTCAAAAATATAAAAATCCCATGTATGAAGTACATAAAAACCAAAGATATAAAATATATAGAATTAGAATACTAGAAATGTATAGGGTATAAATGAAGCAAATGATAAGATCCTAACAATGAATATGAAATAAGAGTTGAATGAAAGGAGATATCACTGGTGTATTGTTGGAAGGTATTGTTGGAAAGAGTTTATTAAAGTTCTTCTGGTATAGACAGCGGTGGAGAAAGTAGTGAGTGGATTTGCCCTTCCAGGTATTTAATGTGTTTTATTTATTTTTATTATTTTTTTTAATTGAAGTACAGTTAGCACACAATATTGTATTAGTTTCAGGTATACAACATAGTCTAAATGCATTTTAAGTCTAAATGTCTATCATAGTCTAAATGATTTAATCATTACAGTTCTGAGACCATAAATACAGAAAGATCAGCTTCTCAGTATATGACCCTAAACAGTAATGTGCCATTAAATGTTTAACAACCAGCTCTTTGAAAAAAAGTATGTATATATATATGTACATATGCTTATTATAGATTTTACTAATATAAAGGATGCATAGCACACAACTTAAAAATAAAAATTTACAATTCTCTTTATTGTAAATAAGTGTAATTCCATATAGTCAATTGTTTTTCTCAGAATGCCTTTCTTGATTTTTTTTCTAACTTTAAATCTGCAGTCATATTCAGCCATGATTTGACAAAGGGAGTTGCATCTCAATCTGCTCTTTTCCCAGTAGATTTATTGCCATTAAATCTGATATGTGGCTTATTGTTAAACTTCTTCTCACCCTCATATAAATTTTTAATTAAACTGAAAACTCTTTCAGCTTGAACACTAAATCAACCCTGATTTATAGCACTTACTGATTTCCAAGGTAAATAACTCCTATCATGACCAATTTTAAGCTACCAACATAAAGTCACTGAACATGGATTTGGAAAGAGATTGGAGTAGTGCACACCACTATATATTATTTCCACCCTCCAGATATTGTGAAACGTGAAATAAAACGAAGTCACTTATGTCAGGGGGTTTTAAAATGGAGCTGAGGGGAGGTGGGCTTTATGCATGTCTTCACTGGGTGAAAACATGAACTTCTGAACTGGGCCAAACATTCCAAGGACTCTGTAGGAACATCTGCAACTTGCTACAGTAACAGGCTTTTGCTTAGTGATAGTTTTAGCAACCAATTATGTTTAGCCAAGATTAATTTTCTGCTACAAACACCAATCAAAATTCTTTGTAAACAACATGTACAAGCATTCCCTTTTGTGTTAAAAAAAACAAAACAAAACCCTGACTTTTGCTTCCTAGTGGGACACAGTTTAGGTTGCTACCTAAACCTGTGCTCCCTCAACTGTAATTCTGAGACCCTAAATGAATGCTTTTGTTTTATTTCAGTTCTGCCTCTTTTCTTGGTTGATAATACGATACTTATAACTTTGAGAGTGTAGATAATAGTAAAATATAGAAAAATAACTAGGAAGTAGTGCAGTTTGAGTATTTACTACCCTGTTTTATTTTTTTTTAATTTTTAAAAAGATTTTATTTATTTAGTTGTAAGAGAGAGACTGAGCAAAGGCCAAGGGGGAGCGGCAGGCAGAGGGAGAGGGAAAACAGACTCCCTGCCGAGCAAGGAGCCCGATGTGGGACTTGATCCTAGGACCCTGAGATCATGACCTGAGCCGAAGGCAGACGCTTAACCGACTGAGCCATCCAGGCATCCCATCTCTATTTTAAATATAAATTATTTAATTGTAAGTTTACATAGTTTTAAAATAATGGCTACATTTTATAACTGGTTCTCAAAATTTCTGAAAATTCACCAGTTGGCTTTCACAAGATGTTGGGCTCTCCTACACATCACTGTCCCTAAGACAGAACCACAAAGTAGAAGATTTGAAACTTCCTGAAATATTTAAACCATAAACAAAGTTAAAACAATAAGACATAAATAACAGAAGATGGATTAATTGCTTTCAAGGAGGTAATTTAGCTATACATATCAAAATATAAGATTTACCAGTTCTTTGGCCAAACCATTTCACTGTTCATTCATCTATTAATTCAACAAATTTATTGAGAACCTATTATATGCCAGGAACTTCTAAGAATTAATTTTATAAGAATAGAAAGATGTATAAGATAGGAAATTTGCCACAATGTTTTTATGGTAAAAAAACATAAATGTTCATCAACAAAGGATTGGTTAAGTAAATGATGGTTCATCGATACCATGGAGTACAATGTAAACATTAAGAATGAAGCTATAGATAAATGTTTATTGAAATGGAAATATGTCCGTTGTACATTTAAAGAGCAAAATTAGTAGGTTTTAAGAGTGTATGTAGTATGATTCCATCTTGTAAAAAATAATTGTATCTCTATACATGTATATGTCTGAGTAGAGAAAGTCTAGAAGGATTTGCACAAGCTATTAATAGAGGCAAACTTTTCTGAATGAATGTTTTTTGTCTTTTTAATCTTTTATTTTTTAAAATTTTGTTGATAGATAATTAACATACAGTATTATATTAGTTTCAGGTGTACAATATAATGATTCAGCAATTTTATACATTACTTAGGGCTCATCATGATAAGTATATTTTTGATGCCCTTTATCTGTTGGACCCACCCCCCACACGCCTCCCCTCTGGCAACCACTAATCTGTTCTGTGTATTAAGAGTCCATTTTTTTTGTCTTTTTTATTGTTGTTTGATTTGTTTCTTAAATTCCACATAGGAGTGAAATCATATGTATTTGCCTTTCTCTCTCTGATTTATTTCACTTATCATTATACCCACCAGATAAATCCATGTTATTGCAGATGGCAAGATTTCATTCTTTTTTATGGCTGAGTAATATTCCATTGTATGTACATACATATAAATAAATATACATATATCTCACATCTTTTTTATCCATTCATTCATTGATGAACACTTGGCTATTGTAAAATTGACAATTTTGGCTATTGTAAATAATGCTGTACTGAAAATAGGGGTGCATGTATCTTTTTGAATTAGTGTTTTTGTATTCTTTGAGTAAATAGTAGTGGAATTATTGGATCATATGATAATTCTATTTTTAATTTTTTGAGGAACCTCCATACTATTTTCTATAGTAGCTGTACAGTTTGCATTCCTACCAACAGTCACAAGGGTTCCTTTTTCTCCACATCTTCACCAACACTTGTTATTTCATGTCTTTTTCGCTGAATGGTTTTATAGTGAACATGTATTACCTTTAAAATTAAAAATAGCAGTGAAATTATTTCTATTAAAAATTGATGTGATAAATACTTCTATCTCATAGATGAAACATGTTCCAGGAAAAAAAAGGGCTTTAGACTTGGAACTAAAAGTCTTGTTTGGGGTTCACAATACCATTCTCTCTAGTTGAATGTCTATTTCAGTATCCTCATAATAAAAAGTTAAAAAAAAAAAGAGGGGTTTGAATTTTAGTTTGATTTCATTTCTGACTTTGATTGAGATAGTTGTCTATTCTGAGCCTTATTTTCCTTATCGAGAGGCAGAATCAACTGTCTTCACTGGTGATTTTGAGCCAGTTACTTAGATGTTCTGTTGTTTGGTTTCCCAATCTGAAAAATGGGGATGATGATGATGATGATGATGATGTTAAAATAAATTTTGAACATTTGTTGTGGGGATTAAATAAAATACTTGGCACCTAGTAAGTATTCCCCAAGTACAAGTTGCATCTGCACTGGAAGTGATACAACAAAAACACAGCCTGAGCTAAGTTTTCTTTGAGAGAGTAGCCAATATAATTTGTCTCCTTTTGTAGCTAGAAAAGAGATAATGGAGGATTGAATGCAAGACTCTTGATTTTGACTCATTGAAGAAAATACCTCTTCTGTGTTCAATTATCTAACATATTTTCCTGTTTTAAAATTTGGGCTGTCATATTAAACAACACAAATATTTCTATATAATTTTATTTCCAGAAATCTCTATTGGATTATTGTAATTCTTTATTATTCCATTAACTCAAAACAGTTTGTACTGCCTTGCTTGATATTCTCTGTAAATGGAGGTGATATAATTATGGTATTTTAAGTAATTTAAAGACCATGTTCCCTACCACCTATCCATTTGTATGGTATATTATTCTGTATGCATGGCTATCGGACACCAGCACACTGCCTGGTCTTTTAATAGAGAACCATTAACCATGTGAGGATCAGAAGTGATGTATATATTAATGATATATTTTAATTTAACACATGACAGCAAAGGAAGGCTGAGTGACAGATCATATTTAGTTACAAATAAGGAAGAACTCATTGCTTAGGAGTGTTCAAGTCACAGGTGAATAGCACAAGGTTTTTATTCCTTCCCTGACAGAATAAATTTATCTCCTTAAAAGTCACCTTTATGCTTTCTACTTATCATCAGGAAGGCTGCATTCTGTATTTCAATTTTATGTGGACAAGATATTAATTTTAAGTGAAAGACATTGTTCTCTGCTGGAATTAAATGAGGTCATTATTGGTTTGAGTGGTAAAGGTGGGGGGTTCAGGCTCATGTTTGGCTTTAATGAGAGAAGTGCTATGTGAATATGGTCCTCTTGACTTTTTTGGCACAGAAAGCAAAATATAAATGGGGCAGTGGAATTGAAAGCCCATCAGGAGCCTCTCTAAGTACCTGGCATCAGGGTGCACATCTGATACCATCAGAAAGGGAGTATAGTGTAAGAATATATCAGTCCTTTCTCAGTGAAGAGATAGGTAGGGCTACTTAGAATTGATTTTAGATAGAGGAGCTTGAAGAAGAGCATTAACTTCTGCTGTTGAGAAAGGGACTTCAGAGGTCACCTAGTTTAAACCAAAGTTTAATCCTTTCAGCAATAACGTCTATCCATTTCTTAAACACCTCTAGAAAGAGAGAGATTTAGCTGCTCCTCCTGATAGAGAAATGTCATCAAATTGGCAGGATAGAGAGAGTTGGTGATTAGAAAAGGATGAATATTTAAAACAACCTTAACTTGTTGCATATCTGAGAGAAAATAAATGAGATTTTGTTCAAATAAGGCCAAGAAGACCAATTCAGCTCTATTTAGGGAAGGTTCAGGTGACTGTAGAGGAGCACAAGCTAATTAAAATTCAGTAGTGCCCAGTTCTCCTGCCCGCCATGGCCACACTTCCTGAAAGGGAAGTTTATATAACTTTCATTTTCTCACTTCCCATTCACTTTGCAACTTACTGATATCTGGCTTTGCCTTCCCTAGTCAATTGAAGTGGCTTTTGAAACTCACCCAAGGTGTTCTTGCCTAGTTGGCGGACACTTTTCAAGCTTATATGATTTGACCTCTCTCTTGTATTTGAGAGAGGAGGAAGGTTCTCACAAGTATTCCAAAATACACAGTTTCCTGTTATTCCCTTAAATGTTGTGATGGGGGAGGGCTGGGCTTTCTGTAGCTTCCGCTCCAAATCAAGGGAGGTTGAACTGTGCTAACCACATCTTTAGTCTTCCCTTTTTGTTTTGATATTTAACGAGCATTCGGCCAAGCATTGTGTTCTGTGCTTTACAATACATTATCTGATTTAATGCCCTGTGATATCAGCAGGAGGGAGATAGCATCACTTTCAGTTTACAGATGAGAAAACTGAAGTTCATAGAGGAGGTTAAGTACTTGCTCAGAGTTGTGTAGCTAGTGAGCAGTGGAGCCTGGACTTAAACCAGCACGGAGCCCTTGTCAGGTACAGAGTAACAGAGGACTCAGAGAAGGTGCTCACATGGGCAGGAATCGGCTGCTCAGGACCTATGTTGCGGTGGCAGGTATAAGCTGAGGTGGCAGAATGTTATTGGGATGAACAGGTAGGTACCTGTGAAAGTTGGTGAGCTGGCTTCAGACTGGCTGTG
Source organism: Phoca vitulina (assembly GCF_004348235.1). Taxonomy (NCBI): domain Eukaryota; kingdom Metazoa; phylum Chordata; class Mammalia; order Carnivora; family Phocidae; genus Phoca; species Phoca vitulina. The sequence goes on from NW_022589730.1 coordinate 14,637,434, forward strand.
TAGGGAAGCAGAGAACAGGAATAGAGTCCTGACGTGAACTTAGATTTAAACCTCTCTTCCCAAAAGAGAATTGTTGGTTTAGCTCATCACACTCAGAATGACTAATTAAATGTCTGTTCATCCCATAGGTCATGGACTTTGCTCACCTTTTTACTGCTGAATCTTCAACCTATAAGACAAAGGCAATTATTGAATATTTACTGAATGTTACAGACCCCTTTCTTTTTGAAATTCTCTGACATCTATGAAAACCACTCTCTGTAGGTTTTCCCCTTAACTTATTGGCTGCTCCTCACCAGTCTGTGTGTTCTACTTTCTCTTGACCTTCTGTTGTTTCCCAGGAGTCTACTCCTAACATACATGTCAATCTACCATATTTATGTTGTAGGGGTTATGAACTCCACCCAGTGATGTTAGCCAGCCTGTATTTATTGCCTCCAAAATCTCTAGTTTAGTTTGAATTTCTTTCCTGAGCATGTAACTCTATGTTCCAACTGTTTCCTAGTAAACTCCACTTTGGAGTCCCACGGGCACTTCAAATTCAATAAATATAATATGCCCCAAATGAACACACTAAGCCTCCTTATTCAAATATTTGTGTGTCTCTGTCTTTAGATATTTTTAGTCTAAGGGGAAGGTCTAGAGCTTTCATTAGACAATATAAAAGTTCCATGGCTCAAGAAAAGCTTAGAGCCACTGTACATTCCTCCTTAAGATAGAACTCTTTCCTGTGAATCATGATCCCAGTGGTTGGGGCAGATACTTCTGTGCAGACTTACAAATCCTGGCCATTGCAGTATTTTCATCGCAGTCTCATGCCCCTTGTGAGGATAACACAGTCACTTGGTTTACACATATGGCAGCTTGCTTTGCTGTGCTAGCATTCATCATATGCTTACCCTCGTTCTGCTGTTAGGACTGGCCTTCCTGTTAGTGTTTGGGCTCCTCTATTAAACTGAAATGAATTGAGGCAAGGCAAACGTATTGCAGGATACGAAAAAGGGAAAAACTTAAAGACAGAGTAGACAACCGTATCAGGTGATGCAGAATTAGGAAGGAAAATGAGAGAAGAGAGGAGGTAATTCGGAGGATTAGGAGGTAATTGGTAATTTCTGAGTAAATAATTTGAGAGGAATTGTGGGAAAGGAAGACAGATGACAAGGTGATGGAAAGGGTGTAGATAATGAAGGAGATGTGAAGAATTATAAGATGCCAGAAGAGGCAGCAGTGAAATTCCTGACTCTGGAGCCCAAATTGAGAGATGAAGGACTTGAAGAATGTGAAGAAAGGGATTAGAGTTCTTGATGAAGGTTAAGTTCAGGAGCAGTAAGGTAGTGGGAGAGAGTTGAGAGTAGGAAACAGTTTAAGAGTGTGAGCCCTAGAGTCAAAGTCTTGTGTTTGGTGCCTTCCTCAGCGATGCTGAGGTGGTTGAAGTGCATTATTTTCATGGCTAGTTTAGCAGAACAGAGATGAAATGGGTGAGAGGGTGGGGAGCAGTGTGTGTGGCGATTTTAAAACAGGTGTGCATGTTCTGTGATATTCTTCTCATAAGAGGCGCAGTTGAATACACTTCCCCTTAAATATGGGCTGGTCCCAGGGACTGGCTTCTAACGATGTGCTGGAAGTGATGCTGTGTAGCTTGTGCGACAAGGTCGCAAAAGGCAGTGTCACTTCCATCGGGCTCTCTTGAGAGATGCTTCTCTTTGGAACCCAGTGACTGTGCTCTGAGGAAGCCCAGGTCACATGGAAAGATCTATGGGGAGAGGCACTGACAGTGTGAACCAGCTCTCAGCCCGGGCCGAGCTCCCAGCTAAAATCCAGCAGTACTCTGGCAGTCCCGAAAGGAACCCTCTGGGAAGCAGATCCTCAAGCCTTTGGTTGCACCATCCAGGCTGCTGCCATGTGGAGCAGAGAGGAGCCTTTCCTGCTGGTCCCTGCCCAAATTGTGGATTTGTGAGGAAAATGTGCGATTATTACTGTTTTAAGCCACTAAATCTGGGTGGTTTGTGTGCAGCAACAGAAAACGGGAGCAGGGTTTCAGCAAGGTCAACAGAGAGATGTTTCTGTATGTCAGTGTGGTCTGTCCAGAGGGCAAAAATGTTGGACACAGGGCGATCTGAGTTCAGATCTTTGACCACCTGTGTGACTTAGAATGTTTCTGAACTCCATTTGTCCTGTCTTGAAAGTGTGGATGATACGGACCTCAGGGATTACTATGCAATTTAGAAATAATTGGTATAAAGTCAGTCGCTGTCCTGTGATAGTCATTAGCAAATGGTAGCTCTTCTTTTTATTGTTGGGGAAGCCTGGGTGGAGCCTGGGCTGTGGCATCAGTTATATTTGTGTTTACCTTCTGGTTCCCTTGGCTAACTAAATGTGTGGCTTTGGGCAAGTTACGGAACTGGTCTGAATCATGCATTCTTCTTGTGTAAACGGAGGATGAAACCTACCTTGCAGGGTTGTTGGAGATTAGAATCTGTAAGACAGATTAGCACTAGCATAGTGATTGGCACATGGTAGGTACTCAACAAGTAGTAACATACTAATTATATATGTGATCATTACTATGATACCCCTGAACTTACTATGGCTACTGGCAGGAGTAGGGCAGACTTAAAAATTCTGAGATAAGCACTGAAACCTTGGATGCAGTTAGAGGAAGGTTCTAGTAGAGATGGTGATGAAGTTTCAGGAAGGATGATATTAATAATTAATATAAGTTGCAATAGAAGAAACTTTTGAATGATGAGAGTAAGAAAAAGACTTCAAAAAAACATTTAGAGCAACCCCTTTCTTCCACTAGTACTGAGAATAGGAGGAAATAGGCTTAGGAGATTAGAAAAATAATGAGTTTCTAAATATTAGAAAAGACCACAAAACTCCACCATAATGGATTTGAAGTTGTGAGAGAACAAGGAAGGTAGAGAGACTGAAAGGGACGTAATATGATTGATGAGCAGGATTAGTTTTAGGAATTGCACTAAAGAAGGGGGAGATGAAAATCTCTCCATCATTCACATTAGCCGCACCCTTTGGCTTGCATAGACTTGTGGTCCTCCACTGGTCCTCCATCTTTGGGCTGAATCTCTCTCAAATTTCCTTAGATAGGAAATTATTCTTTTCTCAAAAGATTATCAATCAGTAATTTACTAGCTCGATGTCTGGGAACCCGCATCCTGAATTCTTCCCATATCTACCAATGTCAGTCTTTTCAAGGATCTTGCCCTTTGAACATGTGTCATTCCATAGTTAATGGCTACTGAGCATCTCTTTTGGCCTGGACATAATAACAAGGTATATACTTAACAGCTCCTTAGAAAGGTATATGTCAGCCTCTGGAAACTTTTTTTTTAAAAATTGTTTTACCTATCTAATTAGCATGGTGTGTTCACCTGTCTTCTGTACCTTTGCTATAACATCAGTCATTCATTTGATATTTACAGAGTATCTACTATGTACTAGTCACTGGTCTAGACCCCCTATCTTCCTGGAGCTTATAATCTATGGTGGGGCCTGGGGAAGGGGTGGCAGTGATGAGGAGATAGACAATAAACAAATAGACAAGTCCCACTAGAAGGAGCATCCATGACACACAATATACCTTGACTAGCTACAAGTGCAAAACTCTTATGTGCCTAAGAGAGTGCAGGTGTTGGGTATGTTAAGAGAGGGAAAGGGGAGCCTGGGAGGCTGAGACAGTTAAGTGTCTGACTTTTGGTTTTGGCTCAGGTCATGATCTCAGGGTCGTGGGATCGAGCCCCACGTCAGGCTCCACGCTTAGGGCAGGGTCAGCTTGAGATTCCCTGCTTCTCCCTCTCTCCCAGCCCCTGCCCCTGCTTGTGCTCTCTCTATCTCTCAAATAAATAAAGAAATAAAATCTTAAAAAAAAGGGTGGGGGGAGAGAGAGGGAAAAGCATAAGTGGCCTGGGAGGCTGCCTGCCATCCTGCCTGCCCACTCTGTACACTCAGCTCCACTGGGGAACAGGCGGGTCCTACTTGCCTGGCTTAGTCTTGCACCATCCATGTGCAACTTCCCAGACCCTACTGGAGTTTTTGTCTCCCCTTTCTCCTTTCCATCCCTTACAGGGTACTGGGCTTTAGGGAGCCAAGATATGGGTCCATTCAAGTCTTTGAGACAGCGCCATGATAAAGGTCCTTGAAAGTTTGTCCAGAGAGTAATGCTAGCAAAAATGCCACCTGCAATGAGATAAGGGGCTTGTGCCGGAATAGAAATCAGTGCCCTGTGTCCTCTATAAAGAAAATCTCACTGTGGAAAAGATGTCAGCTGAACTATATGGTTTTCTTAGTGATTTACATGATTTACATTCTAGTGTTGGCTCCCTGTCTTGTCACAGATTGGGAACAAATAGTTCGTGGAGAGGTCTGTGGGTCACACTTTGAGTGGCTTGCTCTAAAGCGTAAATTGCAAATGAGGGAACCATCTTACTGTATCCAGCCTGCAGATATGTTTTCTTTGGCCTGCGCACTGTTGTCAACATTTTAAGTGGAAAGATTTTTGCATAAATTTCTACATTTCCAATACCTCTTAATCACGCCTTTGTTTTGTGTTCCTTCAACATCTGATGTCTTGAGGTCCCATGTTCCTACACGGCAACACTCAGAGGGAACTGAGAAGTGACTATCCCTTTTATATTGGGCATATACCGTTAGGGAACCCAAGGGACCCATTTGGGCCCACTTTATTTATGTTGCCTGCTGGCCCCTAGAGGCATTTGATTTGATATCCCCTTAGAATCATGGGGGTCACTGAACAAGCATGATTGTAGCTCAGCCCTAGGAGGAAGAAGGACTGGTTGGGGTGTGATTAAGAATGCTCCTCCTTTTCTTTCCTTTATTCTTCCATCCATTCATGGAGTCTTCTCTTATATCCTCTCCATCATAAAATCACTAAAAACTTGTTGTGTTGAACCTGCTGAGTGATGAGATTGGGAGAGGAGAGTGGAGGACAGGTGACTATGCCAAAGTTCTTTCATGCACAGCAAAGCCACAGTGCCAATCTGTCAGGCACTGTTTTTCCAGGAACCTGGGGAGCCATTAAATCTATAGACCTGAGAACAAACCAGTGAGGGGTAAGAGGGGTAAGAGGGTGTCTCAGAGGCCCAGCCCTGTGTACCACTGCTAACTGCTCAGAGATGAATTACCATTAACCTAATCCTGCTTTAGAAACTGCCTTTTGGTTTTCTAATGGTTCAGTGATCTTCTTGTTACAAAGATTCTCATTTCACTGCTCCCTCTAATCCTTACAAATTTTACAAAATGGTTTTTGATCTGACTTCTCGGAAAGCACACACTAGTCTCCAGTTTTAGTCAGATTTCTTGATGCCAGGTTTTCATTGGTTTAAAGCGTTGAATATATTGTGTTGTACAAAGTACACTAATTGAAATTGGGAATTTTAAGAGAGTACTTGTGATGCATAAGACTTGGTTTTGAGTAAGACTTCAGTTAGACAGACTTGGGTAAAGTTCTGGAAACCACTGTGATATTCTAAAACAGAAACCCTGCCTGGCAGATTCCCATGACCACATGACCAGCCCTTTGCTTGGTGCTTTCTGAGTTTTGTTTGCATTTTGCTTGGTTTTTATTTATTTACTTAGCATAAAATAGCATAAGATCTTATGGCTCTTGAGCTGAGAAAGATGGGATGCTGGTGTCTTCATTTCTTCAGTCTAAAGCCAGTTGAATTTAGAATTTTAAGCAAGGCATGATGGGTGAGAGAATATAAGAAGAACGTAAGTGTATAAGTGAAAAATAAGGCATTTTTACTAAATGTAAAATATTCTACAGTATAAATAGAATATAGGAATGTTGAAGAGACACAAAATAAAGGCAGAATCAAAGTTGGGTACTATTAAATACTTAAAAGACCGTGGCTTTACTGAAGGTACTAGGTCCCATTCCTGTCAGCATGGCCATATTTTATGGGCACGAAGACCATTCAGTGTTTCTTTGTCTCACCAACTTCAGTGTAATTTATTGAACACCTGTGTGCAGTTTATATTTATTACTTATTTAGTTCACCTAATAAAAAGGATAGAGTACCTGGATGAGCCCAAGCCCTTAATCTGGTTCTTTCTAAAGTTCCACCCTTCCCTGTGTCCATATCTTCTGTAATCTGACTGTAACTCTGCCCATTAAGAGGTGTAGTTTTCTTCCTCTACTTGGGATCCGTGTGACTTTATGATCTGCTTTGGTCAGTAGAAAGCAGCAGAAGTGAGAGCGGCCTCAAGCAGAAGTTCAAAGGCTGGGCCTTGTATGCTTTCTCTCTCTCTCTCTGAACTCAACTATACCGTGAGAACAAGCCTGGTCCGTTGGAGGGTGAGGGGCTTTGTGGGGTGGAGCTGAGTAAGCCCATCCCAGCAGCCAAGCTCCCAGATAAGCTGAAGAGTCTAGCCAAGATTAGAAAATGTTCCTAGCTGGCTTGAAGCTGACTACAGATGCATGAGTAAGTGTCATTGAACCCAGCTGAGGCTGGATCCATCCAGCTGATGTTAGTCTTATGAATAATAAATGGTTGTTGTTTTCTCTGCTGTGTGTTGCTTTGTTATAGAGCATAGTTGTAGCAATGGAAAGGTGATACAGAGGATATGTATGTTAGTCAGCTTTGGCTACAATAAAGCTTGTATAACAAACAATTCCCAACTCTTAATGGTTTACAATATTTCTTTTTTATTTTTATTTCCCTCACAGATAGGAGGTTGGCTCCTTCAGGCTGAGGGTAGGATTCAGGACTGTTCCAAGTGGCCCTCATTCTAGGGTCAAGGGCTACCCTGGACATGGCTTTCTCACAGCAGGTGGCAGAAACACAAGAGTCAAGCTAAAATATGTGAGCACATTTAAAGTCTTTGTTCACATCATGTCCACCAATATTCTGTTCTGTAAAGGAAGTTGCATGGCCAAGCCAAAAATCAGTGTGGTGGTGTGGAGTTGACCTATACTGCTAGAGGCCCAGCAAAGTCCTAAGGCAAGGGAATGGTGTGTAATCCTATTATAGGAAAGAAATGAAGAAATAGGAATAATATTTGACCACAGGGAGAGCTATTCAGAAGGCAAAATGGGGGAAACTCTTTTCTGAAATACTTGATGAAACTCATTAATGCAATGAAGAATTTGTTGCCGAAAAAAGCCAAAACAGCCTATTAAAAACTTGTGGCAATTGATATGCTGGGATGAATATGGAATTACTAATTTTTTCTTGAAATATACATTATTTGGAATAGGCATATGCTGAAAATGTTTTCATTTTTTTGTTCAACTCACCTGTCAGTTCCTCTTTTTGTTCACTACATTTGGGGGTTATGTGATATTTCTCCTTCTCTTGGTTTTATAACTTTATCTACTTCCCTTTTAGTAGGGTTGCCTTGGGTTTACAGTGTTGTAGAAATAGGAAAAAAACATTATAAAAATGGTTTTTAGTTTGAGCTGTAAAATGAGTTGAAACAACTAAACAAGAGAATAAATTAATTTTATTATAGAAATGCAGGACTCTGCTTGCACATAATAGGCTACACAGAAAAGTGTTCTAAACACCCTATTATAGATGGTATGTCACCTGTATTATATACGTCACACCCTTCTCTGAGAGTTTTAGAATCTAGACATTGTTTTTTTGTGGTTGATTGTTAACATAGCTCCTTTCTTTGATAGGTCTTCCCTTGAACACTGCCACTTTATTATTTAGGAAGTATGACAGTCACAAAATACTTTTTCTTTGTTAAAAATGAATATATACCACTCTCTCAGTATCTACAAGCACTTATCAGAAAAATTGATTTGAAATAACATACTAAAAAAATGTGAAATACGCTGAATATTTTTGGTTGGCTTGCCCTATGGATTTGTCTGTTAAAGGTGACCTCTGCCTGCCTGTCTTCCTGTGTCAAGTGTTGAAGTCCCTCAAGCAGGAGCACACGTGCTTGGGGGAGGGCCAGGGCCCTCTCCAGAATTATTCTCCACCTCCCTGTCTTCTCTGAATCAGCCCCTCTCTTTTTGCTGTCTCCATCTTCACATCTGAGCACATACGATGCCAGGGAATAAATCTGTTGTGTCCATTGGGAGCAGTCAATGTCAGCAGAGTCCAGGGGAAAGAAAGCGGGAGATCCAGGCGGAAGGGCACTCAAGGATGGAGCCGCAGTGCAGAGACCAGCGCCCAAGGGAGATGGAAGCAGGCCTAAGCACGTTTGAATATGGAGGAGCTAGAGACCTGCCAGCTGAGCTGAAATGATCCTTTTGAGATACCACTGATGGGACTTTCTAGCTTCAGAATACTCATTCTTGGTCATCCACCGCACCTCACTCTCCTGCCCCGGTCTTCTGTGCTTGGTTGGGGCAGGTGTGCCAAGTGATAGCAATTTAGGCAGCTCTGCCTTGAGGTTCTTTGTGTTTAACATTTCATCAACCCTGTCCCAAAACACAGTGTGGATAAAATGAATAGAGAATCCACTGAAGGGAGAAAAGAGTAGTAGAAGTAAATTCTCCATTAAGTATCTTCTGTTAAAGAATGCCAGAGCTAAAAGGACCCTAGAAGCTGTACTGTCCAGCCTCTCATTTTATAGATGAGACTGAGGGCTAGAGAAGTAAAGTGACTTGCTCTAGGTAATGTGAATGCTAGAGCCAGTAGCGAGCCCGGGCTCCTGACCCCAGGGCCAGTGCTCCTGACCCTGAACTTCCTTTCTGCCTGGCCCCTTTGAACCAGTTAACAATGATTTCTGTGCAAGGAGAAATCAGGGAAATGTCACAGTTACTGTCTGTGGCATCAGTGGGGTTAATGAATCCTTTCACCATGCAGTCATTTTCGTGTGCCTATTCAGTTCTTCATTTAACAATATTTAATAATGTCTATTGTAAGTTCTGTATATGATACAGTAAGCACACAGGGCCAGTAATATTTTATGCATTCTCGTCAAGAGTGAAATTGCAAGGGCCATAAATGGCCGGATGGAAGAGGATGATGGGCATGGCGGCTCACAAATCACGTTTACTTGGCTGAAAGAGCTGAGTGACTGTGGACATGAGTTCTTGCTGTCTGACAGGCCCACAGGGAGCCACCTGCCGGCTGGGCAGGACATATAAAGACATCTACCATTCATGTCTCGTTCTGGTCAGAGCATGAGGGTAGCAAAGGAACGGTTGCCCTTGCTGCACATTAATCTTTATTGCTCGCACGTATGGCGAATTAATGGTAACTGTTGAATACTTACTAAGTGCAGGACACTGTGCTGAGTACTTTTCATTAATTAACTCAATCATTCATTCCATTTTATTCACTGATTCATTCCCTCATTCATGCATTCAACTTTGAGTGCCTACTATGTGCCAGGTCCTGTTACTTTATTTATTTATTTATTTTATTCCTCACAGTAACCTTAGGATGTAGGTACAGATGTGTATTCCTCATTTCCAGCAAAGGAAACAGTCTTAGAGAGATTAAGTAAAATGTCCCGAAGTCAGGAAGCTATGTAGTGTGTAAGTCAGGATTTAAACCCAACAGGCTGAGCTTTTAACCCCTAGCTGTGCAGCCTTCCCCACCATCAGGAAGTCTCTAAACAACACAACACAGGAAAAGCCTGATTATAATTTGTTTAGCTGAGGCTAGTCTTGGGTGTGAGTAGAGTTAGTAGTTATCCATTGTGGTACAATTTGAATTCTTGGGAGAATCCCATGTCCCGTATAGTTTCCACTTAATACCATAGTGCCTGAGTCCCACAAACAAAAATGCTTTCTTTTACATTATTACACTGATGACTTCCAAGAGTAAATATGGCATCTATCCTCAATTCAGACTTTCTACTAAACTTAAAGCTGCATTTCCAGAAGTTTTCTAGATGTTTCATAGGCATCTCACATTCAAGATGTCTAAAACCAAACTTCATCACTCATTTGTAAATGCAAATCAAAACAGTGAGATAGCTAGCACTTCAGCCTACCAGGATGTCTAGAATAAAAAAGACAGACAATAACAAGTGTTGGTGAGGATATGGAGAAATTAGAACCCCCCGTACATTGCTGGAGGATGGAAAATGCTGCAGCTACTTCGGAAATGAGTATGGCATTTCCAAAAAAGGTTAAATGTAGCGTTGTCCTATACCCCAACAATTCCACTCCTAGGCATAGTCTCAAGAGAATTTAAAACCTATGTCCACACAAAAACCTGTACATGAATGTTCATGTTCATAACAGTATTATTCATAATAGCCAAAAGGTGGAAATAGCTCAACTGTTGGTCAGCTGATGGTGGAGAAAAAATGTGATACATCCATACAATGGAATGTTACTCAGCAGTAAGATGGTATGAAGTACTAATATAGGCTACAACATGGGTGAACCTTGAAAACATTATGCTAAGAGACACACAAAAGACTGCATATTATATGATTCCATTTATATAAAGTGTCCAGAATAGGCAAGTCTATAGATACAGAAGGTAGGTTAGCAGTTGCTTAGGGCTGGTGTAGGAGGTGCGTGGGAATGGGGAGTGTTGGCTAATGTGTACGGGATTTCTTTGGGAGGTGTTTAAAATGTCCTAAAATTCACTGTGGTGATGGTTGCACAGCTCTGTGAATATGCTAAAAAGCACTGAACTGTGTACTTTAAATGGGTGAATTATATGGTATGTGAATATATCTCAATAAAGCTGTTACATAGATCTTAAAAAACTGACCTTTTTCCACCTATCCCCCAATGTAGGATAATAGTATCCTTGCTGCTTTCCCTGGCTCTACGGTGGATTCTTTGCAAGGGCCAGTTTCCTATTCATATTTGTCCACCTGCATCCAGCATCATACCTCAACCATATTTGACCCACTTTACGTGGTGAATTATCCTGGGGAGGGCAGTGGCATTTTCCTGCCTGCCAAGGAGAACCTGGACAGAAGGAGACCCCTGGGAACCTGGGAGAAATGGGAACGTTGAAAGGAGGAAAAAGAGCGGGGTTTGGACTAACGGGGGGCACTGAAGGCATCACGCCCACATCAGTTTTGTTTGTGACTGGCCGGGGTGTGGTAGCACACGAGAGGCAGGACGGTATCTTGGGCAGAATGATAGCTTTGCTCGAGGTCCCAGAGATAGTAAATGATGAGGCTGGGCTCCGAACCCAGCTGGGGGATTTGAATAATTATCTGTCCTCTGTGAGTCTCTCAATTTCCTGATCTGTAGAAAAAAGATAGTAACACTTCTAAGAATTGTGAAAATATAATGAGAATGTATATAAAGTTGTCTAATATGGTGAGAGAGTGCTTCGTTGTTGTTTTTATATTACTGTTTTGACTTTTAGTCCTGTCCTCAGCCCCTATCTCAGTAAAGGGGTAAACATAGGACCTCAGTTGTGTTTTCTTTCTCAGTCCTTATTGTGGACACCTAAGAGTAAGTATTAGTGAAAGAACTGTGGAATTATATAAACACTGGGATGAATTCAGTAACTGTTTACTTTATGGGTCAAAATGGCCTCATATGTCATGATTTTCATTTGTGTTACATTAATCCTTTTCATCAGTCTTAGCTCAGTAACTAGTGAACTGCAGGAAGAAATGGCATGACACTGAAGACTGAGAAGGTAAGGTCTGATCCTGGGGCTTGGGCTGCCCAGCGATCGTCCACAGACAGCGCCAGGCCAAGTCCTGCAGCAGAGACAAGTGGCCGAGGGTGGGGCTTTCGTGCCAGTCTGCCACCTGCTTGCTGTGTGGGCCCTTGGTCGGTGATGTAACTTCTCCAGGCCTCAGTTTTCCTGTGTGTGAGACCCAGGTCATCATAATAGCTCCCTCACGGGTGTCTGGGGGATGAAGTGAGGACAGCGTGTGAACCACTTTGAACAGGGTCTGGTGCTTAGTAAGCCCTTCAGAGATGTGCTTCATGCTGAGGGATCCTTTGAAGACCCTTTCTCCACATGACTTGTAACTGAATATAGAGTTTCATACCATATTTTATAGCAATTTACCTTCAAATCCCAGTTCACCAGGTCTTTATCATTGCCTAGAACACCAGGGACTCTGTTAGCTGTCGCTGTTGGGGACTTCTTCTAACAGATGAAATGGACCAGTTAACTGATAGGAGGATTTATATCATCAAGGCTCCTTTAATTGATTCATACACTTTTTTAATATATAGAATACAATATGAAAAATATGTTCAGAAACATACAGACTACTTATGAAATGTATTGTATGTCGTAGTGCAGAGGGCTGTTACTATTATGTTGGAACCCTGAAAGAATACACATACATATCTGTGTCCCCAAATAATTAGCCTGCCCAGACTTTTCTCTAAGGAAAATCTAGTCAAATACTGAGGAACTCAATACCTTCTCTTTGTGTTGTATTGATTCCACTCCTGAATTTGTTTCCAAGGTTCCATTTTCTAAGAGTAACCAGAAATTACATTTGTCTACTGTTTTCTGGTTTCTTATTTCTCAATTATGAGTTTCTGGTTTCTTATTTCTCAATTATGAGAAATAGGCTGAACCCCCGCTCTTGGACAACACAAACAAAAACAGCAAGGGCAACAAAAAACCACACTTTCCCAGACAGAACAGCAAAAGCAGAAGAGACAGTTGTTCAAATCAAATTACAAAGACCACCTTAAATTCTTACTTTGGTGATCGATACTAGCTCCGGTTGTTCTTTGGAGCTCATTTGGCCTCTAGCTCAGTCCTGGCCCTGAAGGTGCATCTGGTTTGGAAGGGCTGTTGCTCACAAGAGCAGGAGGCTACCAAGGACACCGCTGACCCCGCCTTTCTACCCTGTGAAGTGGCTCTGTTTTCCTGTGAGACGGAAGTGAGAGAAAGGTGATAATTCATGGGGAAATGATAATCCTCCGGGAGTTTCTAAAGTAGTGGTACTATATCCTGTCCAATCATTATTTTTTAACATACAGTTTTCCTCATTATATTTCATTTATTTATTTGTTTTAGAGAGAGAGAACACACATGCGAGCATGAGCGGCGGGGAGGGCTGGAGGGAGAGGGAGAAGGAGAATCTCAAGCAGATTCCCCGCTGAGCTGAGCACAGAGCCCAGTGCAGGACTCGATCTCTTGACCCTGAGATCATGACCTGAGCCAAAACCAAGAGTCGGGCACTCAACTGACTGAGCCACCCAGGCATCTCCCTCATTATATTTCAAAATAAAAATGCAGCACAAAAAAATAAATACGCAAAATGAGAATGTAGACCTATATTTAGTCACAAATTTCCATATTTTGTTGAGCAAAACACCAGGGTACCAAATTTGGAATGTTGGTATGATCTCATGTTTGACAAAACATGTATTATTAGTAAAACCTACCATTTATTCAGTACCTGTTCTATTTTTGGCACTGTTTTAAGTGATTTACATATATTGTCTTGTTTTCTCCTGACATAAATAATAATATGATGTATTTTAATAATAAATAATACACCATTTATCCTCATTTTACAGATGTGAAAACTGAGGCTTAGGTTAAGTAAGTTACTCAAGGTCACATGGCCAGTACGTGTGAGAGTCGGGAAGATCCTGACTTCAGCAGCGCTTTGCACAGCGGTATATACTGCCCCTAACAGATATATAGAGAGATACATAAAAATGTTAGTAATTGTTATCTATGGATGTGGAGTTTTTTTTTCTTTTAGCTTATTTGTATTTTCTCATTTTCTTCAGTGAGCTTATTTGCCTAATAAATAAAAGGGGGAAGAAATTGAACCATTAAACAACTTCCTTTTTGTCAAAACAAAAGGAGATAGAGGGAGAAAGGAAAGAAGGGAAAGTAACAGAAAGTAAGGTAAAAAAAGAAAGGAAGAAAAATGGAAGGGAGAGGAAGGCAGAAGGGGGAATAAAGGAAGGAAGGAAGGAAGAATGAGAGGGCAGGATGTCTTCCTAAGGTGGCCGGAAGGGGGACTAGATGGGTGTCCACAGCTCTGTACCATCATGCCTCATTTTGGGCATGGCATTGAATGCAGTCCAGCTCAGAGGACAGGAGCGGAGGAAACTGTCCTTCAGAACACAAGAGTGTGGGAAAGGGACCTGCACGCATTTAGAACTCTGTTCTTGCCAGTGTGGAAAGTTAGGTATTGCAGTACGAAAATGAGTTGTAATTAATATTGAGATCTTACCTTCTATAAAGTGTAGTTGAAGCAGACACTATTAGCTACCAAAAAACTTGCCCCATTTAATTGTCAAGGTATATTTTGGGCACCAGCCGTGGAAGGGGGCAGAGTAAAGATTAGCAGCTGGAGTGGTAGCAGTTCAGTGGGAGAATACAAACAACGTGAGGGCAGCAGTGGGACATAGGAGGGTGACCATACAATTTATCTTTCGAAGTTAAAAGGGTTCCTATTAATCATTAGCTGGGACAGCAGACATAATTTAGACCTGTCCCTGACAAACTGGGAAGTTTGATCACCCTAGAGAGGCCAGATAAATCAGAAGAATCAAGAAGCTACAAAAACCAGATAAAAGACATGAATATGAAAAGCAAAGACAAACATTTTTGCAAGGCCAGCCTCATTAATAATCAAAGAAATTAAAATGACAACAACAAAAATGTTTCCTTTCACTTTTCAAAATCGCAAAAATCATTTAAAAAATAATAGAGCTACTATTTATTGAACTCCATGTACTTTCTACACCTTTTAAAAAAATTTAATAAAGTTTTTTATTTTAAAATAGGTTTATATTTATAGAAAAGTTGCAAGACTGTTACAGGAAGTTCTCATATACCCTATATTCAGTTTCCTTTTACATGACTGTGGAACATTTGTCACAGCTAATGAACCAATATTAATACATTATTTTTAACTGAAGTCCATACTTTATTTGGGTTTCCTTAGTTTATACCTAATGTCCTTTTCCCATTCATTTCCCATTACATTTAGTTAGCATGTCTCCTTAGTTTCTCACATTTCATTGTTTTTGATGACCCTGACAATTTTGAGTCCTGGTCAGGTATTTTGTAGAATGTTCTTCAATTTGGGTTTGTCCGGTGTTTTCCTTATGGTTAGACAAGAGTTATGGGTTTTTGGGAAGAAGACCACAGAGGTAAAGTACCATTCTCATCGCATCATATCCAGGATACGTACGATCAACATGGCTCATCACTGTTGATGTCAACCTTGGTCAGCTGGTAGTATTCTCAGGTTTCTCCACTGTAAATAACTCTTTTCTTCCCCTTTCCATGTTCTACTATTTGGAAGGAAGTTACTGTGCAGCCCACATTGAAGGAGTGGGGAGTTACGTTCCACCTTGTTGAGGGCGGTGTATCTACATAATTATTTGGAATTCTTCTGCACAGAGAGCTGTCTCTTCTCCATTATTTATTTATTTAATCATTGATTTATATTAGTATGGACTTATGGATATTCATGGTATCTTTGGGTTATAATCCAATATTTATTTTGTCAGTCAAATTGTCCCAGCTTTCTTTCAGGTTGGCTCCTATGACTCTCCGGCAGGCTCCCATCATTTGTTTTTTAGCACGCGCTTACTTTCTGGTGCTGTTAAGATGCTCCATGCTTTTCTTGTATATTTAATGCCCCAGTCCCAGAATCAGCCATTTTCTCAAGAAGCCCTGGTTCCTTTTCCTGGAGAATGGTATTAGAAACCAAGATCTGGGCCCTAGGTGTACTTGTTGCTACTGGGTGTTGTTACTTCTACGCCCTCTTAGCGGACAGTGTTATGAAATATGTACCTATAGTACCACATATGTACCTATATATCGATATTATTTTTCTGTCTATATCCATGTCTGTAGTAAGCTAAACATGAGCTCATACTTAGGACTGATTCTCACCCAGTACTGCATGGTTCATTCTAGCTTCTCACTTCGCTTATCTGAAACCTGTCAGTCCAACAACAGTGAGAGACTTCCACCACCCACCATACATTTCCTTATACTCAGTTTAGGTGAGAGTGCCAGAAAATTGGCACTATTGGTGCTATTGGTGGGAATGTTGGTACATCCTTTGTGGAAGGCACTTAGGTAGAATATGTCAAAAACCTTAAAAGTGGGCCGCCTAGGTGGCTCATTCATTAAGCATCTGCCTTCAGCTCAGGTCATGATCCCAGGGTCCTGGGATCAAATCCCGCATCGGGCTCCCTGTTCCACTAGAAGCCTGCTTCTCCCTCTCCCACTCCCCCTGCTTGTGTTCCTGCTCTCTCTCTCTCTCTGTCAAATAAATAAATAAAATCTTTAAAAAAAAAAACCAAAACACCTTAAAAGTATCAGCTGGTCGAAGGTCAGAGGATCAGTTCAGTCTCTAATCAAGAGGGACAAAGGCAAGGAAAGTAGGAGCCCTTTGAACTAAGGCCTGAGTTCTGGACAAGGGAAATGAGGTAAGCACAATGGAAGAAGAGGAGAAGTTAGGAGACTTGAGATATTGAGATGGAAAGCGTCAGCCTTGATGGCATTCCTCTTTGGTGATGGGAAGTGGAACTCTAGACCCTATAGCAGGGCCTCAATATTAAGTGCAGGAGACTCTAGAGGCCATCGGTTGCTGAGCTGTCACTTACTTATACGCAACACACAAGACGTCATCACACCAGGACACCAGAAACAAAGCACATGCTCAGCAATTGCTTGTAAATCAATGGAAGGTATCTAACCTAAAGCAGGCACCTGTGTTAGGTGCTTTATTCAGGTTGAATTTTAACCTCTAGTGAAATCGAGTTTTTGTAGAGAAGGGGGATACCTGGACAGCTTTGCAAAATTTGCCTTTCACAACCACAGAGCTGGAGTTTAGAGACCATCAGTCTAGGACTGCATGGTCGATGGACCGATCCTGTGTCATGGACTGTTCATTGGTTTGCAATAAGTACAGCGATGGAAAGCACTTAGAAACTTTTATGGTATTTGACATTACAGAAACATCTAGTCCTGGGATCATTTTTCTAGTACTTCCTATTTGTAACAGTATTTCAATAGTATTGGTTTATGAAGGGTTGGAAATGAAAGAAACAGAACGGTCTGTCTTTTTTCCCCTCTCAAATTACTCATTTATAGTTTGGTTCTCTACCTTTTCAGAGAAGCAAGGTGGTATAAACATGGGCCCCGGAGGTAGGGTACCCAGGTGGGAATCTGGTTCTTCTGCTGTCTGGATGGTGGACCTTGGGCAAATTACTTAATCTCTGTTCCTCAGTTTCCGCTTCTGTAAAAATGGGCTACGATGATGACAGAATTTTTTGTAACTATGTCCTGAGCTGGTTGTGATAACAGAGTCCACACATGTAAAGCAGATAGAACAGGGCCTGCCATGTAGTGAATGTTGCACAATTACTAGCCACTGTTATCTTTATAGATGAAAAGCAGACCCAGAGAAGTGGTGAGAGGGGCTTGTGGTTACAAGGCTACTCAGAGAGAGACCTGGATCCCCAGACATACCAACAGATTCTGTGTTCTCATTTTTCTCTTAATCGCAAATCTCTCCCTACCAGCAATGATCATACTCTCTGAATTCTTGCATGCTCATCTCCCACTCTGCTCTGACCCCTCATTTACTCTGTGCCCTCCTCACACTGTTCACTGTAAAACACGTCTCTGTCATTGTGGTCTCAGTTGGGTTCCTTCCTCCCTGACCACGATGGAATCACTGCTTTCCTGTGTTCTGGGGCTTTCGTTTCTCTACTGGAGTCATCACAGGGATTACCTGGGCTGACTGATGTCCCGACAGAGCAGCAACTCTGCTGCTTAACAACAATGAGGACGTGTCACAGGATGACTGCAGCAGAGATGAGTGGTGACTGCAAATGTTTATGAAAATGATGACTGATTTTCCTGCAAAGAAAAATGAATCACACAATATGCTGCTGATGCAGGCCATTAAGTCAGTCCTTGTGGGACAAGCAATATTGACCTGTCGTGGAAAGAACAGTGGGCGACAATGGACAAGATGTTTTAATTCTCATCAGACCCTGCCCATATGAAGGAACTGATTTACTACAAGACTGGAGTGAGTCTTACTTATGTTTTGTAAACATAAACAAGCAAATAAAAAAAATATGCTCCCTTGCCTGTCTGCTAGGCCTCCTAAAAAATTCTTTATTTTGAGACGATAAAGAGCACCATTCTCCTCATATAATGCCTCTCCTCCCTCAAGGCTTTAAAAAATCATTTTCGAACCCTTTCTAAATTTTATGTCCTTGGACTGCTTATATGCCATACTGTGTTTCTTAAAAAATGATTTAGTGAGGATTTATTGTGTGCTGGGCCCTTTTCTAAGAGCTTTATGTATGTTAACTCATTTGATCCTCACAGCCACCCTGGGAAATACATTCTCTTTATCCCCTTTCTAAGTTGGGGCACAGAGAGACGCAGGGACTGGCAGGGTGAATGTGCTCCTGGCAGGTGTCTGCTGGGGTCACCCGCTCACCACTGCATGAGGAGCAGTGAGGGAGATGCCATTCCTGCCTCCGCCCCTCAGCCGCCCCTCATGCCCCTTCTCCCTCATTCTGTCTCCTTCCGACCTTTCCCCTTACCTGAGAGCATAGCATTCTACTTTCTGTCCTGTGGGGCAGTGACTGGGTCGTCACTGGAAGTTCCCGCCACTTCCTGTCCATCTTCCTCTGCTTGAGAACAGATCTGAATAATGAAGTTGGGGAAATTGTAAATACAGACCCTACAGTCTGATGTAAGCATCCCTAGGACCTTGGCTTTCTCCTCAGAAATACAGTCCTTAGATTTGTTTTGTTTTTTCAGTAACATGTTTTTAGGAGGGAGGGAGAGAGAGAAAGAGAAAGGGACTGTGGAGTAATGGGAGATATTTTAGAAGCTCTGGAATCTAATTGTTAATCCTATCATTGATTAGCTTCTCATTGCTTGAACAGAAATTGGGGTGAGAATATTGAGGAATTCCCCAAAATGGTTTGTGACCAAGGGCCAGATTCTTTTTTTTTTTTTTTAAGATTTATTTATTTATTTGAGAGAGAGCTAGCAAGCAAGTGAGCATGAGCAAGGGGGGTGGGGGGCTGAGGGAAGGGGAGAGAGAATCCAAAGCAGACTCCGTGCTGAGTGGAGCCTGACGCTGGGCTCGATCTCACAACCCTGATATTGTGACCTGAGCTGAAACCAAGAGTCAGATGCTTAATCTACTGTGCCACCCAGACACCCCCAAGGGCCAGATTCTTATACCATTTCTTTTACTGTTAGAAAGCAAAAATACTAAAGGAAGAAGAAATATGTGATTTAAAATTACATAAGCAGCAAGTAGGTTCTTATATCAGGTTGGATTCCAGTATTATTCCAGTGTTCTTAACTTAAGAAGGCTACCTCAAAGCAAATGTCAAAAAAAAAAAAAAAAATTCAAAGACTCGATTGACTAATTTTAAACCAATGCCATTTGAATTAAATAAACAGTATATAAAAAGTCTAGATGGATGAGATCTCAGTAATCTCATCCATAATATTTTACGAGATTCTATAGTGTGACGTATACTGTATTGATTGGGAAGGGCATCTTCTCTTCCTAGAGCAAATTAATCTGGACACAAATGATAATCAGTGCTAATACTGCAATGCTGCCCAATACCCAAAGAAATAAGATTTTTATGCTTTCAATTGGCCTCCCATTTAGTAAATGTTGTATAAGGTGGCAGGTAAGACTTCTGTGTCTCTAGCACGCTGCTTGTAAACATGGGTTGAAAGACCCTGGCATCTATACTCAAGTTTGCATTAGAGAGAGTTCTGGAGCTTGTCTTGCCTGCCATTTTTTGACAAGTATGGGAAAACTAGGCTAAAAAGGGTATACTTGCCAGAAAATAAGAGAAAGATAAATTGGAAAAAATAACAAACTTTTAGAAATGATTAGAATCTTTGAAAGAAATCGTTATCTTGTACATGTTACGTTCTTTAATTTTGGTACTTTAGGAAACAATAAAGCACTGTCAGCTTGAAAGAATTTAATGTAGCATCTAGAAATGAAACACAGACAACCCATTCTCTAGCTTTGGAAGTGAAATATAGGCAATTTATGTTAAGTAGAAGAATTTTACAGAACTTCGGATTTATAGAACCAGATCGCAGAGCCTTGAATTTAAGGATTTTTATGGGGAGCAAGGGAAGAGCAGGGACTGGGGAGTCTAAGACACATCATGATTAAACAGTGGCTCTTACTGGCTAGATCTTATAGTATAGTACAGATCTATTAAGTTAGAAAGAAAAAGAAGTTTCCAGAGAGAATCAGTGTGGACTTAGTAGATCCTCAGACTTGTGATACATCATATTCAGGGGAGTCAGTGTATAGGGAAGACAGGGCCTTGGCCCTGGTGGGTAAAGCAGAGATTATATACATACATTCATATATATTATCTCTGGTGGGATTGTACTGTCTGAATATTCAGAGAATAGTGAATTCTCCACACCGAGGAGTGAGTCCTCAGACACACAGAAGCTCAAGATGGAAGATCTGGGTTGTGTCACACAACACCAAGTGCTCTGATGAAGACTGTCTTGGCAGGGCTGACAAGAGGGACATTGAGGAGGCAGGGGACCTCCCCAAACCATTCTCCCTGTGCTCCAAATACCTCCTTCCTCTGTTGCTCTGATGCTGACCCGAGCCTGTTGACCGCATCTTTCGTGGTCCACTCTTCATGTGATGTTTGGCCTGCTCAGGATTTGCCCCTATACCTACTTCTCTGACTGTAAAAAGCCATTGCGTATCCTCTGTGCTTGCTGATTCAGTTTGAACAGCTGCCTGACTTACCAAACATTGGCTTATACATTTTCCAAAGTAAAAACATGATCGTCAGTTTCATAATTTTGCTTAAGATGGATGCTGTGGGTAACCATTGTGTGTAGTAGCTAATGCTGATTGTGATGTTAGATAAAAGGAAATAGCAGGAAGCAATAAAACCAAATGATAATTATACAGTTGTGTTTTTAGTTAGTAAGTAAGCCAGTTATCTACCCATAAGATTTATCCCAAAACAAAATTAACCATTGTGTTTTTCCTCTATTTTTCTCCTGCTACTTCAAGAAAGTTAACCTGCTTAGAAGAAGGTAAAGAGGAGTTGTGAATGTTTAAAATTCACAGAAAATATTTCCTCCTTTGCTAATTGTTAACGTTAAAAGACTCAGGACAATACATAAGCAAAAGTAATAGAAAAACACATTGCTCTCTGTGCAAAAGAATTCACATCTGAATATAGTCAAAGGCAAAATATTATAATTGTTGGAACATATTTTCCCTACTGTTTCATAGAGTTATGTTTATGTTAAATAGATGAGTCATGGGCAGTTTTATTTATGAGTTATATGCTCTTTCACATTTACTAGTTATATCTATAAAATATGGACATTTATATAAATTTTAGAAATATATTCATGTATTTGATATATGTTTAAATATATAAGTATCTACATATTTACTGTATATTTATATAAATATAAGATTTAACAAATAATGTATTTTTGTTCTCATTTATGATGTATGCTATGAATAATTTCTGTTAAATCTTATGTAATCAAAAACTCACAGTGTGCTGATCTTTTTTCAGAATCTTGGCTCCCATGCTGGGTAATATTATTTCTCTGAGATGTACAAATAGTTTCAGTTTTTTAAAAATGTAATTTGCAGCTATGTAGTTTTCTTCTAATAACAGCTTCTCTCAAAACCACAGAGCAGGGGTCAACAAAAATTCCTGGCTAACTAAAAAGCAATTAGAGAAATCCTCATTAATTTGACTATTTAATTTTTGTTTTTACTTGTAGCAACATTATTTTCCCCAGTAAAACACTAATTTCTAATTCAACAAATAATATCAAGGCAGAGGAGGATGAGGTGGAGAGACAAAAAGAGAGTTTGAAAAGCCATAAAGTAGCTTATAAAAAACCGATAGTTTTTCTTTTGACTGGCAGCTGCCAACTGCTTTCCCTGCAGCTGTATCAGACATGGTCACAGAATATTCTTGAAAGAGAAATGAAATTTATGTTTAATTATGTCTTTAAGCTTATGTAGGAAATCACTTTTCTGTCCTGCAGAGCTAAAGAACTACTCGTGTTAATTTAACATTGTACTTCATGAATTGTTTTTATATTACCATGCTGATTAAGGTCATGAATGCATGGGCCTAAAACCATGTTAATCCCAAACAATATGCCTCTTTTGTTATTTTAGATGTCAGGCATAGTAAGCAAGGTAGTGTATAGATTTTTGAAAAGTGACTTGGAAAATGAGCTCATTTTATGATATGGACTATTGAAAATGGAATTTGTGACTATTCAGATGAAAACTACTTTAAAAAAAAAACCTCATTGACACGAAACAAACCAAACTCAGTTTTTCCAGTGGAATTGTCAGTTCTTCAGTACCATGTGCCCTTTTGATGGACTACGTGATTAAATGTGGAAGACATTTCAGCCTGGTTGCCAGACTCATATTTAGATCCAGGGCTTCCCTTTTGGAATATGCAAATGGGATTTATGCCTCTGGTGAAAATAGTGAATTTGCAAAGATAATAAGAGAGAATAATATGAATTTCATTAAGTGAAATTTATCTTCATGTTCAATAGATTAAATTACACTACTTTTTAATGTTTTGAGTTTGCTGCAATCTTCCTGATGGCCTCTGTTTTTCTGCTCTGCTTCCTTTACTAACAAAAAAACTCTTGAATGTTTTCTTAGACACCATTTTGGTAGTCTACACCACTGTTACTGTTGATCAAATAATGCCAAACTTAATCACTAGATAGCTATTTAAGTTTGGAAAGAACAAGTAATACCCCTAACCCTTTGTTTTTTAGAGTCAGCACAGTATTAGAATGGATTATCCAATAGAAGTTTCTGAACACTGGGCATGGGGTGTGGTGATGACATGGAGCCAGCATGAGCATTGTGATCCCTTCCCAGACTGCAGGCTCTGTTAGGGGGGCATCATTTTGTTGTTTGCACCATTGTAGTTTCTGCCCTAGAACAGCACTTCTCACCTAGAATGCATTCAATAAATCTTTTGAAAGAATGAAAAAAACAAATCAGAGCAATGCAAACTAACATAAATTCCTGTTTTGATGTTTGTTACTAATTTGGTAGACTAGAGGATACTACCCATAAAGTATATGTGGATTACAGCAAGATATTGATCAATTTGTACATGATATCTTTCAGGGAAAGATAAGTACATGTTCGGTCACAGTTTAGTTACTTCAGAGCCTGGCCAGTGGTCACTCAAAAAATACCTGTTAAAAAAAAAAGAAGCCTCTGGAGAGTAGCCGCATGGCATGCTGCGGTGCTTCTACTTAAATCTTTTTCGTGGAGATGAATGAAGACATTCATAAATTAGGTGACAGCAGACTTCCAGTTCACAGAGAACACAATGGGCTGATAGAGTAGGTAGAAAGTAAAAAGATGAAACATCAAAAGAATAATGCAAATGCTTATTAGCACCTAGGTTCAAAAAGTCTAAAAAATATAGGCTGACAAAGATGTAATTTTCCAGTAGTTAAATATATAATGTAAATTACACTTGAGATGTAGTTTGATTGCAAACTCAGTGCGAACCAACAATAATCTGATATGGTCACTAAAATGTAAATGTGATTTGGGGCTGCATTAATACATATTTAACCTTGGGTCTGTGGTTCATGAAACCTCTGATACTGTATGCGTCTTGTACCTATGTGTACTTTTTTTTTTTTTAGGAGAAAGTGTTCATACCTTTTATTAAGTTCTTAATGAGAACAGTGACTCACAAAGTACTAAGATCTACCAGTGCAGAGGATCGGTAACAGTCCTATTTGTATACAGGTCAGGTCAAAGTATAGTTGTACCATTGTAATCAGTTCTTGGAAGTACATTTTAAGAGTAACAATGATAAATTGAAGCATCTCCAGGAGGCAAGGTGGCATAGTGAAAGGTCTGAAAATCATGACCTATGAGAGTAGGACTGAAGGAACTGGAGGGCTAGGCTTGGAAAGAAAAGATCATAAAGCTATTGCATGACTTAAAAAAAAATAAATGGTTATTTCCAACTGGGAAAAGCTATAAATACTGAGAGTATCTAGTACTGCTGAGAATGTGAGGAAATGGAGAGTCTCATGATGTGTTAGTGGATGTGAAATGCTATGATTGTGTTGCATGGCAATTTGGCATGATTGATTAAATGAATATTTATAGGTAATTTAGAGAAATTTTGTGCACAAGTGCATATGTGAAAAAGTACATATACAAAGAAATTTACAAAGGTATTTAGCAGTTTTATTAATTGCCCCAACTTGGAAATATCCTAAAGGTTTATCATAGGTTGTATCCTCGATACGACTGTGGAATACCATGCAGCAGTGAAAATGAAAGAGGCAGATCTATAGGTTCTGATATGCAAAATATCATCAAGATTTATTAAGTGGAAAAAATAGCATGCTAAGTATAATATGTATGTATTATAATTTATGGAAAAGTCCCACAAAAATGATACATTTCCCTATGTGCATAAAGAGATAAATATCTGGAATAATTCATAACAAGCTGACAATAATGGTTTCTTCTTTGGGATTCAGGGAGGGTCAAGGGGCTCCTTATTTGCATAAATAGTAATTTTTACATAAAAATGTATTCAAGTGGTTTAAAAAATAGGAATGAATAATAAGTGGAAGTTATAAATGAATAAAAGTGAATAAATAAAATTTTAGAGGATTTATACATGGAAAATGATTAAATTCCTTTTTCTATATAGTTTCAGAGAAGAAACAGGGTCAGTTGTATTAGGCTTATTTTAATTCTGTATAAGGAAGCATTTTCTAGGATTAGAAATGTTTTAAAATGGAATTGGTTGTCAATTATTGGCTCCATTCTCATTGGAAGGGTTGAAACAGAGCTTAGATAACTATTATTAACTATTCCCAAGGTGTTCTAAAAAGAATCATCCTATTCAGTGGGAAAGATTAGTAAAATAATTTTCAATTTTGTGAGTTTATGACTTTGTGGCTACCTAATGTCTAAGTGCCCTTTTGCTTATATATGCTACCATTCTCATTTAGAGTTCCTTGACCTAGCAACCAGTCTTTTATCTCTCCATATCCTCAGTTTACCTCTAGGATCTTACTTCCTTTCATGATTTCTTCCATGCCCAACCTTTCCTAAAGTGTGGGATGCATACCAGTGGTTCGAGAGGTGATTTTTAGTGCTTACATAAATATGGCATTAAAGAATACTGAATCACAGAATTATCAAATTAGTGGGGGAAAATAGTTTTCACCCTTTTCAGTGCTTTTGGTTGGAGTCAAAGAGAAAATTGTTAACATTTTTCTAGTACCTGATACTTTCCCTTCTTAACCAAGTGGGAGAAGCTTTTAAGCTTTGAACTTAAGTTATCAACAAATACATATATGTAGCTAAATAATATTATTTTGTTTTTCTTGAATGTGTTGTGGTTACTATCTGTTTTTGGTGGCTGTAGTGTGAACTGCTCATTACCTACTCAATATACATTACTTCCTTCTTCTTTACTAAAGGAATCTCTTTGTTATTGATAGTGGCAGTGTGCCAGCTAAAGGACTAAAACCCCTAGCTTTTCTTACAGCTAGGTGTGGTCATGTGTCTTAGTTCTGGCCAGTGAGATAAACAGAAATGCTATGTGTGATATCCAGGAAGGATGCTTAAAGAGCGCTTATTCATCTGAGAATTGCACACTATCTGCATGGGCCCATTCTTCCTTCCTGCTTCTCATATAGATGAGATGGCTGGAGTAGCAGCAGCTGAGCTGGACCATTAAGCAATTTTGAGAACAGTGGACTCGTACTAAGAAAGGCAAAGCAGAAAAATAGGATACTGGTCCCTAATTACTAGGATGCTGCCGTAGCTAAGACTGGATTTCCTGTGTCTTGACTACTTTTGAATGAGAGATTTATCTGTTTAAGCTGTTGTTATTGTAGGTGGGTATATGAAGGAACACAACCCAAACTGATACAGCAAATATTATTGGTTTTTCTAATTATGTCAGTGATTCAAAATTTACTTATACAACAAATTTATTTGACTGATGGGCATTGGAGACAGTCTAATTTTGGAGTTTATTTTTTGAATAGGTTTAACTGTTTGGAAGGTCTGATACTTCATGATTTTTATTCTTTCTTCAAAGTCTTCCAAAGAACAAAGAGAAATTTGCTATTTCTCTCTTTTTAAAAAGGGTTTATTTATTTATTTTAGAGAGAGGGCATGCACACATGTGCAGGAGAGAGTGAGGGTAGGGGCAGAAGGAGAGAGTCTTCAAGCAGACTCCCTGCTGAGCATGGAGCCCTACACAGGGCTTGATCTCATGATCCATGAGATCATGACCTGAGCCAAAACCAGAGTCTGACTGAGCCACCCAGGCCCCCCTGCTATTTCCCTTACTTAGAAAAAACATTCAATCTTGCAGTTACTATACGGGTCCATCAAACCCTTTGGTAAATCTAAGATACATTATGAGATCTTAATGACCTTGTTATTATCACTGTTTTTTAGATCCTAGAACATGGTGCTAATTCATCATGTGAGGAATTATTTAATTATTATTTATCAGTTATTAAGTAGGCCAAACAAGACTGAAATAATAAGAAAATATAAGAATGATAGAATCCCCTAAATTTGAGGCCCTCAAAAGAATGATATAATAAGTAAAATCACTATTCTTCAGCTTTCTTATTATGTTGTCTAAAGTATTACATTGTATTTCTTTTAAAAAATTAAAAATTTTTTATTTTTTAAAAATTGTTTTGTTGAGGTGTAATTGACTTATGACATTATATTAGTTTCAGATGTATAGCATAATGATTTGATATTTTTGTGTATATATATAGTGAAATGATCACCAAAATAAATCTGAGAATTTAGATTTTTACATTTTCTTTCCAAAATGGTGAAGGGATGAAATAGAGGAAGCTGGTTCAAAATATAAGACGAATCCAAAGAGAAATGCAAAGAGGCAAAGAGCAGCATTCTAGTCTTGAGTGATGGTGGTGAAATTGATCATATAAGCCGAATTTGAAATTATGAGTTTTCAGATGGAGATGTGCATCTTGAATTTTTTCAAACTTGAAAAGCTAATTTGATGAGAGAACAATATATTTCTAAGGACACGTTAAAAAATACGGCATTCTCATTCAGTTTGTCATTCAACCAGGAAGGACTTCGATACACTGATATTTTGTGACAAGACTCACAAAAAGGATGTGTTATGGCACAATTTCAACTTTTATGATGCTTGTGCACCAAAATTTACTTGTTTGAGGTTTGCTCTGTTTAAATTTTTATGAAATTTTAAATAAAGTTTTTCATGTTCTCTTTATTATTCTCTAAGTTTTTTATAAAATGACTTAAAATATTAAAAGGCCTATTCAACTCCGATGATAAATGATGCTATTTTTCCTGGTGTACCGAGGGTTAAGTAGAAATAGGTAGTTAGATGATAAATACTAAGTTCATAAAAATACGCGTTAATAAAAGTGCTTGATTATAGCAAAAAAAAAAATCACAAAAGAGGTTATTACATATATGGTTTGGGAAACATCACATCAAAGCTATTTTCTTTATTCGGACTTTGACTTGTTAAATGATGTTTTTGTACACTTGTTGATATTTTTCCTTTATTAAAATTTTTATACTGTGAGAAGTTACTGTTTAATGAGTATAGAGTTTCAGTTCGTGAAGATGAAAAAGTTCTGGAGATGGAAGGTGATGACGTTTGCCCAACAATGTGAATGTACCTAATGCTGCTGAGGGGTACCTATAGAGATGGTTAAAATGTGTTACTTAGATTTCACCACAGTTTTAAAAAACTAAAAATTTTAAAAGATTTAAAAAACTAAAAATTAAAAAATTAATTAAATTAAAACACAAATTGCCTTCAACAGAATGCTTTCCCTAATGACTGCTTTCATTCTTACTCATGCCTTTATTTTGGGTGTTCTACATGTTTTTGGACAGAATTGCTTTTCTATGGATATTGTACTAGGTGGACATGCTCCTAGAAGAAAGCAGATAGAGCATATAAAATCCTAAATCACTCATTTTGACACTTTTATACAGTGGAGCCCATATCAATTCGAGCACACTATATTTTTCAATTAATACCAATCTGTAATTAATATCTAACTAAGCTAGCAAATGATTAAGTACTCGGATTCCCAGAGTTCTTTTGGAGCTACTGTTTTGTATAATATGAGGGTCATACATAGGCTCACAATGTGAGGGTCATATATAGGGCTGCGATGAATTGCTTTTGCGGGGGCCTTCCTTTGTGTTTCTCCAGTTTCTGAGGCAAGCTGCTTGTAACAAGATTCTGAATTCTTATACTTGAATGTTCAGTATCCAACACCCACTGGGGTCCAAGCTTTGCATCAGTTCCTTACTTGTCTGGTTTCCCACTGGTTTAATTGCTTTCTACACTATCCATATTACCATTCACACCTACATCTGATAATGTTTTATTTTTTAGTTTCCAGAATTTGATGGAGGGACCATGAAGTCCACAAGAAGGCTCATTTATAAGAATTCAAATAAAGGCAGATTTTATTGTCTCATGTCAGGAGGCATGAGAACAATAGAGCACAGGGAGAGATAAAACCATGTCTACATTAAAAACTTAGTTTCTCTTGATCTGCTGAGGTTTATTATGAGCAAGCTTCCTGATAAA
The DNA here is from genome assembly GCF_004348235.1 of Phoca vitulina. Lineage (NCBI taxonomy): Eukaryota > Metazoa > Chordata > Mammalia > Carnivora > Phocidae > Phoca > Phoca vitulina. The sequence continues at coordinate 14,666,016 of NW_022589730.1, forward strand.
CTGATTTTCTTAAATATACTGCATTATTATACTAAGATGTATGGAGTTTGCATAATGAACTGTGACACAGGAAAAGTGTTTTATATGTTCCCTTTGAAATTTCTTTCTATTTGTATGCTTAATGTTACTGTCACATTTTTAAGTAGACTCTAGTTTTTCCTAGGAAATTGAGATGCTTTTGTGCTCTATTCATTGCAGGGATTTTCCTGCAATTTTTTAAAAAAACATTTCCACCAATGGGGTCCTTTCAGAACACCTACAGAGGATATAAAAAATATATTGTAGTGCATTGTATTGATGTCAACAGAACTGTGTGTTTTCACCCTGGTGTGATGTCAGAACAATGCAGTGCATCTTTCACTGTGCCAACTCACTGGAATGAAAGACCCATTCAGAGAGAAACCCTTGGATGGTCACAGTTTTTAGGAGTTTTTATGCATGGCCACACAAGCTTATAACTTTAAATTTTACTTACAATGCATTATATTCTCTTCCCATTGCAGCTGAGCTTTCATACTGAAAAGTGAATATTTTTATATATAGCAGCTGAAACATGTATTCATTCTTTGGTTAAAAAAATAAAAAATAAACACTTTTGTGGAGTGATTCTATCCTAAGGCCAGTGTTAGCACATTTTATTCATGCTACTTTCTAAAACCCCTGGTGTTAAGACTGACAGCAGAATGTGGAGTTCATAGATCTCACCATGCAAATTCCCAAACCCCCCTGTATAAAGGATTGACAGATGTGAGCATGGATGGTACTATGGATGCTTTGGAGATGAAATTAAAACATTTTGTATTTAGATGGATAGAGTAAACATGAAGCATTTCATTCTAGGTAGTTAGGATTTGGAGAGAAAGAGAAAAATAAAGCACTCTGCCTTCGTTCTGGAATTCTTCTGACTCTTCATTTTGTTGTTTTTGTTAAACTTTTATTCCCCCAAATACAAAATTCAGTTGTGAATGGTGAGGAAATTGGAAAGTACAATAAAAAGAATGAATTAAGCCACTTTGGAATGCCCTTTCCTGCCACACCCAGAAATGTCCATTGTTGATATGTTGGTGTGTGTCCTTCCTTTAGTGTCTGTGTGGCAAGAATGGGTCATACTAAACTTGGGGTATTGTAACCTCATTCTAATCAATAGATCATGAATCCTTTCCTATTATTGCCTAGTAAATATTCTAAAGCATCATTTTTTAATGACTATAAAGTATTTCATTATAGAGGAACCATTTGTTTTAAAGCAATAGCTTGATTATGACACATTATTTTTAGTTTTTTTTGGTTTATTGCTATTTAATTTTTTTTTGATTGTACTACAAGCTGAGTCACTATGTGCACTTATTCCCCAACTGATGGACTCTTGGGCTATCCTTGTTTGTTTGTTTTGCTATTATGAACAAAAATAGTGTAATCATCTTGGACACATCTCTTTGTACGGGTGTTGAGTATGTCACATAGCATAGCTTTCTGTAAGAGAAATGTTCTAGTAATAGGATGTGTGGCTTTTAAAATTTTAATATGTATTGCCAAAGTATTATTTAAAAAGTTGTACCAGTTTACACCCCGAACAAGTGTCAATTTCCAGTTTTCCACATCCTCTTGAGCATTATAAATAACAAAATTTTGCCAGTCTTAATGGGCAGAAAATTCATATATAACTTAATTATTATTGCCTTAATAATTAAAAAACTCTTTTCAAAATGTGTTGACTGTTTCCATTTCAGTGAATTATTTTCTGTTTGAATCATTTGTGTATATTCCTATTAAATTATGTCTCTTTTCATTGATTTACAGAAACTTTTAACCCCTTTTTAAATACGTCTGGCAAATGTGTTCTTTCAATCTTCATTTATCTTTTTTTAAAAAGATTTATTTATTTATCTTGGGTGGGGCAGAAGGAGAGGGCAAGAGAATCTCAAGCAGACTCCACACTGAGCACAGAGCCTGACATGGGGCTCGATCTCACGACCCTGAGATCATGACCTGAGCTGAAACCAAGAGTCAGATGCCCCTGTCTTCATTTACCTTTGAATTTTACTTGTGGGTTTTTTTTTCTATACAAATATTTTTAATTGTCCAAGTTTTAGTCATTTTATGTATGACTTCTAGGTTTTATGTCTTTGCTAAGAAAGGCCTTCTCCTCTCAAAGGTTACAAAATAGTTTTCTGTGTTTTCTTCTAGGGCTTTTATGTTTAGCTATTTAATCCATTTGAAATTTGTGTTTGCTTAATGGTATGAGGAGGGAATCTAACTTTTTGCTTTCCCCCCAAAATATCCAATTGTTTCCAAACCATTTCTTTTCCATACAATCTTTTGTCACTCATTTCAAGTGCCAGCTTAATATAAATTGTCATATCTGTTTGAATCTCTTTCTCTGTTCCTTGTTCAAACAATATCTGGTTTTCATTATTGTAGCCTTATAATATTATTGTAGCCTTATAATAATAAGGAGGCAAAAACTTTACTTGCTTCGTCAAATGAAATTGTTGGGTATAATTTCTACTCATGGTTTGGGAGAGTCCAGAAAAGCTGTACCAGTTTACACTCTCACTAGCGGTATATGCAAATGCTTATTTCACCTCACCTTACTAATACTTGTACATATGTATTGCATATGGTTTACATATATTTTTTAAGTTGCCAATTTGATAGATGAAAAATAGTATCTGGAAACTTTATTGTATATATCCTTGATTACTAGTAAGGCTGAATTCTTTTCCTATGTTTTTTTGCAATTATTTTTCAATATTTTCAGGTTAGTTAAATGTGCTCATGTTTCAATAACAGCTTGCCTTAACTATGGAGAAACACAGTGTTTGATCAGGTGCAGGACAATTCTGGAACCAAGACCTGAGGAGACTTCTACCACTAGGGGACCAAGATAATAGTAGCCAACCTTTATTCAGCTCTATTCTGAAAGCTTTATATTCCGTGGCTTATTAAATCCCCTTAGCATCACTGTGAGAGAAGCATTGTGTCAACCCCCACTTTCTAATGAAAAAGGGGGGCTTAGATTGATACACAACTTGTCAAGACCACATAGCTAATAAGTGGCCGGGCCACGGTGTGAACCCCGGCAGTGTGACTTTGGAGTCCAAATGTTTCCACCAGAAAGTCTCCTGAGTTGTTATAATTTCCCCAGGACAGCCATGGGCACCTGCTGAAGGAGTCTGCCCCAGAGTCAGGACAGCAAGGACAGAAACAGTTGCCTGTCCCTTTAAAAGTCAGGGTCTTAAAGTCTTTGGAAAAGTGGAGGTAGGGAGGCTGCCTCAGATGCACTGTGGGGACTCACTTTTCTGCAGTGAAAACTCTTAGACTCACATTGTTTTTGGTGACAAAAATCTTGTATAATGAAACCATTTCTAAGTAACCATTTTAAGATATTCAAAATGCTGTGGAGGCATAACATAAGCCTCCTGTGAAAAGTAGTAACATTCTCAGTCTCTGTGAAAAGGCATCCTCATCCGGAAGGGGAAGATTGTAATTACTTATTTATTTTTTTTAAAAAAATGCAGGATAAGAATGTTACTGCTTTATCTGATTTAATTGCCTTGACTTTTAAGCTTGTAATGTGGTAGATGACGAGCTGATACTAGAATTAGAAATGTTAGTCCTGTCATTTTCTTACTAGTATTATCTTTCATCCACATTTACTGATTTTGTGAAGTTTAGTTAAAACTAGTTAAATTTTAACTGATGCAGTATGACTATTTAAGTAAAAAATTGTCAGGTGGCGGTTTTCTTTTGGCTTCCACAGTTGGCTAAATTAAGAGGAAGAAAGGCTTCAGTTGGGTTCTGGTTACCTCTGTTTTCTTACTAGATTGCTATCTAAGAGCTTAGGCGGGGAGTGGAGGGAAAGAAAACGAATCTAAAACCAAGGCAGGTTGTGCCTTGGCCATAGGTCTAAACTAGGGTTGGAAGTATCTGTAGCCAGCTGTATGAGTAGTAGTATTAGAATCATATATTGATCATTATAACATTGATCAGTGTCCTCTCCTTGTTCGCAGGGAGCTGGATTTATGAGATGACCTCTTAGAGGAGAGGTTGAAACCACAGATGATCTTGCCAAAACTCTGGGTCTCCCTTAGTTCTATCTGAGCAAATGACATACTCCCATAGTTACTTACACCAAACTCCTAGAAATAAGCCCTGTCCTTCACTTCTCACACTCAGTAGATCTCCAGATGCTGTCAATTCTGTCTTAAAAATACACCTTCATTCCCAGTTTTCTCCTTCTTTGTTGACATCATCTTCAAACTATGATCTCTTACCTGGACTTTTTTTCATTAGCCTTCTAACTGGGCTCACCACTTCTATCCCCAGCTCCCTCCCCCATCAATTTTTCAGTAGCCTAAATGATCTATTAAATGTTTAAATATGTTAATTTTGAAATAATTTTAGACCTATAGAAAACGTGCAAAAATAGTGCAGAGCATTCCTGTATATCCTTTACCCAGCTTGGAAAGCCAGGAAATGAACACTGATGCAATACTATTAACTAAGCTTACAAACCTTATTCAAATTTTACCAGTTTTCCCACTAACGTTTCTGGTCAAGGGTCCAGTATGGGACCTCACATTACATTTCATTGTCTTATCTCTTTAGCCTCCTGCAATTTATGATTGGTCCTCAGTCTTTGTCTTTTATGGCCTTGACATTTTTGAAAAGTACTTGTCAGTTCTTTGGTAGAATGTTCCTCAGTTTAGGTTTTCTGTTGTTCTCTTCAATTAGATTGAGGTTATGCATTTTTGGCAAGAATCATCACCAAAGTCATGTTGTGTTCTTCACAGGACATCATGTCAGAGGGGTTAAATGTCTTGTAAGAGATACTAGATCTTGTCCCAAACCTTCAGTGGGTTTCCATCTCTCCGAGAGGAAATACACACTGTTTTCAGACCCTGTGTAATCTAGTCCCTGTGTACTTTAATTCATGCCTTGTGGAAGGGCGAAAACAAATGAAAAATGAGGGGCTTATTTCTCAGTGTTGAAAATAAGGGAAGAGACTTCCTTCCCTTCCCTAATCTTAGAACACTTACTTTAAAAAACTTGTAAGTTCTTTCACTGTCTGTTTGAAATGTATGTAAATCTTTATAAGAGCTAAAATAAACTCTTGCCCGCTTTAGGACCCAGGACTGCGTTTCTCAAGGCCCTGGAAGCATCTCTTTGAAATGTCCTCATTAAGGAAGATAGAGTCCCTACCTACCTCCCAGTTTCTGTGGGAGGATAGAACCTAACTGCAGCAGGCACCTCATTCCAAGTTACAAAACTACTTCTTGTCATAAAGAGAAGTTTATTTTTCCTTTGAATAAAGCCAATTAGCTTACACAGATGGTCACCCCACTACTAAGTAAATTTAGGAGCAACTGTGTGACAAATGGTGCTGTCAAGTCTTCTTACTTGGCTAGTTGTTTATCCTAAGAATATGTATGTAATGGGTTGTATCGACTTGGCCACGTAAAGGGGTGAGATGTCTTTCAGTCTTTGGAATCACTTAGTGGATTGCTTGTGATGAGTGGCACATTCTGGCTTAATGCTTATTCAATAATAAAACTGTTTTCTTTCTCATCTACATTTGTGGAGAGGTTTCACGGATTGGGAGAAGATTTTGTTTTTAATTCTATTTCCCCAACACTTTTCTCCGTTAACTCACTGTGGCTTTCTTTCATGTCTTGAAAAATCCCAAGCTGTTACTTGCTCTGATTTCTGCCTGAAATCCTCCACCCTCCTCTACCTCTTTATAAAAGTGGTTCTTTCCATTCTTGACTGAGCTCCTATATTATGTCCCTAAAGAGTCTTTTTTCAACTACCCTGTCTAAGAAAGCCCGTCCTTACACAGACTATCACATCATCCTGTGTAGATCTTACAGAGTACTAAACACAATCTATACTTACTGTATTTATTGATTTGTTGACTCTTCTGTAGCGTGCTTCCCTTTACTAGAGTGCAAGCTCCAGGAAGAAGAGATTCTCCTCCACCCGCAACCAGTCTGTCTTGTTCACAGCTGAATCCCTTATCCCTACCTAGAACAGTGCCTGGCACCTAGTAGGTGCTCGATGAATATTAGTGGAATAGAATGAATAAGATGGGCAGGATCAGCAGATTAAGGTGGTTATACAATGAAGATGTACATCTGCTTTTATGGTATTTCCTTTTTTAAAAAATATTTTATTTATTTATTTGACAGAGAGAGACACAGTGAGAGAGGGAACACAAGCAGGGTGCATGGGAGAGAGAGAAGCGAGCCAATGCGGGGCTCCATGTGGGGCTCCATGCGGGGCTCCATGCGGGGCTCAATCCCAGGATCCTGGGATCATGACATGAGCGGAAGGCAGACGCTTAACGACTGAGCCACCCAGGCGCCCCAACTTCTTTGGTATTTCTTTTCAACTTGTAGAGAAGTCTTAACAAACTAGTTTTAGCAGTGTTTATATTTGATGAGCCTGTAACATGATTATATAGAGGAAGGAACACATGAACACACCTTCATAGTTGAATAAAAATAGGCCCAAATCCTTGTTTTTCAAATAGGAAAATATACAGTTTTTTTTTTTTTTAAGCCCACTCAAATATTTTAGGAGAGCTTCATGTTAATTTTGGCTCCGGCTGGGGCTATTTGAATTGTAGCATTGACTGACTGGCCAGTGTGAACATCAATTAGTCCTGAAAAAAGAGCAAGAGAGGAATGCCAAGAGGGAGGAAGTGGGGATTCAGATCCTTTAGCAAGTCTACTAGGAATCTTCACATCCTCATAGAGGAAGCCTTAGGGGTTATGCTGACATTTGCAGAAAGGCTTAAAAATAGTGTTTCTCAAACTTGAGCATGCATTGGAGGGCTTTTTTAACACTGGTTGCTGGGCCCCACCCTCCAAGTTTCTCATTTGGTAGGCCTGGAATGGAGCCCAAGAATTTGCATTTCTAACAATTTTTCAAGTGTTGCTGCTGCCACCGGCCCAGGCACTGTATTTTGAGAGTCATTGCTTTAAAGTGTTGTTTGACTAGAAGTTGATGGGGTTTGTTTATAACAATCTTTTGGGGAGTTGATAATGCCTTGAAAAAATTAAACAAATGTTACATTCTTTTTAATTGCCAAGAAAAATGATCTCTTTTTGCATGCTCGTCTTGTTTAGGCTCCCATGTCTCTATTTTGGCTCTTACTTACTGAGTATGTCCTAGTTACGTGCATCTTTTCAGTTAATTCTTATGGTTATGTACCAAGTTAAATATTATTATCTCCATTTTACCCAGGAAGAATTTAAGCTTCAGGATGGTTTGATTGCTGCCCAGCTGTTCAAACCTAGTCAGTGATAAAGCTGGAATTTCAACAGGGCTATCTGACTTGAGGATTAAGCCTCTTTTCACTGTGCTGCTTCTCAGCCGGAAAAATTCAGACTAATTTTAATTTCAGACTAATTGGTAACACCTTGAGGTGTTATACGACTAAGAAGGAAATTACTCATTTGCTTGAGGTGAGCCTGCTCTGATATAGAAGGTTGGTTAAGATTAAAAAAAAAAAGTCCCAACACGAAGTATAGCATCTAGGTGTATTACTCAAGAAAGATGGCGGACTCGCTTACCAAGAGGGTTGGAGTATCTTAAAGTTAACTCTAACAAAACACTCATTTTCTATATGAGTCTGAGTAATTTATCTAAGTTGCAAAAACAAATTGACCTTTTTTGGTCTAATTGCCTACATGAGTCAATGAATTTTTTATCAAGAGACACTGAAACCAAAGAGGTTTTCCTTAATATTCTAGGAATGCATGGCTCACCTTGAAAATCTCTGAAAAACTATAACAAGAAGCAAACGACTACTGAGTTCATAATTGTTTCCCTTTCTCTAAGCCAAAATTGATGGCCAGTAGGAAGGCATTGAAATCCAGTGCACATTGACACTATTTATAAGGTCTTGATATTTTAGACTTGTAGTGCACCATTCATCCTAGGATCATAAAAGTGGTTGTTAAAATTTATACCATATTAGTCTGATTAACACTCAGATGGGTAAAAATAAAGGATTGAGGAGAAATATTTATTTCACAAGGGTAGGGACTTTAATATACAGAAAGCTGCATAAATCTGCAGATGTTCTAATTAGATTCAGCTGAACTGCTTCAGAATGCAGGATAACATGGATTTACTCTGCCAACAACTAAGAATAACTTTTCTGATGCAAAAAAATGTTCAAGTTTCAATATTGAAACATAAAATACCCCAGCCCAGGGGATAGATTCTTTTCACATCAATTTTTTCATTGGCTCAGATTCCTCGGCACTTAAGTTACTTCTTTTATTATAAGTCTTAAACAGAATTCACTAAATGGTACCCTAATCGTACTCTTCCCAGGCCATAGAACCTGGAATCCTATTTTCTGTTAATAGTTAAACATTAACCTGAGATCACTAGAATACTGTCAAGCAAGTTATCCACATGGTGTTTAATTTACAATCAGGGAGTAGTTTAGGCAGTGAGAAAATCTGGCTCTTAAAGAGGATGACATTAAGGAATCAAGGGATGTATTTCATAGGGTATTTTTGTCAGTCGATTTCCATTTTTTTCTTGAATATATGTCGTTTTTTAATCTCAGGAAGTTATTTCTGTGTGCTGGCAGGGTAAATCTATGTCGTTCTGCATTTAGAAGTAGTTCAGCAAATCTAATCAGAGAATTTGTTGGGGCCCAAGTCATAGCCAGGGTGGGGCATGAACCCTTCTCTAGCATGGGCATCCTCCTGGATCCCCAAAGGCCTGGAGATCCCTTTGGTGTCTACCTTCAAAAAGTTCCTTCAGCATCAGAAGGCTTTATACTTCCAGAGAACCTGGCTGTCAGATCCAGATGGGCATTTTGATTTAACTGTTTCAGCTCTTGGAAGGCCAAGTAAAGGAGAATGTTCCTTTTCAAAGGACGTCAAGGGGGAGCTGGAGAGAGGCTGTGTCTAGAACCTCATGTTCCATCAACTGTCTTTTAGACAAACCAAACTTTGGTCAATATTCTCTCAATTATATTTGATAAGTCAACCTATTCTCCTTAATTAAAATGTTGGCAGGCAGTGTTCATGTGAATTTATGCCAAGGATTTGTTATAATCTCCTTGTTTTGCGATTTCTCATTTTTAATAGTGGAAGAATAATTTCATAAACCCTTCTGAAGGAGAGCTTCTGTAAACAACAGTTTTATCTCCTGCATAATCTTTTTGGATCTCTGCATATTTGTGTGGGACAAGAAAAATAACATTGCCCAAGTATGCTGTGTTTTAATTTATTAATATAAACAATATAGTTGTGAAAGGCATTTGCAGGAAATTGATTTGAAATAGATGGTACCATGACATAAGCATTAGTTTGCAACATTAGAAACAATGAACATAGAAAATCAACATTATTTATAGGCTTACCAACTACCTACTACTGTAAAATCTGAGTCAGGAATATTATAAAATGTGGATTACCCATGTCCCACGTTTACATTTAACCCTTGGCTGTCCAGTACCGAAGTGACATGACCTTGTTTCCCTGTTAATCCTACACCTAAACTGATATTAAAAAAAACTTAACCAGTGATATAAAAAACAACAACAACAAAACAAACCCAATACTAGTCACTGATGTAAAAAAAACACGACAAAAACAAAACCAAACAGTGCTTAGGACATAAAAGGAACTTGATACCTTTGAGTTCCCACAGCCCACTCTGCGTCCCTCTTCTCATTTCTTAGGCATTTCCTTTCTCTCCTCTCTTCCATCAAAGGGTGAGTTGGGAATAAAAAGGATGGAATTGGAATAAGCTTATTAGAATGCTTAGCAGTGCATCATACAGGGAAATATTGGCAGATGAGTTTCAACATGGGTAAAATGAGTACAAGAATGATTAGTGCCTCTTCTCATTCCAAGACAGCTTTCTCTATTAGCATGAATACTGGAGATGCAGCTGCACGGGTGGCAGAATCTGGTATGTCAGAGCTCGGAGATAGTCCAGGGAGAGCCAGCTCCTCACCACCCATCAGATGTTCTCAGCCCAAGAAGGCCAGTCCCTCAACTCTGGGGATACACCCGAATGGCAACCACTTCCTCTTCCCATGACTTAGGCCCTGGTCATCTGGGCTTCCAAGCTATGATAATAATCATTCAGTCTTTATTTACTCAGTTCATATGGAATGTCATTGGAACATCAAAGACTGACCTTAGGTCATCCCTGGACTCTTAATTCTGAGATTGATTTACCAAACTAGGTTTCTGTTGGGACACTGTCCCAGCTAGCTGAAAATACACAATTTTGCCTTTATCTGTATACTCTAAGATAAATAACTTGCTCATTACTTATTATCATTTGATACTTCTAGACAAAAACATCTGGCCCCTGTGAATTGAACCTTAGAAATAAAAGTGTGTTGATATCAGAGTGATGTGTGTACTTGAATCTGGTAGAAGCACTTAAGAAATAGCCAACATCCTTAAGGGAAGAGAGAAGAGTAGAGGTTGTCTTCCTTTTGCCTCTTCTGAATTACAGGCATTACATCACAGTAGCAGGATATCCTTCAAATCTAGGTTCTACACTTACTCCATCTTCCTTTGTTCATTTTTACTTGCATATAATCTCAGTTATGTGGTACCTATCAGAGAAGAGAGTCCAGCTTTTGCCTTGAAATCTTTCGCAAGTTAAAGAGAAGAGTGAATTTTTAGATTATTATCTCACTAACTGTATTTACCCCCATGTTAAACAGTATCTGCTTCACTTGGTACTTTCTAGACCTGACAGTCTAGACAGAGTTAATGCTCATTAGCAGGCTGGAGAGGTCCTGGATCTTCTTTGCTGGACAGTATGATGTCACGGTTTCCCTCTTGTGATAGAATTTGGAAAGAGGTTGAGACCAGAGGTCGGGGAGAGGGACATGCGACAGGAAGCAGCCCTGTTGTCCCCTCACTTGGTCACAGTCTCACAGTACAGCAGCACATTCAGCTTCTGGGATAAAAGCAGGTGTTTTGCTTTAATTAAGACCAACAAAGACTTTTCTGTTCTCAATAGGCTTATATTTTTAGACACTAAGGTAAGGAGGAAGAGTACATTATCCCATTCTGTGCATAAAAATAAAGATTCAGCATGAACTGCATAATTAAGAACTGAAAGGGGGAAAATGCAATTCAATTAAAACTGACAGAATAATACACGGAATCAATGGCTTTATTTGGTGTTTAATGATGATACTGTTTTCATTTCATTATACATGAGTCATAACCAGCTTTGCCTTAGTTTAATTGTATTCCTTACAGAGTAAACTGAAGTATGCAATTTGCAGTAGACTCATCAATTAGAAAAAGGCTTATTTAAGATTATCATAAATTGATACCCAAGACTGAAACCAAATTTTTTCCATTCCAGTATATCACTTTATTGGAATGGTGAGCAATTTTAGGCAGGAATGGAGGGAGCTGTTGGTAGCGGAGATGAGGAACAGTGTGCAAAGGATAAAGCCTGATTTCCATGAAAAAAAAAATAATGATAGTATGTTTTCCAGTGGAGAAAATGATATGGCAATATATTTTTGATCCAGTGAGCTGAACAAAACACGAAGAGATTTTAGGCTGGAGAGGAAATGCTAGATTGAACTGCCTGTATAAAATGAATCATGGTATTGGCACAAAATCAAGTGTAACAGGGAGATAGCATTTCTATATATGGCCTTATAGCCATAGAGATTTTAAAATTGGGGCATGAGACCCAAGGAAAGCAGAAGAGAGAGATAAATATTATAAGTTAGGCTACTTGAGTACATCATGGATTTAGTGGTAGAATCTAGAGCATTTTGCTGTTAGGCACATCAGTCACAGAAAACGTCTTAGGTGTTCCACTCAGTAGAGTTTCATACCATTGCCTTTGGACTGTGAATACAGCTGGGGACTCAACAGGAATTAGCAGCGACTACTGAATGATTCTAGGGTCAGAATCTGACAGGTGGGTCTTAACGAAATGTGTCTATCTTATGTCTTTATTCCATTAGTTGCGTGGATAAAAGTTGCATGCTTGACTAAATTTCAAGGTACTGTATAAACAAACAGATTAAGGGACTCGCCTTTATCCGTAATAGCTCTGCTCTCAGGAACTGATAATGAATTGGGTCTGGGGAAATAGTAATTTTTCTCCTAGTCTGAGAGTCAAGGGGACTGTCGTGTTCTCCTTGGATGATGAGTGCCAGCTCCCCAGGACATACTTACGTACGCTGGATCTTGCCATAGTAAGCTTAGCCTTCTAACTCATTTCTACTTTCTAATATGAGAATTCTCTTTCCGACTGGGCAGTGCTAGACCAACTCTCACGCTAATGATTCCTTTCTAATGACCTGGAATGGACAGTGGGAAAGCAAAGGAAAGAGAAAAGTACATATGCAAGAGCCTTCAAGCCCACAAAGCAAATAAAACAGGAACACTTACACCTTCTGGATGTGGTAGATAATCTTAAATTCATAGTAATGACTCTTCTTTAAGGTTCATTTTTGTGTCTTCTTATATGCTTTTGCTTTTCCTTCCCTTTTTTTTTTGTTTTGGACATTGAAAAAATGTCAACATGTGGATCAGTAGAAAGGTTTTCAGATACTTGCATGGACCATTCTTTGAGTCAAGTACTTGACTCAAATTTTGATTACACAGCCAGATATAGAGTTAAATATGCACCTGTGGATATATTAACTTTATACATATGTAAATAATCCTAAGGAGACCAGAATTAAATTGCTATTACTCTTTTCTTTAAAGTTCTAGGATTATTGTCGGTAAAATGACACAGTTTTCGTAGGGTGATTAAACACAAGAGCTAGCATTTATCAAGCAGGTGAAACTGTGAGGCTGCAGTGAATAGGATATGTCCTGGGTATGATTTGTATGCTAACCGTGACAAGCAAACATTGACCCATTCAGACTTTCTTACTCATTCTAGCTGAAGACAGCATTATTCAATTGCTGGACAGCTACACAGGTTTAGAGATGTACTCAGTTGCAATGGAACAATAAACTTTGCTGCCCTTTTTAGGATTTGAGCAAACTACCTTGATCTTGTTGCACTGTGGTTCAGCTAGCAGAACAAGTATATTACAGATGATGTTTGGCTCTGTGGTATTCATTCATTCTTTTCTTTTTTCTTTTATTTCTACATTCAATAAACATGTTCTGAGCATCCCGTATAATCTAGGCATTATACCAAGTGTTAGGTACTTGGTCTAATAAACACTTGATAGCACTTACTGTGTGCCAGGTATTGATTCATTTGATTGTCGTAACAACTTTATAAGGTATTACATTTTACAAAAGAGGAAACTGAGTCACAGAGAGGTTGAGTGACTTGTCCAAGGTCACACAGCTAGTAAGTACAGAACTGAGATTAGGACTGAGGCAGGCTGGCTCCAAAGCCCATGCTCATGCTCCTAACCCCAAGTCTCTTCTCTCCTGGAACTTACAGTCCAGAGGGGACACAGACAACAAACAGGTAAATAAAAGAGAAACAAAAATTAAAGAGTTATGATAGGTCTATGGGAAACAAACGGTAATGGAGAATAATGGGTAGCTGCTTAGGGTGATCAGGGGAGATTTCACTGAATGGGGGACATTTAAAATGAGGCAGGAAGAGTGAGAAGGAGGCAGCCAAGTGGAGGGTTGAGAGAGTTTCCGGGCCAAGAGAAGGTTGAGTGTTCAAGGAACTCAACAAGGGCCACGGGGCTAGAGCAGCCAGATGGGTGTTTGTTCCCTCAGGGGTAGAGTGAGCCAGAATGGGATTTGAGACAAAATGCCTGGAAGAAACTATATGAGACAGAGAAAACTATTTGCTTAGATGAGAAAAATATTTCTTGGAATATGGGGAGTTTGGATGGGGATGGGGAAACATATGGAGGGGAAGTAAGGAGGACAAAAATGTAGGTGGGTCCCAGAGAAAGTCTTAGGGGTTTGGCCAACCACCAAGAAACTCAGAGATGCTGAGATCAGGGCAGTCTGTTCCTATGTCCTGGGTTGATGCCCATGGAAGCAACAATCCCTTTCCCAACCAGAGGATCTTAGAGCCAGGCATATGGGGTCATGAATAGCATCAGAGAGGCTCTGGTGTCCCAGCATGGCTCCAAAGCTAAAACAGTTCCCAAGTCCCCAGGAACACAGATAGTGGAGAGAACAGCTGGGGTTGAAGGAATCACGCAGACAGCCATCAGGGATGTCTCGGGAGACTTTGTGTAGGTGAATGGCAAATGCCCTCAACAATGTCTTGCTACCATGAAAGCTCTCCCTTCTTCCCAGAAAGTTAGGCCGATCCCAGGAGAAGGGGGTTTGCTGAATGCCAGGGATGAATTCCCAGCTACCCCTGCAGAATGGAGATTCAGAACAGAAGTGGAATAATGGAAAAATAAAGCTGATCTCTTGCACATCTGAGTTTGTGGAGTTAGGCTCTTACTTGCTTCACATGGAGGCATCTTCCAGGTTTGGTAAAAATTCACCTGCAGCAAATATTCACACCGCAGGTTGATTACAAACCCTAGAATTAATGCCAAGTCGCTTGGAGGCAACATGTGTAAACTGTGGGAGAACTGTCAAACAGAGAGGAGGTCGACTCTTAGAAATCACTGCAGATTTTGGAAATAACCGTGGTGTGTGATGAGGTGGAGCTTGAAAAAGCACAAGAGAATGTTTTAAACCCTCTGGGCAGATTAAAGGAGGTCTTCAGACGAAAGAGAGAATGGGTGAAGGTACTCAAGAGTTTTAATTTTTTTTTAACTTTTAGTAAATTAAATTATTGGTTTTAAGAATACCTAAAAAAGGTGCATTCTGAAAATGATTTTTATGGCTTCTAACTTGGACTGTGATTTTTCTAAATGAACTAATAGTTATTTTTTTAGCAGTACCAGCTAAAGTGAGAATACTGTTCTTTAGTCTAAGAAATGGCCATCAAGGTAAAAGTGAATCAAATACCCCCTCAGTGGTGTTTGCTCCTCATTTGCCAGTGATGCCTGCACCTGTGTACACATGCACACCACACACACACACACACACACACACACACACACGCACAGGCATGGGTAGAGATACTCCGCCTGGGGGGAGAGTTGGGAACCAGGCTTCACTGCAGGGCTGGTGCACAGTCTCAGAGGGAGATGGATGGTTTCTAGGACTATTGGAAAAGTACCTGTTCTTCTTTTGAAAAAAAATGTCTTGCTTTGCTTTTATAAAAAGAAATTAACACTTTTTCATAGAATATCCCCATAACTAGATCCCATATCTAGCCATAAAGACATAAATATGTTGTTTGGGGGGAGTGGGAGTCTCAGGAAAGAACCTGGGAGTGGAGGTTAGGCTTGGAGGGTTCCCATGTGCCTCTTGAAATGGCCATCCATTATCGAGATTAATGACTATGACTAGGGTTGAACTGGGAACCAGCAACCAGAGACAGCTGGTCATGCATCCAATTGTGTGAGAGTCAACAGAGTCATGCCTATCAGCATATTTAAAAGGAGCAGCCTTACTGTTGTATGGATAACTAATGGAAGGGGGGGAAATATTTTAAAGTGCCAAACCCACTGTATCAGTTTAAATGGTTTTATAATTTTCTTTAGCAATATTTACCTGGTTGACTATCAGCATGGAGAGGAAGAATGTAGAGGCAAATGAAGATGGAGGAGACTGATGAATACTGAGAATGGTAACTCTGGGTTGTCATGGGAGGTGGTAGATTTTTTTTTATAGTTGAGAGCACTTGTTCAAGTAAGCAGACAGATTGGAGGTTGTGATCAGAGAATGGGGTCTTTTTAATTTCAGAAGTTTTGGTGATACAGATTTTGGAGTTGATGAGGCTGGAATGTGATCAGGGTCATTAGTGGCTCAGATAATGTGAAGGAGAAGGTCACTGGAAGTAAGGAGATCAAGGGATTGAAAGCCAGAGTTGGGAAAGCTCATCCCCATGAATGTGGTAGGAAGCAAGAAAGAAGATAAGGTAGAGATAAAGAGGACAACTCAGATCTAGAAACTGATATAATAGTAGCTCATATTTATTCAGCACTTACCAGGTGCCATGCACTGTTCTAAGAGCTTTATGTATTATCATTGCCCCATTTTATAGATCAGCAAAGTGAGGCTTACAAAAGTTCACGGACTTGCGCAAGTGACATTGCTAGCAAGTGTCAGAACTGGTTCTCAGACGAGGGCAGTCTGGCTCCAGCAACCTACATTCTTAACCACCTTGCTCTGCTGTATCAGTGAATGGTAAGGTAACATGGCAGGTAACAGGGAGCCAGTGGGTATAGCCTGAGACTTAAAGCAGCAGGAGGGTATGCAAAGGGAAGAGGGAGGAAGTAGTAGTTTCGGGTAACACAAACTCTTGGCTTGGAGTTATGAGAGGCACGAATGACAGACCAGCCTCCACTTAATAAAGTGGCGGCTTCCAGACAGCAGTTCCTCCTGGGGGAGCACAGGTATCGTTAAGGCAAGGAAGTGGGAGGAGCATTCTGTGGAAGGGTAAAGCATATTGGAAGTCTCCCAGGCCCAATGGAAGGGTGGATAGATGGGCAGGGTAAGGGGGGTCGGATGTACAGACTGTGTGGAGATGAGGATTTGGTGAGACGGGCCAAGTGGGCTTGGGTTCCTAGCAGCCCAAGGGTTCATTTTTGTAACTGCCAGTGAGACAGCTATTGGTAATGCAGTGGGTGTCCTCTTTGCTAGGGCTGACATAACAAAGAACCACAAACTGGGTGGCTGAAGCAACAGAAATTTATTGTCTTGTAGTTCTGGATGCTTGAAGTTCAAGTTCATGGTGTTGGCAAAGTTGGTTCCTTCTGGGGACTCTGAGGGAGAATCTGTTCCATGCCTCCCTCCTAACTTCTCGTAGTTTGCCAATAATCTTTGGGGTTTCTTGACTTGTAAAAACATCACTGAGATCTCTGCCTTCATCTTTGCATGCTGTTCTTTGTGTTTGTGTCTATGTCCAAATTTCGCCTTTTTATAAGGATACCAGTCATATTGGATTGGGGCCCACCGTATTCGTTTTAACTGATTCTATCTGCAACACCCCTAGTTCCAAATACGGTCATATGCTGAGGTACCAGGGATTAGGACTTCAACATATGAAATCTGGGGGGGGGGCACAGTTCAACCCAGAACAGTGGGTGTCAGGGGCATTGCTCACTTCTGACCTCTCCCATTCATTCAGTATCCATTCTGAGCACCTGAGCATTTGAGACACTTTACTAGGTATAGTAGGGAATATACTGATAGAATGAAACAAAATCCCTGGCTTCAGAGACCTGGAGTTGGTAGTGGTAGAAGGAGAGGGTAGAGTATGAAAAACTCAGATAACTAAAAAAAGTAGAATCTGATAAATGCCATGCATGAGATATGAGTAGACTGTTACATAAATTAAAAGATTATTTGAGGGGCTCCTGGGTGGCTCAGTCAGTTAAGCGTCTGCCTTCAGCTCAGGTCATGATCTCAGGGTCCTGGGATCGAGCCCCATATCAGGCTCCCTGCTCAGTGGGGAGCCTGCTTCTCCCTCTGCCTGCCACTCCCCCTGTTTGTACTCTCTCTCTCTATATCAAATAAATAAATAAAAAATCTTAAAAAAAATAAAAGATTATTTGAGAAGGGAAGTGAAGTCTTGCAACTGATTTGGCTTATTTTTTATTATACAGGTAAGGAATCTCATTACCAGAAATGTCAAATGACCTCCTGGAGGTCTACCTACCATAATTCCGCTCTTTTAATTACACCATGGATATAAACACACTTGCAGACCCATTTTCTAGTATGTCAAATTGTATTGTAAATGTATTATTTAAAAAATTATTTTTATATAACTGATTAGGAAAAAGATTACATGAGCTTGTAAACACAAAGGGAAAATAATGTTTGGAAGAAGTCATAGACATTTATATCCAGAGCAAAGTGACTGAGCTGTTGACTAAATATTGACTGTAAATCTTCAGCCACCCACTATCGACAGGTGACCATCTGCCTACCGTTACACACAATTTATATTATATGTATTTGATGCCAAAATGCACAGTTTCTTGAATCCTTTAAAAATAAAATTATTAACCACCTTGAACCACTATGGTCTTCTGCTCCCTTAATAGCTTTCATCTTCCTAAGTGAGATCAGAATGACCTAACTGGGAGAAATGGGCTGGGCTCTACACTTAGGCCTGGATTCTGTATTGCTCTGACAGATAAACACTGATTATTATCAACGCAATTTCAAAATCTAAAGATACAATGTTGAGCTGGGATCCATGGACTAGAACTTGATAACCATGGGAGCAAAATGTTTGCCCTGAGTTTCATACGTGGTTAGGGGTGGATTTGGTGGGTATTGTGGCTTATGGTGTGGAAAGCGTAGGAAAAGAGAGAAGATGAAGAAGAAATTGGTCTTATCCTTTTGGGTTTATAGTGAAATATCCCTAAGAAAGTGGAATTTTCTTAGGAACTATCTTAGGGCAAGAGGGAGTGAGAAGTGGAAATCTGGAATCATTAATTCAACATAGAATTTCTGATTTATTGTATGCAAATGGAACATAGAATTGGCTTTGTTATTGACAACATTTAGGATATTAGGGTTCTGATGGGTCTGTTTCTTGGCATCAGAATTCCTAAAGTCCTGTAAACTTGACCCGACAATGATCCTGCCACTAGAGATGAATTTGCCATCTTGTTTGTGGCAATGAGGAACAGTAACCAGAAAATGCATCATTGAGCCTCTGATTTGGGAAGGATAAATAGTAGGAAAAAAAGCCCTTTAGTACTTTTTTTAAAGAGACTATTTTTAGGGCAGTTTTAGGTTGATAGCAAAATTGAGTGCAAAGTAGGGAGTTCCCATATCACCCGTGCCCCCACACATGCACAGCTTCCCCGCATTATTGGCATCCACCACTGGAGTGCTCCATTTTGTCACAAGTGATGAACCTGCATTGATACATCACTGTGATCCAAAGTCCATAGTTTACTTACTGTTCACTTTTGGTGTTGTATGGACAAATGAATAATGACATGTATCCACAATTATAGTATCATACAGAGTATTTTCACTGCTCTAAAAATCTCTGTGCTCTGCTTCTTCATCCATCCCTCCCCTCAACTCTTGACAACTGCTGATATTTTTACTGTCTCCATAGTTTTAGCCTTTTCCAGAATGTCATTTGGTTGGAGTCATACAGTGTGTAGCCTTTTCAGATTGGCTTCTTTCACTTAGTAACATGCATTTAAAGTTTCCTTCATATCTTTTCATGACTTGATAGCTCATTTCTTTTTAGCACTGGATAATATTCCATTGTCTGGAAGTACCACAGTTTATCTATTGACCTATTGAAGGACCACTGTGGCGGCTTCCAAGTTCTGACAATTACTAATAAAGCTGCTGTAAACATCTGTGTGCAGGTTTTTGTGCAGACCTAGCCTCTTTTGGGTAAATACCAAGGAGTGCAATTGCTAAATTGTACGATAGGAGTATACTTAGTTTTTTAAGAAACCACCAGACTGACCTTCAGAGTAGCCGTACCACTTTGCATTCTTGCCAGCAATGAGTGAGAGTTCCTAGTACTTCACGTCCTCGTCAGCATTTGGTATTGTCAGTATCGTGGATTTGGGCCATTCTAATAGGTTTGTAGTGGTGGTATCTCATTGTTTTAATTTTTATTTCCCTGATGACATATGATATGGAACATCTTTTCATAAATTTATTTTCCATCTGTTGTCTTCTTTGCGGAGGTGTCTGTTTACTACTTTCATGGTTCAAAATCTATGATGGACATTTTTAATCATAATAATCAAGAAGTGGAGTTAGCTTTGGTTTTAGCTCTATTGATTTTCAAGTAACAGCACTGAATCCTCATTCTCTCCTCTCCTCTCGCCCTCTTTTCCTTTCTTCACTCATAAGATATTTTAGTGCCCGATACATGGCAGTCTCTAAATTGTGTTTAATATGTGTCAGTGAATATAATGATGAAGAAAATGGACATGGTCTTTGTCCTTGGCCTTTGGAGGGAGATGGATAGTAATGATCTAATCTTCAAATAAAAAATTGCAAACTGTGATAAGGTGAGCAAGGAAAAGGTAAGAGAGCTATGAGAGTGTATAAAGGGAGCACTGACCCACAGTGTATGGAAAGGGAAGCCTTTCCTGAGATGCTGGCATCTGTGCTGAGTGCTGAAAAGGCAGGGGCATCAATAGGCATAGTGTGGAGACCGGAGGTGTAGGGTGGGTGAGAAGGTTCCAGAACAAGTGCAAGGGACCAAGATTGGAGTAGGCCAGGGGTAATAGAAGAACTGAAAGAAAGCCATGGAAGCTGGCGCAAGCAGGAGAGAGGCAAGAGGGCTGGAGGAGGAGGCCAAGGGGTAGGACGAGTTTTCAGTGAGCAGTAAGATAAGCAGGTATTAGCCTTGTAAAACTGTCCCATAGCTGCCTTTGGAAATGCCACAGAAAGCAGGCTGGGGCAGGAAAGAGAAGAGCATGTTGGCTTGCGCCAGAGTAGCGATGGAGATGAAAGAAGAGGATTGATTTCGAGAAATACTTAGGAGGTAGAATAGTTTTATAATCTGACTTTTCCACTTGACATATTGTGGATATCTTTCTACATTTCAAAAATGTAGGTTCACCATGAGAGACGATGGACTCTGAAAAACAAACTGAGGGTTCTAGAGGGGAGGGGGTTGGGAGGATGGATTAGCCTGGTGATGGGTATTGAGGAGGGCACGTTCTGCATGGAGGACTGGGTGTTATGCACAAACAATGAATCATGGAACACTATATCTAAAACTAATGATGTAATGTATGGGGATTAACATAACAATAAAAATTAAAAAAAATTAAAAAAAAAATGTAGGTTCACATATTTAGGTTTCTGTAGTAGTTCTTTGTACAGATCAGTAATGACATATTCAATAATCTATTGATAGACTTTTTTTTCAATTATAAATGACTCCACAAATAATACCCTTTATGTATTAATTGTTATTCCCTTAATGGATATTTTACATTAGATGCCAAACTAACAGACTTTTATGTCAGTTTATTCTCTCATAAGTGTGTAAGAATTCTGTTTTCCATCCCCTTGCTAACCCAGTGTAGTGTCAATATTTTTAATTTTAGCTGGCTAAGATAACAGTTAAAGGAAATTTAATATCTTAACTTGCATCCTTTTGATTACTGATGATACTGGCTATCTTTTCATATGTTTACTGACCACTTATATTCATTCTTTTGTGAGTTATTTATTTCCTTTCCCCATTTATCTTTCAGGATGTTCTTTCTGTAGATTTAGCATCACTCTTCTAAAACGTTTTTCATATGTGTATGATGCAAAAATGTTTGCTGGGTTTTGTTTGCCTTTTAATCTCGCTCAGGGTTTCCTAGTTTATTTTGTTTTGTTTTTACCACATGTATTTTTTCACTTTTAAGTATTGAGTCTGTCATCAGTCAGTGTTTTTCTTTGTGGTGCTAGCTTTGTTGATACGCTCAAAAGCCATTCCTCACTCCAAGGCTATACAATTATTTTCCAATCCTTGTTTTCTATTATGAATTTGGTTGGAATTTGGTATGAGGCGTAAGGAAGGGTTACTTGTTTAGCAAGTAGCTAGGCAGTTGTCCCAAGACCTTTTATTGATAACCACCATTTCCCTCCCTGATTTGAAGTGCTATCTTTTTTATTTACAAAATCCTCAGATATGTTTGAGCTCAATTCTGAACTCTGTGTTCTGTTTTTACTCCCTTACCCTGTGCCAGATTCACACTGTTTTAATTACTATTATTTTGTTATACAATTTTTATATCTGGTAGTGCAGTTTTGCCTGCATTTTTCTTTGTCAAATTTTCCTAGTTATTTAAAAATATTTATTCTTTTAAAATGGATTTTAGAATTATTTTGCCAAGTTACAAAAATATCCTATTGCAGTTTTGGTAGGGATTGAATTACTTTTGTAGATTACTTTTACTCTAGCATTATGGGTCATTACAAATTTTTTCAAATAGTGACTGGAGTGTTTTAATTTTGGAGCAAGTAAAACTTAGCATATATTGTGACCCATCCTTCAGAAATCTATGAGAAATTGGCAAGCTATATGTTATATAATTCACTAAATCACTGTATGGTTCTACATGATTTATTCATACAACAAATATTTACTGAATTTGGCATATGATAGATGCTGTTCTAGTGCTGGGGATAAAATAGTGAGCAGACAAGATCTCCTTTCTCACATTCGGGACGAGAGCAGCCAGGGAGCTTGCTTTCTACCAGAGATATGGGCCGGGGGAGAGGGGTAAGCTTGGGAAGACTGTTGTAGCTGCAGGCGTGGGCCAGAGGAGAGGGGTAAGCTTGGGAAGGCTGTTGTAGCTGCAGGCATGGGCCAGGGGAGAGGGGTAAGCTTGGGAAGGCTGTTGTAGCTGTAGGTAGTGGGCCGGGGGAGAGGGGTAAGCTTGGGAAGGCTGTTGTAGCTGCAGGTAGTGGGCCGGGGGAGAGGGGTAAGCTTGGGAAGGCTGTTGTAGCTGCAGGTAGTGGGCCAGGGGAGAGGAGTAAGCTTGGGAAGGCTGTTGTAGCTGCAGGTAGTGGGCCGGGGGAGAGGGGTAAGCTTGGGAAGGCTGTTATAGCTGCAGGAAACTTTCCAAAAACAGTTGCTTTGGAACTAAGAAAGGAAACTGAGTTGCAGCTGGTCATGAGGGCAAAGGTTTTTGTTTTGTTTTTAATATGGGAGATACTAGAAGATATTTATCTGCCGCAGAATGATCTCTAGATAGGGAGAAAATAAATACACAGAGGAGAAAGGCAGTGCCTGCAGGTTCCGATTCCTGGAAGGTGAGAGTACAGGAAATGTACTTCTCAGGTGGAGTGTTAGCTTTTGATAAAAGGAAAGACATTAATAAGAGGAGATTCAGGGAGGGTGGCCCCCAAAACAAGTAGATTAGTGTTTATTTCATTACTGGAATTAGAGGTGCTTTTGGATAGGCAATAATTAAATTTATACTACTTTGCCTGTCTTTCATCAGTTTCAGGCAAAATGGAATGTTTTATTCCAGTGTTAGGCTGGGGTGTCATAACTTCTTTCTTTGAAGCGGAATTGCATTCAGCGTTTAAACCAGTGCTTAGAACAATGTCTGGCACATATCTGACATTTAATATTTATTGAATAAATATGCAGATTAGTGAATGAACTACAGTTTTGTATTGCAGAACAGAATTTCCCTAGTGTACAGGTGATGTCCTGTCTCCCATATACACGTGTCCTTCTGTGTCAGTACGTCATGTTTATTTCACTCTTCCATGTGGCTAGCAGAAAAGGCATTGAGCTTGGGGATGGATGGCTCAATTGTATTTTCTTATTTGCCCAGCCACTTTATAGTTAGTTACTTGAGGTTGGGGAAGTTATTCAGCTTCTCTGGATTTTACTTTTGTCATTGTAATATGAGGCAATTGGAATAAATCTGTGGTTTTCAATCCTTTTAAACCATTGGGCATTTTCTTCAAATGGAAGCTTTTCTGGAGCCCAAAATGTAAAGCAGATAATCTCAGACTCCTAGCTGAAAATGGGGATGTGAGAGAGTGGACCCCATCCATTCGCAGCAGTGTCCTTCATCCTGTTTCCACTCTTCCTGCATCTTGTAGGGGCCCCCGAATAGAGCAAAATCTAGAAACCTAATAAGGTTATCTCTAAGGTCGTTAACAATTGCATAAGTGATGAATATACATTCTCGTGATTTTTAATAATCCTGTGAAGTAATGAATACTCAGGATTATTATATCTTTTATGGATTTGGGAACTGAGGTTCAGAGTTTATCATTTGCTGTTACCTCATGACTGATAAATGAAGGAACTGGGACCAGAGCCCCAGTCCTCTCTTCCTTGTTCGGGCAGTCTTTCTGTCACTATCAAATGATTTCCCCCACTGGCTTTATGTTGATTCAGTGGAGTCTCTGGTTAAACTATCTGAAAGGATTTCTGCCAGAAACTAGTACTGTATATTTATATTACAGTTCACATCCTCACATATGTCATAAAACCACTTAAATATGTTTTCCTAAATGTTGTTCTACACCTGAATTAGCTAAGTTACAGAACCTTTAATCAAATAGCTAAGAAATAATGAGCTGTGAGGAACCATTATAATTTCTCAACAGAAATCTCTAAAATGCAAATTAAATGAATTGACTAAACACTGAAATGTGTTTAATTTTGAAATCAGTTTCATTTTAAAATGATTTTCACATTGAGACAGATGAAGCACATAGTTTTATTTAATGTGAAACACGTAAAAATAAGAGCAATTTTAACCCGAATGCATATTGAAGACTTAAAAGTTAATTAAGATTAATTATTGGGTTGGAATAGGGTGACGGTTTGGGTGGCCTCATCAAATAAGGACTATCATTCCGGATTAACTTCCCTAGAGTGTTCTGGACTTTCATGTCAGAACTTTCTCATGCTGACCTTTCCCTTGGAATGCTGTTTCCAATCAGATAAAAATATTACTCATCCTTCAAGGCCTCAGAAGCTGCTTTTTCTCTGAAGCTCCCTCAACATCACAGCTCCTCTTTCTTCTTGGACAGAATTAATCTTCTTTCCCTCGGGGCTCCACAAAACTTTGCACTGTGTGGGTAGCACTCTTTATACTGTCATATAGCTAGTTGTAAAACTCTGTCCTCCTTGCCAGGTGTTAATTTCTGCAAGAGCAGAAACATTAAGTGCTTTAAAGTTGTCCTTCCCCTCCCCCCCCCCCACTGTAAAGGTACTATATACTCAAGGAGAGAAAATGTGGAAAAATTACAAAAAGTTAAAACAAAAAAGAATAATTTCTTTGATCCATTGCCCTAGTATAACCAGTGTCTAGAATCTGAAATAATTTTTTCTAATGTTTTCCCCACCACGGACAAATAGATGTTGACTTTAGTTGGGTAGGCATTGTTGATGCTAGAAGGTAGTAGAAGACTATAAAACTATCTTATCTGACTCTTGATGTCCAGTGTAGTCACCTGGCAGACATATATTTATGTCTGTTCTATGTCTGTACACATTATTCTATGTATATTTAGAATAGAGAGGGGGCATTTGCTCAGAGGATGGACAAGCTTGTCTAGAAAGCACTCTAGGGATGCATTGGTGGCTCAGTCGGTTAAGTATCTGCCGTCGGCTTGGGTCATGATCCCAGCGCCTGGGATCAATTCCCTCATCAGGCTCCTTGCTCAGCGGGGAGCCTGCTTCTCCCTCTTCCACTTCCCCTGCTTGTGCTCACTCTCGTGTTGCTCTCTCTCTCTCTGATGAATACATACATACATACATAAAATCTTTAAAAACCCAAAAAGGAAAGAACTCTAGAAAGTCTAGAAAGTACTGTGTGAAGGCACTTGACTCTGGAAATCTCAAGAAATTTAGCAGAGTTTTGTGAGTTCCAACCTTTTTGCCAAATGAGAACTGCTCTCCATTGAACTGAGCAAATGGACATGTATCCCAAAGGGGGAATACATGCTCCTGTAGGTTCGCACAGTTAATGGTCTGAGGGTGACTGGGGATAAGAACCATGACTTGGTGGCTTACACTTTGAGCACAGACCCTGGCACTTGTTTACCTCAGGCCCCCACTCCTCCTTCCCCCCTCTTCTTTTGGCAGAACTCATAGTCTGCTGAGGTTAAGAAAGCCAGGCTCTGGAACACTGAGAGAGCTGTGCTTGCCATAGGGACCACCCTGATGGTCATCAGTGTTCATTTACTCTAATGAATATCAACAATGTGAGGGGGGCTGTCTTATTCGTGAAAGCTGAGTGCAAATATGGATGAAGCTAGATCACTACTACTGGAGCTCCTTGCTGACAAAAATTGAGATAGTCTCACACTTTCCACCTTTAGGATACCAATAATTGAGACCCTCTTGTTTTTTATAACATTTTTAAAGAATATAACATTTATCCAAGTTCCTTGTAGAGATTTTGTAAAAGGCAGAAATGTATGAAGATATAAATCAAAATCAACCATACATCTACCACACATCTACTGCCAACACTGTCATGTATTTACTTCCAATTTTTTTTCTGTTAATACATAGGTACACAATTAGGATAGTATTATATATAAATATGCTATCCTGTTTTTCATTTAACTTTAGCTAGCTATGTTTTCATACAGATTATTTTTAAGTAGCGTGAATATTCAGACAACATTTAGAAGTTGGCTTAATATTTTGTCATCAGGATGAACTAAAATTAACCATTCCTCTATTGTTCCAGTTTTTTCCATGTTAGATAGAAGATTTCAAAGAATGTCTTTTTATATAAATTGTATAAATTTCTAATTATTTCCTTATGGTAAATATGTAATATAGGGATTATTGGAACAAAAGGTATGAATTGTCTAAGAGTCTTTATATTTATTGATAAATTTCTGGCTGGAGAATTATAGACATTTGCCCTTCTACCAGTAATTGTTCTAGTACATCCTTAAAAAACTTGAGTGTTATATTTGAAATATTTGCTATTTTTGATAAACATAAAGGATATCTCATCTCACCTTTTAAAAATTATAGTCTTTAGATTATTTTTTTCATATATTTATCTACTTTTGTCTTCTATATTAATTGTAAACATTTTTTATGTGGGGTCTTAATGTTCTTGGATGTTGATTTCTTGTTTGCCATAAATATGATATTGGTTGTTGGTTTAAGGTAGATATAGTTTATCACATTAAGGCAATAGTTCTTTTTCTTTCTTTCTTTCTTTCTTTTTTTTTTTACTAAGTGTATAAGTAATATATTATGATGGGTTAAAGCCTAGGTTTGGAAATAAGATGTTAGACAAATTCTTCCACATCTCTAAGCCTTAATTTTTACATGGAATTCTGTGATGCCGTCTTCTGAATATGGTGATGAGATGGTGAAATATTTAATATATCTAAATTTTTAAAAAAGATTTATTTATTTATTTGAGAGAGAGAGAGTGAGAAAGAAAGAGAGAGAGAGAGAGAAAGAGCGGAGGGGAGGAGCAGAAGGAGAGGGAGAGAGAGAAACCCAAGCAGACTCCATGCTAAGCATGGAGCCCAATGCAGAGCTCAGTCTCACAACCCATGAGATCATGACCTGAGCCGAAACCAAGAGTCGGACGCTCAACTGAGTGTGTCACCTAGGCGCCCCTGAAACTTCTTTTTTGTATCTATTGAGCAAATCCTATCAGATTTATCTCTTGTCTACTAACAGATTCTTACATTGATGTGGCAAAGTACTTGGCTACAGTGGGATGTTATCTTTATTATGTTCTCAAATTTTATTTGCTTCAAATTATTTTTTTAAGAGTAAATATTAATGTGGGGCTTTTAATAATCCTTTAGCTAGAAGTTAGCAACTTAAACAATTGAGTACTTGGAGTTAATCCCTAAATGCTAAGAGAATCCTGAAGATTCTATAAGAAAATAAAATCAATCTTATTGATTTATGTGTCAGATATTTATTTAGTGCTCACAACTACAGTTGAAAAATATTGTCAGGCAGTCTTCCTGGCCACAGTGGCCTAGCCACACTTTTGTTTAGATTTTCTAACTTATTGGGAATAATTAAATGAGAAAAGATGGCACACTGTGAGGGGTGCTCAGACTCTTTACGTTTTCATGGCAGAGGGCAGGCATTTCTCTCTACCTTCAGAAGATTTGTTCCAAAGATTGAAATATTGAAGACTATATGAACTTATTGTCAAAATTAGACTGCATTAGGACTTCTGTTTTCTTTCTCCTGATGAGATGTGATGAACAAGTTCTGAATGATGATGATAAATGACTTTAATCTGCTTTTGGACCGAAAATTGAGTACAGCATTTTCTGAGTGATTTACTATTTAAAAAAATCTCTAAAGTGAACATACCTACACGCCTAACAAAACATACTGGCAAAAATCTGGTAAGTGATTTTCACCCATTCTTTATAAAATGCAAGAACCATTGCTCCCAGCTTCTCTCAATTAGGGGAATAAGAATAAGTAAATTTCTTTTGTGGTTTCTTTTCAGAAAAGAGAAGACATGCCTCTGTGACAGATTTGTGTGCGAGGTAGGGAGGCCTTGTTCCGAGATCTGGCAGTCTTACAAGCCACAAGGCTGGGATCTTTATATCACTTAGAAACTTGTGGATGGAGTCCAGCTCTTTCCCACTGGGGAACATTCAGTGAGGCCGGGCCCTCCCATGGCTATGCTCGGGAACTCCACTCAGAAGAGCCTGTCTTTCTCCCTGTCTCTCTTTTTAGTTCTGCAGGCGTGGGGGAAAGAAGTGACTTCTTTTAATGTACTGAAAATAACATCCACTGAAAAATTCTGCATCTCAATGTAGTATCTCATTTTTCTGGTAGTCTTGGAGGAATTCCAGACATGTAAATATTTCAGATACCTAAAATTTCCTACCATAAGCACCAGACTGTTTTTAGAATGTGACATTCTTGATTGAACTAATTATCAAAGGTATTGCTACTTCTCTTTAAAAGCAGAGGATACAGGACATAATATATGATGATCCAGTCTTTCTAACAAGCACTACTGATGATACCATGTTGTAACAATAAAAACAATAAAACAATAAAAGCACCAGAGTGCTTCTCTGGTCATTCACTATGGGTCAGGCACTGTTCAAGGTCCCCTACAGCTTCAAGTGATTTACTTCCACATGTATTTCCATATAACCGTATGACATAGGGACAGTGATAATCTTCATTTCAGAGAGGAAACTGAGGCACAGGGAGGTTGAGAAACCTGTCTGAGACTGTAAGGTAGCTAGCAGAAGAGCTGGGGTTCAGACCCCTGCAGCGGGGTTCCAAATCTGTGTCCTTAACCACCACATGGTGCTCTTCTCTGGGCCTTTCATGGTGGGTCCCTTTGGGCTGGTGAAGGCTGTTTGCTCTACTCTTGTGCATTCTGAGAAGGTGTCTCCTTAAGCTTGCCTCCTGTCATCTACTGTTTCTCTCCGTTTTCACCCTCTCTGCCTTTCAATTTGCTGCTATTCGTTGGATTTGGACTTGGGAAATCAGCCTAAGAAAGCTTATTAGAATTGCATATTGTCACCACTTGCTGCTCTCTTAGGAGAAAATTGTATGAGCAATAGTACATGAATCTGTGGATTTTATTTTTTAATCTCTGCAAGTCTTGGTTCTGGATAAGGAAGAAAATCCAGTATTTTGTCAGTGCCTAGTAATAAGGACAACACTAATAGTTATTTGTTGGGTATCTACTGTCATTCTGTACTAGATACTTAACCTCTGTTTCCTTATTTCAAACCCTTGTCAGCTCCTAAAGTGGGGATCATGCTCCCCATATTCATAGAAGAAGGAAGGAGGTCTCTGAGAGGTTAAGACACTTAACCAGTTTGCACCCAGCTAATAAGCTAAGACTCAGGTGCAGGACTTGCTGACTCCAAAGCTCTTGCTTTCTCATTCTACCCTTTTACCCTAAGTATTACTCTGTTTTCTTTAGCAAGGATTATTTCGATTTAAATGACCTTGCTTATTGTTAGCTTAATTACCATGGTTCATTTAGACACATGCTTTGAAGTGTGGACTGAGGGAACAAAGTGGTCTGAGGCTTTATATTAGAAACAGTATAAGACATTTTTGAAGGGTTGTTTTAAACATCATTCAATCATGTTTGTGATCCCAATAGATATGAAATGATGGAGTTTAATGTGTCTACACTCCGGAAGTCCAACTAGGTATTGCTGTGGGGCATGGGACATGGATTAGGAGGAAATGGGAACGAACTGCAAAAGATGAACCAAGAGACATTTTGGATATGGAATGAACAGAAGTTTGGCCTTATTGGGAGGTGGTGATGAAGGAAAGGTCAGGAATGATTTTCAGGTTTCTAGTTTATTTGAATTGGTGAAAGAGATCTTATGCCCTGAGATGTGGAATATAATAGATGGATGACTTTTGAAGGGGGAATGTGAGTTTTATTTTAAACATTTAAGTGTGATGAACTAGTGGGACACCCAGGAAGAAGTGCTCAGCTGAAATCTGACAAAGAGGGTCTATTTTCTGATTGTCTTCATAATTAACGGGGATTCTATAGGTTCCTGATGAGAAACTTGGTGTTTTTGATAAAGGTGGATTGTCATATGTATCAAACATTTTTGGATTGCTTCTCCAGCATTCATTCTCCCTTTTGCCTTTCTTGAATCACTCAGATCTACTTCTAGAGAACTCCTCTTTTTCATTCTCAGCCAAGCTCTTTGAATGGGACTAACCTACCCATTGGGTAGGCCTTCATGATTTAAGCTCACCACCACATCCTCTCCTGACTCCTCAGGATTGGTTTTATCAATTGAGATGCTTTGAGCTGCAAATAACAGGATATCTGAGTTAAAAGTGTCATAAGAACCAGGAGGTAATCCCCCCAAAAAGATTTCTGGAAAAGGCGCTCCAAGGTTTTTTCATGGCTCAACAAAGTCAGTCTCTAGATCAGCCTAAGATTCTCATGGTCACAAGATAGCTGCCACAGTTTCAAATATCTCTTCCTTTTATAACAACATCCAAAGAAGAGTAGAGGGAGTAGATGTCGACTTACATTTCTATTATTAGAGAGGAAAGTCTTTTCCAGAGGCCCCAAGTAGACTTCTCTAAAGGTTCTATTGACCAGAATTGCCCAGGCCCTGAACCAGTCACTGGAAAAAAGTAGTGTTATTATTATGATTGACTTCGTCCAATTATGGTTTATCCCTTAAGATGAGGGAGTGGCCCATTTCCCTGAGCCCACTGCTGCTCCATACTTGAACAAAAATCAAGGTTCTGCTATCAAGAAGGAAGGGGATAACAGCTATTGAATAGGCAACATACAGTCTGTTGCACTGGGCCTCTGATTCAGTAGACACAAGTAGATCTTTGCAGGGGTATCCTTCTGGCAAGAACTTCCTTGCTCTTCCAAGAGACCTGTGAATACCCTTTTTCTATGAACCATGTGATAATGTGGCTCTGAGATCTAAAACTGCTGCAGCCACTATCGTTGCTCTGAAGGGAATGCACCTGAGGACTAAGACAATACACAGATTAGGGCATAGCTGTGAGAATCACAGCAGCACATAGTGGGAGCCTTGAGTATAGGGTGGACTTCTGGATCAAACTGTAACTGAAGCTGGTTATACCTCCAGGTGTCCAGTTATAGAAGAAAAGCCATTCTTTATTTTTACTTAAGCTGTGTTAGGCTAGATTTTCTGGTACATGCAGTATGAACAATTTTTATAGTAAAAGGGTTGGGGGAAAAAAAAGGGTTGGGAATTTGAGCAGTGAGGCCTCCTCTGTTTCTTTCTGTCCTAATGAGGAGTCCCGATCTCATTTTCAGTTAGTTCTGAACATGATTGGTAAAATTCTAATATGCTTTTTATCTTTGTAGCAAGGAACTTTTATTTACTCCAGACAACTAGAGGGATACCTCTCTATTTGAAGAAGGCAATGAGGACAAGATAGCTATATTGCCCTAGAGACACATAACTTCAAAGTTCTGTGAGAAATATAAATAAATAGACCCCCTCCAAAATCCTCTGTATTTAGTGAATAGAGCAACACTATTGTTCATGTTCCCGGCCCAAATGATTCTTCCAAACCCTTCCAGATTCAAAGTAAGCTGCCCTATCAGAGATTAAATGAGGCATTCATAACACATACCCTCAAATCCATGATCTGCTCTTATTAGGCCTAAAAAGTGGTGCCTTACTTATGAACACAAATGTCGGTGTGTCTTATAACCTCTTATTTCAGCTCTCAGCATCTTTGTCCTCTTCGAATAGATGGCAACTTGGTCATATTTAATTGTTGTCTGTCTTTTAAGAGTGATTTAGTTTAAAATAAGCAAATAGGTAAGCAAAAAGTGCTTTAAGCCTGCTTCTTCAAAATGAGCAATGCCCCTGTCCTCAGGGGCTGTCAGATTTATGTCCTTAGATGAACAATAATTACATTAATAACTTTAAGGGCTAATTAGCATTTTATAGTAAACACATTGTTCATCACACTAAGGGGAGGGACGGCTGTATCCTTTCTGTAGAATAATTGCTTTTCAGAATCAGAGCCCATTTTTCTTACTTCAGCAATACGTGCCACCAGCTGACCAAGAAGTACCTCTGTGCCGATTCTTCCCGAGCTCCAGTCTGATTAATTCTTACAACGACCATTGCAGAAATTCAAACAGGAAAATAGGAATTAATTTCCCTTTCTACTGTGTGAGCCAAAAAAAAAGCAACCGGTACCTTGTCATCTCTTCTTCACATCATTTTCCAATGCTTTTCTCCCTTCGTTTTGCTAAAGTATTTATAGGATATGTTCAGTCTGAGACCACACTCCCCCTCTGCCTTCCCCGGGCTCCGTGCAGTGCAGGAAAGTGCTATGGTACTTCTTTCTTGCAGCAAGTCCTGGGAGCACACTTTGATTTCACTTTCGATTTTGCAAGCTCAAAGCTAACTGTGGATAAATTTAAGAAGACTTTTCATCGGGATATTGCCGCTCCTCCCCAGAAGCCCCCTTTTGGAGGCTTTCTCTGCCTGCAGCCACTTTTAGTACTTCCCTTAACTCAGGGTTGCAGCAACTCCAAATCGACAGTCTTGTCAGAACGAATGATCTAAAATAAACATCCTCTTGTCTGCCTGTATTACTAACCCTGACAAGGATGCTTGGCCCGTATCAGCCATGAGCTGAAAGTGCTTAGACGTGCACTGTGCATGATTCAGCAGCAGGTGGAGGGCAGATAGAAGGCCTGTGAAGGGCTCATGACATTACAATCCAAATGAAATCCTCAGAGGACACCCACCTGCTTTCTCCCTCCTGGCAGCCTTCTTGGTGGTAAGGGTTACCTCATTTAAACAAAACCCTTGGAGTCAGTCAACAAATCACCTTAGAACAACCCCACAATGACCATTTTATGTACAAAGACATGAGATGAGGGAGAACATGTAAATCTCAAACCCATAGTTTCATAGTTGAGGCTCCCCTCTGATGTTTTCTTTGCTACTCAGAGTGCTCTATAACTTTGATATCTCTGGGATTCATACTGGGAACTATCTAACGTACCAACAACTATCCATTAATAATAGACATTCTGTCTCTTTGGACCTCAGGAATATTTTGTAGGTTTTTCTTTCCTCTTATTAAGCTTTATACTGTGAGCCTGAAGAATAGAAAGAGAACAGTTGCTAAGTTTGTATATTTTAGATCTCAAAACCAGGGAAACCAATGCAATGCTATGAAGGGATTTTTCTCTTAATGTTTTAAGGTTTGGTGTCCTATTCTATAAAGCCATTAAAATTCGACATTATGGTTTTCCAAAGAGCCTTAACAAAAATTTTCAGGGAGCGTAGTGATGCTTCAGAGCTGCTGAAATTATATGTGCCTAGCACAAATTAAGTAGAAATTGCTTGATTATTAGGCTTATCTGATCAATTAAAATAGCCAATTGGAATAAGAGAAATCCACTTTTGTGCCCTAATTATCTGAACTGATTGTGTGTGTCACACTGTCTGAGTCATTATCATTTTTATACATCATTTCAAGAGATACAGACAGCCTAAGAGCTTGCAAATTAGGTTTTTTGTAAAGAAAAGAAAACTAATTGTGGATGTTATTCTTAAATTTTCATTTTATATCATATTTATCTAGGCATCCAAGAAAGTCTTTAATACTATGGGAAAACTACTGAGGGGGAGAAAAAAAGGCCACCTTCCAAATTTATCACAAGATTTTCTTAAATTGCTACATGTTCTCTCTTAGACTGACTATTTGCAGTATATATTCTATTCCTGGTAAGTAGCCCTGAATGTCTCATATTAATTCTGCCTGGAATGTGGTTGTTTCCTTAAAATACATCCCAAGTCACACCTAAGCTCAAGTGCCAAATGCCAGGCCTTTAGAAATTAAAACAACAACACAGAACTCTTTTCCTCACCATCCACCTGATTATTTTGGTCATACTTGACCTAATTCAGAGCTTTTACTAAAGAGAATAAGGACATTCATTAGCCTTGATGGTTAACCTGATGTGTTAACTTGACTGGGCTACAAGGTGTCCAGATATATGGTTAAACAGTGTTCTGGGTGTGTCTGTGAAGGTGTTTCTGGTTGAGATTAACATTTGAATCAGTAGACTGAGTAAAGCAAATTACTCTTCCCAGTGTGGGTTGGCATCCAATCCACCAAGGGCCTGAACACAACAAAAAGGCTGAGTAAAGAAGAGTTCACTCTCTTTGCCTGACTGCCTCTGAGCTGGAACATTGGTTTTCTCCTGCCTTCAGGAACTTGGACTAGGATTTATACCATTGGTTTTCCTGGGTCTCCAGTTTGCCAAGTGCAGACCTTGGGACTTATACAGCCTCCATAATCATATAAGCCAACTTCTTATAATATGTACACATACCCTGTTGGTTCATTTTCTCTGGAGAACTGTGTCTACTATATCAGCTAACCAAAGTCAACATAATTTTGAAAATGAAGCTATTTCATCATCCTATTGTGTTAAGATTTAATTTTTAATACTCATAGAAATACTTAATCTGTTCTTGGTAGAATGAACCAATAGTGAGCAAACTGCTGTTTAGCATTTTAGTGTTTTCTGATGTAATAGAGCCCCGTTGACCCTTGGGGATCTGCAGGGAAGGCAGGGACATCAAATATGTGCAGGTTTCTGAGGTGAAGAGTAACATAGATCCAATATATAATTTCATCCCCCAAGATTTAGACCCGTAGACTAAAACCAGATAAATGGCAATACTGGGGAATCCGAAGTAAAGGGCTCAAATAAGCACCTGCTGGTTATCTCTCAGTGTTGTTCTTCCCTTGTTCCATTGTAATAGAGTTTATCTGTGTACATAATTGCCCTGTTAGAGATTGCATTTCCCAGACTCCCTTGCAGCTGGATGTGGCTACGAGACTCCGTTCTCTCCAGTGAAATGAAAATAAGGGTGCCAAGTGCAGCTTCTGCAAGTGATTGTCTAGAAGGAAATTACTTGTTCCCGACTTCCTTTTCCCACTTTTCCCTGTGAGAGCCATAGATTGGAAAAGGGATGTGGGGGTGAACTCAACTTTGACTATGTCAAGTCTAAGGATTCCAAGTTGGAAGGAATGCCAGTCTGTGAATGGCCTCATGGAGCAGTGCTGCCTCATGTTCTATATAGAAGAGAAATAAACTTCTAGCCTGTATTTCTGTTGTTGTTATATCAGCTTAGCTTTTACTCAGCCTTGCTAATACAGCTTACTGTCCTTCTTAATGAAACCTTAGCAGAATCTCTAGGTTTACCTGATACTTCTCCTCTATAAATAACTTAACTCCATGCCTGCATTCACAGTTATTCCTCACCACTGTTGCCCTGATTGCTGATCTTTTGGGGGCTGTTAATACCCTGAAGTAGCTCATATATTATACAGAAAACCTTGTGAGTAAGCGAAAGCTACACCTCCAAAGAGACATGTTTATATACTAAACTTATTTTACTCATAAAGAAACTGTCTGCAAAATGTGAAGTTGAAGGCTTAAGGTTTTTAGCATATTTATTTTCTCATTCTCCTCTGTCTCTGTCTCTTACACGCGCGCACACACACACACACACACACACAGTATGTATTTTAATAATAATGAATTAGAACAGCTAATCACAAATTCAATAAGGGGCAACATCTTTTTTTAAAGGAAAGGTCAGATTGGAAAACTTAAGTTTTCAAGAGAATCAGCACCTAAGAAGCTATGCATTTGTGTTTCATATTAATGCTAGAAATCTTTATCTTAGATAATGCTAAAAATACGACTGGTAGTTTGACAGAAAGTGACTTTCGGATGGAAAAATAATGGAAAAAAAATAATACGGATGAGGGTAGTTTATATCCAAATGTACACCAGAACCCATACAAATGTATATGGAAAAATTCAGCATAGCTATACAGCCTTGATTCTTTTTCTTTAGAAAGTAATTGGTTGTTTTTTGTAAAAATGCTGCCTATAGAAAGTTGAGTACTCTTGCCTTGTATCTTTTATACATTTGATAGGAAAATCAGGATAAGGATCCAACTGCTATGTGTAGGTAGATCTGTGCATTCCTTTGACCTGTGAACAGGATCTGCTGGAATTGATTTGGAGGTGAGTTGATTTCACACCTCATGATTGGCCCACACAGAATCTTGGTGGCCCAACTCTATTTTAGGGATGGAGAGCACATGTCATTGTGCTATTATTAAACTCCTTTTAAAAATATTTGCAAGCCAGAACTGTATTCAGAAACTTCATTATATTAAAAATATATTCTGTCAATGGGGTAACAGTTGGTATCAGATCAAAATATGTTTATGTGCTTTTGTGATCAAATGAATCATATTTTCAGCAGATACTTTTCTTAAGTCAATAGGTAACTCTTTCCTATTTCCTCTGGATCTGATTTAAGACTAGACTGCTTCCCTGTTGAAAAAAGAGAGGTGACAGAGTTACAGAAAGTATTTATTGGTTTATGACCAATTTATATATTACTTGATTTATATATATATTTATAAATATTTGTTAATAAATTATGCACTATATATCCTACACTATGGGTTTAGTCATTCTCAACTAATCTAATGTTTTTGTTGTCCTTATAAAGGCTTACATTAAGATAACCTCTTTTTTTTTTTTTTTTAAAGATTTATTTATTTGACAGAGAGAGACACAGCGAGAGAGGGAACATAAGCAGAGGGAGTGGGAGAGGGAGAAGCAGGTTTCCCGCCGAACAGGGAGCCTGATGTGGGGCTCGATCCCAGGACCCTGGGATCATGACCTGAGCCGAAGGCAGACGCTTAACGACTGAGCCACCCAAGCGCCCCAAGATAACCTCTTTATTATTGCTGAAGACACCAAAAATTGAGTGGACAAAACTGATAAATAGTAAAATAAGATGGATTATTTTATTAATAATAACAACAATAAGACCAGAGTGGATAAACCAAGAAAGGAAAACCCTCTACAAAATGCATAAAACCTATGTCTTTCACCTGTGTTTGCTTGGTGTAGACAGGTCCCTACTGACCTACTCCTGAAACTGGGAGGGCATAGTCAAACCTTCAGTAGATAACTGGAAGCCCCAATCTTCAAGTCCAGGAGAATCTAAAAACTCTGAAAGTATTTAGAAATGGTTTAAACAGAAAATTTTTCATGAGTTTAAAAAAGGGTAGGTAGATAATTTTGTGTAAAATGCTAATTGATCTCTTAGTGTTTTGAAAAACAGACACAAGCAGAATATAAAAATATTCCTCTCCAAAGAGGTGTTCAATTTTTTGAAATTCTAATATATACCAGTGTGCTTCTATATACCTTTTTGAAAAGAGTAATATTTTTGGTTACAGTTTCAAACTAAAACCTAAAGTTTTACGGTTTTGTTTTTTAGATTGAAAAATTACCTTTTAAGGAGTTATGGGAATTTCTCCCCATTTGGAACAGACCATCCTCTTATTCTTGGAGGAATATATAATATATAGTTGTGGAATATTCCACTATGGTGGATATTATTAGTTATGCAGATATAAAGCAAAATCCAACCCTTTACTCTCAGGATGTGTTGACAGTGAGGCAATTCAATAAAAATGCTTTACACTGAATTGTTAAGAGTTGTGTTAAATAGTGGAGGTTTGCTGTATTATTTAGGCTTTTATGGAGTATAGTTGGTGAACACCCTCCTTCCCAACACACACATTCTAAATTTAAATACAGATCCTCTATGCTTGAAAATTATGATTTGATCTAGATAGGATTTCAAGTTAAGATAGGACTCAGAGAGAAAGACACATCTGATTTTCTTGTCACTTCATCTTAGAGAAAAGATTATGGCAGAGAGCAGAAGACAATTCAGAATTTTTGGGAAAACTGTACTGACAGACTTGGACTTTTATTGTCTGGGCCTTGGTGCCAAATCAGTCCCCAGTCTTTGAGGACATGGTTTCCCTTGAGAAGAAGGGATGTCTGGGCGAAAGGTTAATGTCCTCAGACTTGGAATAAGACAGAAAGTGGACCTTGGATTGAGAAGGGCAACTTCCTTCACATCTGATGGGGGCTCATTTGGTCCCAGATACCAAGGCGAAGAGGTGGGTGGTGACTTCTTAGAAATGGGTGGTTCTGGTCCTAGCAGGTTTGGGGCCCCAGGCTTTAAAAGCAGCCACTTTAGTAGAGTTGTCAATTATGTTTTGTGTTATACTTTCTTCCGTCATCCCTAAGCCTTTATTAAAGGCTTGGTTTCATACGTACTGCAGGGAATCAGGGTCTGTCCCACGTTTTGGAAAGAGCAGCCAAGAGAAGAGCAGTCAATAGCTCAGTCATGGTGGCGGCAGTTGCCATGGAGGGCACATCTGGTCAGCAGGATGGCTCTCCTTGGGGTGGAACGGAAGTCCCCATGGAATGTACTAGGGAGCTCTGAAATTAAGGCAGCAGCCTGAGAAATGGTAGGAGAATCTGATGGGGGCAGATTTCTGGCAGTTGGGTAAAGGAATCTCATGCAGTAGTAATTAGATCTAAAGTAAATATGATCTGCTGGAGTCAGGGATAGGTGGGTTTTATGTACAGTAAAAGTCATTCCTATTAGAGGAAATTAAAATAACAAAACAAAAATACCCCCCAAAACCCCCAAAGCAGAAGAGTTAGACAAACTGAATTGGGGCAGGACAAGAGAAGAAAAGACAAAGTAAAATCCTGCCTTTGAATGACATTGCATCAATGAAGAGGGATGGACGTAGATTTGCTCGTGGGATCATCACAGACAGGGCTGAGAATGTGTAATTTGATGTATTGGGGGATGCTGCAGTGTAAACCAAGGGTTGGCCCACTTTTTCTATAAAAGGTCAGATACTTGGGGACTTCAGGCTTTGTAGGCTGGCCAGTGTACCACGGCTTCTCAGCTCTGTGGTCGGGGCATAGAAGCAGCCCTAGACGAGCCATCAGTGAATGAATGTAGCCGTGTGCCCATCAAACTCTATTTATGGACACTGAAATTCGAATTTCCTATAATTTTTAATGTCTCAGATGTATTCCTTTGATTTTTTTCCCAACCCTTTAAAAATGTAAAAATAATTCTTAAGCTGCAGGCTATATAAAAAATAAGCAGTGGAAATCAGTCAGAGAAAGACAAATACCATATGATTTCCCTCATATGTGGAATTTAAGAAACAAAACAGATGAGCAAAAGGAAAAACAGAAAGAGAGAGACAAGCCAAGAAACAGACTTGTAACTACAGAGAACACACTGATGGTCACCAGAGGAGAGATGGATGGGGGGTGGGGGAAATAGGGAAGGGGGATTCAGGAGGGCACTTGTCATGATGAGCACCAGGTGATGTATGGAAGTGTTGAATCACTATATCGTACACCTGAAACTAATATAACACTCAACTATATTGGAATTAAAATTTAAAAAATGATAAAATAAAAACCATAAAATTACTGTAATTTTACGTATGATTGCTGATGGACAAAATGTTTAATCTTCAAACCTTAGATGAGAAGACTTAGAGTAAAACTTTGATTTTAATAAAATAAAGTATTATATACAAGTATAAAAAAAATAAGCAGTGGGCCATAGTTTGCTAACTTCTGGCCCCAATTAGAGGTGCTTGATGGGGCAGATACTGTCCCTGAGGGAGCATTTGGGAAACTTTGGGAGGCATTGTTTTCTAGTTGAAGTCTTTCTAGAGCATTTACATATTTAAATATATGCTATTTTATTATAAAATATTTTTCTTTTACTAATAAGGCATTAGAGATGAGTTGAACATTTGAATGGATCAGAACATGCAGAAAATGTTTTAGCATGAGCATTCTGTGCAACAAAGCAAAACAAAACCTAGGACACTGAAGTTATGCGGAAAAGAGATCCTGAGAAATTTCTGGGGAGCTAGGAGAGACAAATGAAAATTAATAGTATAGTACCCATTATTTTAAATTTTAAAACGAGTGAAACATCTTTGTTAATTATCTTTATTTAGTGTGCACTGTACACACGTATTCAGACACACACACATAAATATCCAGTGAATGAAAGCATAAGGACTTCTATAGATTCTTTCCTGACTTCCAGCCTCATCTTTTCTACAGTGATAGTTTTTCAACTTGCAATTTTACTCCCACAGGGATTTTTAAGAACATGACCTTCAAGTATGAGGAGGAAATGACTGGGATTGAAATATTGTTCTTGAAGTCAGTACATTTCTGAGTAACCAAGCTGTTTACAGGTAGCATTCCTCTACTGGAATCATCTAGAAGACATGCTGACTTGCAGTAGTGTGTATTTCTGTGCTGTAATGAAAGAAGGGAGACCATTTGGAAAATGTAAGGCCAATAATCATGTTTGTCACAAATTTAGCTGTAGGATATAAAAAGTCATTGCTTTCTAGCTCCTAATGAGCTATTTTCTTTTGGTCATTTATTAGCCTTCCCTGAGACTAAGCCCTCTAGGCAGCTGTCAATCATTATTGTGTAATGACACATAGGGCATGGGTATTTTTGGAAAGAAAATACCTCATTTTTCTCTTTAGTTCTGTTGAAAAGAAGTTTTTTCTCCTTATATCCAAGCAAATGTATAATTTATATCCATGCATATAAATGGATTACAAAATATGTGTGACCTCATTTCCTTGAGTCTGGCCTCCTCAATTTAGTAATGTCATGTTCCAATAATATGGATAGCACTCCCGAAGAAGGTGTAGTGATTCACTATACAACACCTGTAACAAGACAGACACCATTTCGTTATCACCAGTTAATTTTTTTTCAGTAGGAAACAAAAACCAAAAACAAGCCAACCAGCACTAATGAAGAAATATTGCCCCACTGCTCCTTCTCATTGGTTACAATGGAAAGCATTTTGATTAATGAGAAGTGCACAAATACAACAGGTTAATTGCAGGTTACTAATTCCCATATTTTTTCAAAGTTAGGAAACACAAAACAAGGAAATATGATCTCTCTCTCTTTTTTTTGGATCTCTCTTTTTAATGAATATTTCTTGCTCTTAAAATTCATTCTTAATTCAGAAGATCATTTTGGAGGTCATGACCCTATCAATAAAGAGTTGTATTAAAAGGATACTTTTGTTTTTCAGTAGATTTTGCTATCCATCAATAATTATTGCTCGAGCTACCTGCTTCATCTAATTTTTTTCCAGCTGGAGAAAAATTCCACTGTTATTTTAAAAGAATATCCTGATTATTGTTTTCAAGTTAAAAATTGCTCTTTTGTTTGAATCCAAACCCCAAAGTAGGTACTATTATTATTATTATTATTATTATTATCATTATTATTAAGTAGATACACTGTTGGGGCAGCCAATATTGCAAAGAAAAATTTAATACTGGAGAAGTACTATTGTGATCATATAACATCAGTTATGAAAACTATCCTACATTCAGTAGGTATTTGACTTACCTGGACCCAAAGCATAGATGTACCTACTCTTAAACGATTAGAATTACTAAATCAGTGACACCCGAAATCTCATTTAGAAGAGAATATGCCAGGCAGCAAGCATCCCATCAACCTTAGAGCATCCTTGTGACAACAATGCTGTGCTCAGGATGAGAGCTTGTGTAATTTTATTGCCTTAACACAAAGGGCTTACTAAAGAAATCAAATGGACAGAACAACAGAACGAGCACCCCATAAAGTTCTAACTGTCCTGATGAGAGCAGAAATCCTTAGTTATAAAAATTCACAATTAAGTGTCAACTCTTGGAAATGAAAATTTAAACATAGGATTTATATCCCTTTTAAAATATATTACTTAAAACTACTAGGCTCAGCCCATAACCATTAACATATGAGCTGGATATTGTTTTTTAAAGATTTTATTTATTTATTTGAGAGAGAGAGACACAGTGAGAGAGGGAACACAAGCAGGGGGAGTGGGAGAGGGAGAAGCAGGCTTCCCACCAAGCAGGGAGCCCGATGCAGGGCTTGATCCCAGGACCCTGGGATCATGACCTGAGCCAAAGGCAGACGCTTAATGACTGAGCCACCCAGGAGGAGCCCCAGAGCTGGATATTTTTTTTTAAAGAGAATACTTAACTTGAATATATATAATATGTAGAGTTATATACTCCTATTAAAAGTACTAAAGAGATTAGAAATCCATATAGGATATTTACTTTGCATGGAGCAGAACATGAATTTTGCAAGTGAGACAAACCTGAGTTCAAATTCCAGTTCTGCCCTACAAGTTGTTTGAGTTTGGATAAATCATATAACTTCTTTGAGCCTGTTTCCACATTTTATTTATTTATTTATTTTTTAATTTATATTTATTTATTTAGATCATATAACTTCTCTGAGCCTGTTTCCACATTTTATTTATTTTTTAAATTTTTATTTTATTTATTTATTTATTTATTTAGCGAGCATGAGTGGGGGGAGGGGCAGAAGGAGAGGGAGAGAGAATCTCAAGCAGACTCCGCTCCGTGCTCAGTCGAGCTCAATCTCATGACCCTGAGATCATGACCCGGGCTAAAATCAAGAGTCAGGCGTTTAACTGAGCCACCCAGGTGCCCCTGTTTCCACATTTTAAAATACTACCTACCTATCTTGTAGTACTGTTAGTTGAAATGTATATCTATGTCATGCACAGTAAACCTATATAGTAAGTTGTACTGCTGCTTTTTCTCTTGCTCTTTTGTTTGAATCCAAACCCCACATTACAATTTTT
Source organism: Phoca vitulina (assembly GCF_004348235.1). Classification (NCBI taxonomy): domain Eukaryota; kingdom Metazoa; phylum Chordata; class Mammalia; order Carnivora; family Phocidae; genus Phoca; species Phoca vitulina. The sequence goes on from NW_022589730.1 coordinate 14,708,645, forward strand.
ATAGAACACTTCCAGGTCCCAGGAACTATTTGTGTTTTATGATTTGTTTTCAGTAAAATTATTATTTATTAGAAATTAGGCTTTTATATTATTAAATGTCAGGCCCAGCTTTTCTATGGGACTAGTAGAATGGGTGAATGTGATTTATAGAACTCCCAGCTAATTTGGAACTTACTTTCTTTCTGAAAAAGAACTAGTTCCTACTTTATTTTTTTTTTTTGTATGGCTTTATGTGAATTCCACAACTTGGTTATAAATTTTGACTCCTTGACATTTGAAAAAATGTTTGGCTTCTTCCCCACAAGAATGTTTTTAGAAGTAAAGTTTATTAAGTGGTATAGTTATGCTTTAAATGCAATTGGCTACTGATTTGTTTTTAGGAGATATGGTATGTAATACTAACATAATAAAAATTTTTAGGTATTATCTGGTTTTTAGATACAATACTGTCAACATAAAACATAAAGTCATTTCTAGGATTTTTTACTATGTCTACACGTATTTAAATTTTTAATTATTAAAAAAAAGTATATATATTACATCTATGTTTATAATTTCTAGAATTCTCTATTTAACCTTAAAATGTATGTGGCTTTATGTACATTTATCAGTTGTATCACCCCTCACTAAAACAGCATTTTTTTTTTCCTAATAGTCCACATTTATCAATTATCTAAAATATTTCAGGCATCAACATATAGCAAATACACCAGATTTCTTAACAAACAAAACTTGACATTAAATAAAAAAGATAAAGTGAGCGCGATCAATAGAATAATGGCTCCCCCAAAGGCATCCACGTCTTTATCCCTAGAACTTGTGAAAATGTTACTTTATACGGCAAAGAGGGCATTAAAGAAGCAGGTGGAGTGAAGGCTGTTAATTAGCTGACCTTAAAATGAGGAGATTGTCCTGGATTATCCAAGTGGACCCAATGTAATCACAAGGGTCCTGTTATGGGTTGAATTGAATACCCCCACCCCATTTATATGTTGAAGTCCTAACTCCCATATCTCAAAATGTGACCTTATTTGGAAATAGGACCTTTGCAGAGGTAATTGGGTTAAAATAAGTGTGTTAAAATGGGGCCTAATCGAATATGACTGTGTCCTTATAAGAAGAGGAAATTTGTGGACACAGACAGGTATAGAGGGAAGACCATGCGAAGACACAGGGAGATGTTGTTTCCTAGCCAAAGAGAGGGGCTTGAAGCAGCTCTTTCCCTCACAGCCCTCAGAAGGAAGAAACTCTGCCAATACCTTATCTCAGACATCCAGCCTCCAGGACTGTGAGACAGTACATTTCTGTTGGTTAAGCCACCAGTCTGTAGTACTTTGTTGCAGCGGCCCTAGTGAACTAAAGCAGGTCCTTTAAATGTGGAAAAGGGAGGCAGAAGAGTCACAGAGTGGAAGTGTGAACAAGACGTGACCTTCACGGCTGACCTTGAAGATGGAAGGGGCTGGGAGCCAAGAATGAAGGCAGCTTCCAGAAGCTGGAAAAGGCAAGGAAACAGTTTCTCCTATAGAACCTCCAGTAAGGAATGAATACAGCTCTGCTGACACCTTGACTTTGGGCCAGGGAGACCCATTTTGGTTTGTTTGCTTGTTTGTTTTTTAAAGATTATATTTTTAAGTAATCTCTGCACCTGACATGGGGCTCAAACTTACAACTCCGAGATCAAGAGTCACATGGTGAGACCCATTTTGGACTTCTGAACTCCAGACCTATAAGATAATAAATGTGCATTGTTTTAAGCCCCTAAGTACAGTTGACCCTTGAACAACATAGGTTTGAGCTGTATGGGTCCATTTATATGTGGATTTTTTGGGGTAAATACAGTGTTGTACTATAGATGTATTTCTCTGCCTTACGATTTTTCTTAGCATTTTCCTTTGTCTAGATCACTTTATTGTAGGAATACAGCATATGATACATATAACATACAAAATATGTATTATTTGACTGTTTATGTTAGTCAGTAAGGCATCTGGTCAGCAGTAGGCAGTTAGTAGTTAAATTTGTGGGGGGGTCAGAAGTTATTTATGGATTTTTGACTGTGCGGGGGTTGGTGTCCCCCGCCCCCACATTGTTCAAGGGTCAACTGTAGTAATTTGTTACAGCAGCTATAGAAGCCCTACACAGTGAGTTTAATTTCTCTTAGGTATGAAATCTGATTTCCTTAGGATTCTGCTTGGCTTTCTTTTGTTCTGGTTTTATCTCTTGTGGGTTCAAAGCTTTTGGGCTCATTTTTTCCCTGTCTGCTATTTTAGAGGACATGTAAAACATTTTTAAAGGAACTTGTCATGCTTTTCTTCTCCATTTCTTAAGAATTGCAAACTCTTTTAGGATATTCCCTTGCTCTACATAACAGGAAATGTTTAAAAACTTGTACCTTTTCTAAAAAGGCTGGAGAAGCCCTTTATAGTAAGACATACAATAGACCCATTTTTTTATTCTTCTCCTCTTCTCTGAAATTACTTTACAATCCTGGATGTACCTCTTAAGTCACACCACAGATGGCCATTGGTATACTAAGAATTAGGAATTGACTTTATTGTTTGAGTCCTAATATATTCATTTTGTATCCCCACAAGTCTCCTCTGTAATGCCACAGTTTTTCACAGTAATTTAGCATTATGTAAAGTAACATCTAATAGATAATCTTGAGGTAAAATACAACTATGCAAGAAGAGATTTTTTTTTTACACACTCTGCTTTGTTTCACTGTTGGAAATGAAATTAGAAAAAGGAATTATGAAAAATTGTGTGTGTGTGTGTGTGTGTGTAGCAACATTATAAATCTCCAAGTAACATTCAGATTTGTCTAGAATGAGCTGTATAACAAACGCTTTAAAATTATAATTAAGGCATGCCTAAATCAGAGATACTGGTTACTCACTATAGACTAATTTCACATTAAAAATTAAGAAATACAAATCCCATTATTTTTATAACTTATACCAGCTGCTGTTCTTTTGGCTTTATAACTTATACCAGAAGATGAGCTTTACTACTAGTACTTTCTTTTCCTTCTTTCTTTCTGTCTCTCCCTCTCTACCCTTTTTTTTTTTCAAACAATATTAAGAATCAGCCAGGGGAGGACTATCTATCTGTATCAAATACCTGTAATAAAAACTGATTTATTTATGGACATGTCCAGTTCTTCAGTATATATCTTAGAGAAGTAATGCCACATTCATATTACAAACATTAAATTTTCCAAACGACATAGTGATGTACATTAATAAAGTCTAGGGAAACTTGAAATGGTCAAAAGAAGGCCATGAGGGGAGGAGAAGCCTTCCTTCTAACTTTAAAACCCATCTTCAGTATTTGCAGTGCTTACCACCAGCACTGACTACACTAATGATGTTGGTTTAGATTCCTTGCTTCATACCAAATGGCAGAATGTGAGTTTGTTTTTCTCTGGCCCCTGACATTTACACAAGAAATGAATAATATCTAGGAGAAGAGAATTCAGGAGGCCAGTTTTAGAACCAAATGAAATTTGAGAATTTAGTATTACAGAATAACTGATAAAGATCTCACACTAGCCTATATTTATGAGTGGTCAGCATGAGGATCAGCTTAGATAATGTAGGGGAAAACCATAAGAGGCTTAAAATGGGCATTGTTACAAGTAGTGTGTTTTTTAGAGTTATAAATGTCACAATAAAATTCCAGTATTTCTACCAAAAATTTTATCTAAGGAGTTTTAAATACTTTATTAACATAAATCCTCAAGTCGATTCTGTTTTGTAAGAAGACTGAAGACCTGTAATGTCTAGTGTGTGGCCAAAAATTGTGTCACACTGAAATACGACTTTCACTATTCTGGTAGCTTACAAGGTTGTAGAATCTGTGAGTTCCAAGGAAACATTTACCTCCGAAGAGCCTCAATTTTCAGGAATCTGTAAACCTACAAGAGTTTTTAGGTTTGGAAAATATGACATCTCAACTATGCAATCACCAGACTCTCTTTCCGAAACATATCAGTTTAAAAACGAGGTGGGAGAGGAAGTTCTGAGTTGTCAGGAGAGAATTCACAAAATTCTTTCATTACGACTCACATTTTCACTCACTGGTCCCTTTTTACTCCTGGCTGTCCCTGGAAATCCATTACTATGTCAAGGCACCTGAAAAAAATGTTGTGGTCTGTTTTGTGTCCCAGCAGATCAGAAGTAGCCAGAACTCCGAACTTTCTGAATTAAAAAACCCACAGAGTCTGGGACCAATTAATATGGAGGCAAACAGTCCTATAGTCCTGAGTAGGACCTAAGGGAATGTTTTCTAGTCCGGCCCAATAAAGGTTATTCACGATGATGTCTGACTCTTCATTGAAAGAGTCTTTGAAGACACTGCAGTCGTCATGGCAAGGGCACTGCTGACTCATTCCACAACGTTTAGTGATCATCTACTCTGTGCAAAGCAAAGGTGAATGAAACACACTTCCCGTTTGATCTACTGGGATGGCAGACAGATGTGAAAAGAAGTAATTTGTAGATAGTGTGCTAAATGCCCTGAAAGTGGACACAAAATGCTATGGAGGTACATGCATTCCTTACTTAAGAGAATGGGATTTCTATTCAAATTAAAATAATAAAAATAGTTTAGATGCTTAAAGATAAAAGGTGTACAACGTCAGCTCTAGCTTAGTGACTTAAAATAACTTATTTCCCAGATATTCCCAAAGCTTTATCATGTTGTTTTGTTTTTGTCTAACGGTTAACTAAATTTAAGGAATTGTAATTTACTTAAGCTAGTGCTAGAGATGGCCACTGTGTGTTGTAGTAGAGATGCACTTGATCTGAGTCACCCCCAACCCCATGTCACTTTGGCACTGCACTGTGTGGTCTCAACAGCACTGCACTGTATGAAGATGAGCTTTACTACTAGTACTTTCTTTTCCTTCTTTCTTTCTGTCTCTCCCTCTCTACGTTTTTTTTTTTTTTTTAAATTTCAAACAATATAAAGAATCAGCTAGGGGAGGACTATCCATCTCATTTCATTTAGGTCATGAAGTTAGGCACCATCGAAGGCCAGTTTTTCCTCTGTAAGCTACTACCAGCTTTGATGTAATAAAAAGCTGTTACTACCATCCAGTGGGATGAATTCCCTGACTCTTGTTTTAAGTAAGATAAAATAAAATTTTATAGACCTCCTTCATAAATCCACAAAGGTCATTATTCTCTCTCTGACATATAGCACGAGCCCAGAAAATAAGCATCACGTTAAGCCACGTGGATATTAAAGATTTACACTCTTTCAGCCAAAAGAACAAAAACAGTTCAAGTGTATCAAGGCATGGATTCTTAGTTGTTAATTAAAATAATACTAAATGTGGGGTGCTTGGGTGTCTCAGTCGGTTAAGCGTCCGACTCTTGGTTTCGGCTCAGGTCAAGATCTCATGGTCCTGAGATTGAGCCTTGCATGGAGCTCCATGCTCAGCGCCGTGTCTGCTTGAGCTTCTCTCTCTCTCCCTCTGCCCCTCCCCCCACTCATGTGCACGTTTTCTCTCTCTCTCTCTCAAATAAATACATCTTAAAGAAATAAAATAATACTAAATACATTAAAGGAATGCTATAGTTTTATTTTCCTGATGTCTCTTATTCATCTTTTCTTGGTCTTAGTTCTTTTTTTAAAGATTTTATTTATTTGAGAGAGAGAGAGTGTATGAGGTGGGCGAAAGGCAGAGGCAGAGGGAGAAGCAGACTCCCTGCTGAGTTGGGAGCCCGGACCCGGGACTCAATTCCAGGACCCTGAGATAATGACCTGAGCCGAAGGCAGATGCCCATCTGACTGAGCTACCCAGGCGCCCCTTGGGTCTTAGTTCTTATCCTTGAGGAATACTTCTGCCTCCCCATAAATTAGCTACAAAGGAAAACATGATATTAGAGCATGCTTGTTACATTGTTGTTTGATGGACGGTGGAGTTCCTTGGTAGGAGAATTTTGGGGTCCCATAAGAAGTACAGTGCCCAGTAGAGATTCCCACCCAGGGCTTCTGTAAACAGCCTCCTCGATGTGCCCTGCAGCCTTGCTCCATCTTCTAGCCACTCTTGCTTACTTTCACCCCATATGGCTCTTGGGATATTTTAAGTATGTTCTTTTTTATTTATTTTTTTTATCACTCAAGCTAGATTGTAAACTCCCCAAAGACAGGACCAAATATCTTCTTTTTGTTTTCTCCACAATTCAAGCACAGATCCAAGCATGTTAGGGGAGCAGGATAAACACTCGTCAATTAATCATAAAGTAAGTGCATCTGCTCTCTTTCATTTCTGTCCCTTGGATCGTGAAGATGGTAAGAATAAGACAAAACTTCTCCAGGGCATTTAAATCTTCAAAGTCTCTTGTTTCAAAGGCTTTACCTCCTATGAAGGTTTGTGAACTATGATTTTGCTCTGAACGTACTTCCATCATTGGCTAAAAGCAATGACATTTTTGAGAAACTCTGAATAAATATTATATATATATAATATAAATGTGTATATTTGAGCAAAGACTATTCTATGTCACTTTGATTACTTAAAATTCCTGCTTCCCTTCCTCTCATGGCTCCCTTCCTCCTTTTTTTTTTTTTTTTAATCCTCATAATACTAACTGCTAACATGTTTAATTTACTTATTTTGAATGTTTGTCATCTGTCTGTCCCCACTAGAATGTAAGCTGCAAGAGAGCTGGGATTTTTGCTTGTTTGTATCTTTCACACTAGGCTAGCCCTTGGGGCACAGTAAGTGCTCAGTGAATAAGTGTTGGATAAATCAGTGACAGAGGCTGCACTTCCAGGTGGAAAGGGCATTGGGCCAGGAGATGTAGCATCTCTCTTGCCTGACTCTGTTGATAAGTAGCACTTATATTTTTAGGTCTGTTTTTCCCATCTGTATAATACGAGGGGTGGTATATAAGTTATGGATCCTTAATGTCTCTGCATCATTAAAATCCTCCATAAACAGAAAAGCATTTTTTGAAAACTACATTGAACCACGCCCTAGAAAAATTTTAAAACAGTTCTTCCTAATGTTGGTAGATTTTCTTAAGTTTTCTAAAATTTCCTTCTTTAAGTGATGGTTTTGAGTTATGGTGGGAGAACAAAATGTCTTTCTTAAAATAAGGAGCCACAGGTCAGTCCCAGGTCTACCGCAGACTTGCTGTGTGACCTTTGGATGATTCACTTAACCTCTCTGGAGATGAATTTCTTCTGTGAAATGGAAATTAATAATTAACAAGGTTACTGTCAAGTGAATGCTACCAAGGGAATGTTTGAAAAACAGAAAGCTCTGTGCAACTGTAAATTAATACTGTAATTATTATTATTATAGGTCTGAGGATAATCTTAGATCTGGGCATCTCAAACCATCTGTGCTGATAGGCTGGCTGGTTTCATTTTCTAATCTGTTATATTGTGAGGGCGTTTATAAAGCACAATAAAAGTGACTTGATAGAACAATTAAAATTTAAAATTTATTTTTAGATTTAATAGGAAAAATATTTCTCTGTCAAATTGCTATAAAAGTTTGTTAACACTTTCTCCCAATTTCTGTCCTTTCTGGTTATGGAACGCACTAGCTGACATGTAGGTGGCCTCTGATGATTCTTCTAGTTTGATTATATCATCAATGAGTGACTGATCAGAGAGGTGTATTTTTTTAAAAAATTATTATTTTCTGTCCTTAGCTCAACAACTGTTAGATTTTCTTTTATGTATATGTCAAGAGGTTAATTGGCTGAAAGAGATGATAAAATTCATAAACAAAAATTAAGTAAATTGAACTAATAAAAAAGAAAAGCACGGATAGGAACAACAACAACAGAAAAAACACTGCAATCTTCTAGGAAGACAATTTTCCCCCTTGTTTTAAAATTTCATTCAAGTGTACAGTACTGATAATGTTGGAACCTGTTAAATATGGTGTGAGGGATGTCTTTGAGTGCACGCATTTACCTTCTTCTCCTTAGCTTCTTCTCCAAGCTTCTGTTACTACCTTGCAGCATGCAAGGGGAAAGGTAACCAGGAAGCAATGGGAAAAAATGAGTGGAACTTGCTTTTGCAAACTAATTGAAGTACTTGTAGTCACCACACAGGGCTTGTTAGAGACTTTCAGAGGAAGAAAGAGTCTGCCTGAATAATAAATTAATTGTCCACCTTACTGATATAGTGCCAAGGACACAGACTGAGATTTATCATGCACACTTGCTGGAAAATTCTGAGGCATAAATTATGGTGGTTTCTACAATTGCTAACACGAGTGTGGCAAATATGGTGTGATTTCTGCAAACTGCAGCTGACACATAAGAGAAAGTTTTGAGCGTAGAAAAACATTCATGGCTTTGATGGTATCTTAAGGAAATGGTCTTCCACCATTTCTCTCCTTGCATCCAGCCCTGGGGCAAGCAGAATTGGAAAGGTGTCGGATCCTTGTGCCTGGCTGTGCTTTGGCGCTCTGCTCCTTCTCCCTGGAATGTGCCCACCTTAGTTACCAGGTAATATTTATTCTTTCTTCACATGTCATCTCCCTTTTGAGGCCTGACTCAGTGCCACCGGGCAGAGGATGTAGGGCACCTGTCTCCACGGTGCTTGACACAACCTCCCTGCTCAGTAAATCTGAGCTCTCCGCTCGCCACAGCCCCTGCCCTGCTTTCCTCCATGGTATACTTACCACTGGGGATGGGGGCTCTTGTGCTCTGTTCGAGACTGAGCACTTCCGGAGCATAGATTCTTTCTTTCATTTTGTATTCCCTCCATAAATGTTAGTGAATAAGGGCTTTCATTCATTCATTCATACATCCATGCTCGTGTTTGTTTGTTCTTTCCATTCAACAATCTAATGTCTGTTTTCGTCAGTTTTGGAGAACAGGCTTAATTGTCAAGACCTGAGCCATATCCCTCCCTTTTGCCCATTAAATAGTGTGGGTTATCTTTTCTCAAAGCGTTGCCTATAGGTTATCTGCATGAAGATCACCTGGGGAGCTTGTTAAATAGAGGTTCCCAAGTTCCACCCCCAACCCATCAAACATGGAGTCTTAGTTTAACATTATTTTTACTTCCAGTTAGGTGCCTGCTCTCACCATTATTCAGTGAAAGTAGAGTGAAGAGGGGGCACCTGGGTGGCACAGTCGGTTGAGCATAGGACTCTTGGTTTCAGCTCAGGCTGTGATCCCAGGGTCATGAGATCGAGACCTATCTTGGGCTCCACACTCAGTGTGGAGTCTGCTTGGATTTCTCTCTCCCTCTCCCTCTGCCCCTCCCCTCTAAAATAAATAAATAAATCTTAAAAAAAAAAAAGAGTGAAGAGAAAAAGTGATGCATTTTCAACAAGCTTTCCAGTGACTCTGGCACACCCTAAAATTTGAACAGCCCCTCTTTGGGATGTTGCTAATAATTATTCTATAATCTCCTGAAAGAGTTTACCTTGCTTGAGGGATGGCTGCCTTGTCTGTTGTCACTCTGCACAGGGACGGAGCCAGGGCCTGATGTTAAACCCAGGCCATCGACAGGGCAGCCCAGCCCTTACCATGGAGTCAGGGTTGCCAGAGGAATAGCTGTGGTGATAGATGATGAGTGATCACCAGGGACTAGGACCCAAGGTTGGAAAGACCAATTTTAGTTCATCTATAGGGCCCAGCCTTCATTTTCACACATGTTTAACTCTCCTGCTCAGTGTATCCAATTGTTCTTGTCTTTTTAGGAAAAAAACCCGGGATGGGACAATTTGATGATTTTTTTTTTTTTTTAAAGATTTTTATTTATTTGAGAGAGAGAGAATGAGAGAGAGAGAACACATGAGAGGGGATAGGGTCAGAGGGCAAAGCAGACTCCCCGCTGAGCAGGGAGCCTGATGTGGGACTTGATCCCGGGACTCCAGGATCATGAGCTGAGCCGAAGGCAATCGCTTAACCAACTGAGCCACCCAGGTGCCCTGATGATTTTTTTTTTTTTTTTAATATACCATGCCTCGGGCTTCTCAAGAAGAACATAGTTTTAGCACTGTTTTTACTTTTACTTTACCCAGATCATCCGTGCTCCCCACCCTTATTCAGTGAAGCTAGAGTGAAAAGAAAAATGAGTTCTTAGAAGATTGGTCATGAAAAGGTTCTCATTTATGCCCATGAGGGAAAGGGAAAAAGATTTCTAAGCTTGGTGCATTTTTTCTTTCTTTCTTTCTTTTTCTTTCTTTTTCTTTTTTCTGCTCTCCTAGCTTTTTGTCCCTGCAGCAGGACAAATGAATATAAAGGAAAAATCTACGTCAAAAAAATCTTTAGAAGCTTTGAGCATAATAGGGGCGCCTGGGTGGCTCAGTCATTAGGTGTCTGCCTTCGGCTCAGGTCATGATCCCAGGGTCCTGGGATCGAGCCCCGCATCCGGCTCCCTGCTCGGTGGGAGGCCTGTTTCTCCCTCTCCCACTCCCCCTGCTTGTGTTCCTGCTCTCGCTGTCTCTCTCTGTGAAATAAATAAATAAAATCTTTAAAAAAAAAAAAAAAATAAAATAAATAAATAAAAAGAAGCTTTGAGCATAATAAATGTTAAATCTTTGGGATAAGGAAAATTGAATCCTTCTGTAATGCTCTGCAAAATGTATTCTAGGGGATGCAAAAAGAGATGGAACAAGAAAGTCACGTTAAAGTCATTTACCAAGTCTGAAGCAGGAACAAAAATCAGACAGTCAAAAATATTTGTATTCAAAGATTTAGAGATTTGTCTGAGAGAATGTGAAAATTGTTTTGATTGTTTATTTCATAAGGGGTCTAGAGATGTTTCTGAGAAATTGTTTAATGTATGCTCTTGGACTTTAAGAAAGAAAAAGGTACAGGATCAGTTTTGAATAATGGTCCCTAGAACACAGAAAGGGTGACTCAGAAGATGTGAAGAAATTGTTCATAGCCCAGATATTTAGAATAGTTAAAAGCAGAGGCTTCTAAATGATAGGGGAATCAAAAGTCCAATGCATATATGAAACAATTGGAAATCATTTCCTCAAACACATTTTATGACCAAGAAAATCATGCTTATAAAAGCCAACTAAGTGATACGGAAATTTAAGAAAACATGAAATATAATTAAAAAATTCAAATAGAATCAAGCACCATTATGCTGTTACTCATTTCAGAGTCAAAGATGAGTGAGTAATGCAGTGAAGAAAAGGGTTGAAAATTTGGGATAGGTCAGGAAAACCATTGATCTATTCATTAAGTCAGAAGCAGGCTCTTAACTCAGCACCTGCCCTATGCCAGGCGCCATTGAAGGCAGAGAGAAGAGAGGGAAAAACCTTACTGTTAGGAGGTTATATTCTAATGGGGGTAGACAATAATAAGCACATAAAAACAACAAAATATTTCAAATACCAAGGCATGCTACGAAGAAAAGAAACCACCACAACAAATGTGGAACAAAATAAGAGATGGGGAGGGACTGGAGATGGGGTGGATTGTGTTTGCTAGAGAGTCAGATAAAGCAGCTTGCAGGAGTTGACATTTGTGCAGAGGCTTGAATGATGTGAAGGCATGACCCATGCAGCCATTTGGAGAAAAGAAGTTAGGCAAAAGGAACCACAAGTGCTAAGATCAAGAGATAGGAAGGAGGAAGAAGTGATCGAGGGACAGGCCCATTTATTGCCAGCACCCCTTCAAGTGGTTACCTATTCAAGACTAGGATGGCTGGAGCATGGAGAATGGAGTGAAGAGATTAGGAATTGAAGTCAAAAAAATCACAGCACTTGATTTTCTTGGGTTGCAATAGCCTTGTGATACTGTCTTGAACAAGGAGATGAGGACTACTGGGTGGGGATCCTGGAAAAATGATTGTTTTTCTGATTGAAAGTCACAGACTCAACTGGCATGCAGTGCTTTCTTGCTTTGTTTCTCTTCCTCCCTGCCTGGAATATAGACATAATGCTTGGAGATAGAGCAGCCATTTTGCAACTATGAGGACAAAAGCCACATATTAAGGATGGTAGAGCAGGAAACCAGAGATTAATGATTTAATGAGCCTTAATGATTTTGTTGAGCAGCTGTACCAGCCCTGCACTGCCAATCTCTAGACTTTTTGTTACATGAAAAAAAAAAATAAATGCCTTACTTGGTTAAGGGTAAAGTGCTTATATCTTTTGCTCATTTAAGTGTTAGTGTTTAAGCCATTATAACTGGGTTCCTAAGTCAGGAAGCTAAAAGTGTAAGTGGTCATGGGCTATGTCATGTAGGGTTTGTTGCCACAGTAAAGATTTTTGCACTTCATTCTAATTGCAACAGAAAATCTTTAAAGGGTTTTAAGCAAAAGAGTGATATCTTCTAGTTTGTTCTTGGAGAATATTCTGTCTGCTGTGTGTAAATTAGACAGCAGAGAGGCAAGATGGAAGCAGAGAGAATAGTTAGAAGACTGTTGCAAGAGATAATATTGTTCTTTCTATGTGTTTTACAAGTATTTTGGTATAGTTACGCCTTCAAAAATTAGATGTTGTAATAGTATTATTAGCTAGGCTGTTTGACAAGTTCCTAGTTTCTGGGAATATAGGATTAGGGGCTACTCTTTGTAGCACATACTTCAAGGACTGACTTGTCAGCAGCACAGGGATACTTGGGTGTCTCCTTTTAGCTTCCAGATGTTGAAATGACGAGAGTTAATTAGTGGTTATGTACTCTGTCTCCCTGCCTGATCGAGCTTATCCTCACCATTGTAAATCTCCCTCCACCTTATTTTTTTCTCTTTTTTTGTTTCCCTTGCTAGGGATCATTAAAACATTAGCCAGAGCTGTCCACCAAACTAATTGAAGTCCACCAGCCTGAAGGATTGTCCTAATGAAAAACAAGGGACTTAGAAAATTGATCAAATTGGGTTTCTTAACTGCCTGTGAATTGCTGGTAGCTTGGGAATTAAAATAAGGACCAAAATAAAAGGATGACATATACTCAACCCACAAACTAATGATCAGAAAGTTCTTTTTCCCTATCTAGGCTGCAGAGGAAAATAAATATTTTCCTAAGACATAACATAATCTTCATTTTAGTATTCTATTATAGCTCAACTAGAAGTAAGATTTTGTTGAAATAATATTTTACTTATAAACACCTAATTACAAATATCTGATTTTGAGTTTAAGGAAATACAATCTATGTGAGAAAAACGTTGAAAAATAAGTAAAAGACATAGGTGCAATAATACTATATAGTGCCCTAAAAATGTGTTAAAAATAGGAAAGATGGATTGTAGACACTTGCTACACATTGTGGAGATCCAAGAAATAAGTGACAATTCTAAAAAGTGTTCATTTTAATTATAAATGAGAGCTATATTTTCAATGGGTATGAGAAGCCCTAAGTATTTCTTTCGACACTTATATGTAGCATTGCAGGATTTTCAAGCCAGAGAACTTGGGTTCAAGACTGTCCCTGTGGACTTTGAGAGGTGGGGGTCACTCCTCCCACCGGCCGGGGGCATCCCAGGGCCAACAGCGGTTTCCTGAGTGAATGAGGAATCACGCTCAGGGGGGATGAAGGGCCTGGACAGTGCGGCCAGGGCTGGCTAGAGGGGGCCCGGACTCGCTCCCTCTTCTCTGCTCTCCATCTAGTATTACTCTTTTCTCTCTCAGTCAACTTATGCTGTGACCTTTATCTGACTTTTAGCTACATTAATTTATGGGAAGTTTTGTCCAGTTTGGGGTCCAAATTTATTCATATTTCTGTACATAAAATCCACTAAAACAAAACTTCCACATAAATCTTTATTTTATCTTCCTTTATGGGGGTTTGGCAGTGTGACATCTGCTTCTTCATGTTGTAAGCGTCACACTTGTTTTTGTCTTTACTGTCTTACAAAATCTGGGCACCATGCTCTGTTAGGATTTTACCAGGATTTTGTTGGCCCAGTTGCCATAGATGAATGGCAAGTACTAGTTAGTGACCACCATGAGCTGTAGGTTTTCTTTAAATTGACACTTTCAGAAAAAAAAAAAAATGTAATACAAGATGGCTGTTCTTTTGTTTGAATCTGAAAATCTAGCTTCAAGTCATTGTTAACCTATCATGTACAAGGCAGGTTTTTTGTGGACCTCTGGAGTCCTTATATAACAACAAGGAAGATACTATATCCAAATTTTATAAGTTTGTTTATTCCGCTTATATTTATCTAATGTATACATAAATTTTATTTCCACTTACATTATGTTTTCTTCTTCTGAAAAAAAAATGTCATGTTGATGCATTTATTGAAGGCTGAGAAGAGTAAGATGATTTGAACTTAAGATATTTTATTTCTCATGCTAGCTTCATGAATTAAATGGAGCAATATGGTCTGAAATTTGATAAAATTTAGTCAACATATTAACAGATTTTTAAATATTGGTTCAGTCTCAATCAGGAAGACTCTCTCTAGTGATGGTCTGGATGTGATCTTTCATGGGCAAAGTTCCCTCCACTCTGGTGTGCCTTGGCGAGTCCCAGTTTAGTGCCTGTGTCCCAGCATACTTTTTTATAGCACTCCATTTCACTCTGAAAAGTATCCTCGTTTGGATGACATATCATATAGTCCCCCTATTTACAGGCAGCGTTTTTATCAACAACTAATGTGAAGTTAGAAGTACTTAAAATGTGTAGGTGACTTAAACCTAGGATAGGATAGCCCAAAGCATGCCAGAATTAAAAACCAAAGATCTTGATAAGCGGGACAGATAAAATAGAAGAGATAAAATGTATTAGCGTTTAATGAGGTGTGGTGGAGAGGAAATTACCTTTAGATCCCCAGAATTAATTGTCTAAGTACAGTATGAAGGGAGTTGAGCTTAAAAGCTGTTCATTCAGAAAAGACCTGGGGATTTTAATTAGCCAGAGGCTTGCATGCTGTTTGGCAAGAGTGTGATGTGGCTAATCACAAAGCTAGGAAGGTAGTGCTTCTATTGTTGGAAGAGTATCTGGACCCACACTCTCCAACAGAACCGTCTGTCTGATGGAAATGTTCCATCTCTGTGCTGTCCAGTATGGCAGTCACTAGCCACATGTGGCTACAGAGAGCGCTGGGGATGTGGCTCGTATGACCGAGCAACTGAAGGTGTAATTTTGTTTAACTGTCATTAATGTGAGTTTAAAATTAAATAGCCACATGTGGCTAGTGGCTACAGTACTGGACAGTGTGGGTTGAGATCAAGAGAGATCTCAGTGGGGTCTGGGGTTGGCAAATTGGGGAATGGCAATTGAAGGGTATTTGATAGGTTGTGTGCATGTGAGGGACCATTTAATTCAACAGAACAGAATTTTAATGAACATTAAACTAAGTGCAAAGCACTGTGGTAGACACTATAGGGTATTCAAAAGCAAGTGAGGCTGTCTGTGCAATTATAGATCTTATAATGTCCTATTGAAACCAAGAGGAACACAAGTAAATGAATCATTCGTTCTGGTATTGCAATATAAAGCCCCTTTTATGGGAATCTAGGGGATGGAGAAGTGAATACCAACCTATGGGTTTGAGAAGGTTTTGTGGAAGAGGTGGGCTTTGAAGAGTAAGTCAGGCTTGGAGAGATAGAGATCATCATTTAGAGGAGAAAAGGCCCGGGGTTAGAGAGAAGGATGTGTACTGGTGTGGATTGCACCAGGGGGAAGATGGTGGTAGTTTCCGGAAAGCTTGTGGTGGAAAAGCTCGTGCCGCTCTAAAGACTTCGGGCTTTGTTCTCTGGACAATTAAAGGAATATTTCTAAGTTTTAAATCAATGTATCAGACCCTTCTTTTATAGGGGCACAGATCATGGAGGTGACTGGAAGTTAGGGACAGCAGTACTAGGATCATCATGAAGTAGAAACCATGAGCAGCAGATGTGGGTGACCAGATTAGAGGCTAACTGGGAGACTACACTGGCTTTCTTTATCCATTTGAAGAGTTGTTCTAACAAAAGGGATGAGGATTATTCCATGTAACACTAGAGGACTGAGGGTTGCAAACATATGAAGGCAGATTTTGGATCAATCCAGTGAGTACATTTCTTATCATGAGAGCTTCTGTGAATGGAACCAGATACCTTGTAAAATGGTCAGTAAGCCCTAAGCCACCTGAAGATTTTGTGCTGGGATTATAGGAAAGCGTCCGAATGGTTTACAGGTTTTGAAATTTCAAGGACTGGTCAAAATAATGCAATAAAAGGGTTGGAGTTGCTAACTCTTAATTTTGTCAAGTGAGAATATTAACTCTCCCCAAACAGCATCTCATGTTCACACCAGTTAAGAAAGTTCATCATAACACTCCCTGCTCCCCAAATAGGAAGAACATCATTTAAAAATAAAGAATGGTCCATTCCCAAGGAAAGACAGTGGCCACCCTGATTTGGCCACCCACTCGTCTCCCCCTCTGATGTGTGCTTTGCATCTCTGAAAACTTTGGCCTCCCTATACCTTGGCCAGTGCTAATAAGCAGTGATATTTAAGTTGAAATAATAACTAGTGTTTGTTTAACTCTGATAGGCAGCTCATGTGGTCCAGCAGCCAATGTAATTATTATTTCTTAAATTTAGGTTGGGAAAAAAAATCAGTTGAAACAGTATTATGAGAAGCCCCCAGGAATTTGACAGAACAGTTACAGAAATGAGATGGTGGTCCAGGTACAGAATGATCTAATAATTAGTACAACAAATATCATTTATAAAGCCTCCAGAAATAGAAAAAAGAGAGACATACCAGCCACAAACAGTTATCATAGAGGGCAAAACTTTCCATTTCTTTATTATCATAAATCGTGAAGCCTCATTGATGCATATTTTATCACAGCACTCTTGCCATATGTGATCTGAAGTTTCTGAGCATATCCCCAGGGACCACAGTTCCTGATATAGATAATCAAGAATTCCTTTTATGCTCCTCTCAACACTGCCACAGCTCAGATTGAAATTAGCATCTTTTACAATGAAATACCAGTTGCTGTCACAAACAGACATGACAGCTGGAGAGAGAAGCCTGTTTATCCAGTGATTCTTCACGTCTTCAGTTCATTATGGTTTATTAAGATGTGTACTGTAAGCTCCTGAATGGAGAGACGTTAAGTTTTTGCACAGTGATTATCATTTGAATAGAGGCATCAAGAAGCTGTTTCTCAGATGGGGGTGGGGGGTGATAAGGGTCAAAGATCAAAAAATCACCATAATAAGCATCTGCTTGAAACCAATCATTTATTCTCTCCAAACATGTCTTTCTAAGATGATATTTTCTCACTCTCATTGTTTGAAATGTTATTTTCCGATGGAGAACCATTTGAGAGGAACTTGGTAGCCCATACTCAACTTGCTTCTGGTACCTAACTATGTTACAGGCACTGCTAGATGCTTCTTTGTGTTATCTCATAACACATAGTCATGACGTCGATCTCATGACATGGGTAGTAGGAGTATATTTTAAAGAAAGATGTCAAGGTACTTAGTCAAAGTCACACAGCTTACACACAGATTTTAGAATTCCAAACCTGCTTTTTAAACTATCCCATACCACCTAAAAAACTGTTTTTTAAAAAAATTTGATTTTGCTGTTATTTTTATTGGCTAGAGGTAGTTATTTTTATTGGCTAGAGGCATGTGGTCCCATCTTCTGATAGTATTTGCAGTTACCATTTATTGTGTGTTTCCTATGTGTTAGGGAAGGTGCACAGTGCTTTATATAGATAATCAAATATAATTCCTTCGAGGTTGGCATTATTACTCTCACTTTTCAAATGAGTGAACTTGCTCAGAGAGCTGAAGTAACTTGTTCAGGAATATAAGTAACTAGCTCAGAAACAGTCAGGAACAGTGATCTAAAGCCAACCAGACTCCAAGGTCTGTTGGTTAAACCCCCAACCAGTGCTCCAGGAGCTAATGGTCAGATGGGGAGAGTGACACCCACAACCACAGAAAGCGGGGTGGGTTATGATCCTGGGACAGCAGCCGCCGTACTCGGGCTGTCTGGTTCCAGAGATAATGCACTTAACCATTATACAGTACTGCTATGTTGTGTCTCCTGAGATTTGTTAAGGAGTTTGCATTTCACATCACAGATAAAGTGGAATTACTGACAATTATGTGGTGTTCTCCCACCCTCCAACCCCCCATTCCCCCATCCCCAGTGCCGCCAAACTGGGTGAGTTCATCTAAGCAACAAGATGCTTCCCAGTAGTTAAGAAAAGGGTGGGAGCTGTGTTCATATGCTGAAGAGTCCCATTCCTTCTTCATGGGCACATAGGAAGAGTACATTTCCCAGTCTCCCTGCTGTTAGCTTGGGGTCTCATGACAGGGTTCTGGTTGATTAAAGGCAGTTGGAAGTAATCTCCATCATTTTCATGACTTAACTATAAAACATTCTGAAAGACCCACCACATTTTCTGCGGCTCTCCTCCTTGGCTGACTTCAAGCAAAGATTTCTGCCCCCTAGGTGAAGCAGACCCAAGAGATGGAATCTATACATTTCTGAGTCATTTCTTGGAGGAAAAGCACTCAGAAGGACTACGTGATAGGCAGTTGAACTGTGATGTGAGCGAGACCTAGACTACCAGCATGTGAAAACTCTGACAGCATGTGTTTTTGTTCTAGCAGCTAGCAGGTGTTACCCTAAGTCCTGCTGATAGTAAACGTTGCATCCTTTCTCTTGCCAGCACACAAGGAGTTCAGTCATCTGCTTATGGTTCCTTTTGACTGAGGAGGGGCTCCTGCTTAGACTCACCCTCCATTTGCATAATGCCTTGACACATCAACTGGAGACCCTGGGAGTCTAGTCCTAGAACCAAGGGGATCATTGAAGGGAATTCAGTCTTGTCAGAAAGTTAGGGGTCCTGCTGGAAGAAATGGAAGTTTTGGAGACCAGCAATAATTTCATGCTAGAAATGTAAAGAAAAATGACAAGGGCTAGAACATAAAGCCAGAAGAATAGAGAGAAAACCCTAGATTCTTTTGGTATTTCTTAAGACTAGGCAGCAATAGACATCACCAAACACCATGAAATGCAGTGGCCACCTAAAGCACTGTGGCAGGTGGAACACTGTATCATACTGGCAGGACCAATGGCACGGGCCCTGGAATCCAGTTTCAGGTTAGGCAGCTACTGTGTGGCCAATGGGAGTCACTTCTTCCCAGTGGATTCAAACAGTATTCCAGGATTCCTTAATGCCTGTGTCGATCTAAATGTGACAAATACATTAATAGGTTTTATTGGTTGAAACATCACTGTTATGGCTCAAAGGTATGTATCTGCTTTGAATTCATACGTTGAAGCCGTAACCCTCCCAGGGTGACTGTATTTGGAATAAGGAAGTGATTAAGGTTAAATGAGGTCACAGGGTGGGGCCCTGATCCAATAGGACTAATGTTCTTACAAGAAGAGACAACAGCGTGCACTTGCGAACGCACTGTCTCTCTCTCTGTCCCCCAACCTCGCATGTACAATGAAGAGATCAGATGAGCACACGGTGAGAAAGTGGCCATCTCAGTCCCAGGGGAGAGTTCTCCCTAAACACCAACTCTGCCGGCAGCTTGATGTTATACTTCCAGCCTCCAGAACTGTGAGAAAATAAATTTCTGTTGTTTTAGGCACCCCGTCTGTGCTGTTTTGTCTTGGAACCCCTATAGACTAAAACACCACCTTTGGTTGTGATTCTCTAGTCATTCATTTAAATCTTCAGCTGTTGTTAGTTTATGGAGATATGTGCCAAATTACATTGTGGCAAGCTACAGTTGTGAGATTGATCAAAACATCCAATTTTAATACTGTTTTCTCTTTCTTTTCTTTTATCATATGTACTTGGCAATTTAGGAATCTTATATAGTACTCTGGCCTAATTCGGGATGTTGCTGCGTTTGATTTTTAGGCTTGGTTTGGAGAGATATGGCTTGAATGAACATGTTCTAATTCCCAGTGCAGGGCCTCTAAATGCTGAATCTGTAGATATCCATGGAAAAATAATTGCTATTGTACTGTGTAGGAGTGAATTTCTAAGACGTGTATGCTAACAACAGTGAAAAGGGTATACTTCTTTACACGGCAAAAACAGAATGGAGTCATTATGGAATCTGTAGGAAATATTCATTAAGAACTTAAATTCCCTCTAAATTAGCCTATTTCCTGGATAGCTCATATTCATGCATCTCAACCTGGGAAGACATATTCAGAGAATGACAGTATTTTAGGTTCGACTTGCAAATGAGTACTTCAAACTGCTAACAGTTAATGAACTTCTCTAGGTTTCCCTGGGAAAGTACCCATCTCTAGGACCTAATTCCACCCGTTTGTTTTGGATTTGGGCTGGATTTGCTAGGAGGCAGATGGAGAAAGTCAAACAGAAGATTTTTTAGCAGGTAGGGCACAGAAAACAGATTTGCCAAAATACCACCTGGTGCCTGGAATTCAGAGATGGAGACATGGTTAGTTGTTCTGGTAATTCCTGTGTTTCTCGCAGCCACTCCTAAAGAGTATACATTTCAACTCCTACCATCTTCAACCTTTAAAGCACAGCCCACGTGCACTTTAAAATTAATTTACTTTCCCCAGTGTATCACAAAGCTACGCCTAGATTCCAAGGAGCGAACAAAATGTAATTATTCATATTTTAAAAAGCTGAAAACTTTCCCCCTTTTCCGCACAGTGATGCTTTACAGTTCCCTCCCAACACCCTTCCTAACTTCCCGTGTTCTTTTCTTAGCTCTGGTTGTGCTCTTGTGCCCCTCTCCTTCCACTTTTGCAGCTCCTTTCCTGAAACCGCAGTGACGATATGGAGTTCCCATCTTTCTGTGGTTGCATAGGTCAGACAACCACCTGACAGGAGGGCAGCCTTAGAACAGCCCCAGCATGGAGCTGACGCAGGGGAATGTTTCAGGGGTAAAGCACCAAACCATTGGAGTTTCAGGGGTAAAGCACCAAACCAAAGCACCCACCATTCAGAATGGGGAACTCTGTGCCATAGAAAAGGAGCACATCCCCTCTCTGCCTTGAAGAAGTTATGATGCCATTGAGAAAATACACCCCTGAGCCAATGACCATCACTGGTAGAAACACCATCAAACATGGTGCCCAAATGTAGGTTAGTACAGGGAGAACAACAGAAGCTTGCGGGTGGGCAGAGAAATCGATGGCTAATTGTTTGAGGTTTCATCTAGGAAGAGATGTTTTGAGTCATCTTTTGGGGAAAAGGATCAGAGATGGTCCCAGAGAAATGTGATTTCCTCAAGAAGTGGGAGTGACAGGAGCAAGACTGTGGTAGAAACAGTTCCTAAGAGTGGACGAGTAAGGAAAGTGACTTAATTGGCAGGGGAAAGTCCGTACTTCCATTTAAAAGCATTTGTTGAGATCTAAAATGTCCCAAGTAGACCAAAATAGTATGAAATCAATTGCAGCCAGGAGAAGGGTGGTTGGCAGATGGTGCTGAAAACATGAAATAGCACATGTGAAACTAATTTGCAAAGACAAGGCTCTATTCATTCACCCAGCAGGTAATCTTTATTGCTCTAGTCATTGGCTAATGAAACTATAGGGTTCTTTAAATGAATGGAACACTGGAGGTAGGACAATTGAGAATAACTGGTCCAAAACACATCATGAATTTTAAGAAAACAAAGCAACATGTCCATCTGAAAAGGAAGAAGAGTGTTGTCTATGAATTTCTCGAAGTCTCTAAAGAGCTACATAGGGAGTTCCCCCTCCTAAATTATATTGAGAAAACTCTAGATGATCCTGGAGGGAGGCCATATGAGAAGAGGGTTGAGAACAGATAAGACACAGTGTGTCTGCTCTAAGGAAAATCATTATTTCAAGTGTATTGACAGCATCTCATCTCCTTAATTATAGCTTTGTTGACAGCTATTCACTTTGCATGCATAGAATCCTTTTGAAACAATTCATATTTCAACTTGCGTGGAAACCAGGGAATTGTTGAGGTGGCACTTTGTTTTTGTGTATCTGATAGTGGTAAACAGTTTGGGATGTGAGGTCTGGAGTTGTGTTACTGGGGCAGAAACTTCCTACGTTAACCTTCTCAGCACCTCCCCCCATTCCTTGCCGTCTGACTCATACATTCATATAGTCACAGGAGCTATAAGGGAACAGAGAGCAAGAGCAAGAACACAACCCGTGGCCCATCGGGTTACCTGGCATACCCAGCAGAAAGTAAGCCCGGCACTCATCTGGGGTGTATGTCCACTGGCACCCCAGGACAAGTAGGGAGGAGCTGAGTTAAGAAAGGAGGAGGAACATGAGAAGTTTTCAGGCGTGGGCATCTGGACTTCACTTATGAGACTTGTCTTTCTAAAAACTGAATTGCTAGATAGCAGAGCATACTTGTATTCAAGTCAAAGGCCCCAAACACTTCCCTAGTCAACTGTAAATGATTTCGGACCATTTACAATTTCACATAATCCTGACTTCTGTTCTCTCAACTAGTGTAGATAATGATCATTGAATTAAACTATGCAATTAACCTCCTATCTACCTAGATTCCCCTTTTTGGCCAACCCTCAAAGAAAAATGTGTGTGTCAAACTTGCATTTTATTTTAGTATTTTTGTGTTCCTTGAAAAATTCTACTTACACTCATAAATAAAGAATACTTGTCAGAAGCTACGCTTTTCAATTTTTTAAAAAACAATTTTTTTCTGGGCTCCTTCCATAAATTGTTTATTGTTCAATATGGCTGTGACTTTTCAGTGCAGTTACTTATTTTTGATGCCTTCAATTTGGTTTAAATATTTCTTTTTCCCAGCACCAAATGTATGAAAGTTTCTTTTTATCTCAAAATGCAAGAGTTCTCTTTGGTATCTTCCAGAGGACATTAATAATGGTGGG
The DNA here is from genome assembly GCF_004348235.1 of Phoca vitulina. Classification (NCBI taxonomy): domain Eukaryota; kingdom Metazoa; phylum Chordata; class Mammalia; order Carnivora; family Phocidae; genus Phoca; species Phoca vitulina. Next base: position 14,731,410 of record NW_022589730.1, read on the forward strand.
GTTGGGTGGGAAAGAGAAGGTAGCAGATCCCTTTAACTTAAAGGCTGCATATCATAATGAAACTCCTAATAATGAAACATTTCCTCTCTACCCTTATGATAAATAAGGCCATGCCTTAGTGGTCACTCCTTTTCTCCTCTCTACATCACTAACTCCTACGCCAGTTACTCAGATCCCTTAGCCAGTGACTTCTAAAGGTGTCATGACTAAAGGGCAATGACCTTCTTAGAACTATGAATGAGGGTGGAGATTGATGCCATATGGCTTTTGACACATATTGACTCAAGAAGCTGGGAAGTCTGGGGTCAAGGTACTAGCAGCAGCTCTTGCCTGGTACGTTCCTCAGTGTTCACAGGACATTTCTCTCTCAGGCCAATTCCTGGTTTATTCTGTCTGAATCCCCTGAATAACCTGTCGGATCCTACATTCTGGGCAGCTCATGTGTGATTGGGGATGTGCCTTCATGGTTTGGTTTCGTACTCTGTGCTCCACACTGCTTTGAGTTGTAGAGATATTTCCTGTGACTCATGTTTATTTAGGAGACATCTTCGTTCTTGATTTAGAATACTTCCCACCACGAAGTACATTGAGAACACTCTTTTTATAAAGGTTTCCCCCTATGGAATAAGATAAAAACCCAGGGGGATATCTGTGAATAAAGCATCAGTGCGCTAACTAATCTCTGTTCCACTTCACAAAGTCTTAAAAACATTCTTCAAGCCACAGTGTGACATGGCAGAATGGTACCCTGATGAGTGACTGTTATAGTAAGAGGCTCAGCAAGGCAGTTCTTTTAGACATGTGCTGGGTGGCCCGGGAACATACATTTCATTAGCAACAGATGACCGCTGTCATCGACAGAGCCACGGGGCCTAGCGAAGCCTTCTGCCTTCTGACAGAAGTGCCACCTGCAGAGAGCTGCATCGGATGCCACCTTCAGTCTTATGATAAGTGCTCGGGCCCCTTCCTACAACTGCCTTTATGCTTTGCAAAAATGATAAACCTAGAATTATGGTCTTCATTGCCTGTTGAAATGCATGTAAACACCAGGGCAGCAATAAGTTTAGAAAGAGAATGCTGAACCGTGTTTGAAGTCTTGGACTGATTCTTGTATGGAGTGGTGGACATGAAGCAGCACTTCCTGAGAATAGGATGTGGCCAGATGGAATTTGCAAAGTTGAAGTTATTTTCAGGAAATCAGAGTCACAAATAGGCTGAATCTGGTGCTGTCCGGCAGAAGAGTTTAGAGCTTCTCAGCATCTTTTTGGCAGTGAAATAAGAAAGGCATAGAAAGTAGTTTTAAAAATTGGTTTGGTTTTACAGAATAGCCAATAAGATAATCATAAAATAGAAGATAATCTAACAAGATAATTAGGATCAGAAGAGAACACAATCTCTAATGATATAACTGTCTAAAAAACTTGACCGTGAGAATTTCCTGAATTGGTGGAAATCAAAGTTATCAATCTTGTTTTCATACTAGTACTTTTAGCCTGGAGGCCTGGGTTCTAATTCTTTAATATACAGAATGGTATCTAAAGTGCTATTACCAAGTCTTTCTTCTATAGACATTAAAAAAAAAAAAAAAAAACAAAACCTAAAAACCCTGTTTTGCTCATTTACTTAAAGTCAACTCATAGCAGTTTGCACTATTTGAAGGGGGCAATATCATGGATGATAGAAAATAGCAAATAATTTTTTAAATGTTGTATTTGAGTCTTTGGAAAATGTTTTAGGTATTTGCATTTAAATAGCCATATGTCTCAAACTCTAGAAATTGCCAGCATTTCAAACAAAATAGTGTATCCTTGCTGAAAGGGTGAAGTGGTATGTTATATATTTATAAAACAGACTTTGTAACTCTAGACTGACTCAGTTTCACATAGTAAGGCTAGAATTAGTAGCTGTTTAATCTTGGATAAGTTATTTAACTTCTCTGTGACTCAGTTTCTTCAGTTATGAAGTGGTGATGAAATCAGTTCTTGCTTTATGGGGTTCCTATCAGGAATAGATGGGACAAGATGGGGGATACACTTTGTACAAGGCTTGGCATCTTATTCTATGATGATACATGGTAAGATTCTCTCTCCTGCTTATTATATTTTATTTACTCCTATAACTCTAGATATGTGGGTTAGAGAAAACATAGATCTTTGTTTTATTAACAGAATTACACAGAGTAGTTTACAAGGTCAAAGTAGCCTATAAGAAAGAGTTCCTGGGGCACCTGGGTAGCACAGTCGGCTAAACGTCTGACTCTTGGTTTTGGCTTGTGTCATGATCTCAGGGTCATGAGACTGAGCCCCATGTTTGGGCACTGTGCCCAGCCCAGAGTCTGCCTGGGATTCTCTCTCGCCCTCTCTCTCCCTCTGCCTCTCCCCCTGCACTTGTGCACACTGTCTCTCTCTCAAAACAAATAAACAAATAAAGAGTTCCTATACACCGAGAACTAGAAAGTACCCTGGAGAATGTCTGGTACATTCTCCCATCTGTTTGGGCTCAGACTCCCATAGACCAGTCATCTGCATCTTTCTCCTCTGATGACTGAGGGCTCACTACTCCCCAGGGGAGCCCGTTCCAGTGTAGGACAATTCGTCATTAGGAAACTTGTCATTATGCTGGGATAAAATTTGCTTCTCTGTAGTTTCCATTCAGGGGCCCTGGCTCAGTTGTCCATGGCGATTCAGAATAAATTTAATTTCTATTTTACATGAAGATATTCCAGATACTTGAAGATGACTATTATGTCTTTTCTATGTCTGGTCTTTTCTGTGTCGGGTCTGCCAGTTTGCAGACCTTCAACCATTTCTCTCATCTCAAAGGCATGTCTGTGAGCCCTTCATAGGCCAGTGGATATATTCTACAGACGGGACTCAGGCAGAGTGTGATGAGTGGAACAGAATGGGACAGCTCGGGTGCACCCTGACCAAGACAAAGCAAAGCCGGGGAAGAGTTGTTATCAAGAGGTCTGGGTTTGAGGGCTGGCTCTGCCCTTCCTTAGCCGACAGAGGCTGTGGGCATGCCACTCAACCTTCACATGGTCTGTTGTCCTCTCAGGCATTTGTTCATGTGAAAATTCATCTTCTTAGATCTAGCCCATCTTACCAACCTTTTTGATCCCATTTCTTCATTGAACATGTTATCTTTCCCTTCTGGCTTCATTAAATTTATAAATATGATCGGCCTACTGTCATGTGCACATCCATGCCACTGATTAAAGTAAAATGTAAAACATGCCAAGTCCAACAGAGGCCTACAATAGAGCATTTGAAACCTATACCAGGTTATCCATAATTTCATTCGTTTATTAGAGAAGTATTTATTAAGCACCGACTCTGGGCTAAGCGTGATGTTGTGTTCAGGGGATATAAAGATGAACAAGAGAGTTCCCATCGCTGTCCTCCTGAAACTGGAGTCTAGAGGGCAGTCTGTTAATTGGCATTTTTGGGCACTGTGGTTTAAAATTTTTTCAACCATTGTACCGGTCTTTGTTGGTACAAAGATAAAATCACAGCAATGTCTTGGTCACCCAGTTTAATAGCAAAAGATATTAATAATATTTACTTAATAATATTTACAGAATAATTTTTTCTTTGAAAGTTTGTCTAGTATATTTTTAGAAGTCATGTGGCTAACATAACTATGTGAATTATCTATATTATTATTTGGGAAATGAATGACATGCCCTTAAATTGAAAATGTGTGCTTTGATAAGCAGTGCATGGACGTTGAACTTTGCTCCTCTGGTGGCCGTTCTCTATTTGGGGGAATTTTATTCGCCAGGAGACATGTGACAATGTCCAGAGACATTTTTGGTGTGCATGGTCGGGAGGAAGGAAGCTACGGGCATCTGGCAGGTAGACATGCTGCTAAGTATCTTACAGTGTACAGGTCAGCTCCTTTCTTACCTGTCCAAGAAAGAATTAAGAATTATCTGGCCCCAAATGTCAGTGCGGAGGTTATAAAACCCTGCTCTAGGGGAGGCCTCGGTGACTCAGTGCGTTAAGTGTCTGACTCTTAATTTCGGCTCAGGTCATGGTCTCAGGGTCATGAGATCGAGGTCCGCGTTCAGTGGGGAGTCTGCTTGAGATTCTCTCCCACTCCCTCTGCCTCTCCCCACCCCATGCTCTCTCTCTCTCTCTTTCTAGAATAGATAAATAAATCTTTAAAAAACAAACAAAACAACCCTGCTCTAGGGGAGGCAGTGTAACTGCATGGTTAGAGCTGCAAACTGGAGAGTCCTAGGTTTGAAATCTGCCCTCAGTGACCACAACCTTGTACCTCAGGCTTCGCATTTGCAAAATGAAGATGGTAGCAATGCTGCCTTCACCAAGAGGACTGATGAGGTCACGCATGGGAAGCACTTAGTGTAGTGTCTGGCACAGAGGCAGGAACTAAAATAAATGGTGGTTATTTTTATTGTTCTGTCTGCTTTCTCTCTGAATACTACGCACTTTAATTGACACAAGCGAACTACTGTATATATAGATGTATCCAAAGAAATGGATAACACTTCTATATCATGAAGAAATCTGCTGTTTTCCTGTGTTTAAAGAAACAACCCTCAGCAATTTGGTCTCCAAATGTTCACCAGCCCGTGAATCGGATGATAACCTCCGTGCTTAGCTGCCTGAAGTATTCCACCGATACGATGAACTGCCAAATGGATTAATTTTTTAATGACTACTTGAGGATTTTATTTCCAAATGCCAGTATGCCTTCCATTTTTAGACAGACATAAATGTTCCCAGTGTTATGGAGGTGAGAGCACAGACTAGGGGTAAAGGTAGATAAAACTGTAACACTTCAAAACTACAATGTGAATGAAAATGTACTTTGATCGCTAGATACTTTTTGCTTTAAATACAGTTGGTAGTGGTATTAAGGATAGCACAAAAAGTGTTGTTTAATATTTATTTATAAGATAACTCCTTGGGAGTTCTTGCCAGTTTGTGCAATTTATGGGCACAGATTTAGATTCTTATTTAATATCCAAAAAAAGCTTATAAGACCCATGCTCTCCAGTGTGGCTGCTTTTTTCAGTGATGTGATGATGGTGGGCCTTTGCAAAGTCATACTCCAGATGAGGCCTTGGACGCAGCGAATGGAGGGATTTGAAGAAGAGAGAGATTGGAACTTGTGTTGTTTCTTGCGTTAGAAAATGAAGACAAGGCAACCTTTGGGCCTGTGTGTGGGTGGCACAGAGATGGCTGTAATGTCCAGGTGGTTTTTCCCTGGCCTGAAAAGGTGGCAAGTAGGTGATACTGTGCACTCTACATGTCTGTTCAAAACATTTTCATGGAAAAAGACCTTAGATACAGAGATTTAAGTGTTTACTTCCATCTGTTCTGATACTTATATCAGAGTGCTAATAATCTTTCAAATTAAAAAACATGTATTTGGTTGCCTTTCTAAATGAAAGTCCTTTAGCCAATTTCTAATTAAATTGCCAAATGAAATTACTTCTATTGGTTTAAAAACACATATTGGGAAGTTCATTGATTATTCATGATGTGTACAAATTAACCACATATTAGGACTTGATAATTTTATAAAGTCAATGACTTTATTGACTTTATAAAATAAAATAAAGTGATAATGAGTATGATATGAAATGTATAGTGTTCCTTCAGGAAAATATTATGTATACAATAGTTTTAACTGCAGATTTTAATAAATACATCTAAAATACGTATGTATGCTCAGGTGCACACTTAAAATGTCTATCCAACAATTTATATCAACTACTGTTTAAAAAACTGTATTGTAATTTGTTGGTGGAAAGTGGAAACCAAAGTTTGGCTCCATGCAAAGATATCCACTAGAGGACAAGAAAGCTGCGCTGTTCATTTTTTCAGGCTATTTTGACCACAACCTTAACTTGAATCCTAGTAAACAACTCTCTCTGGGAACGAGGGGTAATTGAATCTTCATGCTAATTCTATCCTGGTTTTCTCTTGACTACTAGCTCCCAATTATGCCAACATATTACACTATGTACTGTTCTCTAGGAAAACACTAAGACCACCTTGTTCGTTCAACTAAGGTCAAACCTAAAAGGAAAGAAAAAAAAACAAACAGGCTGATGATTTACCTGTAATTTAGGACATTTTAGTTCCTCATGGGCACCTGTTTTTTTTTTAGGTTCACTTAGCTTATTTTAGTTATAAATCAGGTGCAAGAGCAGATAAGTGTAAGCATACTGACCACAAGTAATTTCAGTGTACGATTCTGTCCTCCTGCCAGATGTTGAACACAGTGTTACATGTGCATGGTTGGTTTTGACCCTTTGGCCATACGTCAGACAAACTTCAGTGACAACCGGAAGTAGCCATTGCCATGGAGTAGAATTACTATTTTATTAATAACCCTTTAATTAGCTGATACAGGAGGGAACATGTAGTCATTTAGTCATAATTGGTCTGGTGAATCCTCAGTACTTCAAGGGTAGAATTTGTGTGACTACTTGTTGGGAATAATTACCATTTGGTGAAGTGTCATCTTTATTCTGAAGAGTTATTGTGCATTTTTAACAACTTACATATGCATAGACACATTCAGTATTTAGGTAAAACTCAAAAACACACCAAAACAAATGGGAAGCCTTTAAAGTTTTTCCTCTTTTCTACCTTCCTCCTATCCACACCAGAATGAACATGCCAATAATTATTATTATTATTGGTCACAGGCGTATCTTGCCAATTTAGAGAAATAATTTAAAGTAACAAAGACCAAGTATTTCACATAAAATATAAATTCATCTAACTTGGTAATTCCATTAATTTTCTTTTATTTTCCTTCTAAAAAATGAAATCATCCCATATTTATTGAGAATCTACTATGTGTAAGATTCCAGCCAGGAACTATCAAACTATAAAGAAATATCTCTTCCATGCAAGATACCTCCTTGCTGTCAACATGGTCGAGGCATTAGTTGGAATAGGGGCCAAACTTTTAATTAGATTGTTAAACATTCTTATAAATAAAAAAAATATGCCCATTTCAGGCAGTGCTGTGTGCATGTATTTGACATTTGTACTTTGTAGGACATGACCTGCCCTTACTGCTTTGGAAGAAGAAATGAGTGGTACTGTTACAACTTTACTGTGCATATTTTAAAAAGATCGACCAGTTTATAGCTTCCCTTACTCTTTTATTGTAGTTATTAACTGATGTATTCCCATACCAAATGTGTTCTCTTTATGATTCCTTAAACTTTAAAAAAAATTGGATATACCTTGAGGGGAATTGGACTGTTTCTAGTTTGCATTGCACTTGAGTAATGCTTTGAGTTGAATATTTTTAGGGTTCTAAAATTAAGTTAATCCATATGTAATTAGGAATGTTCTTAACTAGACAGTCCTGGTTAGCAGGAGATTGGCAGGTTATTCTGAAAAACTATTTAGCAAACCATGAATAGCAATTAAATGAGAAAAGACTAAATTTCTCTTTAAAATGGGTTGTTGCCATAATTTAATGTGGTGATATGATTTTCTATTTTTAATTGCTGTAGATAGTGCGTTTTGTAAAGTAGATTTTGTCATCTGCAAGCTAGATAGTTCCATAATTTTGTACCACTTACGCTTTTTAATACTCAGTAAGTATTCTGCGTTTGCAGTCCCTTTTGATTCATGATGGGTAAAAGAAACAGGGTTGGTAAAGGTCAATTTTGTACCTCTTTAACAAATTGGGACCAAATGCATATCTTGGAGAAATGAAGTATTTCTTTTCATGAGACTTTATGACCTTATGTAATTTAGTATGCTTACTTTATAACATAGTGCTTTTATTCACAGAACAATTATACTTAATGTTGACACTTAAAGATTTTTTTTTTTTTAATTTGAGTAATGAGAACTTTGCTCCATAATCCATGTCAATATGAGGATTCAGGGACGGTTTAAACCTGATGAATAAATACATCGTTCTTCCTTCCCACCCCCCCGATACCAAGTACTTAATGCTCTCCACAGTCCCTTACTCATTTCTTACTTGCAGAAGTCATTTTAGAAGGAATTTATGACAGTGCCATCTTTTAGTAAATAACAATAAGTCACAGTCTACTGCCTATAATAACTAGATGCTCAGCTGCTTAAAATCACCTTTATCACTTAAAATATGTTTTATTTTGTCTCTAAATTAGCATAAAAATACAGAGGAGGCTATTTCTTCAATTAAACGTGAAAGATTAGTCACTAGGCAATTTGTTTCACAATAGAAAATAATTAAATGTCAAAAATGGAATATTTACTTTTTACACTTTAAATGCCTGTGAAAAAAGGGGGAAGCACAAAAATTTGGTGCTATTTGCATATATTTTGACTGAGTTGCTACTAAGGTTTGCACCTAACCAAAATCTAGTAACTGACACCGGGATGACCTAATGCATTCACTCCTACTGTAGTTCCTCGTGCTGTTTTAGAAGATGCCATATTTTGTCCGTAACCAGAGTAGAACCTGGAGGGGGAGGAATGGCAGCAGTGGGTCGCAGATGCAGTGTTCCCGGTGTTCTGGCGATATGAATATTGCTTTTTTTTTTTTTTTGGAAAGCTAACCAGGATTTCCAAAGTACCATCACAGTGAACCAAGTGAAGATAAAAGTGATGTTACTTTTCTATTTCTCCCTTGCTCTTCTTTTTGCTGTGCTGCATTACTGATTCCAACACCACCAGATCAGAATGAACAATTAACTGTCTAATTATTCTAGCCACAGCAGCCCACAATGAAATCTTTATTCCGTGTTTACAGCAATCTTTGGCAGAGGCTGTCTTGCTGTTTCTAAACTAAGAAGAACTGCCCTTTGGCTCCTCTGGGCATCAGCTGCCTTGGTTTCAGCCTCGGATGCCAATAATCAGACTTCTTTTTCTTCCAAAGTGGACATTTTTTTTTTTTAGGGTGAAAAGACCTATTCTCATCACCCCCCCATATATTCTGGCTGATTTATGTTCTAGCCCCTGCAGCTCTTCCTTCCGTCTCTCTTTACATTTTTCCTCTCTCCATAGAACACCACCAGGCAAAACCCCATTTTAAGTCCAAAATTGTAAAAAATGCTTAAGCAAACAGTGCTCACTACTATGAGGGAAGGAAAAGTACAACTGCTGGTTTATGGGTAGAGGGAAGTCAAGGAAATCCCTCCTGCTTTTCTAAACTGCTCATTTTCGAGCTCAAAAGGCATTCAATAACTTCTCCACTAGGGGAAAACATACCCACTTTTCAGTGGCTCTCTTGATTACTTCCAACTATTTACTTAAATTCACCAACAGTTGCATGTCTTGGAGAAGCTTCAGAACTTGGGGAATATTTACAAATATATAAGGGGCTCAGAGAGTACGTCTGAATCTCTTTGAAATGGCAAGAGAAGACTATTCTACTGTACAGGCAGGGATAGAGAAATTACCGCCAATCCTTAGACAAGAGAAAGGCAGTACCTTAACGGAAGGAAGGAGGAAAAAGCACCTTGGTTAGCCCTTTTTGGACTGATGGAGTGTCCTTCCTGAATGTGAGAGCAGACGAGAGCCAGTGTTGGGTCCGCTGCCCTGGACTGCTCAACTTTTTTTTTTTTCTTTCCCAGAAGAACATTTCCCTGCTCTGCGAGGATGATGGCATCTTTTTTTTTCCCATTCCAGTCTCCAAACCCTATGTGATGGTTCCCCTAATAACCCTTGGATCTCGCCTCTCAGCCCCCAGCACTTACTCCATTCGCATTGCCTTTCCTGTGAGAACTGGGTCATAAAATTTTACAGGGGAGAAAGGTAGAAGGGGGCGTTTCAGTAGTATAAACACTGATTAAATTCCCGGGCAACTCTCCCCAAATGAAAGATAATTTTTCTACAAGTATGCACAAGAATGTCAAGAATGCTAAATCATTTTTATGTTTATACTTTCCTTTTCCATTTTAATTTTACACTGCCACATGGCACACATGCTAAAAATGTATCTCCGTAACCTGCAGTGTAGCAAACTTTTCACAAAACATTAAAATCCCGTATTTTAAAGACTGTCCTTTCCCAGGATGCTCCAAGCATTTTTTGGATACGAAATTAGATCATCTCACGACAACTGTCCTATTAGAAAAGCATGGCTACTTGTGCATTGGCAAATAGGGAGAATCAGAAGCACTGGAAAGGAAAGGTCACACCAAAGTCAGTGGCGACAGCCTTAAGTAGACTCGGAGAGCTTGGTTTTCCAATTTATACTACTTCCCACTTGCTCCTCATTTGTCTCTCTTTTTGCTCTGGCAGGAAGTGATGTGGCCAGTGAGGAGGCTTGACCTCACCTCCTCTACTTGGCTTAGCTCTGACATGCTGTTCTCCCGCACTCTTGCCCTGTTTTCTCCATCATCAGCTGGCCAGCTCTCACCAGGGGCCAAGCCAAGAGGAGGCAACAGCAGGTGCCCTTGTGGCTGCCTCCAGTGTTGGGAACTGAAGCCTGCCCCTGCCAGGTCACATGGCCAGTGGGCTGCGAGGGTCACCCGAAAATAAAAATTAATTTCCAGATTGTATAAATACATGAAAGGAAAAAGCTGGGTCACGGATGGGGTTCACAATTGGCACTGACTACCCTGCTCCCCAGCCAGATAAGGCTGGGCAAGGTGAACTGATAAAAGTACAGTCTCTAGCATTGGTGCAATCACAGTGTACAGTTGCGACTTCTTGTGTCTGTCGTTTTTAAGTCGCTCGGATTCCTTAGCTGTGTGTCCCTGACACCACCACAGCTCTGAGAGGTAATTTTCTTTGGTGGGAGGACATCAGAGACTAGCAGGGATTGGGGGACATTTTATTTGGGGAGGGGCAGACTCAGTTTCCAGGCGACCTATTAACAGTCCGAAGACAAAATTCTTCCTCGCCGTTGTGCCAATAACAGCAGCAATAGTAATAGTAATGACAATGGCAATAATAAAGGCATAGTAAAGCCTGAATCCACCAGGATTCAACCCTCCCCCCAACCCCCAGGTGTTCTGCTGCCAGCCCTCTCTCTCTCTCTGCCAGGTCTCAGCACAAAAAAGGCTCTGGCAATGCCTCCAGGCTGCGCTCCAGGTTCCACCCCCCACCGCCCGCCCCCGAGGTGGATAGCCAGGCCGCGTCTCCTGCTTCAGCGTAAGTCCAGCCCACAGTCTCTCCTGTTGCTAAGGGCGAGCTGGGACTCCGCGTTAGCGTTTCTTTTACAAATCTGCAACTTTCACCCTATCCGACCTCCTAGCAGCCTCCTCACCCCAGCTCTCACCCCACGGCAACCACGACGAGCAAAACCCAACACCCCGCGCGCAATTCAGAGCTTTCCCTGGGAGTGTCAGGGCCCGGAGACAGGAAATCCGGGCAGTTGGAGATGTCCGGCAGGTGGCGGGGACCCCACCACTACATTCTCCTCCCACGGCTGAGCTCGAGCGGGGACGCGGCGAGAGGCGCGGACTGCGACCGGCCCCGCAGGCGCCCGAGCCACCCCCAAGCCCTGGTCTCCGGTCCCCCTTCCCGGCGCGCATCCCCGAGTTGGGGACGCAGCCAGCCCTCGCCCATCGGCAGCCAGAGGGAGGCGTCGCCGCCCTCGGGGCAAATGAGAGCGAAGCCGGGGCCAAGCGCCGCCGCGAGCCGCGCTCTTGGGTCATCCGTCCCCATTCCCCCGCGCGCGCAGCCCCCGCCACCAGCGCGCAGCGTCCTCCGTCTGCCCCGCTGCGCCCCAGCTCCCTGCCCCGGAAAGCAGCTTCCCAGCTCGGGAAGCTCCTTCACATCCCCTTCCCCCAAAGTCCGAGGAAGTCCAACTCCAACCGGCCCGCAGGCTTGCGCGGCGGCTGGTACCTGCCGGGAGAGCATGGCGCGGAGAGGGACCGAGCGCAGCGCCGGGGGACGGCTGCAGGGAGCGAGCGGGCACCCGGCGCCCTGCGCCGCCCCGCTTCCGGAGCCTGGGGACAAACGCGCGGGGCCCCACCCGAGCACTCCCCTTTACCTGGTACGGCCGGCGACTCTCCGGGGACGTTCGGTCCAGATTGCTTCGGGGCAGGCGTCCAGCTCACATCGCTGCCAACCCCGCCGGGCGGCAGGTGTCCCGCTGGGTCCCTTCGCCCCCGCTTGTGACGTGCCCCCGCCCCCCACCCCCCTACCCCCTCTATCAAAAGTGTCACAGCTTTTCTGTCTTCAGATCTTTCGCAAAGTCTCCGCGCGGTCGCCAGGAGTTGGGCGGCAATGCCAGGCGCGCCAACCCCGCAGATGCCCTGCCCCGCCCTCCCGCGCCCCCCTGCGCTCGGCCCGGCCGGGGAGAAGAGCCGCCTCGTCGCGGTCACCGTCCCCGGAGCGCGGCGCGCGGTCCGCCTCCCCTCCCTCGCTCCTTCCCTAGCCCGAGTGGCTGCCGCCTGCCTGTGCCGCGGGTCCTCATTCCCCTGCTCATGAATATTCTGACAGAGGCTAATGCCGTGGAAGTAAATTGAATTAGCCAATTGGTGCCAGGAATGTGCGCTCCTTCCTTCTGAGGAGCTGTCTGGAACCCCACCAGATGAAAGCAATTAGAGTCCGGTTGGCACCCTGGGGTTTAGAGCAGTGAGGGGCAAAATGGGTTAATTCTTTAAATGCAGTTTAGATACCACATTTAAATGTTTAAACTCCTCTATTGGCTGAGAGAGTAAGGAAATGTTGAGAAGGAGCAAGAGGAAAGGAGGTAGGTAGTCCTGGGGACAGGAGGGATGTATCTACCCCCAAACTCCCCCTGAAGTTGAAGTGACTTGTTCTGCGTAGATTATGGATTCTGGAAGAGGCAGTTAATGAGAACTGGAAAAGATAGGCAAACAGGATCAGAAAGAAGATGAATATCAACCTGGGTTTAACCTTGACCTTGAGAATGCAACAGACATGATTTTCAGGAGGAGGAGTGGGGAGAGATGGCAGAGGGAGAGGAAAACCTCTATCATTTACTTTTAAGAATTTCTCCAAATGTTGTCATTTTCTTCCTTTGTACTCATAGCAGTAGGATTTTAAGCTTTTGGGTGAAGTAGAGATGGGACAGAGTTCTCTGCCCGGCAACAGTTTCAGAGGAGGAAGCTGAGACCATCCTCTGGTGAAGAGAGCCTTCTGAATCACACAGTAACTATGACAAAGCCATTCCAGAAGGCAGTTTCTCTTTACAGTCCAAGCTTTTTGGTTGTGGGGTCAGATAAGGTCGACAGGAGAGACAGCCTCTCCTTTGTCCTGCCTCCTACCCTCCAATGCCAAGTTCTTCACAAGTTATTGACCACAACTTAGATTTAGTCAGTGGGTAGAGGGGAATCTCTGCCCACTTCTGCATCCACATCTCTCTCTCTTTACAGTCTTAAGGGGCATTGCTTCTAGGATTTCTAACCTCCCCCCACATCACTGATTTTCTAAATACAGAAACTTATTTTGATTGAATTGATTGGTTACTAAATGTTTGACTTGTACTTGTGGCCAAATGATCTATGTATCCACAACTGATAAAAGTATGTGTATAAGTAACTGATACAATTCCCAAATTAATAAATATCCCAGTTAAGGCAGTTGAGCCATATTTGATAGGTTTCAGCGAGGCCTAGAATTGGAACTCACAGTTATAACAGTAACTATTATTTCAGCAGCCAGTGTTTATTGAGAACTTGTTATGTGACAGACAGATGCATTATAGGAATCATCTCATTTAATCTTTCCAACTACTCTATTGAGGACACACTATTATTTTTCCATTTTAATAGATGAGGAAGGAGTGGCTCAGAAAGGTAAGTAGTATATATAATGGGGGGAGTTGGGGAAGATGAACTTTGATTCAAAGCATCCTAATCAATATGCCAGAGTCTTCAGGTCCCCAAGAGCTTGTACTGCCTTCTTCTCTAAAAAAAAAAAAAGAAGAAGATAGCGGGAGGGGAAGAATGAAGGGGGGCGGAATTGGAGGGGGAGACGAACCATGAGAGATGATGGACTCTGAAAAACAAACTGAGGGTTCTAGAGGGGAGGGGGGTGGGAGGATGGGTTAGCCTGGTGGTGGGTATTAAAGAGGGCACGCTCTGCATGGAGCACTGGGTGTTATACACAAACAGTGAATCATGGAACACTACATCAAAAACTAATGATGTAGTGTATGGTGGTTAACAAAACAATAAAAAATTAAAAAAAAATAAAAAGAGAACCAGTATCTTTGTGTTTTGTTGAAGTGATTTCTCCGTGGTGCTTAATTTCCTACCAAAATTTAGAGAAAAAAACAAAACAAAACAGGGTTTTTGTTTTGTTTTTGGTTGGGGGGCATGGTGTGCTTAGCTTAGTGTGTTACCATGTTGGGCCACAGAGTGTCTGAATATTTGGTCAGCGTTATTCTGGGTGTTTCTGTGAGGGTGTTTTGGGTGAGAGTAACATTTAAATTGGTTGACTAAATAAAGCAGATTGCTCTTCCCAAAATGGGTGGGCCACATTCAGTCAGTTGAAGTCCCGAATAGAATAAAAAGGCTGACCCTCTGAATAAGAGAATTCTCCTGCCTGATGGCCTTGAAACTGGCTCTGGAGGTTTTGGATTTGCCAGCCTCCATAATTGCATGAGTCAATTCCTTATTATTTATCTGTCACCTATTAGTTCTGTTTCTTTAGGGAACCTTGACTAAGAGATGGATGCCTTCAGAAAATACTGCAATTTCTGAATTTCCCATGAATGTCTGAATATTTCCATCTACCAACACATGCTGTATAATATACAAAAATACACATTTTTTTTACTTAAGATTTTCTAGACCCATTATTAATAAGGGAGGAACAATTGTATATATACATATTTATATGGGTGAGACTTCATCAGATTTAAATAAAATGTAATCTTTGAAGAACTCAACAATGGACTATGATAGGTTTGCTTAAAGCAAGGTTTATAGATACATGAGGGGAGAAATTTTAATATTACAGTGTTAGGAGTAAAAATGATCAGGCTAAATCTCTAAATTCAACAGTTGTTGAGTACCTATTAAATGCAAGGCACATTTCTATTCAAACATTTTCTATTGAAGTTCACAGTCAAATCACTTAAAACAGTTGAGTGTCTGCCATATTTTATTCTCTGAAACTTTGGGTAGTTTAAAATCCTTTGTAAAAAAAAGTATATACTGTTTTATCCCTGTATTAAATATTTAAGATTTTCCCCATCATGATTCTTCCCTTACAATGCTCCGTTGGATCTTTCTTTTATAGAGAGTATCCTCTTAGGATTTAGAGGCAATATATCACAGAAAAGTCTTCAGATGTTGGAATGTTTATTTATATGAATATGTTAACATGATTTTAGGGCCCATCAAATGTTACCAGGATGAGTGCTTTCCATATGTCCCCCACAGTTCAGTGGGCAGTGTTGGGGGAGGACTTCGAGAGTCTGAGGTAGGACAGTGGGTTGGGAGTGTGCGGCAGTCTTGGGCAAGCCATTCACCTTTTGAGCCAGCCAAGTTAGCACATCTGCAAAGTGGAAATAATAATACTGTATTTATTGGGTATTTGCTATTTACAAATTGCTCTCCCATATGCTGTCTCATTCTATCCTCCAAGTAATTCCATCCTCCTTGTAAATTCAGCATTGTTTCCATATTTAATTGACGAGGAATATCAAGCTCACAGAGATTCAGTAGCACTCTGAGCTTCTCCTAGAAACAGATAGAATGGGAACTTTGATCCAGTGACAAAGTCACCTTCTCAGTAAAGCCATCTTTTACATCTCTCTTTGTCCAGCCTCCCTACCCCCGCCACACACACTTTTTTTTCCAGTAGAAATACAATCCTCTTCTTTGTGTTCCCCTAGGACGTCTAAGATGCACAAAGAAATAATTAGAACACAATGTGTTGTCTCTACCACTAACCAAGAGCAACCTGAAATCAGGAACCTTGTCTTAATCACTTTTGTATCCCCAAATTTAGCTTAGTGGGAGGCACTCAGAAAGCCTACCAACACCAATTGTGCACGTTTCAGAAAATGTGTCCCATTGACTTTCCTGGGCTATTAGGATTAAATGAAATAGTTAACAGGGGCTTTGGAAATTTAAAAATACCATGTAATGATACTATTATTATTGGTCAAAAGTAGATTCAGAAATAAATATAGTAACTTTAGCCTTGACCTCTGGCTGATAAATTCTATGGGTGAGAAAGCAGTTTGATCATTTTTATGTCAGCTACTGTTATTTAGGACATGGATGGATAACACTTGCTCAAATTATAATCATCTGGTAATAGTAGTACTAAACTGGCCCATTAAGCAAGGAGGTATTAGTCTGGGAAAGGTGAGTGAATGTGGTGAGTGTGTGTGTGTGTGTGTGTGTGTGTGTGTGTGTGTGTGTGTTTAATCTTTCTGCATTTTAAGGGTGTTTTCTGTGAATGAGCAGCTTCAGCTGAGAGCATGGTTGTATTTCTCTAAGGAAGGGATCTGCTTTTTTCCTTTGGGATGATCTTTATTAAGAGCTCCCAAGGTCACCAAGCTAACGACAGAGCTGGGGCTCTTGACCCTCATTCAATGTTATTTTTGCTACCCCACCCTGACCCTGATTGGCAGCCACTGCCCATCCAGTGTGGTTTATGGTTTTACAATTGAGATGAGTGGTAAACAGCTCAATACCTCCTTATAATTAGTCTCCTGAGTCAGCTAATACTCTTCCAATGCAATTCCATGATCTAGATTATCAGTATTATCCGTTCAAGATATTTTTTGGATTTGTAATGGTAATTACTTAGTAGAACTGATGACAGTGACACATTAAAAACACTTTTGTGGCTTCATAGCCTGTCTTACCTTAAATATTCATTACAGAACAGTTGTTAAAATAAAAACACGCACACATATTCACAAAACCAGCAATTCCTGTTCATCTACAGGTTCTTTCTTCTCTGGAGCATTGATGTATGAGTCGGATGATTCTCTGTACTGATTTTACTAAGGCCATTTGCAGTTCTGTGTTACTTTACTTTTGTTTTGGTGTAACATGTGCATTTATCTGTCCTTTGAATTTGTAGGTTAATCAATCAGTGATTTTCTGTCATTCTCAGAAGAAATTGGTTCCCTCACAGTTGATGCCTGTCAGTTCCTGTCTGTTTCACTGTGTTTGTGACTCTGGTGGGAGGTAAACGCACCCCACCACCATCACCTCCAAGGAGAACTAGCTGTAGAAACATTCAGTGCTTGTGACAACATTCTGGAAGTTGACGCTGCTGATCCATTCAGTCGAATCTGACAGACTTGAATACAGTATCCTTGCTGTGGACAAGGTGCTGTGCTAGTTATTATAAGGGTTTCAAAGAGAAATAAAACCAGTGACTACTCTCAGGGAGTTTATAATCTGGGAGAAGGGCCTTGATATTTAGCAAAGTAAAAGATCTAAGGCAGAAATGGATAGTTTCTATTAAAAAATAAAAAATGAAGTGCTGTGGGAGGCCCAATTAGAGATTTTTTTTTTTCAGTGGAGATAGAAGAATGGGACAGAAGAATGCTTAATGGAAGGGGTGTTGGTTGGTCGGGTTCTGAAGACTGGACATTGCTTGGATATGGGGGAAGGGGGAGATTCTCAGTGGTCAGAGGGAGAGGCCTGGGAAAGCACAGGGTGATTTTGAGGGACTGCTGTGACTGCAGTTCGTCCAAGTACACATGACATTAAAAGGAGATACATCTAGAAGGGTAGGTGGCATCCAGAGGGCCTCAGATGCCATGTGGAGAAACGTATATGTTATAACATAGGCCAGGAGGAAGGTGTTGCTTTTGAGCCAGGAAGTGACCTAACTGCGGCTGTGTTTGTATTTGCGTGTGGCGTTTGGAGGTGGCGGACTGATGGGATGGGGACAAGCTGGGAGACTTGCAGCAGCTGAAGCAAGATGTGATAATGGCCTGAGCCAGGAATGTGGCAGCAGGACCTGAGAGGGGAGGAGAGGTAGAAAAGCGGTGTGGCAGGTGTGTCAACATTACATTGAAATAATGTCTTTTTATCTGCCTGTCCTACATGTTTCTTGTCTCAGCAGCCTTCCCTTTCTGTCTCTCATAAACACACACACACACGCACGTGCACACACACAGAGGCATAGTGCAGTACATACATGGATGCACAGATAGGTACATGCATACACACATACACACTTTCATGTACACACACATGCACACGCATGTATGTATGCGATACACACACATTGAGCTCCTCAAGAGCATAGTTTGTATCTTTCTCTTTGTGTCTCCATACCTAGGACGGTGCCAGGCATTTTGTTGGCACTAGATAACTGTTTGCTGAATGGAATAAAAAACAATTGATGTGGGGTGTCAGAGAAGATGAGGAATTGCAAAATATCGATTCTGGCTTGTGCTGGAGTTTGGTAGGCAAAGTATGAAAATTCTCTATGTCCCTTATTAATTGGCATTGGGAAAGAGAGCATGTCTGGGGTTGAAGATGACTTCTGGTTATAAAATGTCTGAGAAGATAAAAATCTGGTGGAGCCGATGGTGGGTATAGCCGGAAAACCTCATGGCTAGAACACATCTCCTCTGAGGTCTGAGCAAAACACGTGAACTTTAGGGCATTTTATCAAGGTTTCCTTTTAACTGTTTCGAGGATGGGCTGGCCATGGTCTCTCAGAGGCATTCGGGTTCTAATCCTCAGAACCCATAACTGTGTTAGGTTACATGGCAAAACGGAACTCAGGGTGCTAATCAACTGACATTCGGTTAGGGGGATTATCCTGGATTTGCCAAGGCGGCTCGATGTCATCACAAGGGTCCTTAAAAATGGAAAAGGCAGACAAAAAAGGCAGAGGCAGAGTAACACGATGTGAGGACTCTGCTGGCCATTGCTGGCTTTGAAGATGGTGGAAGGGGCTGTAAGCGGAAGAATGGGAGTAGCCTCTAGAAGCTGGAAGAGGCAAGGAAATACTCTCCCTGGGAGCCTCTGGAGGGGAGCACGGCTCTGTTGACACCCTGATCTTATCCCAGTGGGACACAGACCTCTGACAGAACTGTGAGATCGTGAATTGGTGCTATTTTAAGCCACTAACGATGCAGTAATTTACAGCAATAGAAAACTAATCCAGAAGGATAACCAGCATGCTTACTATTTTGGCTTTATTATCATATATTGGAGTATGTGATGCCCCAGACTCCATGAGCTATGTCTTGTGTGATGTCCTAGATTAAAATATAGAAATAGGTTTTGTTATAAAATTCCAACTCTTGGTCTGAATATAATAGATGTGACAGCATTAGTGGTGTGAAGTTCAGAGTGTATGTTCTTTGATTATGTCATACTGTGTGCAGTGAGGGGGCTGATGGTTTTAAATTAAGCTTCCTATGCAGTCCCTCGGACTGTACTCCTCGATATGACGCTAGCATCTCAAGAGTTGTGAAACGCAGCATGAATGCTCAAAAATCACAATGCGTGTTTATAACCTTGTTCGAGTCACCCAGTTTGTGCTTTGCTGAAACAAAACAGTCATGTTTAAATTTTCATTTTTATAATTCATTTTCAAGGGGCATATCTTTTAGAAGAACGCATTTAAATAATTTCTCTCTTACTTTTGTTATTGTTATTTGTATGACGGATGTCATGTGAGAGGATTAATAATTAAAAAATGAGAGTAATATAATATTAAGTTATTTTCATATAAAAAATGTAAGTTGCCAGTAACTGGAGTGGGAATTTCTTTGTTTTAGCAGTGTGTGGGTTTGGCTTATTATTTTCGTTTTGATGCTTTCTCAAAGAATAGAGTAAATGACAGAAAAAAATGCTTGAAATATATTCACTGTTAAATTCTCATGTACACTCAGCATGACACATATGCATAATAATCACTTCTTATTCATAACAAATCCTTTAAGAGCTGGGCAAGGTGCATGTTATTTAAAAATACACTAATTCCTAAAATTAGCATGGAGTATAAATTAATTTTTGAGGCTGTGGTAAGTAAGTCCTCACATACAGATAGATTGCTGTGAATTTTGATGTTTAACCAAATGTTAAGAGAACATAAAGCAGCCTAAAAATAAAGTATAAAATAGGATGACTAATTTTATGTGGAGAGGTTTTGCAGATGATGGAAACTCAATTTGCAAGTCCCTTTGTAAGTAAAAACTATTTGTTATTCTTGACGTTATTCTGAAATCCTTATGCAACAAATAAGTGCACGAAACAGCTCTAAATATGCTTATTGATAACGTATTAAAGGGAAGTTGTAGATGACTTAAATGAGAGGATTAATGCTGTATTACACTGGAAAATTAATAGCCACTAATTACATATTTTTCTCTCTCTAAAAAACATTAAGAAAGCAAAAGCAGGAGAGTGTGGTGGCTAAGGGGGCGCCCTGGGAGTCTTGGCTCTGCTATTACCCAGTGATTTTGAGTAAATTATTTAATCCTGTTGTATGCCTGCATTTCCTCATCTGTAAAGTGGGTGTGAATAGTACTACCTACCTCACAGGGTTCTTATGAGGATTAAATGAGAGAATCCACGACAGTTGTTCAGCACCATCGGGCACATAGTAAGCATACCTTAAAGATTACCTACTGTTATTAGTAAGAGTTATGAATATCTGTGTGTATTTATGCTTTTTAATGTTGTCTTTGTCAAGAAAGGAGATTGAAATATTTCCTTTAATATCGTCTGTACAGTTGTTAAAAGAAGAAAATCACGGAATTTTTTGAACATAAGGGATCTTAGAGACAGTCAAATCTGGCCCTCTCATCTTATTGTTGGAAAAAAACTGAGGTATAGAGAGTCAAGGGAACTTGTCGAAAGTCACACCATTTTTACTCTCCATGTGCATTTGGGTGTTTCTCCTTTTTGTGTGGATTCATGGAACAAATCAGCTTTTTAGAAGCAATTAGTCTGATTCTCGCTCTTGGGGGGGGTGGGGGTTGGGGAGCTTTGTCAGTGTGGGGGACACAGAAGGGAGACAAAAGCATGGAAATTGCAATGTTTTTCACACAAGAGCGGTGTGCCCAGACAGTTCCAATGAGAATATTTGGAAAGGGCCCCCTCTTTTCTTATAGGAAATGTGGGGTTGTGAATTTATCCCTGTTTCTACACATTGAATGGACCCCAGGCAAGTTCATTTCTTTTGCTTGCATTTTTCTCATCTATAAATCTGATATCTGAGCAGACTAACTCCCAGGGTTGTCAGGAGCTCAGAATAGAGTCAGCTGTGAGAGATACCAGCCCAAAGTTGCCAATGTGACTTCTGTTGTGAAAGCGGTCTAAGATCAGGTGAGGGCAGTTAGAGCTGGGGTGGGTCTGGTTCTTACAGCCTCTCAGGGTCAGTAATCAGCACAAGTACCCTGTTTAGTGACGGAGGGTTTTGGGTATGACTTGCAAGTTTGATTAGAGGCCACTGCAGTGTGAACTTGGAAGGGGCAGAGATAGCAAAATGTGGAGGAGCCGGGTACGTGCAAAAGGTAAGGGAACAAGAGACTAAAAAAGGGAAAAGAAGCAAATGAGGCCTGTTTTGCCTTTCACACAGCTCCTAGGTAGTTAGGAGTGAAATAAACAGAGAAGTAAAGAACGTCTAGGAAGTCTGTGAGAGAGGGAGGGAGCACCATAAACGTGCCATCAAAAGCGTGTTCGCTGCGAGGATTCTTTTTACAGGAGACAGGAACACCTGTGCAACAAGAGACTATTACAGGGCTGGACCCCCTGCCTATCAGTTCAGGTAGGATGTACCCAAGGGAAATATTGTTCATAAACTGGATTCTTCCCAGGAAGAAGTTTGGTGTTAAGCTTCAGACCAGTAGAGAAAATGGATTTATTTTGGAGATCTTCTAGGAGAACAAGGGACAGGACCCTTAGAAGAAGTTTGTTGTGATTTTACTTAGCATGTTTAGTATGAAAAATGCTCACCATTCTTTCCAGAAATAAAATAGTGGGATTGAAGCAATCAGGGCTTCTTTTGGGATGGTGATCTTTTTGGAAAAGAAAAAGACATAATTGGGGATACAGAACTATACATACCCCAGGGAAGATGGTGTTAAGCCACATTTTAGGGGTTTTTTTCCCTAATGTACAAAGGGCTGTATCGTTCATGTATGGTAGATCTGCTGCAGCTGATGACAGCAACAATACTAATCCCAGCATTTATTGCTTGTTTACTGTGGGCCGGCATTTGCATATGTTATGTCATTTAAACAGCATCGCCACAGTTGAAGGTGCCTACTATTATTATTATCCCCACAGATGATTACAGTGAAGCTTTGAGAGGTTAACGGATTTTTACCAGAGTCCAAAGACAAACAGATTACAGGTGCAGCTTAAGAAATTATTCCAGTAAATATGCTGTTAGTGGAAGTCTTCCAGGTGTGGAGAACAAGGGCACAGCAATGATCTCTTTATATAAGTGGTGTAGCATCTTTGTGAGGAGGAAGGGCCATATGGTGCCGGGGCCTGAGAGGGCAGCTCAGGATGAAACAGGAGAGGACAGAGCGCGTCCTAGCTGCCCTTACTGATGCAAGGGCGCCACCTAGAGGTGGAAGCTGAGATAGTACGAGGGGCCACAGAAATGGGGGGAAAATGCAGGGTTGATGAGGAGGGAAGAGAGAGTAGTGAAAGGCAGTACATACTGTAGAGAGAAGCCAGATGAGCTGTCAACAACAGCATGATGAAGAGAGGTCCTGCTCAACAAAGGAGATGAGATTTGATTGCCCCAAAAAAGGCAGGTCCAGGGTGGAAGAAAGGAAAGGAGGGGCCTTTGGCAGTCATGAGCTGGAGAGAACCAACACAGTAAAAGAGATTAATCTGTAGAACATGGGACCTGAATCCCAAAGGTCAGAATAAGGGAGAAGAGAAATAGGATATGCCCTGGAGTAAATAGGAGAAAAGGGAGGAAGCCTTGGGGACCTAAGAAGGGTCATCTGTGCGTTTATACAATGTGTAAAGCAAGTAACTCACCGTTACCGGCTCCACCAGGCGTCAGCAGGCAAAGGTGTGGAATAAGGACAGGGTTCAGTAGTGGCATTCTTGCATATTAAGAAATTAGATGTGTGGTTTTATAACACTTGTCAGTAGGATTAAGTCTATGGTTAGGGATGGGTTGGTTAGGTTCAGGGTTAGGATTAAGTTAGTGACTGCTCTAAAGGTGTATGAAGTGAAACCTGGGGTGGAGTTTACATGATAATGAACTTCAGCCAAGGAAGAAGAAGGTCAGGTTTGTAAATGTATCGAATAAGGAACTGTTTCTCAGGGGAGAAAACATGATCGAACTGAAAATAAATGAAGAGTGGCCAGTGGAGGTGACGGTTTAGCCAATGTGGGAATATAAATTGACCTCTCTCTCTCTTTCTCTCTGCACGTGCCCGCACCCACAATGATAATAGTTAATGCTGATGGAGTACCTGCCGTTCTGAGAGCGTGGCATGCACTAATTCATGTATTCCTCCTCGTAACCCTACAGAGGCTTTACTACCCTTCATAAGAATCAAGGCCCCAGAGCCAGAGAGGTAAAGTCACATGCCCAAGGCTTTACAGGAATCAGAGGCGTATGAATTTGATTCCAGAGCCTGTGCCCTTTACCACTACACTACTGCTTTTCAGTGCACACCTCTGCGCTACTTACTGGCCAGGATCTATTACCAAAATGATGAATGAGCCCTCAGAATTGACAGATGTCTGTATAACAAAAATATAAATTGTGTCTGCTAAGTGAGCAGGGGTCCTTTTGGTCCTGTCTTACTTTTGGCTGTATTTGCAGGGTGATTGTATTCATTATCAATAGCTACACAGCAAACTATCCCAAACTTAGTGGCTTAAAACAACACATATTTATTATTTTAGTTTCTGTGCATCGGGGGGCCAGAAACGACGAAGCTGGTGGTTCTGGTGCAGGGTCTCTCCAGAGGTGAGAGTGAGGCTGTTGGCTAGGGCCGCAGTTATCTTAGGGCTCAACGGGGGGGATTTGTTTGGAAGTGGACTCCCAGTGGCTGCTAGCAGACTTTGCTGCGTCACCACGTGGGGTCTCCGCAGGCTTCTGACGTGGCAGCTGGCTTCTCTTTCCCTAAGGCTGGGTCATGACATGGCAGCCGACTTCCACCAGCACGAGTGCCGCAGACGTAAGTGGCAACCTTTTAATAAACTAACCTCCCTCACCGTTGCTGTTCTTTTGGTTAGAAGCAAGCTGCTGAATTGAGCCCACACTCAAGAGAGAGCATTACACATGCAGGATCATTGGGGAGCATCATGGCTGCACCATTATCATGCCCTCTTCCCTAGGAACCACTCCTCTTTGTGGGTCTCCAGCTCTGCCCTCCTCTTCTCTTCCTACATTGATGGTGGCCTTTAAGGTCCTTTAATGACTTTCCTTCTGCTCTATTCTTATATGTTTCCCCCCTCCAACTTTGTATGCTTTCTAGTCAGCATTCTACATATCCATGGCTTCAAACATATACTGATTACTCATTTTTTATCTCTAGCTCTGACCTCAGTCTTGAGCCCTCATCTGATTTGAAAGAGGACATCAACCACCTCCATTTTGACCTCAGTCTGTACTTTCTAGTTGATTAAGTTCTTCTTTCTAGCGTATCTCTTCACTCAGATAAAAGCCTCGGGGGGAGCATCCCCTGATGGGAACTGAAACCACCCTCTCCAGCCATAAGGACTGCCCTGAGCCAGCAAGACCCCATGTGATTGACCCCAAGTCAATGATCGACCTGACCTTCACTGCCCACCTGCATATACCCGCTGACCTTTGTCCCACATTTTCTGTATAAAAACCTGGAAGTATTTTCGGCACTTTGGAGACTGTCTTTGAGACACTAGTCTGCTGTCTTTGCCATGTTGGCATCACTGAAATAAATTCCTTTCTTGTTTTACCACCCCTCCTTTCTCTGCCTTTGGATTTTGCTGCGGCGAGTGACCGAACCTGGTCTGTTTGGGACCCCCGGAGTCAGATACTCTTATACCCTTGTGCCTCAGCTACAGATTTCCTGCCTGCTGGACACCTTGGCCTGGCCCATGCATCGCCAGTCTGGCGAAAGAAACCAAATTCATAACCCACATTTTCTCACCCATTACTTTTCTCTGTCTCTGAGGATGATACAACTGTTCGCCACGTCATAAGGTCAGAAATCCAAGAGACACTCCTGAAATGCTTTCCTCTCAGTCATCCTCAGGGCTCAGCCAGTCATTATGGGCTGTCCATCCAAAATCCTAATTGTTTCTTGAAGTTACATCCTCTTTTCTACTCTAACAACTACCTATCCCAATTAAGGTCCTCATCATCTCCTCCCTGGGTTATCAAAATAGTTTTTGTTAAAGGACTCCCTACCTATAATTCATCCCTCCTCAAACCAGTTTCTCCAAAAGGCAAATCTGATCAAGTTCCTCTTTTATATAAAACTGTATTCTGGCTCTCCAACAACTACAGAATGAAATCTGGAAGAGATACTGGTGTAGTGGAAGAAGTGTGGGCTGTGGAATTAGACACAGCTGGGTTCATTTCTGACTCTACCATTTAATGGCTGATTGAGGTTGGATACATTAAAAAAAAATCTCTAAGCCTTAGTTTCTTCATCCATAAAATGGACATAATGCCTTCATTGCAAAGTTGTTAGGATGAAATGAGGTAACAAGAACTGCTAGGTTTTCCACAGACAGGTGTTGTTGTGGATAGGCTGGCATAGTTGGCTTTATCTATGTTAAGGCAGTTAGCACGTGTAGTACTCTAAATACATTATTCTCTATGCTTCTTTGATTTTGAACATGATTTTTTTTCTTTCTGCTTGGAACGCTCTCTCCCTTCCACTTTCCCACTTGCTCTGTGCCTTGCTGATTGGCAAATGGGCTCCTCCTTCAACACTTCGCTTTTCTCTTCTGTTGGAACCTCTTTGATCACTTCTACCAATGGAGACCTCTTGGACCTACCGTCGCGACGGTACATGCTTCATTGGATGTAGTTGTTTCTTTGCACAGCTAGCTCCACAGGTAGATGTTGAACCTGTGAGTGTGGGGAGTAGTGTCTGTATATCCCAAATGCCTAGTGCAGTATTACAGTGTAAGCTCTGGCGGTGGCTTTTTTTTTTTTTTTTGGTAAGGCAAGTGCCTGACTTAAGCTTTGATTGCCAAGGCATCCACTTCAAAGAGGGATATCTTGAATACACACATTGCCAGTCACCTGACCAGATAAAGAGCCAGGTCAGCTGCACGCCCCCCAACCTGCCCCCCGACCGCTGCTTTGTTTTAGAGATCTTGGTTGATTTTGATTAACTGACCATTTGGGCCACTGTTTTTGTTTGTTTGCTTGTTTTTCTGGCGCCTTAAATTCCCACTCTTGTGTTTTAAATTCACCAATAAAGAGTGAGCCTGAGAAACCCTAGGTCCTTCAACCCCAGTTAAAAGCAGAGCCCTAGGCCTGTGTGCTTTCTACCTGTGACCTCACTGTGTGGCCCCGGGTGGGCTGTGTAATTTCCAGGTCCTGTAAGTAATAAACCTTTTATTTTTTCAAAGTTTCCTGATGGCTGTTGTTGAAGGGCATGTTGTTGAAGGGCATGTTGTTTTCTGCCATCAAAACAGTTCTATAAGGGCGCCTGGATAGTTCAGTCAGTTAAGCATCTGCCTTCAGCTCAGGTCATGATCCTGGGGTCCTGGGATCGAGCCCCATGTCCAGCTCCCTGCTCCACGGGGAGCCTGATTCTCCCTCTCCCCCCTGTTCATGCTCTCTCTCTTTCAAATAAAATCTTATAAAAAAGAAACATTTCTATAAAGAATGTTATTGATAGTATCTTCTGAAATATCATTTACTCACAGCTCAAAGTTAGCAGTGTGATCAAGTTCTTAGGGATGGCAAACAATTCCAACTTAGATGGCTTCTCTCTGCATTTTTGAAGCCCGAGTGGCCAAATGTTCACAGCCCTTCATGGCACATGGGAGAGAATTGAGATGCCCAGTAGAGAGGAGGAGGAGAAGGCAGGTATTGCAACTTGATTTTGTTGATATTTTGAGTGCTGATTGAAGAATTTGTGGGAGAATTCTGCCTATGGGAAGCTTGCCAAAACCAAAGACTGTTAAACAGGTTTCTAACACTTCCACAGATCCTGTTTATGCGGCGGAAGACCGATAACTGATGTTGGTCTTATGGAAGAAACAAGGGAAGGTGCCAAAGGAGGGAATTTTATTAGGTTTAGACTGAGAACAACGTTTGGATCAGCAAACACGGTTTTTCTCTAAGATCACTCAAAGGGTGGGTACCAGCCAAGTTACTGTAATGTATGAAGAGTCTATACAAAAGTGAAAGACATCCATCTTTACTCTCAATAGTGGAGAGGAAAAAAACTGTAGCAATAAGAGGTTGTCATAGCCCTTGTCGTATTGTGGATTTTAGATTTTTTTTTTTTCAAGGCAATAACTAGTTATTTCAGGCTGGTAGATTTTAAAGATAGAAAAGAAACAGTCGGGTAGCATAAATCCCATATTAACATATGTAGACAGCGTCCCACTGGTAATAAGACAAAAAAGAGTCAGTATTTGAAGTGTAAGAATTTTGCCAGAATGGACTGTGTGATCCCCAAACAAAGGGGAAAATTCTAAAAAATGTAAGAAAATGGAAAGTATCAGAGATGCATCCACTGAGGGCAAGGACAGTAAGAGTTTGGGTGTGTCATTTAAAGTGATTAAAAGAGGCAAAATTAAATAGAAATGAAAATAAAGATGTAGAAATAGAGAAATAGCGGACATTCACACGCCATTATTAGAGAACACATAGTTAATTTTGTTTGTTGAAAATTTTACGTTGAGCCTTATGGGAAATCTGGGCAAATGTAACAAAACGTTTTGCCACAGGCTATGAGTGGTGGTGAGTTGTTACTGGATTTCGTATGATTCTCTGTGAGGAGAGCAGTGGGATGTGAAAACTGGGGGGCGAGCCTTTCGTTTTACCTGCCTGATGGAAAGGAATGTCTGCAGGAGAACTAATGTTTTGGAAAGCTGGAAGAGACAGAGGGCAGGAGGAATGTGACCAGAGAGATGACGGACGGGGAGATCAAGGCTGAATTTCTTACAGGGAAACCAGCGAAGTTTCACCAAGAAGTGTCAAAGAAGGTTTGTGTTTATAAGACAGGAGTTGAGGGATTTAGAGTGAGGACATTCAAATCATCCTTTAAAAGCTGCAGGAAATAGAAAAAAGTAGGGCAAAGTTAGGGATGTCACATGTTGTTTTATACAGCAGGTTTCTGCATAAAGCGAGCGTAATGTTCCCAAGGAGATCCCATTCATCCAGGACAGTGTTGGGAAAAAGGATGAAACATCTCATCTCCCCAAATATCATGCAGAAAAATATTTTTGGACTCAAGCAGGCAAGATTATCAGGGAAAGAAGAGGCACAGAGAAGTGACTTGAAAGAACGTTCTTTTTCAAGAGAAAGACCATGGAAACAAGATGTGAGGTTAATAATGTCTTGTTAGCCTGGTGTAGCTTAAATGTGGGAAACTCTGAGTGATTATTAGACTCCAGAAGTACTAGTAAGGTGGATGAAACAAATAGAAATATAAAGATAAAACAAGTGATGATTTAAATAAAATGGAATATGAGCATATGGATTTTATAAGACATTGATAGGGCATATTTCTAGAAATACAGTTTGGGGAAAATATAAATCTATGCATTGAATATATTATTTTGATAACGTGCATTCAGTGGTAGGAAATTAACGGAGTCATTTAAATAAAAACTTAGAAACATGAGGAATCCTCTTATATTTGGAGTTAATAGGATCCTAGGCATCCTGTATCGTCTCCATGTGACAATATTTCTATGATTCTAAGATATGCTTAAAAGTAAGATTTTTCTAACCACAGTTTTAATTAGGCTTCTCTGAAGACTCGAGATGCCCTGGGATGGCTGGAGATGCAGCAGGTCATTCTGGAGACTCCAGGAAACCTGTCAAAGTTAGACATAAATGGAAGGAAAATGAGTGACCATTTCTATAGCTCAAACTGTATCCGTGTCAAGCCAGAATAACAAGCAACAACAAAATCCTGTCCACCAGTTATTTATATGACACCGAGACCATGGTTGAATAATTTTTTTCCCCATCAGAATCAGCCAACTCTTTAAGTATCATATAGAGAATATTTTTGTCTCCACTTGGACATATGCTCTAGTGGTGGGATTAGGCAAAGAACAAAAACAAAAACAAACAAAAAACAGAAACCCCAAACCCAGTAGAGAGTTTGTTCTTTTTTTTTTTTTTTTTTAAAGATTTTATTTATTTATTTGACAGAGAGAGACAGTGAGAGAGGGAATACAAGCAGTGGGAGTGGGAGAGGGAGAAGCAGGCTTCCCGCGGAGCAGGGAGCCCAATGTGGGGCTCGATCCCAGGACCCTGGGATCATGACCTGAGCCGAAGGCAGACGATTAACAACTGAGCCACCCAGGCGCCCCGAGAGTTTGTTCTTTAATTAATATAGTGACTAGCAATTCCAATAAAGAAAAAGCACTGGACTGCAGTCTGGACAGACTGTCTCTTAGAGGAATAAGTAGTTGAAAAATAGAGCATCACAGGAAGATACTGTCTTCAGGAGGACGGGCCTCAGGTAATAGGAACAAAAGTCGACTGGTACCTTTGTGACTTCTGGTGATCGCAGGGGACAACTAGGCAGCCTGTTCCATCAGGATGAGCAGGCATACGTACCTGCCGGCTGTTATCACTTAGCCAGCTCTTCTGTCTGAGCCTGCAGAGCTCCAGGTCAGCAGGATGGGGACGGAAAGCTAGCTGCAAGAGTCCTGGGCTGCTTACCCTGTGGCGGTTGTTGGCTGCGCCATGTTGCTCTGGTCTCAGGGCTCTTCAGCAACGTGGAGCCCCTTTTATTTTTTATTTTTTAGAGAGAAGGGGGAGGAGTGGCAGAGGGAGAGAATCTTAAGCAGGCTCTGTGCCCAGCTCGGAGCCTGACGCAGGGCTCGATCTCATGACCCTGAGATCATGACCTGAGCAGAAATCAAGAGTCGGACGCTTAACCCACTGAGCCACCCAGGCGCCCCAGTGTGGGGCCCCCTTTAATACACCAGCTGGTGGGTTGCGTGTCAGGCTATGGCAGGAAATGTACACTCAGCATTCGAGGGCATTGTGTGTGGTCATCTTGGAAAACATGAAATCCAGAGACAGCACTTTCTTCATGTTAGTGTGAAGGGCAGGAGCCACGGGGCCCTGGGAAACATCTCCAATCTCATCCAACCCAGGCCCTGCCATGAGATTCTCTTGTAACCATAGGCACCTCTTTCGATTAGGCTCTGTCACTTGGATTGTGCTTCCTGGCATTGTTGGAAAAGGCCAAATCCTGCATTTTTTTTTTTTTTAAAGAGAGAAACTGGAAGAAAAATAGTCTTTTCAATAACCTGAAGTTCAGTATTAAAATACAAGGATGGTAGCAATAACTACAGAGCTCTGCAGAAATCAAAATTTAATATACTCCCTCCAAAAAAGTAATCATTCAGAATCCTTTTGTGCATCTTTTCGTGATATAGGATTTGGGATGTTCAGACAAAAGACTCACCAATCTTTAAGAATAAAGGATTACTGTGATAGGGACAGGAGAAACAACAAACAATGAATATGATTAAAATATTAGTTAATATTTTTTACTCTATGTATATCATTGAAATACTGCCAACTGTATATCTATCTTGCTGGTGAAGCAGATGAATGTGATATTATAACACTGGTCACTGCCCAGCAATGATTGCCCTACATTGTTTGGCTCTCTCTCACAGTGCCAGGCAAGGATTTTTCATTAAAAGCATCATTTACAGCTCGCTGCAGTGGTTCCACGAAGTCAATACATATCCTTAACAGAAAGCAAAGAATGAAGCATGTGGAAAAAAAAAGAGAGACACAGGGTATGGGTCCAGCAGTTGCAGGAGCCCTGGGCGTGCATTCCATCCAGCCCCGGCTCACTGCCAGAGGCTTTGATTATAGGCAAAGAGTAAGAGCATGCGTATCCCCAGATCTGTCTCCTCTGATCTGGGTGCCCTCGACCATGGGGCTCTGAATCTGGGAGTCAAATGGGAAAGAGCAGGCAAGTGCAATTTGGGGGGAGGTTTAAGAGGCCAGCTAAGATATTCTCACTGTATCTTAATCCCAAAGATAACAGGAAATATTTTGCTGAAATGGAGTAAATGATCATGAATGACTTTTCTCTTTCCCATCAACTCTCGAAACCTACCAAAAGGGGAAGCATAGTGAAGTTCCCTTCTCAGTGATAATTTGGGCATCATT
The DNA here is from genome assembly GCF_004348235.1 of Phoca vitulina. Taxonomy (NCBI): domain Eukaryota; kingdom Metazoa; phylum Chordata; class Mammalia; order Carnivora; family Phocidae; genus Phoca; species Phoca vitulina. Next base: position 14,762,585 of record NW_022589730.1, read on the forward strand.
CCATAATAATTTGTAAGGGAAGTTGCCTTAATTGGTTAGAGATCTCTGAAATGACACCACGTGTACATTAGGAACTCAGGTGGTATAATTCACTTATTTCACAAATAATTTCTGAATCCATACTACGCGCCAGACACTTTGTGAGGTAAGAAGGATAAAAAGAAATAAGGGGAAACAGTCACTTTCCTAAAAAAACATTGGGTTGAGCTAGCAAGCTATCATAAAGCTGAAGCCATAGGAGGAAGGCACTTGTCAAGAATCCTGAACAAATAACTGTATTCAGGTCAACGTGATTCTGTTTGCAAGGACATAGTTCTATCAGTGACACAGGAAAGTTAATTCATCAAAAACTTCACATCTTAATAGAAGGAACCCCCCCTCCCCGGGATTTTTATTACTATGTTATTGTTATTACTTTGCTTTATATAAACTGGTCTGTCTATAAAAATAAAACTAACAGTTTTTTTCTATCAAGAATGTAAAATTTTTACTGTTTTAAATTCACTGTGTGATTAATATAGCAGGCTAAGTAAGTTAGCCATGTGTTTAAGGAGAAGAGAAATGAGTGTGATCCTCATGGAAAGTTGCCTAGAGACCTTGAGTCTATTCCTACTCTTTGAGTCTTTTCCAGTTTCTCTTCCTTTGGTTTGCTTCAGAATGTGTGCTTGGGAAGGAATCCTGAATATGCCCGGAAGGAAAAAGATACTTCCTAGGATCCTTGATTTTTAGGGCAATTTCCCTCCCTTTTTCAATGGCTTTTGATGGTTTAGAACACAGTGTGGATGAACAAACCCATGGAGCGTTTATGGAGAAAGTTGAGGACAGTGGCAGAGCATTATTTTAAAATAAAAATCCTTCACCAGCACAGACTTACTTTTCTGACCTGCATTTCAGCCCCAGCAGCCAAGATACCAATGAATCTGTAGGAGAAACTGGGTGTAACAGATGGCTTCAATGCTTTTCTGTTCGGCCCTGGTTTCTGAGAATTTAACTAGAAAGTCAAGGGAGCATTCTGGTGAGCAACCTATCTGATCTGAAACAAACAAACAAACAAAAAACCCAAAGGAGTTTGGTTTCACAGGGGGAGTCTGGCTGCTGGCTGCTTTGTCTTTTAGTTTGCTTCTTTCTTCTCTCTCATGCTTAGTGTCCCGTCCCAATTATGGTTAAAACAACCAGCTTTGCATAACCCAGCACCATTTAAATCTCTGCACTTGCTGAAGCAGATCCAAATGTCTTTTTTTTTTTTGCATTTAGTCATTATGTCTTTTTTGTTTGTTTGTTTGTTTTAAATTTTTTATTGTTACGTTAATCACCATACATTACCTCAGTAGGTTTTGATGTAGTGTTCCATGATTCATTGTTTGTGCATAACACACAGTGCTCCATGCAGAACGTGCCCTCTTTAATACCCATCACCAGGCTAACGCATCCTCCCACCCCCCTCCCCTCTAGAACCCTCAGTTTGTTTTTCAGAGTCCATCGTCTCTCATGGTTCTTCTCCCCCTCCGATTTCCCCCCCTTCATTCTTCCCCTCCTGCTATCTTCTTCTTCTTCTTTTTTTTTTTTTTAACATATATTGTATTATTTGTTCCAGAGGTACAGATCTGTGATTCAACAGTCTTGCACAATTCACAGCACTCATCATAGCACACACCCTCCCCAATGTCTGTCACCCAGCCACCCCATCCTTCCCATCCCCCAACACTCCAGCAACCCTCAGTTTGTCTCCTGAGATTAAGAATTCCTCATATCAGTGAGGTCATATGATACATGTCTTTCTCTGATTGACTTATTTCACTCAGCATAACACTCTCCAGTTCCATCCACATCGTTGCAAATGGCAAGATCTCATTCTTTTTGATGGCTGCATAATATTCCATTGTATATATATACCACATCTTCTTTATCCATTCATCTGTCGATGGATATCTTGGCTCTCTCCACAGTTTGATCCAAATATCTTTTGTAAAAGAATTTCCCATTTGGATGTAGATCTTTAGAGTCCTGTTTTTTCTTCTCTTTTCTCTCTTTTTATTTTTTTGCTTACAAATCTGTTATTTTACCTGTTACCTGGAATCTTTGGTGGAAGATGGAAATGAAGGTGCTTGAAAATGAAGGGCAGGAGGAAGTGGAATTTGGTTGTTTTACATAAGTCATGGGAAGTGTAGTAGGGATGGTGGCATTTGTAGAGCTACTTAGAGTAATTGATGTCTTCCGAAATTCAAATATGGCTTTTAGATTTTGTTATTTGTCTTAAACCATTCAATGCAGATTTTCATTTCTGTGTTTCTTAAATATGAAATGCTCAAATCCACAGAAACATGGAAACTTGCTCTCTGCTCTGCTGTCGCTAAATTATGTATTTCTCGTTTGGAAGACTTTCTAAGTTGACTATAAATAAATTAACTCTAGTTTTGAATAAATGAAGACATTTTTTATTGGTATCCTCAAGATGCCTATATGGTTTCAGGGTTTCAGTGACTTTTTCTCAGGTAAAAACTTTACACCTAAAACATTTTATTCACCTAAATTAATTTTATCTTTTCAAGTAAGGTATTTTAATCATAATAACATTATGGAGTTTTCTGGCACTATTAAAGTTTAAAATGTAAAATTGGTATACAAACAATAATAAGAATGAGAACAAGAACAGTGCTAGATTTATAATAGGAACTTAATAAATATCTGTTGAATGAATTAATAAATGATAATCACTGGTATTTTTTAAATATTAATTATGTGATAGGCCCTGTGCTAAATATCTTTTAATTTTTATTTTTTTAATTTTTAAAAAAAAATTTAATTTAAATTCAATTAATTAACATATAATGTATTATTGGTTCCAGAGGTAGAGGTCAGTGATTCATCAGTCTTATGTCATACCCAGTGCTTATTGCATCATGTGCCCTCCTTAATGTCCATCACCCAGTTACCCTATCCCCCCACCGCCTCCCCTCCAGCAACCCTCAGTTTGTTTCCTATGATTAAGAGTCTCTTATGGTTTGTCTCCCTCTCTGATTTCATCTTGTTTTATTTTTTCCTCTCTTCCCCTATGATCCTCTGTTTTATTTCTTAAATTCCACATATGAGTGAGATCATACGATAATTGTCTTTCTCTGATTGACTTATTTCACTTAGCATAATACCCACTAGTTCCATCCACATCCTTGCAAATGGCAAGATTTCATTTTTTTGATGGCTGAGTAGTATTCTATTGTGTGTGTGTGTGTGTGTGTGTGTGTGTGTTTGTACCACATCTTCTTTATCCATTCATCTGTCGATGAACATCTGGGCTCTTTCCATAGCTTGGCTATTGTGGACATTTCTGCTATAAACATTGGGGTGCAGGTGCCCCTTCGGATCACTACATTTGTATCTTTGGGCTAAATCCCTACTAGTGCAATTGCTGGGTCGTAGGGTAGCTCTATTTTCAACTTTTTGAGGAACCTCAAACTGTTTTCCAGAGTGGCTGCACCAGCTTGCATTCCCACCAACAGTGTAAGAGATTCCCCTTTCTCCACATCCTTGCCAACATCTGTCGTTTCCTGACTTGTTAATTTTAGCCATTCTGACTGGTGTGAGCTGGTATCTCATTGAGGTTTTGATTTGTATTTCCCTGATGCCAAGTGATGTTGAGCCTTTTTTTCACGTGTCGTTGGCCATTTGTATGTCTTCTTTGGAGAAATGTCTGTTCATGTCTTCTTCCCATTTCTTGATTGGATTATTTGTTCTTTGGGTGTTGCGTTTGATAAGTTCTTTACAGATTTTTGGATACTAGCCCTTTATCTGATATGTCATTTGCAAATATCTTCTCCCATTCTTTCAGTTGTCTTTTGGTTTTGTTAACTGTTTCCTTTGCTGTGCAAAAGCTTTTTATCTTGAAGTCCCAATAGTTCATTTTTGCCCTTGCTTCCCTTGCCTTTGGCGATGTGTTTAGTAAGAAGTTGCTGTGGCCGAGGTCCCAGAGGTTGCTGCTTGTGTTCTCCTCTAGGATTTGATGGATTCCTGTTTCATATTTAGGTCTTTATCCATTTTGAGTCCATTTTTATGTATGGTGTAAGGAAATGGTCCAGTTTCATTCTTCTGCATGTGGCTGTCCAATTTTCCCAACACCATTTGTTGAAGAGACTGTCTTTTTTCCATTGGACGTTCTTTCCTGCTTTGTCAAAGATTAGTGAACCATAGAGTTGAGGGTCTATTTCTGGGTTCTCTATTCTGTTCCATTGATTTATGTGTCTATTTTTGTGCCAGTACCATACTGTCTTGATGATTACAGTTTTGTAATAGAGCTTGAAGTCCAGGATTGTGATGCCACCAGTTTTTGTTTTCTTTTTGAACATTCCTTTGGCTATTCAGAGTCTTTTCTGGTTTCATACAAATTTTAGGATTATTCGTTCTAGTTCTATGAAAAAAGTTGATGGTATTTTGATAGGGATTGCACTGAATGTATAGATTGCTGTAGGTAGCATAGACATTTTATCAATATTTGTTCTTCTAATCCATGAACATGGAACATTTTTCCATTTCTTTGTGTCTTCCTCAGTTTCTTTCATGAGTATTCTATAGTTTTCTGAGTACAGATTCTTTGCCTCTTTGGTTAGATTTATTCCTAGGTGTCTTATGGTTTGGGGTGCAATTGTAAATGGGATTGACTCCTTAATTTCTCTTTCTTCTGTCTCATTGTTAGTGTATAGAAATGTAACTTGATTTCTGTGCATTGATTTTATGTCCTGCCACTTTGCTGAATTCCTGTATGAGTTTTAGCAATTTTGGGGCAGAGTCTTTTGGGTTTTCTACATAGAGTATCGTGTCATCTGCGAAGAGTGAGAGTTTGACTTCTTTGCTGATTCGGATGCCTTTTATTTCTGTTGTTGTGTGATTGCTGAGGCTAGTAGTATGTTGGGCTTCTAGTAGTATGTTGAACAACAGTGGTGAGAGTGGACATCCCTGCCATGTCCCTGACCTTAGTGGAAAAGCTCTGTTTTTCCAATTGAGAATGATATTCGCTGTGGGCTTTTCATAGATGGCTTTTATGATATTGAGGTGTTTTCCCTCTATCCCTACACTGTGAAGAGTTTTAATCAAGAAAGCATGCTATACTTTGTCAAATGCTTTTTCTGCATCTATTGAGAGTATTATATGGTTCTTGTCCTTTCTTTTATTAATGTAGTATATCACATTGATTGATTTGTGGATGTTGAACCACCCTTGTAGCCCAGGAATAAATCTCACTTGGTCATGGTGAATAATCCTTTTAATGTACTGTTGGATCCTATTGGCTGGTATCTTGGTGAGAATTTTGGCATCCATGTTCATCAGGGATATTGGTCTGTAATTCTCCTTTTTGGTTGGGTCTTTGTCTGGTTTGGGGATCAAGGTAATGCTGGCCTCATAGAAAGAGTATGGAAGTTTTCCTGCCTTTCTTATTTTTTGAAACAGCTTCAGAAGAATAGGTATGATTTCTTCTTTAAATATTTGGTAGAATTCCCCTGGGAAGCCATCGGGTCCTGGATTCTTGTTTGTTGGGAGATTTTTGATTACTGCTTCAATTTCCTTATGGGTTATGGGTCAGTTCAGGTTTTCTATTTCTTCTTGTTTCAGTTTTGGTAGTTTACATGTCTCTAGGAGTGTATCCATTTCTTCTAGATTCCCTAATTTGTTGGCATATAGTTGCTCATAATATGTTCTTATAATTGTTTGTATTTCTTTGATGTTGGTTGTGACCTTTCCTCTTTCATTCATGATTTTATTTATTTGGTTCCTTTCTCTTTTCTTTTTGACAAGTTTGGCCAGTGGTTTATTGATCTTATTAAGTCTTTCAAAGAAACAGCTCCTAGTTTTGTTGATCTGTTCTACTATTCTTTTGGTTTCTATTTTGTTGATTTCTGCTCAAATCTTTATTAATTTTCTTCTGCTGGGTTTAGGCTTTATTTGCTGTTCTTTCTCCAGCTCCTTTAGGTGTAAGGTTAGGTTGTGTATTTGAGACCTTTCTTGTTTCTTGAGAAAGGCTTGTATTTCTATATACTTCCCTCTTAGGACTGCCTTTGCTGCATCCCAAAGGTTTTGAACAGTTGTGTTTTCATTTTAATTTGTTTCCATGAATTTTTTTAAGTTCTTCTTAAATTTTCTGGTTGACCCATTCATTCTTTAGTAGGATGCTCTTTAGTCTCCATGTATTTTGAGTTCTGTCCAAATTTCCTCTTGTCATTGAGTTCTAGTCTCAAACATTGTGGTCCGAATATATGCAGAGAATGATCCCAGTCTTTTGGTACCAGTTGAGAACTGATTTGTGACCCAGTATGTGACCTATTCTGGAGAATGTTCCATGTGCATTCTGTTGCTTTAGGATGAAATGTTCTGAATATATCTGTGAAGTCCATCTGATCCAGTATGTCATTCGGAGCCCTTGTTTCCTTGTTGATCTTCTGCTTAGATGATCTGTCCATTGCTGTGAGTGGGGTGTTAAAGTCCCCTAGTATTATTGTATTACTATCAATGTATTTCTTTAATTTTGTTATTAATTGGTTTATATAATTGGCTGCTCCCATTTTAGGGGCATAAATATTTATAATTGATAGCTCTTCTTGTTGGATAGACCCTTTAATTATGATATAGTGTCCTCCTCATCTGTTATTACAGTCTTTGGTTTAAAATCTAATTTGTCTGATATACGGTTTGCCCCCCACAGCCTTCTTTTGATGTCCATTGGTATGATAAATGGTTTTCTACTCTTTAACTTTAAATCTGGAGGTGTCTTTGGGTCTAAAATGAGTCTCTTGCAGACAGCATATCAATGGGTCTGGTTTTTTTAATCCAGTCTAATACCTGTGTCTTTTGATTGGGTCATTTAGCCCATTTACACTCTAAGTAATTATTGAAAGATATGAATTTAGTGTTGTATTACCTGTAAAGTCACTGTTTCTGTATATTGTCTCTGTTCCTTTCTGATCTATGTTACTCTTGGGCTCTCTCTTCACTTAAAGAATCCTTTTTAATATTTCTTGCAGGGCTGGTTTAGTGATCACAAACTCTTTTAGTTTCTGTTTGTCCTGGAAGCTTTTTATCTCTCCTTCTATTTTGAATGACATCCTAGCTGTATAAAATATTGGCTGCATATTTTTCTCATTTAGCACCCTAAATATATGATGCCAGTCCTTCCTGGCTTGCCAGGTCTGTGGATAGGTCTGCTGCCAGTCTTCTGTTTCTGCCCTTGTAGGTTATGGACCTCTTGTCCTAAGCTGCTTTCAAGATTTTCTCTTTGTCTCTGAGATTTGCAAGTTTCACTGTTATATGTTGGGGTATTGACCTATTTTTATTGATTTTTGAGGGGGAAGCAGAAGAGTGTCTTAGGTGTTCCCTATTTTCATTGGAGCTGTCTTAGGAGAGAGCAGGGCCATAATGGGGTCCCTTGGTGCTGGCTGAGCCTTCATGCAAAACGTGAAGCATGTTCCAGATGCCCTTTAGAGCACAGGTACGGTGAGGAGAACCATAATAAATAGGTACTAAAACAGTGGTAGATTCTTCTCTAGATTAAGGTCAGAATTTTCCCCGGGGTGTTGCAAGTAAACACACTTTGGGGGACCAGAGACTTCTGGTTTGCTGTTAAGGTGATGTGAAGCGGAAGGAGATGGTTCCCACTGGTACGACATCTGGAGCCCACACCCCCACATTAGCTTTTATAAATCTCCTTCAAATTTTCCTTTTGTGCTTTCCCCCCCCCTTAAGTCATTTTGCTGATTTAAACCTTATTTTTATTTTTATTATTTTTAAAGATTTTATTTATTTGAGAGAGAGACAGACAGAGCATGAAGAGGGGGAGGGGCAGAGGAGAGGGAAAAGGAGAAGAAGACTCCCTGCTGAGTGGGGAGCCTGATGTGGGTCTTGATCCCAGGACCCTGGGATCATGAACTGAGTCGAAGTTTGACTGAGCCACCCAGGTGCCTCTAAACTTTATTTTTTTTTTAAAGATTTTATTTATTTATTTATTTGGGAGAGAAAGAGAGAGCAAGTGGGCTGAGGAGCAGAGGGAGAGGGACAAGCAGACTTTGATGAATGCAAAGCCTGATGCAGGGCCTGATCTCATGACCCTGAGATCATGACCTGAGCCAAAATCAAGAGTCGGATGCTTAACTGACTGAGCCACCCAGGCACCTCTGATTTAAACTTTATTTTACTTGTGTCTGAATAGTAGGTTGAAAAAGGGGTAGAGAGGACAGTGATGCCTGTCCAACTCTGTGAAGGACCTGTAATATCTGGTCGATGTTGCCTGTTTGAGCAAACTGAGGAACTAAAGAATCAAGGTGGTGTAGAAAAGTCCTCAGATATCATCATGGGCTTCAGAGGGAGAGAGGGCAGGTATTCTAGCTCTGAAATCTCTGCAACTGTGCAGGTGGTAGATGTAGGTGGAATGTCTCCTCTCCGGACATACCACCTTCAAGGAAAACCCATGCCCACTAAACTTGGGTCATGGTCCACTATCTAAGGTCATGTTCTGGTGAACGGCTCTGGAGCGCCAGATTTCCGTGTGCAGCATGTATCTGCCAAATGATTCTCAAAAGAGAAGAAATTTATGTGGTCTTACCCACACCAGCTAGTCAGTTCTCAGTGGTAAAGGATTGATTGTACACTTTGTTAATTCCCAAAAGCCCACTGGGTGCCTTCCATGTGCCAAACACAATTCCAGACATGTGGGACACGTCAGCGAGGTAAAGATCCCTGTTCTTATGGAGCCAGTATTCTAGTGCTGTATGAATGTTTTTTCCCTTTTTTTTTATTCCTTTTAAAATACTCCAGTGAGTATGTATTTTTTAGGCATTTCACTGATAATTAAAATCTTCCATCAGATGGAAATTTGGACAGGTTAAAAAAATTGAATTCATTTTGCTATTTCATAGTTCTTTTAGAAAAGAAATTATATGGAGTTGTGGTTTCACCTAATAGACAAAATGCTGTTTTTACATTATGCTTATATTTCAATTATCTATGCTAACCCTTATGCCTATTTCCATGGATAACTTCGAGCTGGCTTCACTTCTGGAGCTTATTCAGAATGGGTTTCATTTTTGTTTTGCTTCAATATCACTGTCAAAAAAAGAATTGGGAGATTTCCTCAGTACATAAATAGAGAGGGGAATGTATTTTGTAGTCCTTCTCTTCAGAAGGATGATCTAGATAAATTCGTACACATTTTATTTCTACCCATCACAGCACAGCACAACACAAACCACTGCAATTACCTCAGCAACAAGCTAGCAGTGCAACTATATCATTTCAATTTTTCATCTTTTCCCTTTGACTTGATGTGTGTTTTACACAGTATATCAGCAAAATCTCATCAACCCCAGCCTCCTTTAGGCTAATAAATCTCAGTCACAAATTAATCTCACACAAAAGGGTGGGGGGAAGGAAGATCACAACAGGAAAAAGCTAATGGCCACAATCAGTCACCACTGTACTTCCTCAAATAAATACTCTCAAGCCATGCTAGGGAAATTCCAGATTTTTCAGCCAGTGTCAAACTGTTATCATATTGGGCTGTTGCTTTCATTTCTTTGGCTATTTTGATTCTGTGGGAGTACTGTGACCTTTGGGTCATTGCTTATTCAACCAATGAAGTCATCGGTGTCTCAGTGACATTGGTGAAAATTGTTCACACAGCTTAAACGATGCTTATCGTTTCTCACTGAACTTGGTTTATCTTTGTTTACTTCCTAATTTTAATGTAAGAATTAGATGCATTTCTGTCATTAAAATGGAAATGTGCCCTCAAACACCTAGAAGGACCCCAGAACCTACTCCCTTGGCAGTGTTAGCATCCTCCCACTTTTTCTGGAGTTGGAACCTGGTTGATGTAGGCAAGAGCCTACATCATCATATATAAAGAAAGAAAAAGTCATATTTTGCAATCATGGCAAATGACTCAATGTCAGAGGAAACAGAAAAAAAAGTAAGATCTGGATTGTTTGTTTCTTTTTTTTTCAGTGTCCAAAGCAGAGGCCAATGTTATGAGACAATACCACAAATGAGGACATTAAAATACAGCCTTGATTGTACCAAATATGTTTTGTTAAATGTAAATGATCTCTCTGGAGAATTGTGCCAGATGAGTGTGGCACAAATGTCACTATAACCAACGGCACATGGTTACCTTTTCAATAAATCTTATGCCAGAGTCACCAAAATGTAACTCTTACTTTTAACACATTTATCTTTTTAAAAGCTCTAAAGTGGGTTGTGTCATAGTGTGTTTAGATGTTTGTCACTCAAAGTGCAAAATAAGCCCCGAATGCATTCTTGAAAATATTGGAGAAATCTGGAAACTGATTAAAATTATATGAAATCTGAGGGGCCAATCTTAGTTTTGTTAAAAATCTTTGAAGTTCCTAATTAAACATGAAAACATCGAAATATAAACACATGGTGTTTTCTTTCTTTTTTGGATCAGAATATGAAGCCATCACATGAATTCCTCTGCCTTCAATATTGTATTCAGGGTTAGCACCTGCAATTAAATTTTCTGCCATTTATCTCTTCAGGTCTCCTATTAATTGTGAAAAATGATTCAGTGGTGGCCCAAAGGAGACGGGCCCAAAGGAGATGTCACAGCCAGCTGTTGACGTTGCAGAAGGGTTTTGTTCATTTTCGCATGCCTTTGTCTTCTCTGTCTCTCTCTCAACATGGAACCGAAGCAGGTGGTGATAACCAGTTCTTTATATCTTCTCCTCTTTGTTGTGGCTTCTTGGATCCCCTCTTTAAACAAGATGAGACTAAAGATTTTTAGCCTTTCAAGGAACAATATAGCAGTAGATACCTGATCGGGCCAAACAGTGCGTGAGAAGAGCAACGTTGGGAAACACAGATGATTCCAGGATAAAAGTGCAACAGAGCTGCTACATGTTAGCCTCGAGGTGCTGATCCGCTGTCTTCAATCCCCAAATGATGAACCTATAGTTCCACAGGATTTTTTAATTTATCTATTTGGTCCTCTCTTTATTATTGGTTATTTTGCTTTCAAAATTGGAATTTGAGGTCTGAAATAACAAAGACGCAGGGATTTCTTTTTTGCAAAGCCAGAATTTCACATTCTTAGTGCTACTCTAGGATCATGAACCAGGTACCACATGAAGGGTTTTACTTACCCAGTGAAACTTGGGCAGGGCCTTTCTCTTGGATTTCTCCAGATTTCCCTCCTGCCCATCTGTGTTTATAATCCAACACAAAAAGGGTACAGGAAAGTTATCTATGTGTCCATGTCAGTTCTCTATTGTTCATTTAGATTATTTCACACTTCTAACTGATATATATATATATCTCCACACACATACATACATGTAGTCTGTGTATTCTGTATATAGTCTCTATAGTCTCTCTCTGTATATAGACTGTATGTATAACAGTCTGTAATTAATAACTTTTTAATAAATATTTTCCATATGTGGGTTTCTTTAGGAAAAATTGCTGTAACTAGCAGAACAAATAAAGGATATAAATATGTTTTACTTTTATACATTCTGCCCAAACCCCCTTCAGAAAATCTGTAGACATTTACTCTTTAAACAGGAATATACAGAAATGTCTCTGTAATATTTTTTGTTCTGAAAAATCACCAAAATTCCAGTAGAAAGAAGAAGGTGAAGAAGTGGGAGGGAATCATGCCTCTTTTGTTGTACAAAATTTGTAAAAACCAGAGGCCAAAGGAACTCATTTTTTTTTCTATGAAGTTTTCAAGAATTCCTCTGTGAAATAAATTTTCTTTTAAAAATTTCATTTTGATTTATTTTTTATATTCCTTTCTCATCCTTTCTTTTTCTTTGGGGGCATCCTTTAGGGCTTTTCCTGTATCAGAAATAGCTGTTGTCAACAGTTTTCCACTGTTGGTTAAAACTTGCTGTCAGAAGCAGTTCTTAGACACCTGTTCACATGTTTCGCCCTCTCTGCAGAGTTGGAAGGAAGCACTTGTGGGCCTTTGCTCTTGAGCAGGGAGTTTAGACATCCAACAGTTTAGACATCTCCTGAGTACTAGATGTAATCAGGTTTAAAGTACGAAAGATCTTCAACCACTTCTGTTTTTCACTCAGGCACAAAACCTTGAATTTCTTTGACCATCTGGCACCATCTCCACTGCCAACACCCCAGCCTAAGCCACCATCTTCTCTTGTCTGGACCACCATAGAAACCTGATAATGACTCCTCTTGCTTCATTCTTGTCTGTGGGCCATTCTCTACACTGAAGCCTGGGTGATCTGGGGAGAGCCCAAATGAGATCATGTCTCTTCCCTGCTCTACATCCTCCACTGAATTTCCATGGCAATTAGAATAAAATCCTATCTCCTTTCCATGGCTTTGGCAGCCCCACCAGATCTGACCCTGTCCAGCACCCATCTTCTCTCCTCTTATCTCCCCTGGTCCACTTTTCTCCAGCCAGGTGATCTTCTGTCTTGCTCCTCTGCCAAGCCTGTTCCTGGTTCACTTGCTGGTGTCGTTCCCTGAACAGCTTCTCCCCCAGATCCTTATGTGGCTGCTTCCTTCTCACCATCCACCTCTTAGCTCAAGTGTTAGCTCTCTGAAAGGCCTTCTCATACCTCCTTATCTGAATAGCACCTTCCACTCACCATTTTCTATGCCATGGACACATTTTTTTTTTCTTCAGAGCATTTATTAGGAACTGAAATTATGTTACTTATTTTTCAGTTTATGTGTCCCTCTTCCATATTCCCCAGAAGAGCATGAACTCTATGATGCAGACATCTTGTCTGCCGTATTCACTAATATCTGGAACAGTAGCTGAAACAGAATGAATGCTTTATTGGATGAAGTATCATTGAAACCTTCCTCTCCTGTATCCAGTCAGTTTCCATATTCTATTGATATTTCCTCCTAAATATTTCTTGCATCTGTCTAATTTTCATTATCCTTCTCCATTTTAGTCTGAACTTTATATCTTCAGTCCTATGCTGCTGGATGAGCCTCCTAACTGGCCTCCCATATTCCTTTGCCTCTTCCTCCAATTCATCACATAAACTTCTTAAGACAGTGTTCTGGTCATGTGAATTTCAGGTTTTAAAACCTTCAGTTGATTTCCATAACCTGAAGACACCTGGGTGAGCCACCGCAATACCTTCCTTTATTGTGAGAGCCCAGTGCACATACATCATTATTGTTAATAGGCCCACTTTCCTCTGATCACAGTAGTTAGCATATCCTGGACTCACAATCCTTCCCTTGAGCTCATAAATGAATATTCAGAGAAAAAGAGTCTTTCTTTCTGCTGGGCTGTGAAGCTGAAGAAGTTGAGGTTCCTGAAGGCCAGGATCCCTGATCTCATGGTGGTAGCCCATCTTTAACTAGACAGGAAAAAAACCAACACATGGAAGAAATTAGAAGTAGTTGCATGAGTGAGAAGAGGAAAAATGCTGATAATATCATTTGAGTGCTTGGACCCTGCTGTGTCTGAATTTATTTATCAATTGGGGGGAGTCAATAAATTCCTATTTTTTAATAGACTACTTTGTCTTGGGTTTCTGTGACTCTCTGTCAAGATTTCTGATTACTATGACTTGGCTTTCAAACCTTTTACAATTAGATCAAATCTTACTTCCCACTCCCGTTTTTCTTCTGCTTTCTTCCACTCTTCTCAGTACCTCTTCCCAGCTGTGGTTGTGCTTTCCTGCCCTTGACTGATTTCCTGTCATTATCATGTGTGGGATGGCTTCTCCTCTTTCTGCTTGTTTCAGTCCTTTCTGTTCTTTAAAACTCAGATTAAATTTTCCCTTCTTGGGGGCGCCTGGCTGGCTCAGTCATTAGAGCGTGTGATTTTTGACCTCAGGGTTGTAAGTTTGAGCTCCATGTTGGGTGTAGAGATTACTTAAATTTTCCCTTCTCCATGAAGTCTTGGAGAAGACTCAGCTCATACTGATCTTTCCCTCCTCCAAACCTCTCTAGTATTTCTTGTTTGTGACTTTTGTTTAAAAGTAACTATATACCATCTTATGCTATGCTATTGGTGCCATTAATCGTTTATATTATAAATTAGGATCTCAAAAATGCCACTGCCTGCAGGGGTCAATTGATGTAAATATGTGAATTGGGCTGGTATAACATGAGGAGTGGTGGCATGGTGAATGGAGAGGTGTATGTCCTGCCTAATTGCCTAAATTAAAAATTTTACAAAGTGTGTTGACCAAGTGAGCCATGGAGGTTGGATCTAGTCCCTGCTCTTAATCGGAAATTACGTTTTAGAGAAGAGAAATTGGGGTTAGATAGTTGTCTTTACTCTCTTCTAGGGGACCATCAATGTCACATTCCTTAGAACGCCATTTTGAAAAAGAGATCAAAACATTTTTTTTCTTAAGAGGACCAAATCATTCTCAGATTCACAGCATGTTTTCCCTGTCCACATCACATCTTGGAAGTAGAAGGGGACCTTGCAGATCATGCATTCCGTTCTTTCTCCCAATGCAGAAATGCTGTTTACAACCCCATGACAGATGGCTTCTACTTGAGCATTTCCAGGATTTAAAAGCTCGATCTTTTGTTGAGAAAGCCCATTTCTTTGTAGAGCAGCTCTAATTAGAAAATCCTTTCTCATAGCTTGACAAAATAGACCCCTTTAAACTATTTATTGTTTTTAGTTCTGTTTAACAAATATACAACATCTGCTTGTTGCAAACATGCAAAGGTATTCAAGAAGACAAATGAAAGGGTAATAAAAAAAGTTAAACCAAACCAAACTTCCTTTATGACTTGAATTATCACGACTTCTTAAGAGATTGAGTAGGATGTAGGAAAGACGGACCCCGTCACAACTAACTTCTAATTAAGCAGTGCTGAGGTTCAGGAGGCACTTTGAATACTTAAAGTTGTATGATGCTCATACTCTGCAAGCTATTTGTCACTGTTCTTATTTGTGGACCTGATACCATTGTTGCCTCAGGTTTTTAATGAAAGAGGCACCTTCTGCAGCCCTACAAGGGGGCAGTACTAGAGTCAGCTTTTCACATTTCTCTCAGCCTTTTTATTCACCCTTCTCTGTAAACACTTCGCCTGGGAGCGCAGGAGGTGCTGCCCTGTGTCCTGAAGTATCTCCTGTTGAGTCTTTCTCAGTTTGTTCTGCTTTTATTACGATAGAAACAGACTGAGATCTCCTAAAAGCCCATTTTCTTTGATTGTCAATAGCTCTAGATAATCTCTGTATTTATCTATTTATCAAGGCCCATCTGTTCTTTGGAAGTAATTTAATAATTGGTATAGAAAATGTTATATGGTAGGTTGTGATATGAGATGAGATGATATACTTACTGCTAGTTTCAGATTTTATTTCACTAAAAGCTTCCATCTTATGCATTGTTCTTTGTTTATTCACAGCACAGGTGCCAAAATGCTGGGCTGCCCCATAAAGTTTCTCTAGATATCTGGGCTGAGACTTGAATCGAGGGACTTGTGACACATCATAGACAAATTAGGGCACTTATTCCCTTAGTCACTTCTCATAAAAAGTTTACAACTAGTTTTACATGGATAAGGCTATAAAAGACTTGTTACCAGTTTTTCTGCTGACAAAAATGCTGGACTGAATAGTGGGAGTAGAAATTACTCTAATCCTAGTGCACTCTGTAATAGTTCATCCAGTTGATAATGACCATGTGTAGTATATTTATTTTTATTTTTATTTTTTTAAAGATTTTATTTATTTGACAATGAGAGACACAGTGAGAGAGGGAACACAAGCAGGGGGAGTGGGAGAGGGAGAAGCAGGCTTCCTGCGGAGCAGGGAGCCTGATGCGGGGCTCGATCCCAAGAACCCGGGATCATGACCTGAGCCTAAGGCAGACGCTTAATGACTGAGCCACCCAGGCGCCCCGACCATGTGTAGTTTAGGTGGAGCTCATTCTGGTCTCCTGCACAAAGACAGAGTGTACTCTTCCTCTCACTCAAAATTTTGTTCTGATGTTGAAACTTACTGATGCCAGGGCACCTGGGTGGCTCAGTCAGTTAAGCGTCTGCCTTCAGCTCAGGTCATGATCCAGGAGTCCCAGGATCGAGCCCCACATTGGGCTCCCTGCTTAGCGGGGAGTCTGCCATCTCCCTCTCCCTCTGCCCCTCCCCCCTCTCGTGCTCTCTATCTCTCTCAGATAAATAAATAAAATCTTAAAAAAAAAAAAAAAAAAGAAACTGATTGAAGCCATACATGCACCAAGAGGGTATGAGAAGGCTTATTACTCACACATTGAGGCTTCTGGGGAGAGCGGGGCAGGCTTCCAGGCAGGTCTGAAAATGGGGTGAGAGAGCTGGGAAAGGAGATTGGCTTGGCTTATATTGTGGTTGTGGGGGTGGGACTGGGGTGAAGGTTTGCTTACGTGGGCTGGGGCTGACACGTTTGAACTTTTTGCTGGCACTAAAGGAGGGTGCACTCAGGCCTTCTTAGCAGCTTCCTCCAATGTAGAGCAGAAGGGGAAGAAGGACTGGTGGAACATGGAAGCTGTCAGCAGCCAAATATAAAACCTGGAACCAAAGACTTTACTATAGTGCTAAGTGTGCTTTTAGGTAAAATCGAACTTTTCTGGGCAGGTGCACTGCACCCAGGATGAAGAGCTCACAGACCTCTCACTAATTGCTTCCCTTTTACTTCTTGCTACCCTTCTCTTCCCTGTGAGATCCTTCCTGTATCCCACCCTCAGCAGAAATGTAATAGTCTTAAACTGTTGGCTCAGACTCCTGCTTCTCTTACTAAGTTTGGATTCCTGCTTATATACATTCATGTTGGGCAAATGTTTGTACTATGTATATGTGAATATAGACTACAGGGAATTCAATTTCCTTTTCTTCCCCTTTGGGTTAGGAGTGTGTATTGACTTTGCAGAACCATGGCAGCAAGTTGTAAATGATGGATGAGCAGAACATCTCCCGTGCTAGAGGAGGTGGGACTGCAGAGAGCCATGGGAGTGCAGGTGTACTTGGCCACTTTTTCCTACATCTACATTATTGGCGTGTAAATCTACTAAGTCTTCTCTACTAAGGCTGAGTTCCTTAGTGATACAGTTTGGAAATTGGCCATTGGTGTAATGGAGTCATTGTAGGGACTCTCATGTGATTGAAAAGAGCATCATTCTCGGTAAGTATGTCTGTACAGGTAGAGCTCAGAATCAAATGCTTTCCACACTTAGAAGTTTGGGAGACTCTAAAGGAGGCATGAGTAGAGAATTTGACTTGTAAAGAGATTATCTGATCCTAGATTTTCTTTTTTTTTTTTTACACAGATTTGTTGTTTTCTGTTGTTGTTAATGCTTGCTTAATTTCAGGTTTCTTATCTTCCTCATGAAAAAAACCTCTGGATAAATGTTGGGCAAAGAAGCTACTTCTCACTCATTCCCCAGTCCAAAAGGTATTAAAAATAGAAAAATTTTGTTGAGACAGATTTTACCAAGTGATTAAAGGCATTTGAAATTAAAGCTTAGTGCAATTTTACTAATGATTTTGAAATATTGAAATTAGAATCTGTCAGGTGCCAAGTGCCTAAGGAACAGAACAAATCACACAGTTAGGCAAAGTCTCAGATAAAATTCACTCCATTTCAACTCATTCACACACGTTAAATGTATCTGCTGGGCTTAAGGATGGATTGTGGTTGAGAGTGCCAACTTCAGAAGTACGTAAGACATTCTGCTTTGCTTCAAGATTCAATGCAAGCCCTTGGCTGACTATTGTTACTTGCACAAAGATTATATGCCAACATTATTATTCTTGCCAGTGTAAACACCAAATGTGAGAGGCTGTTACAGTCTTTACTACAGCACACTTTTCACCATGATAATTTAAAATCATTCATGTGTTTTTACTTAGCGTTGGTATGATGCTTTATCCTAGGAGAACTCTTTGAAATTTCCATCATTAATCTTTCAAGCAATCTATCTAGGGGGATAAGTTAGGACTCCTGGCACTGTCTCACACCTGAGTATACAGAGCAGAAAGAGGTCATTGGACTTGAACCAAATCATAATATTTTAATACAAGAATGAGAACTAATAGCCCTGGAGTTTCCAATTTGTTGTTTAGCCAGTTGGCTTATGCTCCTGCAAGTCATGTTACTTGTATGAATTCGGGAGAACCGTTAGGCCCCTGAAAGGTACATCTTAAATAGGAAGCAAATTAGAGGAATCAGTTGAGCTCAGCGCTCCTTCAAGAGAAATACTCTGCAACTGCCACCTACTATAGAGTTACTTCCCCCCTTCACTCCTATTTTATATTTTTCCGTATATAATGCAGAGAAAAACTTCTGTGGGAAGTTAGCCAGAATTTTCATGGTGTTTCAGAGAAAAAAATTTCTGACATATCTGTGGAAGGTCTTCATTTTGACAGCTCCAAGCCTTGGATTTGGGAACTAGAGAACCAAGAAAGAATTTCTTCAAACTAGGAGTCAGGCAGAGAGAAGACCACTAGCAGTAGTGATAGGAATTATCCAGAGGAAGACTTTTTGTGGTACAGACCTTGGCGTGATTAGAACATCAGGAAAATTTGGACCAGATCATACAAATAATTTACAGAGCTTTTTCAGAGATATGAACTAGAAGCTTTATTAGGAAATCAAATGTCCACGATAGAACATTTTTAGCTGCTTGGCAAAAAGCCTTGGTCAAACAAAAAGAATTCAGATGCTTTTGGTGACAGCTGACGTGGAATAACTTTTTATAGTACATATTTTATCATGTGGCACAATTTGTGAATTTTCTCACAAAAAAAGTGACAGTCAACGGAGGCCTGTGTTTGTGGGTTTTATCTGTAAAAATAAAAGATCCAGGTTCAGTGAAAAATAAAATTCACAACTTATCAACATTCAAAAATAGAAAAAAGTTTCAGTGCTGTTTTAGGGAAGCTGAATGAAGTAGAGAATTGTTCATGATTAGCTTCTAAACTAAAGGAACATAATTTAGAAAACAACGAAAAAAAGTGTAGTTTTGTGTTATTTTTTGCCAGGGTTAGAAAGTTAGTCATAAGGAGATTTCCAGGAAGCCATAAGGCAGTCCAAAGGCTTCTAGATGAGTGAAATTCTTTATTCCCTTTCAGGATTCTTTGCTGTGGTAGAGAACTTTCTTTTGCATGTCCAACCTTGTCTTGAATGATCTATCTTTCCTTAGGATGTCTACCCACCTTTCGGGACTCAGTGCACATTTTACCTCATCTGTGTAGCCTGATTGCTCCATGGGTTGGGGAACCCCAAGACCACTCTCAAGCTTTATGCTTCACTAGAAGGAGTTAAGGGGAACAGAAAAAATTGCTATACTCATGGTTATAGTTTATTACAGTGGAAGGATGCAGATTAAAATAAGCAAAGGATAAAGGCACATAGGGCAAAGTCCAGAAGAAACCATGCACAAGCTTCCAGGTGTCCTCTTCCAAGAGAATCACATGGATGTGCTTAATTCTCCCAGCAATGATGTGTGACAACACATGCAATGTAGCCAGCAGGGGAAGGGCTGTGCCTTGGTGTTTCGGGTTTTTATTGGGGTTTAGTTACATAGGCAACTGACCTCAACCACTCAGGCTCCAGCATCCCAGAACAAAAATAGGCATCACCATAAATCACATTGTTAGCATAAACTATCTGATCGAACTAGTACTGGGTGACCCAAGAGTTCGGGCATGCAAAACACTCTTATCAGGCAGAATATTCCAAGGGCTCAGAGCTTGTCTTCTAGAAGCCAGCCAAGGACCAATCCTAAAGTAGACAGTACTTGGGAATGTGCAGGGTTTGAGCAACACAGGCCTACTGAGTTATCTCTCTCCCACAAAGCTTACACCCCTGGCCCCTGGCCAGGCTCTCTTCCTAAAATGATCATATTTTTATGAGCACCTACATTTAGTATAGCATTTATATAACACATGCAGCAATAATATCAGCATGAATATACCTAACATTTCACAGATCCTGTGTGGGCTAGGGATAAACTTAAAGAAACAACCAATCCATCCTGTAAAGGCATTGTATGCATTTTTATATATTTGTGCTAATTTGATTACCTGCTGTCCTCCTTGATCTATTATTATTTGTACCTTGTGATAAATGTGTGCAGAACTATTTAGCATAGTAATTAACTAATGTTTAGCTAAATCCAGTTCTTCTCTGGCCAGTCATTTTCCATCAGTGCTATATCGTGAAGAGGCTTTCACTACCGCTTCTAAAACAGTTGATCATTGATATGGGTATTATTATATACCTTATTTATATAAGGCAGTTGAATCTTACTGACAATGGAAGTGTTACACTGTATTAAATATAGTCATGGTACAATTCAGTTTTATTACAAAACAGATCAGTTAAGAATTATATTGGTATTTGCAACGTCTTCCCAACAGAACTGGCCCTTGTCCATATACCAGATATTATTATGGACAGGAATCATTAAAATTGGCCATGGTTTGGTTATTTCTGGGTTCTAAGTCAGTTAGGGACAAAACCAGCTTGCCTTAGTTCGAAGTTTTATATTGAGACAGGTTTCCATTGTGTGCTCTTTTATAACCAAGCCTACTTCCTTCTATGGAGAGGACGCAAGTGTTACTCAGAATAGTTCTTATCCCTGCTAGCTGTACCACAGGTTATATTTTATTCTGATTTATTCCTGGAGTGAAAGCAGTCAGTGTACATCCATGTAAATTAAATTGCCTCAGAGAAAATTCCTAGGTTTGGAGATCCATAACATCCCATAAGTGCACTTCTTAAGCCTCAGTAGCAGGGTGGAAGGCCATTGCCCCATAGTTACTTTAGCCTTAATCTGTATTAAAATAGTCAGGAGGGGCACCTGGGTGGCTCAGTTGGCTGAGTGTCCGACTCTTGGCTTTGGCCTAGGTCATGGGGTTGAGACCCGTGTCGGGCTCTGTGCTCAGCAGGGAGTCTGCTTGAGGATTCTCTCCTGCTCCCTCTTCCCCTCCCTTCCCCTCAAATAATAAATAAATAAAATCTTAAAAAAAGTAGTCAAGAGGTACTGGTGCGTTGGGATACAGGCCCTTTCTCAGTGCTGGGTCCTAGTATTATCTGGCATTATTTATCAAGTTGGCTTAACTCACTTCACTAAATCCTTGTCGTCTTTTCAGGCTGGCTCCCAGTCCTTACCTTCCTCCTGGAAGAGAATTCCCTCTAATCTGCTTACTCTAGTTCATACATTTAGTTCATACATCATACATACATCTTTGAATATTGTTCCTCACTAAAATTGAATTCAGCTTGTCCCATGATGACTAGCCTGGCACCCATCTCCTCTAAAACACTTCTGTCTTGTGGGCCAGTGTTGTTTAACCCACTGTGCATGTTGTTGCCATTATGTGCTAATGGCCTGAGTGCTGTTAGGATGCATGTTTTGTACCTCAAAATTTGGGTCTCTCAAATGTTGGGTTAAATGAGTGGTAGTCATGCCTAGATGTGATGTAGTGTGAATATGCCCTGAATAGGCTTTCCATAGCTTTCCTCATTTCAGGGTTGGGCTGCTCCCCAAGGGAATTTGGACCCACTTGTGAAGCCTACTGCTGAATTCTCATCAGAAACACACTGGTTCTTCTATTCTGGTTAATAGCTTTTCACCCACAAATATGAGAGCAGTACGTACTTGTACAGAGTACATGGTGGCATGTCAGGCATGCAGCTGTTTTCTCCATTATGACCAGGGGCCCTCCTAAGCATTTGCTTATCAAAGTTTACAGTTACACAGTGATCAGTCTGGCAGAAGCTGTATACTACACAGTTGCTGGAAATTTCTTCTCAAGTGATATCATTTATAGTATATGTTACCTGAAAACTGAGAGTCAAAAGATATTGGCACATTACTGGAGTGCCAACCTCATCAACAATTTGTCGAGTTCATCATCACATTATCTGACTAGAATGTTTCCCAGAGTGATACCATTCAGGTTTGCAGGTTGCCATTAGACCTTGTCAGATTCCAAAAGCAGGGGTGGTCTTGGCAACCATATGGCTTCATCGTTTTGGGCATCTGGTATAATTATGCCATGAGACAATATCATTCTCTTGCTCTGACTCTCTATCAGGGCACTAATGTGATATTGGATCTCCCTTGTTCCATATCCACCTATTCGTTCATTCCTTTCAGCTCCTATTTTTTTCCCTCTACATTTGTCATCGATTTTAAACTAAACTTCCCTATCTTTAGAAGGCACATTAGTTTCAGCAACTGTACTGGTCCAGACAGTTCTCAGGAATACCAGTCTAGCAAGAGCCTCCCTCTTAGCAGATTCCCATATATAGGATAGGGTTATGCAGGTACAGAACTAGTGAGGTATCTCCACTCCTAGGCAGTGTAGCTCTGTTCACTGTCTACCCCAATTTTGCCAAATGGGGTAAAGGCACTATAAGTTATTTGTGTGGGAGCATGCTGTGTCTCACATCGTTTGTGCTCAATAAAAACTTCCTGATTGATTGATTGATTATGGGAGTCTTGGACAACTATTAGAAAATGGCGTTATTATTTTTTCAACCCATCTAAGATGTTCTTCACCTCTTGATCGCATCTTAAGCAGATTATATAATGTTCTGATCTCTTTTCTATAATGAAGATCAGCCCCTTTTCTGTAATTGGGCTTTCTGAAATATTAAAAAAAATCCAGTCTAAATAAAACAGTTATTTAGCACATGCAGTTGGCAGTATCTCTTCTCTTCGCACTGGGAAAAAGATACACTCTGTTATATTTCATTCCTCCTCCTGTTCTTCTTGCTTTTCTGACTTTTGGATAGGTAGGCAGTTAGAGGAACGAGAGGATGAAACATTACCTAAGTGGTGCTGTTCTGCTCTGGGGGTGGATGCTTCATGCCTTGTGGGCGACTACATGGACAAGGTAATTTGTTGGTTAATCTGGAAGTCCTTCCAAAGACTCTACCACACTGCTTCCAATATACTGGCTTCGCACGCTCTCTGGTTGGCTAATCCAGAAACACTGCGGCTTTATGCCCCATTGTGTTCTGTAACCTTGTACTATGCGGTCTCCTCATCCTCACCCCCTCGGATGAGGTATCTGTGGCAGTGAGGGCCCAGTCCCGCCACCCTCCGAGTACTTTCTTGACCCAAGGAAAACAAGACCACCCTTGCTGTACTCCCATCGGGGCAGTTGCGACTGACCCACTGCTGCCCTCTATTTCTGTTTTGTGGTTAGGACTTGTTGCTTCCCTTCAAAATTTGCCAGACAAGGGAACCCATGTGTCTCTCTGCTCATCTATGTGCAGACTCCAGAGCATCCCTGTCAAGCTAGCTCAAGAACTCTGTGCTGCTCTGATGACAGGGTGGGGAGGCCTTCTGCACTTTTCCAAGTGTTCAGTTTGGGGGTGACAGGCCAATTTCCCTCCTTCATACCCAGTCTCCTTGAGTGTTTCTTTTGATCCTCACCTCTTTGTCTTGTGCACCATCCTTTCTCCTCCCAAGGCCACTACACTCTCCCTTTAGGCTACAGACTCGCTATTTCTGCTGCTGAGTAAATTAGCATAGAGAATCCTTAAGCAGTTTGGAACTGGCAGTATTACAGTTACAACACCCCAACACTTGGTCTTACAGAAGGATTCTGCTCTTACAGGACAGTTACCACTAGAGAGGTATTATAACATCTCTTATAGCAAATGGGTTTGTCTGTAGGCAGGGAAAGGTTGCTGAGGAGCACAATTTTGTGTTTCCTTTAACTTGGTTCTCAGATACTAACATCTGTCACAATTTAGCACATTTGGACATTATGATATTTGAAAGAAATGATTTCTTACGTCTTTGGAGATTGCAGGTGGGAGGCTTATTTACTATGACCCTGTCACAGCTTTGGTTGCTGCAGTCATTTGGTAAGCCTATTATGGAATAATCTGTAAACCAGTCCCTGAAGATAAGTGGATTTCAGTCATTTTCATTTTTGTAATTACAATTTTAATAATTTCAAGGAGGGATGTGCTGGATTCAGAGGTTTCAGTCATGTCGTCTTCCCTAATTTAACTTAGCAGCTTTCTTTTTCTAACTATGTTAATCAGAGCTCTATGTCTGAATCTAGGGATTTCTCCCATTGAAGCTGGATTATGTGAAATTTTATCTCTTTTTCTCAAGACCTGCACAAATTTTGGGTTGATATACCGATTGCATTCTGTTTTTTATAAGTTTAGGTGCAGTGAGAAATTGGCAGCAGTATAAAGAATTAGCATTTGAATCCCTGAACTTGGTTTATAGATTCCTCTGGAAGTAGGGACTTAGAAAATTCTCCAAGTGACTAAGGTGAAAAACATTTGGGTCTAAATGAAATATTCTGTAGTTCATTGATGGGCACAAATAATAACTGCAATTTTCCCATTTGCTTTCAAGATTTCTTATGAAAAAGGACTCATCTTTTTCATGGTCATAGTGTCCTAGAAATAGTTGTAGTGTTTGTGACAGATTGCCAGGTGCTTAGATATTATTTTAATATAAGAAAATAATCTCCTATGAAGCCATTAGACTACAAGCTTTTGGAGAACAGACACTGTGTCTCATTCACTATTATATTTCCATTTCCTAACACACAGCACTGTATTTGTAGTACAGACTTAATAGATATTTCCTGGATGGAATCAGATGCCCGTACTTACTGAGCGCCAACCTCTAATTCTCGGTGCTCTACGTGTATTAACTCATTTATGTGTCACAAAAACACTTTTAAGAGGTGCTGCTGTTATCTCCATTTTATGACTGGGGAAATTGAGGCAAAGAGAATTAAGTAACTTTGCCAAGTAAGCAACAGAGCTGGAACTCAAACCTAGGTTCTGGGTTGAGAGCTTGCACACTTAACCGCTATGCTAACCTACCACTCTTCTGAAGGACCGGCTGTCATACTGACGTTGGAGGGCTATAGAGATGTGCTTTCTTGGTGTCCCTGGGGGAAGGAGGGTGAAAGGTACAAACTTCCAGTTATAAAATAAACAAGTCATGGGAATATAATGTACGTCATGGTGACTATAACTAATAATACCGTATTACATATTTGAAAGTTGCTAAGAGAATAGATCTAAAAAGTTCTCATCATAAGAAAAACTTTTTTTTTTTTTTTTTTTTTGGTAATTATGTATGACAATGGATGTCAACTAGAAAAAAAAAAAGATAGAGATCTTTGGTGGATTTTTGACAGCCTAAAGTTTTCCAATGCAGGGTCTCTTGTCAATAGATACTTTATCAACAGATATTTTCCTAACAAGTAAAGCTTTGTACTGTCAGCAAGAGGCTTTATAATCCATTCTTAATTACTGGTTAGATTTATGTGTTTTCCTCAGAATTGTCACATTTAGAACGGGGCAACATTTGGGCTCATGTGCTATACAGTTATTGCCCTTTCCATTGTTTTAGAGGGCTGTCTAGCTTGCCAATAGTCCTGTTGACCATGGAACCTGGTGTGAACCAGGGCTTACTTGGGAAAGACTAGCTGCCAGAGGCCTAAGCAAAAACCCATAGCTATGGGCCAGTAATGCAGTGAATACCTCATGAAAAGAAAACCCCATTAGGATGGGCAGATGACTGGCTAACTGACTGAGAGCAGAGCAGAGATCTTAAGGAGAGAGAAGGTAGAGAAGATTCAGACTTTCATATCAAAATAAGTAAAATAGGAATTAGAGGAAGGAAAACTGAAAAAAAAAAAAAAGAGAGAGAAAAATGGCAAGTCCAGGAGGTTAAGGAATAAGATAGCCTGAGTCTATGTGGGGAGCTGGGAGGAAGGTGTACATATGAATTGTAGGGAGAAGCTAAAGTAGGGCCAGGAACCACCCACATCTCTACTTTGCTGATTTTGTAAGCTTCAGTCACACCCCAGAGTGGATGTGTTGGTGCGGAAGTCCTCAGTGAAGTCGCTAGTTCCAATGGATCCAGTTCTTTGATGCAATCTTTTGGCACATCAGGTTTGAGTCCTCCCCTGTCCATAATTCCAGAGATGTAGTCTCAAAATAATTCAAAACGACATTGTTATCTCTTTCAACTGCCATGAAAGGACCGACAGCTATAATCTGTCTAATCAGAACTGCAAGCATTCACCCATTTATTTACTATTCAGCAAATATTTATTGAGAGCCCTGGTTACATACAAAAGTAGCTGAAGCCAGGGCATATTGGGAAGTTATAGCTCTGCTATGAAAAAAAAAAAACAGCTACTTCATTTTTTAGAGAGGTTGTTACGATCTGTAGAACTATTTAGGAAATAACTTTTGGGTTCAAATAAATCTAGCTCTTAAATCTGTGCAAAAACCATCCTTGCAAAATTCCTGGATCTGTTTGCTGCTACTCTAGGCCAAAGCCATTTTGTCCTTTACTTCTCTGCCCATAATTCAGTTGGCCTATTTATATCTGGATTCCATCCTCAAGCCCAGGATGATCTGGATGGGGAACTTTCTGCAGGCAATCCTGTTTATCCAAGACTGCGGGTGCTCAGAAATGAAGGAGGAGGGAAGCTAAAGTGAAGTGAGAACTGAGGTCATCACTTGAAAATGGATCGTGCTTGAACCTGAAGGAGAGGAGGAGCACAATTATAGAAGAGGCAGGGCCCTCAGAAGGTGTGGGGCTAGAACAAATTGTTATATATTCACCACCACCCTTGTAATTAATTCCAGGTGAACTTCTGGTGTGTACGTGCGGTGTGTGTGTGTGTGTGTGTGTGCATGTGTGTAGGTCCAGACTTCCACCCAGCATAATACCTCATCTGTTCTGCATAGTTCTGGAAGGCCAGGACAGCCTGTACTCGTACTGAACACTCTAGATAATCTTTTCTGACCTTCATGGCAGATTATGGGAATCTGAGGTGAAAAGTGTGATCTATTGAGTCTTGCTCTCTCCTTGGGCTAAGGCACTGCCTGGTGTTAGAATTAGCTAACCCCTGGTGTGTGTGTGTGTGTGTGTGTGTGTGTGTGTGTGTGTGTGTTGGAAGAGCTCTTTTATTTCTGATTTTGTTATATTATCTTCTATTTTTATTGTCTGTGCTATTTGCACTGCTGACCCTATCAGTTTCTTTTTCTTTCTTTCTTGCTTTCTTGCTTTCTTTCATTTCAATTCCTTGAAAAGCAGACAACCCTCTCCACAGTCCTTGTCATCATCCTGGCCCCATACCTATTCCATACATCGGGCCCCTTGGTAGCCCAGTGCCTTACCTTCTACCTGTACCTCATCCCAATTAACTGTAGGTGAAAGTTCTAGACATTGTGTCACCATTGCATGTCAGGAATCAATACCGCTGCTTTCATCATCCCATAGGCATGTCCGAGTCTGTTTAAACGTTGCTCTCTTATGGGGCGCCTGGGTGGCTCAGTCGGTTGTGTCTGCCTTGGGCTCAGGTCATGATCCCAGGGTCCTGGGATTGAGTCCCGCATTGGGCTCCCTGCTGAGCATGGAGCCTGCTTCTCCCTTTCCCTCTGCCCCATGCTCTGCCTACTTGTTCTCTCTCTCTCTGTCAAATAAATAAATAAAATCTTTAAAAAAAAAATAAAATAAATAAACATTGCTCTCTTACTATGCTGTTAGCTCTTTGAGGAAAAGGACTTTTTTTTTCCCCCAGGAGGTGGTTGTCTGTTTCCCATTCAGGTAGTTCAAGTGTTGTGCATAGATTCTGGCACACAGTGAGGGAATCAATAAATATTTGTTGGATGATGAATAAAAATAAATAAATATTCTGGTAACTTAGAAATTGACTCTTGTTAATAAGAGGAAACAAAAACTAGAATGAGAAAGTTCACTATACACTGATATTGAAGATATCAAAAATACACTGTTAAGTGAAAGATCATGGTGCAGGATAATAGCAAATAATAATAATTATTACTATTACTACCACCCTGTCCACCAGAGAGGTCTCCCTATTATTTCCAGACAGGTTGCTGATTCAGCTTTCTGTGAAGAAATCCCATTCTGTGAGTGTTGAATTCTAGAGCCACTCCTGGTACCAACTCTCTGAGCTTGGTTCCCTAAAAAAGGGACCTTATTGGAAGGGGGTTGTCATCCCGGAGAAGCGACAATGAAGGAAAAAGGGAAGTGAACTGAGGAAGAAATCGGAAGAATTACAAGGGAGTGTGCTGCTAAGGAGGCCAGAGCTTCTCAAGAACACAGCTGGAAACAGAGGTGGCATTTACAACTCTACACTCAGAACAGTCCTCTGCGAAGGGAGGATGGGTAGGAGGTGGACAGATGACCAACTTACCTTCCTGCTTCTTCCTGTCTTGTTTTCCATTGGTTGGCGTATGCTCTTGGGGACATTAACTCCCTCGCATTTCTGGGTTGAATTACTAGCTGCTTTAAGTAGCTTCTGGAGAAGCTAATGCAAGTCCAGTATAGTCAGGATGCTAAGGTGTCTCCTTGTTGGTTGTTCTTTTATATTTACTCACATATCTGCCGTTCCCAGTGTTCTTCATTCTTTCCTGTGGACATGAGTTACCACCTAGGGTTATTTCCTTTTAGCCTGATGGATTTCTTTTAGTATATCTTGTAGGGCAGGTTAGCTTGTAACAAATCTCACATTATTTTATTCTGGGAATGTCACTATTTCATATTCATTTTTGAAGGCTGATTTTGCTGGAGATAAAATTCTTAGTTGGCAGTTTTTATTCTTTAGCACTTTGATTATGTGATTCCTCTGAATTTTTGCCCCTATACTTTCTGATGGGAAGTCAGCCATTATTCATATTATATTCCCTTTAAATGATAAGTTGATTTTCTCTTCCTACTTTCAAAATTTCTTGCTTGCTTTTTTTTTTTATTGTCGTTGTCTTTCACAAGTTTCGTTATGATGTGTCTAGGTGTGAATATCTTTGTGTTTATCTGAATGTTGTCGAGCTTTTTGGATATGTAGATTAATGTTTTCTAGCAAATTTGAAAAGGTTAAAACCATTGTCTCTTCAGATAGTTTTTCCGTCCTTTTATCTCTCTTTTCCTGGGATTCCCATTGCATATATGTTGACATGCTTAATCTTGACCCTCAGGTCTCTGAGGTTTTGTTCATTTTTCTTCAGTGCTTTTCCTTTCTGTTCTTTGGATTGGGTAATTTTTATTGTTCTATTGTTCATTCATACTTTATTCTCTCATCTCCAATCTGCTGTTGATCCCATGTAATGAATTTTTCATTTTGGCTATTCTACTTTTTTTTTTTTAAAGATTTTATTAATTTATTTAGTTAGAATGAGCCAGGGGAGGGGCACAGAGGGAAAGGGAGGGAGAGGGAGAGAATCTCCAGCAGATTCCACACTGAGCACGGACCCCGAATTGGGGCTCAGTCCCGTGACCCCAAGACCATGACCAGAGCCGAAACCAAGAGTTGGATGCTGAGCCACCCAGGTGCCCCTTGGCTATTCTACTTTTTAACTCTGGAGTTTCCATTTTTAAAATATGGGTTATATTTCCTATGGGTTCTCTATTTGTTGAGTTACCATTACCATATTTTTAAAAATTCTTCCAAGTATTTATAATAAATGCTTTGAAATTTGTTGTCTAATAAATCCAACGTCTCCATCTACCTGGAGATTTTTTTAAATGATTTTTTTCCTCTCAGTATGGGTCACACTTTCTTTTTCTTTGCGCGTTTGTAATTTTTGGTTGAATGAACCCTAGACAGTTTAATTAACATTGTGTAGCAACTCAGGATTCTGATTTGTTTTGTTTGTTTCTTTTTCTGTTTTTTTTTTTTTATAAATTCCCTGAACTTAATCTGTGGCATCTTATTTCCCCCATTGTGTGCAGACACTTTTATATCTGGTCAGTTTATTTATTCTCTTTTTTGCTTGTTAGCCAGGCTTTAGAGAGGTGGCTCCTGTGTCTGCATAGTTTATTGGTCAGCCAGTGACTTGGGCAAAGGCTGTGCTCAAACACTGAGCCAGTAAGACTTCAACCCTCTGCTGATGTTGGAAGTGCAGAGGTCAGCCATTTTTAAATCTCTTTTGGTTTTTCTTTACCACTGGGCTTTCTTGGGTTTCCCCTGTACATCCCTGTGTCTTGCAGGCCAAGGATGTGTGGAGGGAGAACTTATTGAGCCTTTCTGTGACTCTCTCATTTCCAGCATTTATTCCATCTTGAGCACAACATCAAGCTAGAAAAGAGATAGTTTTTTCCTTATTACTTCCTGTTGAGGCCCATGATTTTTAGGGAGAAAGCCATGAGTTCCCTACCCTTACCTCCTCACCCCCAGTCCAACCCTTTTCAGATCAGAGTGGCTGATTTTCCAGCAGTCTCAATGCTGGTAAGACCACTACTCTTGTCTGTTGAGTTGGGGTTGGGTATACAACCAACCCCAGGCAATGAGGCCATAGACTGTTCTTACCTGAAACTATAGTAGTTCTTCAGGATCAAGTACTCTTCCAATGTGTTGTCTGAGTTAGGTCTATTTCCAGAGCCCTGGAATAGTTATTTTTGACAGTTTTGACCAGTTAAGATTTTGTGTGTGTGCGTGTGTGAAGATTTGCTAACCTCTTCAGCTAGCCACAGCTGGACGTTCATCTACCAGTATACTTCTGCCCATTGTTTTGTTTTCAATCTTTCTGTCTCATTTTGTTTTAATTTATCTTTCATAAGAATCAGGGGTTGGGTGTCCCTTTGTGATCTAGTGTTAAAGAGTAATTTTTTTCCTTTTTCATACATGAATTAAACTTATTTACATTTATAGATTGGACACAAAAGTTGTATTTGATCTTAGTTTTGTCATGTTACTTTTTGTAATATTTTCTGTTTTGTAATGTTTTCAAAGTCTTAACTATGTTCCCTCTTGGCCTTTTAGCTTGTAGGGGTATATGGTTTTTTCTTACAGAGTTTAGAGGAGTTTATATTTTTGTTCTAGTGGTTACCTTTATAATGAAATCTTTATATAATAACAGTCTTAGTCTTGTGTTTCTTTAGTCAATATTTATTGATTTCTACAATGAATAGCTGTGTTTCCTTTTCCATTTTCTTTCTTTTTTAACAACTCAATTTTAATTATTAGTATTTTCTTAGTGTTTACATTGTATTGTTAACCATGCTTATATTTTATCATTTTAATGGCATTATTGAATGAAGTCCTTTGACTGTTAACTACACAGGTGAAACAGTGAACTTCCTGTACATCCTACCTTTTAACCTATTTCTTCTCCTAATAGTTGTATGATTACTACATCGTGGGGAGATGTAATATTTTCATTTTCTTTTATCACCTTAATCTTCACATTTGTTTTAGTCTTAATTTTACCATTAAGTATATTCCGTTCCCATTGCCAGCTGTTACTTTCTCTTTCCTAGGCATTTCTTGGTTGACTAAAGTTGGTTTTCTGCTCACGTGCCCAAGAAGGACCTGTGTGTGTTGTGCCCCTTGCACACTTGCGTGTTTGTCTGCAGCTTTGCACCTCAAGTTTCCATGAGCAGATGCACACGTAATCCTCAATTCATACTCTTTTTCTTGACTACCTGTTAGTGTTGCCCCACTTCTGGTATTGTATATTGCTGTAGCGAAATTTGAGATCACTTTGCAACTTTTCCTTTGTGAACAACTTCCATCTTTTTGCCTGACTGCTCCAGGAGTCTATCTTTATCTTTATACTCCAGTAACTTTACTGGGATGTACCTTGCTAACCATACTGACAGGTACATGGTGAGCCCTTTGGTGTGGAGAGTCAGGAAACTTTCTCGAATTGTGTGCTTTAACTTTATTGTGTTGAATTGTCTTGGTGTTTTTTAGCATCTCCGATTATGCACGTTTTAGATTTGCTTTGACTGCTTTCCATAACCATCTTCTCTCTAACCCTTTAAAACCTTTTCCTTATTTCCTCTGAATTTTGTTCATCTTATTATTTCTGTCCTATATGTCCCTAACAGTGTTTTCTGTAGGTTCTATTTGTTCATTGTTTTTTGGTTATTCCACTGTGGCCTTTATCCCCTCCCTTTTTCTTATGGAGTTCCATCAGCTCAAATTTCAGTTTCTTCTGTTTTCTCATCATCTCTTACCTGAGTTTGGCATTTCTCCCTTGTAATCTTTCTTCTTAGAGGTGAAGTTTTAGTTTGCTAGGGCTGCCAGAACAAAGTATCACAGACTGAGCAGCTTAAACAACAGAAATTCACTTTCTCACAATCAGGAGGCTAGAAATCCAAGATCAAGGTGTCAGTAGGGTTGATTTTTTCTGAGGCTTCTCTCCTTGGCTTATAGATGGTCATATTCCTCCTCTGTCTTCACATGGTTCTTCCTCTGTGTGTGTCTGTCCTTATGTCCTTTCCGTGTAAGGCCACCAGTCATATTGGATTAGGGCCCACCCAAGTGACCTCATTTAGCTTTACCTCTTTAAAGGGCCTATCTCCAAACACAGTCACATTCTGAAGTACTAGGGATTAGGACTTCAATGTATGAATTTTGGTGGGGGACACAATTCAGCCCATAACAGGTGATTACTTTATTGAATTCTTATTTTTTAAATTCTTGTCAAATTATTATTTAGTTATTTTTATCTGCTCATTTTCTGGGAAGTGTTCTTCACCTAATGGTAAAATATACTCTCCCCTCCCCCCTCCCCAGATTTTTCACTTATCGTATTTTCGTATTGATTCTGTGGGAATTTCTTTTATATTACTCATTGAATGATTTGAATTTTCCCTAATTGTCTCCTTGTATAGGGTTTCTGTGTGTGTGTGTGTGTGTGTGCATGTGCATGTGTGTGCATGCATGTGTGTGTCTGGTGTCATGGCAGCCTTCCAGGCTTCTCAACCCAAAAGCCCTCACCTGCTCTGCTGCCACTTTTTGCAACTGTAGCTCCTGAAAGTGAATCATTGGGGTACCTTTCTCCCTATTTCTCAAAATAAAATGAAAGTCATCTAGGAGAGTTCATTTTGTCAGCTTCCCTCGCTTCCATTTCTGCACCCATTTTCACAAACCAGGTATTTCCTTTTGCTTTTTAGTGTGAGGTTTCATTGTCAGCACTTTATGTTCCACCATTTCCTGTCTGCCTGACTTGCTCTGTGGCTTGCGTTTTATTTGTGCTAATTTTGGAAGGCTTTATGCATGTTTATGAGTCAATGGATTGTATATTTCTCTTAGTTTTACTGAAAATGGAGTTTTAAGTTTTTGTGTTCATTTTTTTTTCTTGACTTTTGGGATGAGAAATGGAAAGGTAATTCTTACTCAGCCAGATTTATACTAGAAGTCAATTAGTAACTGACTGAATGATTCCTATCTGCCAAACAGGGGACTAAATGCTGTCATTATATCCTGATTGTGACCCTATTGATAAGAGATAGGATGATAGATACTGCAGATTAGCTCTTTTATTTCCACTCCGGCTCCCTTTTACAATGTTAGGTTGCTGCTATCGCTGAAAAGTTAAGTCTGCATTTTTCAGTCTTTCTTACAACTCAGGTTTGTGGTGAACTGAACTCTGATGGTCCCCCATGCTGTTTGGAATCCAGATATGAGATGAAGTCTACCTCTGTTGCCTTGGCAAGTACTGTGGTGGAGACATTTGTTTTGCAGCAATGACAACAGGCTCATTGTAGAGACGTAGAATGTAGGCACCCATTTTCTGGTGGTATGTTCTGGAAGTCCACAGTAATGGTAGCAGGTTAGGATTTCCAGATCCTAGCGAAGTGGTGCAGACTTAGCAGTTGGGACAGTGGGTTCCTGATTCTCGATCCCAAATTATGCCAGAGACAGCAACTCCAGTAGAGGACCAGTGGTGTGATATTATCCTGAGAGCTCAGTCCAGCACGTGCCCTTCCAGTCCTCTCTTACAGACTTTTGTAAACTCCTAATGCCCTGTACTAAATCTGCAGTTGATTATGCTGGCCAGGATGGTTTCTGATATTTGAAACAGCCTTGACGGGTAGATCATTTCATCCCCATTTTATAGGGAGGGAGAGGTCACCTAACTAGTTAGCAGTGGAACTTGGATTTGCTCCAACTTTGTCTGACCCCAGAATCTCTCATCTAACTACTATGATTGACCACAGATATCAAACACTTCTATAGTGTTTACTTTGTGCCAGGCACTGTTCTGAGCACTTTAAATTTGTTAACTCACTAATTCCCACAATAATCCCAAAAGCCAAGTACTTTATTTTTTTTTTTTTTAAGATTTTATTTATTTGACAGAGGGAGACACAGCGAGAGAGGAAACACAAGCAGGGGGAGTGGGAGAGGGAGAACCAGGCTTCCTGCTGAGCAGGGAGCCCGATGCAGGGCTCGATCCCAGGACCCTGGGATCATGACCCGAGCCGAAGGCAGACGCTTAATGACGGAGCCACCCAGGCGCCCTTATTTATTTATTTATTTTTATTTTATTATTTTTTTAAATAAGCCAAGTACTTTAAAGAATTCTCTTCATTATATAGATAAAGAACCAAGACACAGAGGGGCTGGGAAATTTGTTCAGAGCCACACAGGTCTGCTCTAAAGTCCATGTTCTTAATGGCTAGGCTACCTTCATCTCAAAAATGAGGTTTGCCTTTATTTTACATTTTGAGGTTTTATTTTTTGAAGTTACTTTTAAGATGCCGTCTTTTTTTTTTTTAAGATTTTATTTATTTATATGAGAGAGAGACAGAGTGCATGAGCAGGGGGAGGGACAGAGGGAGAAGCAGGCTCCCTGCTGAGCAGGGAGCCCCACACGGGGCTTGATCCCAGGACCTTGGGATCATGACCTCAGCTGAAGGTAGACACTTAACCGACTGAGCCACCCAGGCACCCCTTAAGATTCAGTCTTAACTTTGTGGTACAGATGTTGGTTTTAAGATTTATTTTTATAGATCTATCAGTTTGGCCCTGTTCAAATTCTTCCTACTAGAACATTTTGAATAGCTCTTTAGTATGTTGCCAATGTAATGGAAATGGCAGTGTTGTAGAATTATGGATTATCAGGATTGGAAGAAGGCCTATTAATTATCTAGTTCAAGGACTTGAATTCTCTCTATAAATTCCTTGTCTATTTATCAGTCAGCCTGGGAGATTCAGCATTTCCCCAGACAGCCGTTCCATCTTCAGCCAGGATCTATTAGGAGACTTCCTAAGATTGAACTAAATGTGCATTGTTAGGACCCCCCCATTCATTAACTCTTGGTAAATACATACCAGCTGTTGTATTTGTTTCACACGATGGCCCTTCAGATATTTGAAGGTAGTTATCATGCCTCCTGGAATCTTCCCTCTTCTCTTTAGGTGACCTACTTCCAATTTCTTCAACAGTTTGTCGGGATTTCAGTTGGCTTCAACATACATATTGCTCTGAATGTATTTGAACTAAGCACAGATTTAAAGTTGGGCGTGATTAGACATGAGCACAACAGGACCTCACTGTCCTTGTCCTGGGTATTGTATCGTGTGAAGAACTACATTTCATTATTGAATCATACTGAAATTAGAGTCAATTAAACCTATAACCCTTTTTGACTTATGCAGCTGTTAGGATTGTCTATTACATCCTATATTTCTTTGGGGTTGTCTCCTCTTGCTCTCTCTGCTCTAAGTATACTGGATTACTCTCAGCTGGTGACTATGCCAGGGCCATGTCTGCTTAGGGCCTTTGTACATGTACTCCCTCTAACAGGCTGGTATAGTCTTCTTTTTCCAGCTCAAATTCCCCTTAGCCCTCCATTGTGATGCCTTCTCATTTGATTGGTTATTCCCAGGGCACCCTAAAATTTTCCATGCATGCATTGCCTTCCATGGGCAGCCTTTCCTGATTTTCTGTTTCTATTCTGTCTCTCATACACCCTTCCAAGGCTCTGTGCTTCCACTTTCACGAACTTATCTCACTTGTAACTTTTTTTTTAAAAGATCTATTTATTTATTTGAGAGAGAGAGAGAGAGCGCGCGCGCGCGCAGGGGGAGGGGCAGAGGGAGAGGGAGAGAGAGAATCCTTAAGCAGATTCCCCGCTGAGTGCAGAGCCTGACATGGGGCTCGATCTCAGGTTTCTGAGATCATGACCTGAGCCAAGATCAGGAGTTGACCACTTAACTGACTGAGCCACTCAGGCGCCCCTCACTTGTAACTGTTTTAAATGTAAAATTTCATGCGAGATTAAGAGTTCCATGACCTTTTTGTTTACCTTTTTATTTCCAGTTCCTGGCACATGTTCAAAATGCATGTATTAATGACTAATGGATAATAATGGAACTTCAAATATCATGTTGGTTTTGACCCATTTAGTTCATCAAGATCTTTGGGGTTCATATCTGTGTCACTGAGAGTATTTCCCATTATCACTAATAGGCTTTATTACCATGCCATTCATGTTCTTATCCAGTTGATGGCTAGAATCCTGTATCTTAATTGTAGGAGCTCCCTACAGGCCGATGTCAATCCTTTGAATTATGTCTATTCAGATAAGATTGAATTCACTCTGTCATATGACCATTCAACTCATATTTCTTTAGTTTGTCTACATGATATTAAGATAGACATTAATTGTCTTTTTTGACTTTTGAAAAAAAACCCACTAAAATCTATTCCATTTCCCTGAAATATCTTGTCTTCTAAGCTTTCAAAAATTAGTCCAACTTAATTTAGTAAACATGGAGCTGGCTTCTAGTAAACATGATTTCTTCTTCTAAGTTCTTGCTAACTATTTTTAAAACAGAATTTTGCTGAAGGTTATAATGCATAATGTCCTGTTGAAAAAACAAAATTCACCTGAGTAAATTTGAAGTTCTAATTGGCTTTATTCCATAATTCATGAATTGGGCAGCATACCATCTAGCAAGTAGAAAGGATCTCCAAAGAACTGTACAGAATGGAAGGTTTTTAAAGGGGTGGGACAAGGAAGTCATAAACAAAAGAAAAGATTATTTCAGGCAAAGTCACCTTCCTTCCGGGGAAGGCAGGGGTCTATGAGGTAGATTACCTCACTAGTACTAACCAGAAAAACTATCTTTTCTCATTTGTACTTAAAAAGTACTCTGTGTAGGGGTGTCTGGGTGGCTCAGTTGGTTAAGTGGCTGCCTTTGGCTTGGGTCATGGTCCTGTGGTCCTGGGATCAAGCCCTGCATGGGGCTACCTGCTCAGCAGGGGAGTTTGCTTCTCCCTCTCCCTCCGCCCCTCCCCAACTTGTGCTCCCTCACTCACACACACACTCTCGCTCTCTCAAATAAATAAATAAATAAATAAAATCTTAAAAAAAAAGTACTCTGTGTAGTGATATTTTGACTGGTTAAAAGCGACATTCCTGGGAGAGGCTGAAAACAGTATTAGGTTAGGTATTAAGTTTTGGTTTGTTCATGTGGGGCTTAGAACAAGTGACTTTATTTTGGGCCTATTACTTCTTTTTTTAATAATACATCTATATAATTTTGCAGAACTATTGAGAATGAGGAAGACAGTCACAGAGAAGGACATTTTTTTATGTAACAGTATGTTTATCACTCTCAAGAAGTTATCATTACCATATTATTTAATATGTGGTTTGTATTCAAATTTCCCCCATCACCACAGTAATGTTCTTTGGAACAGGATCTGAGTAACGTGGTATGTGGCATTTAGTTGTCACACCTCTCTGGTCTAGAAATTTCCCTGCCTCTTCCGTCTTTCATGACACTGAAGATTTACGAAGAGATCAATCCCATTGTTTTTCAAAATGTTCCTCCATTTGTATTGGTCTGATTGTTTCCTCATGATCACATTTTGGTTAAACATTTTTGGCAAAATTGCTGCATAGGTAATGTGTCCTTACATGACAGGACAGGCATGTTCGTTTATCCAATTGTTGGTGATTTTAATTTCATTTCTTGGTAAGGTGGTTTCACTCTGAAGATCAGTCTCTTTTGTGGGACAATTGTAAGCAACAGAATCGAACAGTTTCTTTTTCCCTCTGTTATTTGTTAAAATTTCACTATCAGCCCAAGCTGCGTTCCTTTCTGGCTGTGTCTAGTTCCGTCCCACTCAATTATTTTACCAATCATTTTGTTACCTCTGTTGTCTGTAAACTGGCTTGGAAAGCAAAGTGCAAAGTGTCCCACTTTGATTATTAGTTGCTACATTTGGAAATATGTGCCATGCTTATCCATGTGAAGCTCATATTCTGGGCACTATTGTTCAGACCTATAGACCCAAGACAAAAACACTAGATTCATCATTAATTCAGTAGTTTTCATGGGAAGTTGGCTTTTCCTTTTTTCCCTTTCTCTCTTCTTCTGTCTTACATTCAGTGGCACCATTTAACTGGAATTGCTTTTGCAAAGGTCACCGCAGCAGTCACTTTCTGCCTTATCTTACTGGACGGTTCTATGTATATGACCCTGTTGACCTCTCCATCTTTCTAAAATTTCTCTACCCCCTTGGCTTTCCATACAGGACACTTTTTTGTTCTTTGTTTTTTGTTTGTTTGGTGTTTTTTTAAAAGATTTTATTTATTTATTTATCTATCTATTTATTTATTTATTTGAGAGAGAGCACGCGCTTAAGTGGGGGAGGAGCAGAGGGAGAGGGAGAGAGAGAATCTCAAGCAGACTCCACGCTGAGTGCAGAGCCAGGTGTGGGGCTTGATCTCATGACCTGAGATCATGACCTGAGCCAAAACCAAGAGTTGAATGCTTAACTGATTGAGACACCCAGGCACCCCCAATTTTCTGTTCTTTGATAGACATCTGACCATCTCTTATACTTTGATTGTAAGTTTTCTCAATATATATTAAAGTAGTTATTTTTGTCTGTTAGAATTTTGGCATGAAACATATTACTGCAGATATATTTTAAATATTTTTTGTTTTACTCAATTATGGAATCTTTGAACAGGACAAAGGACCTCAAAGTAACTCATTAGAAATCCTTTATGTTGTCCAAGAAAAATTGCACTGGACAGAGTTAAACAAGCAAGGAAGACTTTGCAGTAGTAAAAAAATAAAGAATATTACAACAGAGGAGAGAAATTGAACTGAACTCTGCCAAAACTAAAAGGTGGGATGGTTTTTAAGTGGGGGGTGGGGGTGGGTGGGCGGAGAAACATGGAAAAGTACTGGAGGATGTCAGGGGAGGGGGGGTTGTTTAATGCAGTCGGTCCATTCGCATTGGCAAATTATCTTTTGTTTAAGTTAGGCTTCTCTCCCACAGAGATTGGGGCGCTATCTTTCTTGATGATTACATTTCAAAGGGATTGCTCCCAGGTCCTTGAGAAAGAAATTCTTGAGGCCAGGACAAGATTTATCTACATTTCAAAGGGGCAGAGAAAGAATTTGCAATTACAAGTTTTCTAAAATACATGTTCTAAGAAAAGGGAGGTCAGGGGCCTACAGTTAGCAAGAAGCCTTTCTGAAGTTTGTCAAGCTGAGGGGAATGTTAGGGCCATTTTGATCAATGCGGTTTTGGCTTCTCGCATGTCTGCCAATGCAAAAATCATCATTGATGTTTTGCTCATACACAGCAGCCAAGTTGAAAAAGAGAGCAAGCCACCTGAAGGGAACGTTAAAAGTAGCATCCAATGGCGTGGGCAGTCAGGAGGTTCTATGCTGGGAAGACAGGGGCCACCATGGCCCAGAAATTGAGTTTGTAATGATTTTGTTTCTGAGCCACGGAAGGTTTTAATCTGGCCTCCCTATATTATGTACACAAACAAAGCATTTTTATATCTTCTAATTAATTTAACTTTGAGGCCAGAGTGTTGGGGCTGAGAAAAAGCATAGCTCCCTCTCCTCTCCTAACTTCCCTGCTGTCCCATCTGTAGGGTTTGTGTGTATCACCCTCCTGTCTTGGGATTGCTGTTTTAAAGTCCTGCTTTATACTAGAAAGCTCTCACATTGCGGGTATAGTTCGTTATTTTAGCTTTTGTTCGGATGACCTTGAAGTGCCTGTAGAAAGAGCTAAAAATTAGTAAATATTTTAAATGGTTTAGGATTTTTCTAGTATTCTTTTATTCTTTTGAAGCCTTGATCTTTATCCTTCTTCATTTATAAATTTCTGTGTCTGATCTTACTCAACAAAATAGTTAATCTCCCTGATTTCTGGTAATCTACTGTTATCTTGAGCATCTGATAGGCATGTAATTGCTCATTGTCTTCATCTGGAGCCCCAAAGAACAGAGGTTATGCAATTTGGGGATATAATTTACTGTTTCACGATTCTTCATTTCCGCCCAGATGCTGGCCCTTGTCTAAATTCAGAACTTGTCTAAATGCAGATCAATGGGCATTATGGGGCTTGTTTAAATACGAACAAAGTCTAAAAATCTAATACTGTGATAATTCTTTTCCTTATATTTTGAGGACAAACTGAAGTTTTGTGCAGAATGATGTATCGGCTGGTTAGCAAACACTGATTTTTTTCCCCTTCATTTTCAAGGCACTGGTTGTTAGCTGTTTGTTCAGTGTCTTTTGTTTCAAAGCTTTTGTTCTAAGTTCTTTGTTTGAAATTGATACATAAGAGTAAATATCTAATCAAATACTTGATTTGCTGATACTAAAAAAGTTTCAGTGCACTTAATTATTCAGAAGACGACTCAAAACATTTATAGAGAATTGGTGACCGACAGATTTTTTTAACCAGCCTATTGCATTAATTACAATAATTGTTTTGGCAGGCTTTTCAAGAATAAGAAAACTCATTCAAAATGCTTTTTTTCTTCCCCCATAAGAAACTGGAGAATTTATATAAGGATTGGTAGGAGTAGACTAATTTCACTGAGGCCTTGCCTATGAACAAATACATGGAAGAATTTAGGATTAGTTGACATCACTTTAGTGCCTACCAAGTAACAAGTGATATAGTGTTTTACTTATGTTATTTCATTTAATGCTTTCTTACACCATAAGCAGTGGATATTATCTCTATTTTATAGATAAATAATCTAAGGTTGAGAGGTTAAGCAAGTTTTCTCACATTTACATAGCCAGAATTAGCTAGAACATTTTAGATATTTAATAAAAAGCTATCATGTATTAAGTAAGCTTCTTCTATTCCAGATAAGAGATCTACAAAATGCATTACTTAACTAGTGTAAGTAACTCCATCCCCCAACAGGAAGGGTGCTAGAGTAATGAAGCAAGAGCTCATAGTCCAAACAGTATGGGTGTCCATCCTTCCTCTGAGATGAAGTGGTTGTGGGGTTGGGTGGGTAGGATTTACATGCATGCAATGCTCTGCCAGGTGATTTACTGTCAGCAGCTGCTCCTGAGTGCCCCCCTCCCCAGGCTGGACTGTGTCCAAGGAAACATGCAAAGATGTTGGGAATTTGGATATAATACTCTGATCCTGAAAAGAAAGTAAACACTTTGGGGTTATCTACTCTGCTCAGGCATTGTTTCCTACTGCTGTAGCCCCAGATGAATTGAGTTTTAGGGCAGCTGGTCAGTGGGGCTGCTGTCGCCCTCCGTGTACTGAAGGGGGGAGCATATTGATTCAGGGCCCATTATTATTCGTGTCTTTGCTTTCTCTATCATGCCTGTATCATCCAGGTTATTGGCACCTGGGCTGGAATTGGAATGATTTTATCTGACGTAGGTTTATGGATCTTCTCTCTGTTAGCAATGTGTCTTGTTTCCCACCAGCGCCAGTCCTCAAGTGACCATACTTTGTTCACTGCAGCCTAAGCCCCTACTTAGCAGGATGGGATGGTGGCTAGAGGTGTAGACGCAGACACCTGACTGCCTGGGCTCAAATCCCAGGGCCCCATGTGACTTCATGCAGGTTATTTAAACTTCTAGTCTCTCACTTTCCTTGCCA
Organism: Phoca vitulina; assembly: GCF_004348235.1. Lineage (NCBI taxonomy): Eukaryota > Metazoa > Chordata > Mammalia > Carnivora > Phocidae > Phoca > Phoca vitulina. Next base: position 14,804,196 of record NW_022589730.1, read on the forward strand.
ACAAAATGAGGGTAATACAGTCAGAGTACCTCATAGGGCTACTATTGGGTGTAAATCAGATAATACATATTAAGTGCTAACGAGCGGGTTTTTATGAAAGCATGGTGGAGGGAGACAGGAGATACTTTACATTGGTACAATGAGGAAAGCATCACAAGCAGGATGGGGAGAATTTTAATTGGTGGCATTTGGGTTTTGGTGGAAGATACCCGTGGTAGAGGAAACCATGTAGGCAAAAGCATGAGGCAATTGGTGTTAAGAGAATGATGCCTTCTGCGAGGGCCCTGCTGGAGAGTAGTGAACGGTTAGGGTATGTGGATTAGGGTATGACTGGCCTTCGTGGGTGCTGGATGTAGAAACCACCGGAGCCAGGTGCTCCACACTACTCCCCACTTCTCTCCTCTGCTGTCTGCACCTTTCTGCATTACCAGGTTTTTTCTTCCTGCTCATCATTTCTTTTCCCTTCCTTTACTTTAGCTTGCTTTTTGGGCTCATGCATCTTGAATTTATCTCTTTGGATCCTGTCAGTTTCAACACCTGACACCAACTGCTTAGCCTCTGGGCATCGAATAATCACATTCCTTGGAGGAATCTGCTTGGTCATCCTATCTTTTCTCATCAGGACAAATCATAGGCCACTGCCAGCCTATGGATTGATTGCTTTGGGTCAGGTGCCATCGTTTTGTCTGATGAGCTATGAGTAGAGGTGGCAGGATCATGTGGTATAAAATATAACCTTCTAAACATCAAGCACACTTTCCCTTAGAATTGCTATGGGCCTGACAAAATGCTGAGGCTTGCTGTGGCTAATATACTTGGGAAAGTTATCAGGGCTATAGACAGTCATTTGAATAATTCACAGAGCCATGTGACTTGAAGTCATGAGAATGGTTAGCATCACTGAAAAAATGAAAAAATAAATTTAAAATGTGTACATGACCTCTTAGGACTTGCTACATTTAATGGGTGAGAAGAGACAGAGGTTTTAAGCTATAGGCTAAGGTGGTGTAACGGAGGTGTCCCACTGCCCCTGAACAGTGGCAGGAGAGTACCTGGTAAGTTCTAGCCGCCTCTGCAGCTGCCTAGAGGGCCAAGGCAACACAAGCTGGCCCTGCTGTGGACTTTGACCAGCAAGATACGGAAGAAGAAAAGCCAGCAGATCTATTTCTTGCCCTTCCTTTCCATCAAGGACTATTTCAAGAAATAGTAGTTTCACAGGCTCTGTGGAGACAACTGGCGAGATTGAGCAACCAGCTGTGTTTGCTGTGAAGTTGTGACCAGTGCAGGAACATATCCTCATGTTTTTGCTCTCTCTCATTTCCTCCGTCACTTCTCTTTTTCTCTTATTTTTTGCTTCCCTGGGTTTTCCCTCTTCATTCCCCAAAGCATTAGCTAATAAGTTTTTCCTAGAGCTCAATTTTCAAGGGAACCTCGGATAAAACACCTTCATTAAGTATACTGCTCACAGCACACTGGACACCCAAAGCCTCTATAGTCTGGTGCTTCTCACAGTGTGGTCCTTGGATCAACAATATCAGCATCATCTAGAGATTTGTTAGAAATGCAACCTCTTAGGCTTTAAGAGCCTTGTTATACATACTGAATCAAAAATTCTAGTTGATTTCGATGCACACTAATGTTTAAGAATCACTGCTCTAATCTAGAGGTTGACAGACTATTGTCTGCGGGCCAGCTACTTGTTTTTATGAATAAAGTTTTATTGAAATGCAGCCACACTTATTTTTTTTTTTACTTATAGCTGCTTTTGTGTCACAGGCAGAGTTGAGTAGTTGAGATGGTCTAAAATACTTCCTTTGTAGCCCTTCAAGTGATGGTTTGCCAACCTTGTTCCAGTCCAACTCCGTACTTTTATCCCCCACAGTGAGTTATACCCTTATCAAGAGTCAGTGGTTTTCCTTCCCAAACTTGTTTCTGTCAGCTGTTCTTGTTACTGCAGTCATTTAACCTAATTGCATCTCTGTATCAACCAGTGTTATGAATTCAGTGAGGAAATAGCCATTTGGAATTGTGTCTTCATGAAGACCAAGTTGACTGTTTTGTAGAGTTGTGGGGTGAGTAGCTAGAACATATTGGTGTGAAAGTAGGTATGTTTAATATAACCATAAAGTACTAGAAGGAAATACTAACAATCCAGGAGGATTTTGCATTCATTTTGAATTTAGATTTAGACTCCCCTTTAAAAAAAGCTGGAACTGGGAATTACAAAGTGCACTAGGGATATGGTTTAGGAAAGAATGGTCTTTTAGAACATCTTTAGAAGAACCATAGGCTTAGCCCCATAATAAAAGACTGGTAAATAAATAAATATCATACTTTAAATTAAAGTGTATATTTTTTAATGATTTTTGTGATTTAAGCTTTAAATAATTTTCTCGATGGAGTAGTCAGGATACTGATTGAGGCAGGTAAGTGGGCTTCTTTAAGGCATATGGAGGCACAGTGTTGACGTGTCTTGCCCACAAACACCTACAATTCTGTTTTTGTCCTTTGCCAGGGTAGTAGCAGACTTTCTCAAATGGGTTCTTTGAACTCATGCAACAGAATCACCTTATTAAAATCTAGATGTTTGGAAAGATCCCCTGGAATCTTAATTTTAATGGCCTCCATGTGGTTCTTATACATGCAAAAGAACCAATGGTACAGAATAATCACCTATTTAATTATTTCTGTTCGAGTCATTAAATATAATGCAACCCAAACTCAGAGGATTATATGAAATCACTTACTGCTTACTTTCTCCTAATTTCACCCATGAAAAATGTATTACTGCATTCTTTGCAGCCCTCTTTAAATTCCTTTGGTAGGAAATGATGGATAAATAGGTAGGCAGGTTTTAGTCTTGCTTCTGCTTACTTTACAAAAGCCTCCACTGGACGGTGATTTTTAGTCATTTGGGGGAATCCCAGAGCTGAACTATTTAAACCCTAAAGCTGTATAAGTATAGAGTATAAAATGGAATATAGATGTATGCATGAATGTACATGCGAATGTATCTTTAAGTTTGGTTCAAGGCACCAATGTAGAATAGATGTGAAATTTGAAAATGGAGCACCAAACTCCACGCAGGAATTTCAGCGTCAGTGACTGAGAGCTGCCGGGATGGTGGAGAGGGTGGGGAGCAGGGTTCCTGACTCCATCTCTCTGGAGAGCTCTATGACGATCCTGTGCCTCCTCTTGCAAGTGCAGAGTAGGAAGGGGCCGCTTGGAAAGCCCAGTTTCCTGGGGCTGGGACTTTGGGGTCTGGTGCCTGACTGACATGTGAGAAAGCAAAAACAACATGGAGCATGGTGTGTGTGTGTGTGTGTGTGAAGGGGGCAGAAAATAGGAGGTGGGGGGAGGAAGCTGTATTGGGGATTAACCACCTCCCATGGGAAGGGCTCCCTGAAGAGCCCATGAAGCTCCCAAGAGAGGAAGAGTGAGCCTCACAAGGCTACAAGGCTACTAGAGGGCAGAGGGCTCCAAGTCTGTTTCCTGCTGCAGCAGTTCTCAGCCAGACAGGCTCTCCTGTTCTTTCCCTCCTTGTTTCCCCCGCGTGCAAGCTCTCCCCTGTGAGTGGGGAGAAGATGAGCAGGGAGAGAATGTAGAGGCGTACAGCAGCTCTCTCCCTAAGCAGGACTGTAGGGCTGCCTCCGACCCCAGAGGGATCGAGAGTCCTGGTCCTCTGGAGTTTTTAACCCCGGGCTGGGGAGGATCACCCCACTCAGCAAATCCAAAGAAACTTTGGGAAAGAAAAAAATAAGTTGTATTTTAACTGCATCTACCACGTGCTTGGTCAGCATGCCAATTACATGTGTATGTACATGCTGGTCCCTGAAGATAATGGCTAAGTAAAGACATTCACAAAGCAGCTTCAGTACTAAGGCCCTCAAAATTTGGAGGGGGGATTTTTGGAGGCATTTGGCAATGTTGCTGTCACCTGCATTTTTAACCAAATTGCTTGAAGAAAAACCTGAAGATAGAGCTTCTTTGTAGCCATTTGGGCTACAAGACTGTCTTTTGGATCACCTTTCAGGGCAGATACAATCAGTTGTCTGCCTGAGACAGTCTTTAGCTAAAGGTCAAACAGAATTTTCCTAGACACCCCAGGGAGAAGTATTTAAAAACCTAAATCATTGTCCTCTGATGTCAAAGATAGTATTTGGAGTGCTTAGGGGCTTACATCATTTTCCTGAACTTAACACCATATAAATTGCCATCTTATATTATGTCACATGTTAAGTGATCTTATATTTTACTGTAATCCATGGATGAAAATTACACTATAATATTCACTTACCTACAAATCAGGCAAACTGTGCTGCGTTTTTCCTGTTTATTGTTCCAGATCTTTCTACTCTTTCTCCTTCCTCGCTGAGGGTCTGTCTCAGGGTTTCTTGTCTCTGGCTTCTGGATACAGGAGAACAGGGGGGAATCTGAGTGCGATCGGGGTGTTTTTCTTCAGCTTTTATCCTGACGGGCTCCCTATGCTGGCTGCTTCCCAGCTAAGACCCCTCTTCCTGTGGGGGTCTCGCCTCACAGCCCAGGGATGGTACCTCCTGCCTATTCTAATGGGATTCCCTGTTATCTCTTGTGGTCTCTCACACCTTTGAACACATTTATTAAGTTTTCCTCAGATTACCTAGTCTGAATCCCATCTGCCTCTTGCCAAGACCCTGACTGATACCCTGTCTATTTTGTCATTTAGCACATAAAAATATAATACATATTTGAAATATTATTTTTCTTAATGAGAAAAGGGCTGCAGGAATCATTGGTTTACCTCTCTTCTATTTCTTTCTAACTTTCATGTTAGGATTTGGAAAACTCTGTCTCTCGCAAACTCTCAAACTTAATTTTGAATTGAGGCAAAACTCCACGTTCCAGAAGGATAACTTTGGAGGGGTTGGGGGGTAAAGAGCAGAGTGGATGAGGCTCAGGACGCTTCACTGCAGCTTCTACCATAATACCTCCCTTTTCATCTGTTCTCTAGGTTGGACGTCTTTGTAAGAATAAGTTTGTACATTTGATGAAAGGGTTCTACTGTGTGAAAATCAGTAGGTTAAGGCATAGAATATTCCATTCCCTTTAAAGTATAAATCATTGATCTGAAAGGGCTAATACCTTATTGGCCATTACCAATTATTCAGATCCTTGCCAAGTAGGGCTTGGAAGTGTCTAGAGCTGGGTTGAAGGCCTTGGTCCTTGTGTTTGTGGAGACTCAAGGAAGGTGATATGGTCAAACTCAGGAGGAAAGCTGAAAAGACAGGTTTGAGTTCCCCATGTAAGGACAAAAAGATCCTGTACCCATTTTTTCCTGACGCTTAGTTTGGCCAACCTATCTGAAGATGAGGGGCTGCATCACAGGGCAGAGAATGGCCTCGAGAGGAAGCAACACCTGGTGACTGGCATTCGGGCATTTGTTATGAAGAAGGAGAGTGTGTGGAGAGAGCTAATCACCGTCTGATTGTTATTCATAGCTGAAAGCTGGGAATCATCCCTTAGGCTTCCCTCTCCCTCAGTTCCACATCCATTCAATCACCAGGTATAGGGATTCTCCTTGTGAATCAATCTCAATAATGTTGCTTCTTTCCACGTTACTTCTTCTGCCTTGGGCATTCTTCTTCTTGTTTGTCACTTGGCTCAGTCCTTCAGGACTGAGCTTTTAAAGGTTACCCCTAGACAAGTCTTCTCTAATCTTCTAGTCTAAACCAGTCCCTTGTTATGATCTCTTACCATATTCTTTACTTTTCCTTTATACATCTTGACGTGAGTTTTAATGATACACTTATTTTGAGGTCGTGGGTTTGCTATGTGACTCTCTTAATACTTTTATTTCAGTGAGGAAGTATGACTCTGGTTACCGTTGTATTCTTGGCACATGACCAGTGTTTGGCATAGAGTGGGTGCTCAGTAAATATTTTTTAGAGAGAGAGAAAGAGAGAGAGTGAGTGCGGGCGCATGCGCCTGAGCAGAGGAGGGAAGGGGCAGAGGGAGAGGGAGAGAGAGAATCTTAATCAGGCTCCATGCTCAGTGCAGAGACCAATGCAGGGCTTGATCTCAGACCCTGAGATCATGACCTGAGCTGAAATCAAGAGTTGGACACTTAAGGAACGGAGCCACCCAGGTGCCCCAACTCAGTAAATATTTCTTAAGTGGGTGAATTAATCCTAGCCCCTCCCCCCCCTTTTTTTTAAAGATTTTATTTATTTATTTAATTGACAGGGAGAGAGAAAGAGAGAGACAGTGTGAGAGGGAACACAAGCAGGGGGAGTGGGAGAGGAAGAAGCAGGCTTCCGGCTGAGCAGGGAGCCCGATGCGGGGCTCTATCTCAGGACCCTGGGATCATGACCTGAGCTGAAGGCAGTCGCTTAACTAACTGAGCCACCCAGGCGCCCCAGCCCCTCACCCTTTATGGAAACTTCCAGGCTCCTAGTTCTGTCACTTCTCTCTGCTGCATCTCTTGAATCCCTCCCCTCCCTGCCATCTGCACTGTCACTACTCTAGTTTATGCCCCATCGTCCCTTCACCTGGACCGCTGTCGCTGCCTCCATGCAGGACTCCCTGATTCTACTTTTGCCTCTGCCAGGGCATTCTCCACACATGAGTAGGATGCTCTTCTCTTGCTTAAGCGCTCCCATTGCCCTCAGTAGGAAGCCCAAATTGTTTGACTTGGCTGAAGGCCATTTCTTGGTTTTACACCTGCTTCCTCCCCAGTCATAGCTCCTGGTTTCTCTTCTCCAGGTATATCAAACTGATTTCTAAACCTTTGGCTCCTTTTTCTTTGCTTCTGAACTTGTGCACAGGCTATTTTTAAAGCCTGAAATCCTTGTTTCCTCATTTTTCCTTCCTTCCCTTTTTGTCTCTTCCTTCCCTCCTTTTCATGGATGACCCTTGTTCTTCGTCTGGGGTTGTTTTAGATGTCACTTCCTTGGGCCCCTGTCGCCATGCCTGGGCTTCACTGTCCTTTCTATGGCTCTGAGAATTCCCCATATATTTCCCATCAGAGCACTTTTGTGTACTGTCTTGCATTTCTTATTGACTTGTCTCTTTCTCACTAGACAGTGAAATCTCAGAGGAACCATGTTGGCCCTACACAGTGCTGAGTACACAGAAAGTGCTTGGTTCATTCTTGTTGAATGAATGAGTGGAAGGGTGATTTTGGTGACCAGGGGTTCGGGTGTTGTTTTAGAGATAGTAGAAGTAGACAAGCTGTGATTGTTACTGAGATATTTGTTGGTTGGTTTGTTTATTATCTCATCACATTTCTCCCTCCTGCTTTTTCAAGTGGGTATCCAGACCTTGCAATTTCTTCCCTCAGGCGAAGTTTAAAGTAAGGGGGCAGAAAGAAGGAACTACTTGGAACCCAGGGCTAATCCTATTATTGGGTTTTTTGTTTGTTTTGTTTTGTTTTTTGTTTTTAGCCAAAGCTCTTTGAAGAAATGATGCTGCATATCTTAAAGAGGGAATGTAAAGAGGGCATTTTCAGGGGAAGAAAGACCAGAATGGAGAGATTCTTCTAAAATGGGCAAATGGGAAATATCTGTGAGTCCTTGGGGTAGAACAGGGCTGTGAGGAAACAGCAAGACCTCAGGGAGAAGACTGTCTAGTATGCCTAGGAAGTGAGCCTGTAAGGATGCTAGCGTCTCCAAAGACGGTGGATGTGCTCTTTGTGGGACCCCGTACTCAGGGGTTGGGTAAGGAAATAAAATAAACAAACAGAATATATATGTTAAATATATTGTTAAATTAGACTTTGTCTTCTAACAAAATTCTTTTAGGGCTTAATATTACGGTGTCCATCCTTATTTTTAGTTGTGATATCTGTCTACTGGAATGCCTTTCCCAGGGTTCTGGGTGTGGTCTTAAGTAGGTAGCAGAACCAGTGTGGGTTTTTTTGTTCGTTTGTTTTGTTTTTTTATCTTGGACATCTCTGATACAGTAGATTTGCCCTGTTTTCCAGAAGGAGAAATTACACACGGGAGCTGTTCAAACATAAAAGAAAGGCCATAGAATAAAGTGACTGGAAATAAAAAATATCCAGGCTTTTCTAAGTTGTTTCCTTACTGTGTAACTCTTATTTGCTTTTAGATAATTAGACTCATTTGGCCTATTTCAGTAGTTCACTCATTTATTCATACACAGTTATTTTATGTCTCCTAGTGCTGGGCTAGAAGCTGGGGACTCATAGCTGGAGAAAGCAGGGGCATAGTACATTTGAGACCAGAGATGGATATTTTAGTTCCAAACCATGTTTTCAGAATGGACTTTCATACATTCTGCTTTGTCTAAAGGTGTTTATTTCATCTAGAGTGCATGCACTAAACCAGGGGCCTGTTTGGGCAAAGGTAGTGCTCTTTGGTGACACATATACATCTGGATAATCCTACTTCTTATGTAGCAACATCAGCAGTGTTGCAATCATCATTACCATGAGAGCAAACTCTTCTAATCTGACTTTGAATACTCTCCTCTCTTCTCACTCTACTCTGACAGGAGTGAGTATGGGCATGCCTCCATTATCACCCCCTTCCTTGAAATAGTATCCACCATGCTGAGGAAAGTGATGGACTGTGTATATTTAATCTTCCAATTATTGAAATAGAGTCATATATTGATCAGATTTACATTATGGATAGTGAATCACCCACTGATAACTGATAGCATTTAGTTCTTTGGAGAATTGATAAAAATAATCCACAAAGGCGCATTGAGAGATCCAGATACGGAAGTTTCTGGATTTTAAACAGGACAGTTACAGATGATACTTAAAATACCATCTGATGTTAACTTTGCACAAACCCTGAAATCCGAACTACCTGATCCATGTAGAATAGATTTGAAGGTAAGAGTTCATTTTGGCTTTACATCCATATCTTCAATGTCTATAAAAATTGGTTTACCCACTTTACAATCAGGCAACTAGAATGCTAAGCAAAGGGACGAGAACAGTCCTTAAAATTTGAAGAACTGGACTGAATTTGGCCTTACTTGGAAATCTCTGGCTTGATTAGAACCTTTGCCCCCTGTGTCAAGTCAGACCCTACAGGTACTAACTTTGAACTTTGTTAAGACCATCATCATTTTCCTTTTTTATTTGTTCCCTTACAAACCCTGTCAAGTAAAAACAGAAACAACAAGCAAATAAGCCAACAGACCTAACAACAACAATAAAATCAAGACCATGCTGGTTCTAGGGTACTTTTATGCTGATAACAAGAACATTATACACCATATAGCATATATATCAAATAACATTAATATTGTTGTCTTGTTAGAACATTATATAGAACATCAGGATCACTAATGACTAGATTTATTTTTTTCTTATTAATTCCTTTTTAAAATAGACTTAATCGGGGGCACCTGGGTGGCGCAGTCAGTTAAGCGTCCAACTCTTGGTTTCAGCTCAGGTCATGACCTCTCACGGTCTTGATACTGAGCCCTGTGTCAGGCTCTGCTCTCAGTGTGGAGTCTCCTTAAGACTCTCTCATCCCTCTCCTTCTGCCCTTCCCCATGGTGTACTCTCTCTCTGTCCCTCTAAAATAAATAAATAAATCTTGACAAAAATAAAATAAAATAGATTTAATCAAAATACAAATACAATTGACACTATTCATGCCTGCTTTTCTTACCTCTTACAGTAGCACCCTTCTGCTGCAGTGGGAAATACTAGTTGCTGGTAGCATCAGTGTCAGATTAAAATAACCCAGTGCCTTATTCTTATTTATGAATCACAGTAATAATATAATTTAAAATAGTTCTTTTCCTCTGGGGGAAAAATAATGTACTGTAACATTAAGCCTAAAAGTACTCCTCAAAATCTAAGAGTGTTGATTCATTGCTTTCCTTTTTTTTTCTTTTTTTCAAGCTTAAACTCCTGTAATTCTCCTTTAACTGGTCTTCCCAGTGGGCAAATATAACCTCCTAATGGTATAAAACTCTGCAACTCATCTTTCCATTTGGAAACTAGCTAAATCTGCATATATTCTCTTCATGGGAGAATTTACCTTGCCTTCCAGGAAGGCTCCATGGTGATTTGAAAGCATTATCTTTCAGTCTTTAGAACTCTGAGGTCTGGCTTCTACCTCTAGGACCTCCAGAGAGTACACACCGTATAGCTGCCACGCTGAAGTGCTCAGCATTAGATTAGATAGGCTTTAGTGTTAAAGCTTTTGCATTTGTTGTTCTAACACTTGGACTATTTATCTTTTACCCAGGAAATATTTGCCAGTCTCTTTTAAAATTTCAAACCGAGATAAGAGACAATTTTTATTTGAGTATGTTACATAAAAGTGTCCTGAACTAGTTTCTTTCTTTTTTTTTTAAGTTGGAAACTCTATGGAAATAAATATGCTTTAGAGTTAAGGAGTAGTGTGTCAAGCTGGAGCCTAGATTAAATTTGTGTGGGCTGTTGAGGCTGATATTCCAAGTGCTACCTTAGCCAGAGTTACAGGGTTTGGTGAATAGATTGCAGAGTTGGGATAAAAATGGATTGAGTTCTTGCAGCTCCATTCAATTCAAGATGAGAAGTGTGTTCAAACACTCCTACCTAAAGAAGACTTTGCCACTTTGCTTGGGGTTTATCTCTGATCCCTGGGATTGTAAACTCCCATCCAAAGACCCAAATTAATGATCACATGCCTCAACTCTTCCTCCACATGGAACTTGGCTGTTACCTTTTAGTGCAGCCTTCCCCAACCCAACCCTTCTCCTCTGATTCCACAGAACCCTCAGCTCACGCCTCTTCTGTGACACCTTTTGTGATGCCTAGCTTAACTGTTTGATTGCTTGTTTCTCATCATCGGAACATCAACATTTTGGGGATGTTGTAGTCTTGTTTATCTCATCTCTAAAGCCCAAGAACCTCTATCATGGTTTAAAACAAGTGCTGGTTGTTAAATTGAAAAATGCACACATAAAGTTGAAGAGGTACAATGTTTGAAATATGAATTGGGGGCCGGTGCTGCTCATGAGATGGAGGGGAAATTATTCTAAGACTTGTGTGCATTCATGGAGGAGCACAACTGAACCTCGTTGTTACCTAGCTCCTCTTATTTCTGTTCTTTCTGATCAGATAGGACCAGTTTGGGTCATGTTTATTGGCAGGCCCAGGCAGAAGCTAATAATGACTCTGGAACATCTCTGTTACCCAGAAGCTCCTAGTTGTTTTTGTAATGCAGCTATCAGAGCTCCCACTGGCTTATCTTTGCAATAAAACATTGCCCTGCAGAGGTTGTGCTCTTCCTAGGAGGTGGTCTTATATTGTGGAAAGAGAGACCCAGCTGTGCTACTCAGGATCTATGTGGCCTTGACCACACTCCTTATGTCTCTGAGTCTCTTTCTTCAATAAAATGTGGCCTGATCTATATAATTCAAGGTGAGGATTAAGTGAGGTTTAATATGAATCACCTCAATTACATTGCTCTGCACATTGGGATATCTCCAGAAAAAGCTCCTTTCCCTCATGCTGCACCTCCTCTCACATGCTCACTCTCTGTGATGGTCAGTGTTTCTTTGCGAGCTGTATGTGCCTTGGGAAACAAGAGCTCCCGAAAGGAAAGGCTCCTTCCCTGGAGTGACTGCAACAGAGCTAAGAGCTATTGTGTTTCTTTCTATCTGGGCCCCTTCTTCTGAATCCCCATGTTTCTGAAGAGTTGGGCTCAGGGCAGAGGTCACCAACTTCATCAGACTCGTCTTTGTGGGTACCCATGATCCCAGATGATAATGATGGCCTTTGAATCAAGGTGGCTCATTGGGCTTGGGATTGAGGGGAAGGCAGGTGGGTGAAGGCACCATCATAAGCAAAATCTAGTGTTTCATAGAAGAGGAGGAACAATGGATACATTCAGAGGTTTGGAGTGATTTGGTGCCATCAGGCCAGTGGGCAGATTACACTCATGTTTAAGAAATTAGTGCCCTGGTCCCAAACTCCAGGAAGTCTGAGTAGTCTAGACGCAGAATAGAAAGCCACATTTGTCCCCCATGTACATTGATTTCCCATGGAGTCTGTTGCTTGTCTGTGAGGGCACTGAAGGGGACTTTGACTTCTTGGAGGAATTGCAGCAAGTTAGTTGGACAGATTAATTAAGACAGATCACAGAAGCAAGCAAAGAAGGGGTTCTGGATAGCCAGTCAGAGTAGGAGGATCTGGGGTTAGTGCCTGGTAGCTATCTAATTAGGAGGGCAAAGCCCTATAGGAAGAGACTTGACTCCATGTGTTGGCTTTTTCCTTTCCATACCACTGAGTCTAAACCAGTCCCTTTAACATAATAAATGCTAAATCAATATTTGGTGGTTGAAGCCATGAATTAACATTAGAGAAATAAGCAGAGAGTGTCAGGAAGAACTTGAAACTGAGCTAGGACTGATGAGCAGTAAGGCTCTCACTGTGTGAGGCCTGCAGGGACAGGAGATGTTCTGGATCTAAATGAAGGCAAGAATTCAGATTTGGAGGAGTAAGAGGTAACGTTACTAAAATGGAGAACAAGACTGAATCTTACACATGATGTATTAGGTATGATCCTGGTTACGGGCACCTGGGAACAGCCTCAGTGTAGGTTCAAAATTGAACCAAGCAAGAAGCTTGGTTCCTGCCAAATACTAGACAGAGTAATATTATATATGTTTAAAATAAAGTCAGTGATTTCATAAGTGAAATAGTTTCTATTCTGAGTTTTCTAGTCAGATGCATTAAAGTAGAAAAGAAATATGTTTTGTATTTAAAAGATCATGTACATCTATTGATCACAAGAACATTACGTGTATTAATTGACTTAATCCTTGCAACTTTGTGGAACAAATTCTGTTATTATCCCATGTTACAATGAGAAAACTGAGGCCAAGAGAGCTTACATAACTTTGTAAAGGTCTTAAAGGCTTATCAGTGGCCATGGTGGGATTCAAATCCAACAAGTCTGGCCCCTTCATCCACTCTTGTGACCACTGTTCTGTTCTGCACTTCCTGTGGAGAAATGGCGCACCGTCTTCCTTGGAATTAGGAATTTACAATAATTTTTTTTTGAAATATAATCCCTCTGTGAGTTAGATGCTTCTAAATCAAGCAAATAATTGGACAACTGTTTACTTTGGCTGTTTGACACAAGCAATAATTGATCACCATGTACCAAGAAGACGTTCTAAAGTCAACAAGCCCAGGGATATACTGAACTCGTGAAACTATAACATTTATATTTGACTTATTTGATAAAGGAACTAATAAAAAATAATGCTACCAGTTGCTCTCTCTATTGCAAGTAATATTAAACCTTTATGGCATTCTTTGAAGAATCAATTTTGGAAACCAGGGAACTCTCCCAAGCTTTAATTACTGTTGCATTTTAAAACAGGAAAAAAATTATGTGGTTACCTAGACTATCTTAAGGATAAAAGACATTTACACTAATTTGATCTTTTGCAGTAATTTATTTTAGAATTCTCGGTGGTAACATTAATCTTCAGTAACTTCTTTGAGGTGATATTGGATTCCAAAAGCATTTCCAGAATTTTATTGTAGTCCAGTGTGAATTATCTATCTTTATTTGAATGTTAGAAAATAGGTACTTTTTACAAAGCAAAAAGCATTTCTGACAGCCTAGACAGTGAAGCAAATGGCTGGCATTTGCTAGGTTTATTTTATTAATTTTCATTCTTTTTTGGTGACTTTAAAAGTAAATCTTTTATTGTAATTTAGATTTTTGTATACAATTCCAGGATTGAAATTAGCGTTAATGAAAATGAAAACATGTCCTAATTGTTGACATTATTTATTTCTGCAGTAGCATCACTTCTACATTTGAATTTTATGCCACACAAATATCACCTGAAAAGGAAAGGAGTTAGCCATGGATTTATCACTTAGATAATATGGGAACATGGAGATCATTTAGGGCTAATATTTCCCACATATAATAATTGCAGTAACTGGTTGATGAATAGGTCCTAATAGCGTTGGGCTGAAAATCTAGACTTAAGTCATTTTAGGCTCCTTTAGAATTTGTAGTGATTGTGAGAATTGGAGGGCCGGGAGAAGTGTCATATCACCTACAAATCACCCCTTCATGACAGCAGGTTAGGGTTGGCTTTGCATGCCAAATAACTCCATGTACTTTCATTTTTTTTTTTTTTTCAGGTTATATATGTTGAAATGTTACTCTCTGAAAAAGATTCCTAATGAGAACTTTAGGTATAATTCATGCAGGCTTATATCTGGGCAGAATTAATCTGCTCACAAATAGTGAATGATGGATTTTTTTTGTACCCGGTGTTGGGAAAGCTTTTGTATTAAGACAAACTCCCGTCAATAGAGGTGTCTTTGGGAATAGTGTAGTTATAATAATGTGATTGGTACAAGGTCTAACCTATACATGGATCTGTGGGATTCAGCCTCCTACTCCCCCCACCCCCGACTCTTTTCTCCCTTTAATTGTGTTGATTACCTTGGAAGGTACAGGGTGAGCTTGACCTTCTTTAGTTATATAGGTTATTAAATATCTAACTGTTACCTGTTTTGGAGAGACATGGCTTCATCCTGGAGTGAACAACTTAGGATACCTTTGGATAAACCTAGGGTTCAAATCAGAGGTGCCTCCGACACCTAAAACCTCTCACTTTTAGCCTGCAGTAGTTTTGATGTCCATCTGAACATAGGGGTTACAGCGAGATAGCGAGATGAGAAAAGCTTCAAAGCCATTGGTGGATTTTTACTGCTTTTTGATTACTCGAAACTCTAACAGTTATAGTTACAAATATGATTATATGTTATAAAACACAGTTTAAAAATTGAAGTTATACATATCCTGATTTATTACTAAAAACATTATATATATTTCGTTTAAATAATTTGCAGGAAGGGTGCTTGCTTTGTGATCATGTGTAATCTTTAGAATCTGGAAACACTAAAGACTCATGTCTTCAAATCACCGATGGCAACCAATGATGTAGGGAAGAAAGCTAATAATCTGATTTTAATTTGTGCTTTCATCATTGCTCTCACAATTATGCGGGGTTACAGGGTGCAATTTCCTTTCCAGACTAAAATCATCTGGCCATCTTCCAGATTTTGAGGGCTTATTGATTATTCACTCAAGAAGCAGAGTGAACTTAGAACTCTTTCTTAAGAAAAATCCTGCTCTTGCCTGTAGGTACTTCCTTGTCCATCCATGCCAGTGGGAAGCTCGATGAGATTCCTCAGTGGCCATCCATGAACGTTTATCTTACTCTTTTATTGTTTGTCTACAGTGTGTGATCTGCCCTCAGTCACCAACATAGAAATGCTTCACCCAGGCTGTTGGCAAATGCCAAGTTTTTATCAAAGTCAAGTGGAGAGTGATAATGATATTTGTTTTATATTCATTCAATCTCGGGTGTGCAGAGTTGGATTGCGATCCTTGTTTCAGGATGTAGGGTAACCGCCTTTAAGGGTATTTTTTTAGAGAACATACATTTAGTATATCCATGACGTAGGCTCATAATGATTCAGAAAGTTTCATGTATAGTCATACAGTTGCTTTGACTAAGTTCCGTTTTGGTGTTGATCTGAATTTTTCAGGATACTGCTGAAAAGCCTGACTATTAAAACTACTATTAAATTTGCTATAGGGCTGTTATTAGACCTATTATACGATTTGAAGCTCAGATGGAGACCCAGCTCTAGCACTTAAGACTCTTTTTAAAAAGTGAACACTTTTTTTTTAGTTTATTTTTATTTTTTTTAGTTTTATTTTTAGTTTTTGCATACCTATTCCTCCTACTTCTGGAAATCACAACCATTTCAAATATGAATCATATCTAATCAAGTATTCATTGAGCAATTCTACACTTAGTTTATGTGGCTGGAGTAGAGCCGATTCTACTTTCCCATGTGAGGAGGGGCCTGGCCAATCAGAATATCTCATCTACCTTACTATAATATTGGATTCAGGGATGGGGATGTGACTCAATTAAAGCTAATTTCAGTACTTTTAGAAAAACAAGAGGCACTGGCTTTTTTTTTTTTTTTTTTTTGAGTGATGAGGTTATGACATTTGGGCTGCTAGTAGCCATTTTGTCACTTTGAATGAAGATTCCACCAATATAGCCAAAAAGGGGGAAACAGAAGTTAGACACAGAGAAATACTAGATCCTGATGACATGGTGTGAAGCCTTGGCTCCACCTGTCCCTAAAACTCCTCTCTGGCCTTTCAGGGACACAATAAGTTCAACCAGACAGTAAATGCTCCCTCCCCTTACAACGATTTAAGATAAATGTAAAGAATTATGAATCCCTTTGTTGCTGGATCTTGGGTCATCTAATTTCTCTATGCCTCAATTTGGCATTCTGTAAAATTATGTGTATTTTATGGCTCTGTTAAAAAACTTCATGGTCTGCTATCAGTGTTACTTTTCCTCTGTTTTCCATCCTAATTTGTATGTTGTCTGGTCCCTACATATGTATGTGTGCTTGCAGTAATGTATACATGTGTTTATGTATTAAGGTATGGCTTTCTTGAAGACCACACCAAATGCTCTGTAGAATGAATTGAAGTATAACTAAATAACATGCATTTTCTAGTAACATTTTAAAATAGAGCTTGTATTCTTATATCTACCTGATGTAATATCTGTCTGTCTATCCATCGATCCATTCATCCATCCTATCCTTTCCTATCCTACCCTTGGATACAAGAATACAATAAATTCCCAATTATATAGTAAAATCTCAGTTAACTAGGAGGCTCTTATCTGTGATGATAGTCAATCAGTGGCTCCATGTCCACTAAGCAGTGGCACTGATAGGTAGTTTAAGCAGAGGAACTAACATTTATGGGGCTTCTGCTCCCATAAGCATGTTCTAGGTATTTTACGTAAGTTGTCCTATCTAGTTCTCAAAAACCACCCTAAGTTATCTTATTTATATATCATGGAAACTGACTAAGAGGGTTTTCATAACCTCTCAAGATCCCATAAATGGTAAGTTATAGAACGGGGATTAAAACTTGAGTCTTTCAGTTCAAAGCCCAAGCTTGTGCTGTCCTCGCTGGTGTAGCCATGGAAGCTGCCTCGTCCAAAGCCAGCATTTAATTGCTGATGGATAATTGGACATGCTGCTAATAACTCTGGTGTTTTCATTAGTCCCTTTTGAGGTCCACTGGTAGAAGAGATTCATGTTAAAGTTACTCTTGTGGGTACTGTTGGGCACCACCCTGTTCCCCCTTTAGAACCAAGGCATTCATTCTTCAGCTTCTGGGAGCATTGGTAAACCCAATTGCCCTTCGGCTGAGTCCTTCTCTGGGACTTATCCTCCATTGAAGGACCTGCCTTGTCCAAAGTTATGCCCCCTTCCCTCTTGGTTAGGGTGGGATGTAAAGGCCCATGCCCTGTGCCTCAACATGGGATGACTCCGAAGGTCTGTCCCAGCTCCAGAGCTTCTTTTGGGACCTACAAGGAGACCTCTATTGAAACTACAACATGACTTAGCTCCTCCCTCTTCTCATGCACTTCCCTCACTCCTTCATGAGTGAGAGCACATATCAGTCAGTCTCCTACACACAAATCCCTGTCTCCATCTGTACCCCATTGACACCTGACCTATGACAGCACTCATTCATTTGCCTATTTATTCATCTGTTTACTTATCTATCCATTTATCCACCATATATCATTCACCATTTATTCATGTATCAAAGGCTTATTGGTTTTTTTTTTTAAAGATTTATTTATTAGAGAGAGAGCACGAGAGCACGGGGGGAGGGGCAGAGAGAGAGGGAGAAAGAGAATCCTCAAGCAGATTACCCACTGAGCACAGAGTCCAATGCAGGGCTCAATCCCACGACCCTGAGATTATGACTTGAGCTGAAATCAAGAGTTGGATACTTAACCGACTGAGCCACCCAGGCGCCCCAAAGACTCATTGGTTTCTCATATGTGCCAGGAATAATGGAAGATTTGGGACATATTGTTTTAGGATTAGCTAGCTAGTCATGTAGTAGAGATAAAGGGAAAAAAGAAGGAAAAAAAGGAAAGGAAAAAAATAATGAATAGTTGAAAACATCTAAGGTGTGAAGTATTGCAAAACATTTATTAAAATCCTGTTTAGGCATCCACTGTGTGTCTCGAAAAATAAGAAACTATATTTGCTCTGTAATTGCTTGAATCATACATCTTTTACCTTGATTAGCAATTTCAATCAACCAAGACATTACTGAGCATTTTCAAATAAAAAGCTGCATATTTCTCAACCAGAAGTCCTCTATTCAACCTTTTTACATTTTAAACACTTCTGGTTTCTTAGAATTGGGTGGTGTCATTTCTTTTCTTCTTCTTTTTCTTTTTTTTTAAGATTTTATTTATTTGACAGAGAGCACAAGCAGGGGGGGCAGCAAAGGGAGAGGGAGAAGCAGACTCCCTGCTGAGCAGGGAGCCCGTTGCGGGGCTCGATCCCAGGACACTGGGATCATGACCTGAGCTGAAGGCAGATGCTTAACTGACTGAGCCACCCAGGCACCCCGGTGGTGTCATTTCTTATAAAAATAGTAATTTCTCTAAAATACAAAACTCTACGGATATGAACAAAAGGAGATGTTTAAGATGTTTTCTGGTCTTTTAGATTTTTTAATGTGATTTTAATTTTGTGTCCTTTGATTTTTAAACTTACTTCCCTTTTGTTCTTATGTTCATCTACGTCTAGATTAGAATACTCTATTTTGACATGAAATGTACTTAGATTTTTAAACATCATAGCTGCTAAAAAATAGCCTTGGTCAGATGTCTGAAAAGCTTAAGCTTACATAAGCTCAGAAGAGCAATAGGCTGTTTTCTTGAGAGCCACCTTGGAGGGTTAGTGTTGGCTAAAATAAGCCTGTTGATAATAAGGTGGAGTAACTTGAACTAGTGGAGGCAAAGTGTGCTTCTATCTCGAAGATTTTGTGAATTTCCATTCTATAATGCAAGATAGTCCTCTGCAGCATTTCCAAATCAGCCATCTAAATCTATTGCCTTTGTTTGATTTCTGTGTTGGCAGACCCGTGTAGTCCCTGTGGGATCTTGCCTTCTGTTTCTTCTGTGGGTTCTCCTTCTGCCAAACATATTTTCTTGCTGCATCACAAAAGCTAAAGCCAGTCAAAAGAGGCTTTATCGCCATATTTAGACAGAAATACAATATCAGAAATTATAGTGAATGCTTTTGCTTCTAATGGCTGCAAACGGCTGTTGCCCCCCTGGCCATCTGGTGGCATGTTTTTCTTTCCTCTTCATTTATGGACCACGTGGTAGTTTCTATCTCTCTTTTTCTCTCTCTCTATTCATTTTGCCCACTGCTCTCATCCACTTAAGTCTTATTAAGGACATTGTCAGAGTCAATCACTGTTGTGTGCAAAGTATTTGAAAGTCCTTAGTAAGAGAAGGGACATAAGCCTCTTATTCCAAATAAACATTCTAAGGCCACACTGGAGTCATTTGGGAAGAAAAAAAAAAACAGCACAAGATTGCCATTTCTATGACAAGTTGCTATTTATCTAGATAATGAGATGCACTCTCAGTAAATCATGTATATTAATTTAGTGTGAATTTACTTGGCTCTATCAAGTTATCCTTATGAGATCCAAATATAATAGCATTAGAAATACACTTTTTAAGGTTCTGGAATCAAAGCCAAACATGGACGTGTTAACTGCACATATTTATATATAATATGTTGGTATTAATGACTTACCTGACTCGCATTTGGATTCACACACGTCTACCCCTGCATTTGCTCCAGAGAGCGCGTCACCGTCAGCTGACAACAGCACCACTCTATGGGCCTGGAGAGCAGGAAGTGAGGAAGAAGCCTTATAGCTACTGAAATTTATAAAAGGAATTTTAAGTAGGCAGATTTTAATTACCCCAGAATAGAACTTGGCCGGCACACCAAATTGTTCTTCCTCCTACTCATTTTGGAATTTCTGAAAAGGAAAAAAAACAAAACAAAACAAAACAACCACTAAATTGGTGCACATATTTATATTCAAAAATATACCTGGCTCTAGTCCATTGCGTTTGATATCAGAAGTTAACATCTTTAATTTTCAACCCTAGATCAGTAATTAGATTGCATACAGAGAGGTCACATATGGCTAAGTCATCTGTAAGTGAAAACTCTTACCATACCTGGCTGGTCAGTCTGGATAGATAATCTATCTGTCTATCTATCTATCTATCTATCTATCTATCTATCTATCTATCTATCTATCATCTGTGAAATTACCATAATATCAGGTCAGGCAAAGAATCCTGGGTGGAGTGGATTACTTTTGTATTCTTGCCCATTCCTCTGAAATAGTGTTTCTCAAAGTGCAATCTATGCACCATCTGCTTTGAGTTTCCTGTAAGAAATTCAGATGCCTGGGTGTCACCTACACATACTGAAACAGAATCCTGGAGAGCTGGGTCTGGGAACGTGCATTTACATGCACTCCCAAAGTAATTCAGGAGTATGTTAGAGTTTGAGGCCCACTGTTCTAAAACATGCACAAGCCTTTTCCCTTAGGGTCCAGTAAAATCTGCAAACTGAATGATATAAGAAATAGATTTTGTTCATTAAAAATAGTTTGAAGGGGCACCTGGGTGGCTCAGTTGTTAAGCGTCTGCCTTCGGCTCAGGTCATGATCCCAGGGTCCTGGGCTCGAGCCCCACATTGGGCTCCCTGCTCCGCGGGAAGCCTGCTTCTCCCTCTCCCACTCCCCCTGCTTGTGTTCCCTCTCTCGCTGTGTCTCTCTCTGTCAAATAAATAAATAAATAAATCTTAAAAAAAAATAGTTTGAAAAGCCTAAAGCACAGTAGAGCTGTCCCATTCTAGTTGCCCTTCAAGCCCTGACACCCTCTTGAATGAGATGGGTAAAGCAGCTCTTGCTCTTTCTCTCTTTCCTGTCTCTCTCTCTTTGTGCTTGCATTCTCTGAGGTTTTCACATGTACTCTGGCACAAAGGTACTTGTTGCTGAGATTGATTTTCAGCTGTTCTAGGGAATGGCATATGCTTCATTTTTAGCAGCTCAAAAGGTAGGAGAGGAGGAAGGCTAAGGGCTTGAGAGTAAGACAGACTTGGGGCCACATTTCATCTCTCCTGTTTCCCTTCTGAGTCTCTTTGGGTCATTTAAAGAATGCTTTTTGAGTCCCGTGTCCCTCATCTTTAAACAAGTGGAAATGATACCAAGTTCGGAGGGTTGGTTATGAGGATTAAATAAAATAATATATCCAAAGAGTTCAGTACAGTTTGACAGTGCTCAGTAAATATTAAAAATTGTTAGTATTTTCTTTGTACTTCAAGCCTGGGACAGAGTTGTTTCACTATGACAGGGTGGAGCAGAGACCCCTCCAGGAGTTTGATAAGGACATTCATCAAGATAGTCATATGCCACTCAACACTGAATCTTGTCTGCCGCATCCCTAGCCTGTGCTGGTACTCGTATACCTGGTGTTGGACTGGGTCTGTGCCCCACCAAGAACCCCTCAGTCCCGTTTTCATGTTCTGTGGGCTCCTGTGCCCATCGTCCAGCTTCCATGTGCTTTTCTTCGAGTGACTCACACCTGTGACTTTCTTGGGAGCCCTGCCCTTGCTTTGCCTGTACCCCCAGATAGAAGAAAGTGGCTAGCCGTTTCTATCTCCACCTCCCTCTCTCGGCCAATGATTGGTGCGTGAGTGTGGAAGCCCATCTCTTTTGCCTGGAGGTGGGATCCACTGTGAGGTATAATTTACACTCCTGAATTCTCTACAGGATCAGGCTGAGGCTGGGACTTGGTTTCTTTCCCTGCTCCGTCTCGCTTCTGCCTCCCTTACTGGCGTTTTCTGGGAGCATTCCTTAAGAAATCACTTGCACACAAACTCTCATCTCAGTGTCTGCTTTTGGGGTTCCTTAGTAAGGCACATCCACACACCCGGGCTTGGACTCTGCAGAATGTCCCCGGTTCTCTGCAGCTCCGAGGTCACACATAAACTGGTTTCCACGTTTAGGTTTGAGTGTTTAGAACAGGGGTAGGCAGGGTTCAGATAGTAAATATTTTGGGTTTTGCAGGCCATATACAAGTCTCTGATGCTTTGCTGACCCCTGGTTTAGGAAAGATTTCCCTTTGCCTTCACTTCTGACTCACCTGTGTGTTTTTATACTCATGTCTGCCTGTCCCTCACTAGCTTTTAGTTGCTAATGATGGCTGGCCCAGAATGGATGGTATACCCTTCAGTACCTTTAAATTTCTGGGAATAAACTGGAAATATGAGGCTCAGCATTACTGCTAACACCTGGGTCATGTGCCTGATCTCCAGATAGTTGTTTATTTGTAAGTTACCAGCATTTGTATTTTAATGGTCCACAGCCATGTTAATATCAGAAAGACAGAATTTAGATCTATGAATCCTGTGGAAAGCAAGCAGTACCGACACCCAGAAGAGTCATTAGTATTTTGTAGTCTTTGCTTTATTGTTTTGCCTCAAACTAGCAACCTTCAGTGGATTGTTGACATTAATCCTACTCTGATACCAGTTTATTTACTAAGTGACAGAAATTCAGCATTAGCTGAGGTGAGAAAGGCTTATTTACATTCAACATTACTTGACATCTTTGTAATTTTCCCTTTTCATGACAAAGGGAGAATATTTACATTAAAAACACATCAGTAACCTTAGTAATCTCCTTGAGCAGACAAGGGTACATAAAACCAGGAAGCAAGCTAAGAATAATGGGAACGCAAATGCTGTAAAGCCTGGTTCAGACAAATCTTAAAGCGGTAAGATTAAAGAAAACCATGCAACCGTAATTAGACCGGGGAGGTCGGGAGACACTGGGTGGTCTCCAGCTTTATTTTGATGAGGGAAATCACTGTTTAAAGACCTGAAAAGAAGTCATTACCTGCATTTGAGATTCAGATCATTGCAGTGAAGGAGTTAAGGAAGTCAGAAGCCAGTCACTGCAGAGTAGTCGTAATATATCTGGAAGTAAAGCTTTTCTAAAAAGTTGAATTTTTATGTAGTATAAATTTAAATTTTGTCATCAAATAATTCTTTTTTGCTCTAAATAAAATCAATATTGGATTGCAACACCCACAGAGTAGAATGCATTAGAACATTGGGATATAATTTGTACTGTAGACATATTCACAACCCTCTCAACTTGTCTTGCAAGTGACAAAATGAAAATAGTGGGGTTCGCGTGTATCTCTGAGAAGCTTCTACAGTCGTCACATTTCCTAACTTTATATCTCCTAAGGGTAGATTTGGGACATGGGCACCCTGGCAACCTCATCATGGTGTGGGATGTCTCCTGGCCAGGAGGCCTGCCGGGCGGAACGCAAACAAGTCCCAGGTGGGTCAGGTGTCATCGGCACAGATCACAACGTGCTCAGTGCTCTGCCCCTGTTCTCTCTGGGAGCAGACATATTAAACCTGTCCCAAATTCTGAGGAGCTATACTGAAATCCCCCCAAACTTTTGAGAGTAAGCTATGTCAAACTGCATCTCCCTCAGTAAATTTCAGTTGGACTTCTCTTTTAAAACTTGGCAATAAAAGTAAGAGTCCCTGAGAAGTGTAGATTGAAGCAAAGAGAGAAATAAGCTGGGCAGAATCCTTACTCTAGGCTGATGTCTTTTAATACGGAGTTTAAGACTTTTTTCCTGGAAAGTTATCTTGATATTATTTGGGGAATTACGTCTTGGACTATGTGAAAACACGTTGCATTGACTGTGTACGTAGGTAAACTATGATATCACCATAATATGTTACAGTTTTGTGATGTCTGCTGAGTCCCTGACCCTCTGGCACTTGGGGAGGTGCTGGACCTACCTGGCCACACTTGGCAGGATGGCTCGAGGGGCAGCTCTCAAGCCCGAGGTCAGGCTGGAGACGACACAGAGCTGGCGGGTTCCCCTCAGTGATGCTGGAATATGAAAGAGGGGAATCTCTATAGACCGGTGAGAGGCTCTGGGTGAAAAGTTGAGGGTTAATCACAGAACAAGCTGACACAGAGTGAAGCCTGGGAGCCGGGTCCCAGCTGCACGGAATGGTCCTTTCATGTCTGATTAGAAATTCACTAAATAGGTGTATCTCAGAAGTATTCATGCGGTAGGATCTTGACAGACAAGGTCGAAGTTGGTTTTCATTTCCCCGATCTGGAAGTAAGAATTCCCTTTGCGATTCATGTTCAGCTATTCAGCATTCTTTTTCTCTACTTGGGAGATCATCGTTTTCTTTTCTGTCAGAACACTTAAGATTTTCATTCTGGTACCAAATAGGATTGATTTTACACTATTGGCATCTCTGAACCTTACTCTTTATCTTTCTTTTCTGTATCTTCTGTGTGGGTACTTTTAATAGATTTTCATTGTTAAATAGTGAGAAGATCAATTAGTCCTGTTTGCTGGATGCTTTCCGCAAAGATGAAGATGATGGACACTCTGCTCAGCCTGCCAGCACTACTCACACGTGTTCCTAACTCTGACAATTTGAACTTGGTCGCTGAGACTTTCCCCTTGTGAACTCAGTATTTATCTGTGGCTCACAGGTGATTTGAGGAGGTGACATGGGAAAATCTGTATGTGAACAGTTAATTTGGCAGCATTTCACAGCCGGGGAAGAAAAGCAGCGTACGTACAAACAATCTTGAAGCCACGGGGCTTCATTTGTCCTTTGTGTCTTGAGCACAGAAGCGGGGGGGGGGGGGGTACAGTGAGAATCTAATGTTTTTCTTGTGCAGAGCCACAGAGCTCCCCCTTTCCACATCCGTCTTATTTTCCCACATTCCTGGTACAAACAGACAAAAGTTGTTATTACAGAAGGTGAAGCTGATAGCTTTTAATACATCACATCCACTAGGATGAAGGCATAATTGCTACTTTTATGTTCATTTTATAGTGAATAGTAATTAGCCTTTGGCCCATTACAGTGTGTGAACATCGAATTACCCACCTGCTCTTGCCATGTCTCGTTAACTTAAACTATGTGCCTAAAGCTTTATCAGAAAACAACTCCTTCCCCATCTCCCAGCTGGCATGCTACTTTAGATACATTCATTTAGAAAAGGCACAGACTTGAGGATGACAGTCTCCCAATTTGTCCTGAGTATAGGACAAGGACTTTTAAAGATGCTTTTAGTTACAGTGGTTGGTATAGGTCACGCGGCTTTTTGGAAATAAAGGCTCACTACTTCCTGTGAAGACCAAGATACCTTTTACTTTTGTTTGTGGCATTATTTGTTTGACTACTAGCTGATTTATGAAGATAATTTGACAACCGTGTTACAAAATCAATGTGTATGCTCAGTCCCTGAGAAGAGGCAGGTCGATGATAAATAACCTTTGCTGATTTGTAGCAAAAAAATTTCCCTCTGGAGGAAATGGGACCTGAGGTGAAATAGTCAAGATTATCCCCGAATAAAGCACGAAGGAAAGCTTGCCTCTCTGTAAAGCAAAAGTAATATATATTTGCACATTCTAGAAATTAGTCAGAGATTCTGGTGTAGGCTAGAACCTTAGGAATAAACTTGGAGAACATTTGGTTGAACCCTATCAGTTATAGAAGAGGACCTGCAGGCTTAAAAGGTAAAGTATCTTGCCTATTGTTGGAGAAAACACTTAACTTCTTCCTTATAATATGTTTAAGTGACTCCAGCATCCAAAAGAAAAGTTTGGTGACACTTTAAAATTTGCATTTGAGGTAGAAGAGAAACAAGTAGCTTAATTTCTGGCTTAAAAAAAAAAAATTCCTCCATGGAATTCTGCCATTGCTTTATTTCTACATATATGGTGATGCTTTTGTTCCCAGGAGGGAGGAATACCTCACTATTCGGGAGCCCCAGCCACTGGCTAGTTTTTAGGTTCTGAGTCCAAAGACTGTGTAGGTGTGTTGGTTTCCAAGGGCTGCTGCCACACGTTACCACAAACTTAGTGGCCTAAAACAGCGCAGATTTCTTCTCTTACACGTCTGGAGGTCAGAAGTCCGAAATCAGTTACAATTGCTCTAAAATTAAGGCACCTGCAGGGCTGTAGGCAGGATCTGTTTCCTTGCCTTTTCCAGCTTCTAGAGGCTGCCTTCATTATCCAGCTTGTGGCCCCTTCTTCCTCCATCTTCAAAGCACTTCTTTTCATCCTCCTTCTTTCATCTCAGGACCATTTACTTAATCCCATCTGCAAAGTCTCTTTCATCGGTATGGTAAGGTATTCATGGGTTTCAGGGACCAGAAGGTAGACATTTTGGGGGGGAGGGCATCATTATTCTGCTCACTACAGTAGGGCCGAGGGAAAGGAATGAGGCTTCCAGTAGTGAGGGCAGTGTGGCCTGTCTGTTGAGACTGTGGCAGCAATTGCTTTAGCTGCTCTGTTTACTGGTTTTGTGTCAGGAGGGCCAGCAGGTTATCCTCGAAGGTTGCCCTAACTGGTCTCTGCATGTCGCAGCTGCTGCGTCACATTTGAGCAGCTTACCACGTAATATCTCTGAACGAGCAGGTTGGGGGACATGGGAAGCTGAAAACAAAGTACTGTAAGAGGCTTTGTGAGTCATGCTTGATGTGATTGTCACAACGGTTTAGAAGCCATAGAGAGCTTTCAATTGAAGCCCTGCTACCTGCAGTAACTAGATATGTATAAGGCTTATACTTCAAAGGCAATAAACATCATCTTTAAAAATCTAGTCTTAAAATCTTCTCCTTATTTTTTTGACCTGCGAATTGCAACTCAACTGTTTCACAATAGAAACATCAGGAAGGACAAAGAAGAAGCATTTCTGTATGAAGTTTCTATGCACAGTTAGCTAATTACGTTTGTGGTTCATTAATATCTTGTTTATGAAAAAAATCAGTATGAGACCTTCAGGGTCTTTTCTAACTCAGGGGGCTGTATAAAATTATCTCAATTTAAATAGCATCTTAAAAGGTTTAGCATCCCTTGGTAAGGATAAAACATCTCATCATTATCAATTAAAGGACTCCTGAAGTCTTTGAAAAGAGGACTTGTTTGCTTAAAATACGTGAAGGTCATGCTCACCCTGTAATAGTCAATGAGGAGTAGTCATTTGTTATTTTTAAACAGGCTGTCATTTAGCTGTTATGAAGATGAATAACATTTGTTATTACCTAATAATCTTCCTGTTGATTACAGAGAAAAGACACTTGCAGACACCTTATGTGCCTTTCTTAGTTGCTAGATTATTAATGCCTTTTAATTAAATTCTGTAAACACAAATTAAGGTCTTTGTTCTCTAATTTTTGAGCCTGGCATCTAGGCTGCTAAACCATGCTTTGGTCCATGGTATTTTGACTCGCATGTTATTTGCCTACTGTTCGTGCAACGTTGCAAAAACAAAGTTCATTTTTTAATATCAAACAGATTGTCAATGGATCATATGCTGCCTCTATTAAGGTTAGTTTTTGGATGTCTGCCTTCTTGAAGAGAGTTAATGAAGCTATAAGTTACCTGTGTGCCTTCATTTGGAGTCAGGCCTAATTATCTGGATCTTGGCCACATTATTGTCCGAGCCTTATTTCTAAAGCAGATGGAGTCACTCAGGAATGACTTCATTTGTATTAATTTGTTGCACTGTCTTCTGCTATTCATCTCAGAAGAACTATACAGCCTTTGTCACAGAGAGCAGAGAAAGACAAAAGAATTTTGGTCAGAAATTAAGAGCAAGATCTACTCCTTCCACTTATGGATACTGATGTTCCAGCCTAGAGGCAGTTAAGTAGTAGCTACTTTGGGGCAGTGGAATGGTCTAAGAGGGTAATTGTGCTCCCTAAGATTCATGAGCTTCCATTTTTTAGAATAAGTCAGATGACAGACATATTGATCCAGCACTTTAAAAGGGAAACTCTCTGGGGACGCCTGGGTGGCTCAGTCGGTTAAGCGGCTGCCTTCGGCTCAGGTCATGATCCCAGGGTCTTGGGATCGAGTCCCACATCAGGCTCCTTCCTCATCTGGGAGCCTGCTTCTCCCTCTGCCTGCTGCTCTCCCTCCTTGTGCTCTGTGTCTCTCTCTGACAAATAAATAAATAAAATCTTTAGAAAATAAATAAATAAAAGGGAAACTCTCTGGAGCTTTTTTTTTTTTTTTCCGTTGACAGTTTTTCACCAGGCTTTGGAAGCACTGGGGGCAATCTCTGAGGGACATCTCCACCTCTGCTGACTCTGAGCATCGTGTAGCTTGTTGGAAAGAACAATCACACTTTGTTATTATTAATGGATCAGATACAGGATCTCCTGGCTAGGGGCTAAAGGGTGGTCACAGTTCTACCTTGCATCCCAACTGTGGCCATCTCCAAGGAAAATAGTGGGGACTAAACTCTTAATTCAACCATGTTCACAAACTTTCTGTGGAGATAGGTTGGGTTTGGTTTCAGAGATAAGAGAATTTGGCTTTTTCTTTTTTTTTCTTTAAAGATTTTATTTATTTGACAGAGAGAGAGAGAGAGCACAAGCAGGGGGAGGCGGCAGGCAGAGGGAGAAGCAGGCTCCCCACTGAGGAAGGAGCCCAATGTGGGGTTCGATCCCAGGACCCTGGGATCATGACCTGAGCTGAAGACAGCCGCTTAACCGACTGAGCCACCCCAGGTGCCCCAGAATTTGGCTTTTTCATTGGCAAATGATAGTGGAGGCTTCTTTTGCTACTATTTTGGCAACAATTAAAAATCGTCCCTAGCTTTGTCAAATAACAAAATTCAACTGACTAATTTAAAGATCCAACTGGCTTTTTAACAACTCATGAATTGGACAGCATCCCCAAGCAAGTAGAAAGGACCCCAGAGAAGCTGTACAAAGTGGAAAGTTTTTGTAGGTAGAAGGGGGAAGGGATAAAGAAAAAGCAGGTTACTTCATCTTCCTTTGGGGGATGGAAAGGGTTTGTATAACAGATTACCTCATTGGTGCTGACCAGACAATTGCAGACTGACTGGTTAAGACTACATTTCTGGAGAAGGTGGTAGGTTAGGTATTAAACCTTGGTTTGGTGATGTGGGTTTAGCACAAGCGACTCCATTTTGGGCCTGTTGTCGCTTTTTTAACAGCTTTCATGTGGTCAGCAGGATATGTCAATTTAGATAAAGAGTAACAACTTTATTCAATATCTAAATTGCTATTGGCAAAAACATGAACTCTAATGATTCCACTAACTTATTCTAATTATGAAATGTGCAATTAGAATGTGTCTACATTGATATCAAAATATCCGAATGAAAATAGATGATCTTACCATCAAGGTAATGACAAGTAGTCATTGATTTGAAGAACCCAAAATACAGAGGCTATTTCTTCAAAAGAATTTTTTATTTGCCCTTGAGAGAAATTGGTTCTAGATAGTAACTTTTGGACATTTCTGAGATTATAATATATTTAGAGTTTTCATTAGAATTCCCTAAACTAGGAGTTAAGTAAGACACAATGTTATTTTGTTCCATGTATTAATTTGCTAGGGCCTCTGTAACAAAATGCCACCAATTGGGAAGCTTAAAACAACAGGAGTCTTCTGGCTCACCATTCTGGAGGCTGGAAATTCAAGATCAAGGCGTTGGCAGGAAAAAACTTGGGACACAGATGTTACAGGATTTCTTGCCTTCAGTGCCCTCAGTTCTTGGTCACACCATTTCGAAGAATGAAGAGGTAGACCAGACAAAAGAGTGGTGGGCAGCAACCCAAAGTTTCTTGAGCGGTAGTAAAGTTTAGCAAAGTTTATTGAGCGATAGTACAAAGCTCCCGAAGAGGGAGGGGACCCAAGAGGGGTGCCACCAGAGTTTCTAAGTCTAGTGGTTTTTATGGGCTTGTTGGCAGGCTGTTTTAATCTCATTAACCCTCCCTGCTCCTGTCACCCAGTCAGCATTTTGTCATCTACTTATCACATGGGAAAGGGTGGAGGGCTCCTTCCAGGGTGGTGTAAAATCCTTTTAAGGGTGGTGTCCTCTTAGGGCGGGGGCCCCTGGTCCCCTTCCAACTGTCTTTCATCACAGAGACAGACATACATTCAGGGAGAACGGCATGTGAAGATGAAGGCAGAGATCCGGGTGATGCTTCTACCAGCCAAGGAAAGCCAAATATTGTTAGCAAACCCCCAGAAGCGAGGGAGAGATGTGAAACAGACTCTCCCTCACGAACCTCCGAAGGAGCCAAACCTGCCAACACCTTGATCTCTGATTTCTAGCCTCAAGAACTGGGAGACGATTCGCTTTGGTTGTTTAAGTCCCCCAGCTTGTGGGACTTTGCTATGGCAGCCTGAGCAAATGTATACAGCTGCTCCTATGATCCAGATCCCAGTTCCTCGGGAGACCTCTGTCCATACAACGGAGGTAGCCCCTCCCAGCCCCTCTCACACATCAGTGTCCCTCCTTCCACATTTCCTAATTATTTCCTCCTATAAAAGGTAAGCTCTTTGAAGGGGACCTGTCTCCCTGTTTACCCCTAGGCTCCCAACTCTGGTACACATTGGGCACTGAATAAATATTTTTTGAATAAGTAAATCATTTTATGATTATTACCTGTATTATATCTCCAGTGATGTAAAAGAAGACAGTAACAAATGAGTGAGATAGCATAGGAATTAATTTGTAACAGCCTAAATATATCAAAAAGATTTTTTATTTTATGAAAAAGTTTTTTTTTTAAACTCAAGTCATAAAATCTTGGACTATCACTTTGAATTTTAGTTTTGATTTTTTTAAAAAGAATAACAGCTAGCAACAACTAGTAACAAATTTAATTGGTAAAGGAATTGCATTTAAATAGAATTTATTACAAAAATGTAAAACAAATCAAATTGCTTCATCCATTCAAAACATCTTTTATTCGGGCTCTCTAAAAGAAGATAATTTAATCTGAAAAGATCAGATGTATTGATTGAAATATGATTTCTATGGTACTTAATGAAAATTGAGGCAAATGAAAAGGGAATTTATCTTTTGTATTTGTTAATATCTGACTGGAGGATTGTGCAAGTTTAGTTTTAGGCAGAATATAATAGGATTTTTAAGCCTGATATATATCCCCAAATTATATTCATTCAGATCAACTGGCTAAGATGTCAAGATCTCTGACAACCAGTATTATGTTGACAGTTACAAAGTTTTGCAGAAATCTGTAACAGTTCGTAGCCAAGTGTGCTCTGTGCTAAAGAGCTTCTTGAAGAAAACTTCCATTGATATTTTCAAAGGATCCTGCCCCTTTTAATTGAGAAGTTGCTTGTTAAGACTTTAAATTAAATCTACACATAACAATTTGGATACTATCATTTTTAATATATATTTGTATTGAGGTATAACATCATACACACACACACACAAGTGATGTGGTTTGGAGTGTTGGGGTTCGCAGCTGACGGACAAGAATGAATTCTTGAGATGTCTGTGGTGCAAAAAGATGGCTTTATTAAAGCACAGGGATGGGACCCGGGGGCAGAAAGAGCTGCTGCACCAGGGTTGTGAGGGGTAGCTGATTATAGACTGGAGTTGGGGGAGGTAAAGACAAAGGCAGGTTTCCAAAAGGACTTTCACGTGTGAAAGAAGACTCACAGGATCCTGGAGGCCAAGCTGTTCTCCAGCTAAGGTTGTTTTTCCCTCTAGCAAAGCATCAGCACTAAGACAGTTGGGAGTTCCTGGAGGAATGTCATACTCTGCCTGCCTCAAGTTATTTGTCAGTGGGCTGCAGGTTATAAGGACATTTAACTTTATCTACATTTCCTGCTGCCTATATTTCCCACATCACACACACACACACACACACAGACACACTCTATAATAAGCATACAACTCCACTGATTTTCACCAAGTTAATGTGCCAGTGTAACCAGCACCGAAACAGGAAATAACATTATTATTGGTGGAAGGGCCAGTTCAAGTGTTTTGACCATTTTTCTTTTCTTTTCTTTTTTTTTTTTTAAGATTTTATTTATTTGAAAGAGAGAGAGCACACAAGGGGAGGAGGGGCAGGAGAGAGGGAGAAACACACTCTCTGCTGAGCAGGAAGCCCGATGCAGGGCTCCATCTCCCAAAACTGTGATCATGACCTGAGCCAAAGGCAGAAGCTTAACCAGGTGCCCTTATTTTGACCATTTTTCTATTGACGTGTTTGCTTTCTTCCTTACATATCCTGAGTATGATCCCTTAGGTTGGACATAGAGTTTATACATGTTTTGTTCCATTCTGTGGCTTGTTTTTTCACACTTTTCCTGGTGTCTTTTGTTAGAAGGCATCTTTTATTTTAGTGTAGTCCAATGTCATAGTCTTTTACTTTAGCACTTTTTGTGTCCTGTTTAAGAAATCTTTATCTACCCCAAGATAATGAAATACCTTCTTATGTTTGCTTCTAAAAACTTCATTGCTTTACCTTTCCTATTTAGATCTATGGTTCATCTGGACTGATATGTAGCACAACGTATAGTCACAATTTATCTGCGATTATGTTTGGGGATTGTAATGATAGGTAATTTTATTTTTCTTTAAAATTTTCATGATTTTCTACAATAAAAGTATATTAGTTTTATAATTTTAAAAGGGTCAATTAATCACCTTTCACTACATTATACTGGGTAACAAAAAATCTTGAAATCTCAGTGGATTTCAATAGCAGATACTTGGTTTTTTTCCTTACTTACGTTGGTGACCACCAGTCAGCTAGTATGGGTCTTACCCAATCTGTGGTTATAGAAGTTGAATTCTGTTCCATGATTCTTTCCATTCTAAGACTTGGGCTAAAGAAGCAGACTCTCTCCATGGCAAAAGTACAAGAGCAAATAGTCTGACAGAAATCTTCATTGCCTCTACAAGTTTCCACTTGAGGGTGATATAGGGCATGTCTGCTCACATTTGGCTCTGTTAGAAAATCACAGAACAGAGCAGATCACATGATGGAGGCCAAAGGCAATGGCAGAGAGAAAATTGCTGTAAGGAGGGAATGAAAAATTCCAAATACTATAATCTGCCACAAAGGCTATTTTATAATGTCATAAGTCTCATGTCGATTCTTCCTTACACTGAGTTCCTCTGCATGACCTTCAACGCCTTTCATAACGTGGCCCTAATTGACACCCCAGTCTCAGAGCCCACCACTCTTCTGTACAACCTTGATCGTGTAACCTGGGACTGCTCACAATTCCATGAACACAATTTGCATTTTATAAGCCTGTATGCTCTTATTCACTCTGTCCACCCTTCCCCCAGCACATTTTATGGGCTAGTGTTAGGTTACTTGAAGTTTCCTGAATGAATCACAGTCTTCCATGACTGAGTTCAATTATTGCCTCTGCCTAGGATGTTCTTTACTTCTTCTTTCCTTGCCTCTTGAAATTCTACTTATCCGTCTAAGACTTTGTGAAGTCTTCTTGTGTTCCCATTGTCAGAATTAATCATTCCCTTTTCTTGCCCAATTATAGCACTAATTGCAACCTACATTAATTTCTAGGTATCTGTTCACACATTGGTCTCCCCCAAGGGGTTATATGAGTTCCTCAATTGACATTTTATTCCCCTTGGCATTCCTTCTAGAGCAGAGAGGAAGCAGTTCCTGGCACATAGTAGGCATTCGACTGGAGTTTGTAGAATGAAATCGCACACCAATATGGCCATAGAATAGTATTTAGAAAACATGTGAGTTTTAAAAAGAATCCCAGAGTTGTTGGTAGTGAAAACTTTGTAACTTCTAAGAAAAGTTGCTGATCAGTGAAGCAAAGAACAAGTCAAGAATCAAGTACGGTTTGCCCTTCAGGAACGGATGACTGACAACAATAAAGCTACAAGTGATTTATTACCTTCTTGAGGTGCATACATTTATTTTGCTCAGGGTGTGTATTTTATATGTCCTAACAGCCTTCTAGAGAGTTTTAAAAAATGGTCTCTGGCTTTTATGCTCCCCAGGTCACTCTGGTGACTGTACCTGGTGGAGAGGAATAAAAATAAGCCATAAAGGCCTGCCTCTCATGCTCTTGGGGTTCACTCTTTTCTTTATAAAAACATACATCTTACTTTTTGGTAGTCTGAGTTATTTTCAGTGGGGAATTCACTTTAAGCTAATTTCTCATGATTTTTAGAAATATGGTCTCATGCTCGGGAATGAAGTCTGTCTTACACTTTTGTACTTTTTAAGAATGCTTTTTTCATGGGTTCGCTAGGAGGACATTTTTGCTAATTTTCGATCATTGACATCAACATGTATTGTATCTTGAGTTATTTTAAATGCCTGTTTTATCCACTGTTCTTCTGAGAGCAGTGTTTCTCAAAGGCTGGTCCTTGGACTAGTTATTGGTCTTTGAACTGTTTGTTACCAACCAGTCCCAAGTAAGAGAAGGGGCTTGCGCTAGAGTGTAAATTAACTCTGTCACTAAGCACTCCATTTATTTCAGCCAACTTTTTGTTTGTTTTTCCATAGCAAGACTTCACTGACGAAGGAAGCAGTGCATTGATTTACATTCTGATGCAGGCTCCTTTTCTCACTGCGAGCTGGCGTCTTGAGGAGCACTGCTGTAGAGAGCCTGCCCCTCTCTACGTGTGATATGCCCCTCGTCGCTGCTTACTGCCGCTGGAGTGTGCTCATGGCTTGTTCAGTGCAACATCGGTCTCTCTTCCTCCCTTTTGTCTCACTCTTTTTCCCTTTTGTCTCTCTCTCTGTCGTCGGAACTAAAAGTGTAGCCTTATCTAGATGTAGATGTCTGTTTGTGGTGGATGTTCCTGAAGGTATTAGCTGGAGTCGGTATCTGTCAAGACGAAGCCACAGCAAACCAAAGTCTGGGGAGCAGAAGCTGTGAGCACGCAGGAAAGGGGGATGCGTAAGAAATATGGAGAAAAGCTATGGTTCGGGATGGCGGAGCCGAAGGGCCATCTGATGGGGACACACACACATCCTCCTTTCCGAACAAGCCCTCCTGTTCCCTTTCCCAGCCTGAGCTCCACCCCCCCGGGATTCTGATTGCAATAGGTCTTTGGGGGGGGTCTATAAATCTACGTTTTAACCAGTGCCCCAGGGTATTGGGGAACTTCAGAGGAAGAACTCTGGCTGTTTTGTGAGATGACCTGTACTCATCAGCTTCAGTCCTAGCCAAACTATAGACATCCAGACAAAATGTCGTATCATACCTTTCTCACACCTCCATGTTTTCTCATATGTTGTTCTTCTTGCCTGGAATTCCTCTCCCTTTTTCTCACTCTGGTAAGAGTCTCCTAATTCTTGCAAACATAACTCACATGTCAGCTCCTTTTGAACCTTCACCCTCCTATCCCCATCCAATTTTCGCCACCCTGCTTGGGTCTTTGCTACATTATTTTGGCCTTGACCAATTTCTTTGCTCTCCCTTAGAGAAAATTTCCCTGCTTGTTCCTCATTTCCCATTCTGTCTCTTCCTAACTTTACCACATCCCAAATCCCAAATTCCAAGAGTCTGTCATTTGCCCTTACTGTCTAGGATTGCTCAGGAACATTTTGGCACTGGTCATTAGCACCCTCTCTTTTTGCATCTGACATTTTATTATGAAAAATGTAAAAAATACAAGAAATAGAACAAATAATACAGTGAACAACCCATACAGTGTGCACTTAGATTCAATAATTTTTAACAGATTTTGCTGTATTGCTTTTATGTTTACAAATATATTTTTATCTTTTAATTTTTACTGAACCATTTGTAAGTTGAAGATACCGTGTTACTTTATTTAGAAATACTTCAGAATGCATTTCCAAAATATGGGGTCATTTCCCTACATTACCCCCACTTTTTGGATATACTTTTCCCGTATTTTCCTCATTTTTCTCCTGTGTCAGTGGCCATTCCTCCTCAACCGCCTTTACTAGATTTTCTCCTTTTCCTAAGCCTCTGTATGTGGCCGCACTCCAAGGCTCAGGCCTGTTGCTCTTCATTTCTCTAAAATTTCTTTTTAGTTCATCTTATTCCATCCCATGACATACATTTGTCTGTCTGTCTGTACTGAAGTATAGTTGACACGCAGTGTTACTAAACTGGCACTCAGTGTCAGGTGCATGATATAGTGATTCTGCGGCTCTGCCATGACATTTAAATACCATCCATAGGCTTCAAAATTTGAATTTCCAGTCCAGTCTTCTCATGCTTGAACTCTAGGTATGTTTATATAACTGTTACTCAGTATCCATATTTTGATATAAAATGGACATCTCAAATTTATCATGACTGGAAAAAAAACTATTTGTTTTCCTCTTATTCATGTCTTCCCCTGTGTAGTAAAGAATCTAACAATTGCCCAAGGAGAGGTCTGGCCTTTGTTACCAGTTTCTGGGAGGTTATCTCTAAGCCCTTGGCATGTCATGCCAGATAGGAGTGTATAGGAGTGTCTTTGTTTGCCTATGGACCTTGGGTCAGGATAGTCTAATATGATTTAGGGTGGGCGCTGGCAACAGCAGAAGGACCAACAATGTAATACGGTTGGGCGGGGGGATTTGGGTCATGCAGCATCACTAGATCTCTGGAGAGACTAGGGACTGTGATCCCCCATTTGGGCAATCAATCATGCCTACATGATGGAGCTTCAATTAAAACTCCAAATATGAGGCTCAGGTGAACTGCTTGGTTGGCAATACTCTGTGTATATTTCCACACACGGATGCTGACAAATTAATGCTGTCTTGACTCCGCAAGAGATGACACCTGGGAGCGCCATGTTTGGTATTTCTTGGACTTCACCCTCTATGTGTTTTCCCTTGACCAACTTTGATCTGTATCCCTTCCCTCTGATAAACCATAACTATGAGCATAACAACCTTCAATGAGTTCTGTGAGTCCCTCTAGTGAATTACAGAACACCAAGGTGGTCTTGGGGTCCCCTGAACTTGCAGTTGGTATCAAAGGGAAGGTGGTCTTATGTGTGGGCCATTCCCTCTGACTTTTCAGTTGGCTAAACTTCCACATCCCCTCATCAGTTATTATCTGTGTAGTCTCTAGTACACTACTTAAATTCACTCTGCTTTCTTCTTTATGGCTATAAAGTCGGTATAATTATAGTACCTCATAGGGTTGTTATTAAATGGTTCAAATGTTGAATACAGGAGTCCAAATAAATTAATAAATGTCACTTTAGTAGAATAGTACATGATGCCACTGTGGTATCTGTATTAGTATTATGTTCGTTCTCTCTGTCATGGCCACTCTAATCAAAGCCACAATTATCCCTCACTTAGATCACTGCAGAGCCTCAAATTGCTCCGTCTCCTTCCCCTTTACAAACCTACGGATTTTTCTTTACAGATTGCCTAGACTGAGCTTTCTCAAGCACGTTATTTTTTTTTTTTTTATAGTGCCCAAATGGTTTTATATCAGACGTAGAATGAAGTCCAGAGTTTTTATTAGTTCCACTCCTCAGCCCCTGCCCATCTCTCCAGGGTTACGCTTTACTGCTGTTCCCCTCACTCAGGATGCTCTACTCTGCATGGGGCTTTTGCCTCCTATGCTCTTCTTCTGGGTCTGCACAGAACTGGATTCTTCCCATTGTCAGAGGCCTGCTCAGGGATTGTCCATTGACGGGTTTCTGCTCATCGCTTTGAGCTAGAATCCCCTCCCCTTGGCACTCTGAATTTCTTTCTTCTTTTTTTTTCCCTTCAGAACCCTTATCAGTTTCTGAATGCAAATAGTCTGTTTTAAAATTTATTTGTTTATTATCTCTTCTGCCCACTGGGATGTCAGTTCCATGAAGGTGTAGAGTTTAGCTGCTTTTTTTGGCATATAATACTTGGAACATCCAAGATGCTTGGTCAGTATTTGTTGACTGAATAGCTAAATGATAGATCAGGAGGCAGGCAGATGGGTTGTATCCAGCTAGGTAATTCTAGCCCCAGACACAGGGCACATAGTAGGACTCAGTATCTCTTGACTGCAGGGAGTAGCGGCCTGAATGCTCTTTCTAGAAGGATAAAAACAATTTTAGTTGTTCCCAGAATTTACTCTTAAGCTTTCTTTTCCTGGCAGGCTAAAATGGGATTCCCACTCTTTTACAGTCTTTTGAAAAAAAAAAAAAAAAAGGAATATAGCTGTTACGAAATTATTGTAGTGCTTCTCTTCAAGTGCCCCCTCTCTTCTTTCTGCCCTGAATGAAATATTTAGACTGGTAAATCATTGCGGCTATACAAAACTCTAAAAATTATCATCAAAAAGTGAAAAAAAAATCATGAAAAATGAAATCTATTCACCTACTGTTTTATAGAATTTCAGTTTCAACATAAAAGTAACTGTGCAAATTACATATTCTTTTATTTGTCTAAGTGCATGTCTGTGTGTGTGCGTGTGATGTGCATATATATGAGATTTTATGGTGCACCCACCATGTAGCTAAAAATGTACCTAATCTAAGGAATTATGTGAGGGCAGTAAAGAGAAGGCAAAATCTGTCCCTCTTAGATTGAAGCTTCTCCTATGCAGTGTATTGAGTCTAGAATGACTCTGGGCATTGTTTGTGATGAGAACCAGCCACCTTAGCAGGAATATCAAGGAAAAGTTTTTTTTGAATTATGGGGAAGGAGTTTTCTCTGTCACGGTTCATTGTCTTTTACTTAAAAGAAGGAGGCATTACTTTTAGGGAAAGGTCTGTAGCTTCCTATTTGCAAGCAAAACCTTCCAGTAGTTACAATCATGGCATTTGCTTTCATTCCAGTTAAGTGGATTTATTAAGAGAAAAGAGGATGGGAGGGAGTTGGAGGAGGAGAATTTTCATGCAGAAATGAAGCTTGAAAATGCCTGGAAAATGGGAAGTAAGGAGCTACTGGTCCAATTCGGATTCTCCAGGTGTCTGACTCTCGTAGGTTAATTTGTAATGATGTTAGATGCTGTTTCCGGAGCAGAGCAAGTCCTGATGTGGAGTCATGAGACCTGGATTCTTATTCTGATTTACTAATATTGTTACTTAAGAAGAGTCTTTTAAGTTCTTGAGGGTTTTTTTCATATGAATTACGAGGTAGTAATATTTTCCCACCCACCTTACTGGGTTGCGAACAATTGCAAGCAAGAAGATCTATGTGGAAGTATTCTGCAAACTGTAAAGTACTGCAAAGAACTATGATATAAAGTATTCTAAAGCATTTTCATCTTCTTAGTGCCAAACTCAGCATTCTAAGCAGAAAAGATATAAGCAATTAGCAGAGTGTTTGGGATACAGAAAAACATCCACAAAATGTGAGCTGGTATGATGATGATGATGATTACAGTATCCTTTCATTAGGAGCAGACCATCCCTCCGTTGGTGTATTATGGTACAAACCAATAGTTAAACAAGAAGGTAGCAGGAAATTATATCTGTGAAAGTGTAATTCAAATAAGCACCTGGTAGACTGTGGTATCTTTTCTCTCTCCATTTTAATTCCTTTCCATTCATCTTTGACAGGCATTCATTGCCCAGCACCATCATAAAGATAAACAAAGTGTCTTGCCCTCAAGAGGCTTAAAGTACAGTTGTGGAGACAGACAAGTAAATAAATAAATACATGTCATCAGATCTTAAGAGTGCAGTGATCGACGTGTGGGCGTGCCACAGATGACGCACTTTGGACTATATGGGACTTGCTTATCTCAATGTAAAGGAAATTACACTTACATTTGCCTTCTGTGTATAGAATGTGTCTATATTTCAGGACTCCTGGTTTATTTTAAGCTTTCTGTCCTTTTCAGGACAATTTAGCACTGACAGATTGAAAGTCAAAGGTTCAATTGATTAGATCATTAAGATAATCAGAATAGACTCTTTCTGATGCAAAAGATCTAATCTAGACTCAAAGGAAGCTCAAGCAAAATAGGGAATGTACTGGTTCACAGCCCTGGGAAATGCCAGATTGCCCAGACTTCAGGCAGAGCTAGCTCCTAGGACTTCCCTAGTTTTCTTTTCCTCCTCTTCCTTTTCTTTCTTTTGTTTTCTTTTTCTCTCTCTTTATCAGCTTTGCTTCCCTCTGTGTGTCGTCTTTGTTCCGTCCTAGTGAAGATGGTTCTCCTTTGTGCATCCAGGGAGGATATCCCTCAATAGTCCTAGATTCCCCTCCTTTTCATTTATCAATCACAGTGGAAAGAAAACTTTTACCTTCTAGCTTGTAATTCAGTTCTAGACGAGTGTGATTTGTCTTCCTTTAGTGATGGGCTAACTTGGGAACAATAGTTGTTACCAGGGGAATATAGCACCATGCTTGGCTAGGTCAGAGTCAAATGCACTTTCCCATTGCCCAGTGGTGGGCACTGGTGGGAAGCTGGTGGGGATGGGGGTGTTAACTGTGACTGCTCATTAGAACAACTTGGAAAAGGATAATATTCCAAATAGAACAACTCTGTTCTGCAAAGGAAGCAATACTTCGTCAAAGCAACAGTATGTGCTTCTCACAAATAGAAACACAATGCAAGGATTTCTCTGCAATATTATGAACACGTTCATACTACAATGGATATTTGTTAGATTGCCAACCCTATACCTTTGCTTCTTCGAGGAGCATCGTCATTCTTCTTAGGGAACTCCTCCTCCCTCACTCCAGCCCTATAGTTAGCAGAGACCTGCATTTTCCTACAGATTCTACCCATTTGGCTGCAGTTGATTGGTCTCATGCTTGGCACCCGACTTAAATCAGGCCAGAGCTCTTTCTGAGGTTTCTGTATGTGGGCCTAGTGAGGGCATATTAGTTACTCAGTGACAGCGGGTTTAATAAAATGTCAAAGGGAAATGTGTGTGTGTGGTTTTTTTTAAAAGAGTTTATTTATTTATTTAAGAGAGAGAGAGAGAGAGAGAGAGAGCACAAGCAGGGGGAATGGGAGAGGGAGAAGCAGGCTCCCTGCTGAGCAGGGAGCCCGATGGGGGGCTTGATCCCAGAACTCTGGGACACTTAACCGACCGAGCCACCCAGGCACCCTGGGAAGTGTGTTTCTGTTTCCTGCTATGTGGAGGAAGCTGGTCCATATTTGGTTCATAGTTTGAATAAAGCTGATACGCAGAAAGCATGGATCAATTAGTTAGTGGTAGTGATTAATTGATCACTAGATTACTGATTTTTACCACAAGCCCTTGCCACTCCCCAGGACTCTGACTCCAGAACAAGAACAGCACTGTCCAATAGAAACAGAACGTGAGCCACAGATGTGAACCATGTTTAGAAGTTGAAATTTCCTAGTAGACATACTAAGAAAGGACAAAGACACAGGTGAATTTAATTTGCACAGTATTTTATTTAACCCAATGTAACAAAAATGTTATTTCAAATTGTAATCACTATAAAATGTAATTGATATACTATATGTTCCTTTTTTCATACTAAGTCTTCAAAGTTTGGTGTGCAGTTTACCCTCATGGTACATCTCAGTCTAGACGAGTCACATTTCAAGTGCTCAGTAGCCACATGCGGGGCCCGGCTCTGCTACCCCAGTGGACAGCAAAACCCTTAGAGACATAGTCAGAGCCACAGGGATGGGGGACAAGGGAAATAATCCACACTGGGGATTCTTCCTGAGACGCTCAAACCAGATACTTACATTTTCTGACATCCTTCCTATTGATAAATATATCATATCAAATATCTATAAAGGAATTCCTTACTTTGGGATTACAAAAATGTTGATTCTCTCTCCATTCTTATAACTATTCCAGAGGTTAAGATCTTTTTGTTGTTACTTTGTTACTTACACTGCTTTACATTTTTGTCAGCGGTTACTTAAATTTTTCCCCATTGACCCGGTGTCACTAAATACATTTTAGAAAATGATAAAAATTATCATAACTACATGAGAGATTTTCTTTTTACAATTGAAAAATACATTGAGGCTAATACTTCTTCTTTCCACTGGCGAAGATTTACTTGAAGGTATCTTTACAAATGACAGTTTAACCTTTTAATTGTTTTTTGTATATGCTAAATTTAATTGGTTTCTTGTAGCCTCTCATTAAAATGTGGAGCTGCAGTTAAGAAAAGTAATAAAAATTGTTTTTCTTCTCTTTGTATCTTATGAAAAGATAATCGCAGTTTATGATGCCTTATGCCATGGCATGCATTGTGTTCTATAATGATGGCTTATAGTATTTTGATACTTTGAAAAGGATTACTGTAACTTTATAGTCAAATTCATTCATTATTTTCTTATCATAATATGTAATTGTTTGAAACAGAGTTTAGGACAGATGTAATGACAGTTTTAGTTCATCATCCATTCATTAAGAGAAAAAAAACAGGTAAGCTCCCTGAGGAAGTGTCTTTCTGTGTCGTTTACTTCTGAATACCAATTGCCTAGAGCAATGCCGAACCCAAAAAGACTTTCAATAACTATTGGTTCAATGAATGCAGTAGTTACTGTAAGTTAGGGGCTCAATTAAAAATTCAAAAGGCAAATAAAAAATCCATTTTGAGCACATAGTCTATGCCAGGCTCTGTGTAAAGTTTGTAATATATATTACAGATGTAAATCTTATAAAAATCCCATGAAACACGTATTATCCCATTTTACAGATAAGAAAACTGAGACACAAAGAGAAGTTAATATTTCCCAAGCTCACATAATTAAATGGCAGAGTTGGGACTGACTTCAGAGTTGTCTGATCCCAAAGCTTAATCATGCATTAGTTTCCTAGGGCTGCTATACAAAGTACCACAAACTGGGGTGGCTTAAAACAACAGAATTGTATTCTTTCATAGTCCTGGGGACTAGAAGTATGAAATCAAGGGTGATGCTCTATCGGGAACATAGAGAGGAAGATCCTTCCTTGTCTCATTTAGTTTCTGGTATTTGCCCCAATCCTTGACATTCCTTGGCTTAATTAGAATAGATGCAGGGGATGCATGCTTCCAATCTCTGCATCCACTGTCTTTGGTGTTCTTCACTCTATGCGTCTCTCTCCTCTTCTTACAGACGCCAGTCATATTAGATTAAGGGCCCACTCTCCTTTAGCATGACCTCATCTTAACTAATTATATTTGCAATGACACTATTTTGAAATAAGCTCCCACTTGAGGTCCCAGAGTTTAGGACTTCAGTATCTCTCTCTTGGGGGACAGAGTTCTACCATAACAATCACCATATTTGATAAGTTTGTCAAGCACAGATATTATGAAGAACCTAGAAAGCCCAAGGCACTGGGCTTGCTTGCTGATCTAGGAATCCGAAAAGGTATAATGTAGTCTTCCTTTAATCTGGTTGGGAGGACAAGATGTATTTCCATAAAAATAAATGTCAATGATAGGGTGGTTTTAGACACGGTGAGTTGGAGGTGACAGCAGTACATACGAGAAGAATATCTTGCAGAAGTTCAGAGATAAAGCTCTAGATCTTACAGGGGAAGACAGGGCTGGAAACTGAGAATTGGGCATTATGGGCACAGAAGGGAGAGAAACCATGGGAATTGGTGGAAACGCTGATGGTCATAATCAGTAGGAAAAGAGAACCGGCCCTCTATCAGGAAAATCAGAGAAGCCACTCATAAAGGAGAGGGGCCGCTGCCCAGGTAAGTTCCGACAGGGCAAATGCTGTGAGAGAGCAAAAGAGAACGAGGAGGAGGAAAGGCCACTGAATATTTAGAATCAGAATGTTTGGGGGGAACTCTGAGTACACAGTTTCAGCGGAGTGGCGGAGGTAGGAAGTTGCTTGCGGTTTGCATTGAGGTTGATATGGACGGAAAACTAGACTTCGAAGGCCTTTAGCTGGTGGTGGTAAGGGAATCCGGGCTTCCTCGTAAGGGACTGCTGCATGATTTCTGGGCTCGGTGAAGTGCCAGCTGGCCTTCTAAAATCTCAACTGTGAGTCAACTGATGAATGTTTCAAGTGTGTCCTGAGTGCCAGTTATGTGGCAGGCATTCTTCTCATGGTGGGCTCTGGCAGAGAATAGGGAAGGTGAGGGCCGTGCCACCACAGCGCTTCTGTTCCAGTGGAGGAGATGGACAATGAACAAGCAGCTGAATGCATAGGCAATATAATTTCCAACCTGGTAAGAACAGCGAAGAAAAATAAAACAGTGTGAAGTTGGAGAGCAACAGTGGAAATGAGGGAGAGGTGATGAGCTAAGATTAAAATTTTCCAGTTAGGACTTAATGCAACATACACATTTAGTTCTGGCTCTGCTGTGCATGCTGGTAATATGGAAAATATTGGCCAAATTCTGCAGATTAAATGTGTAATTTTGGCCAGTTTATTTAAATTTTT
Organism: Phoca vitulina; assembly: GCF_004348235.1. NCBI lineage: Eukaryota > Metazoa > Chordata > Mammalia > Carnivora > Phocidae > Phoca > Phoca vitulina. Next base: position 14,848,269 of record NW_022589730.1, read on the forward strand.
TTCTGTGTCTCATGGAGGAATTGAAAGAGTAGGAGTGAAACTCTAGGTCCCTTCTAACTCTGCTATCACTGGGTCATAGTCTTTCTTGCAGCTCTTCATCCTGTATTGGTGTCAACCTTAAAAGTCATCCATGTGTCTTTCTTTCATGTCCTAGTCCAGAAGTATTGTGAAAATATAGACATTGACAGTTTGTGATGATCTAAAATAATCACCATACTTTAAATGTAAATGATTATCATTTTGAATATATAAGAATACAGGAGGAGAAGGAGAGTTGAATTTTAATACTACCTGTAGGTTTTAAGCTGTGGCATAATGTAATGAAAGAGTAAAAATCATAAGGGAAGTAACTCCTTTTATTTATTTATTTTTTAATACTTTTTAAGATTTTACTGATTTGACAGAGAGAGAGAAAGAGAGGAGCACAAACAGGGGGAGTGGCAGAGGACAGAGGGAGAAGCAGGCTTCAGGCTGAGCAAGAAGCCCAATGCGGGACTCAATCCCAGGACTCTGGGATCATGACCTGAGCCAAAGGCAGACGCTTAATCGACTGAGCCACCCAGGCGCCTCATGAAGTAACTCCTTTTATAAGATATTTGCTGAGCGTTAAGTGTCTGCCTTTGGCCCAGGTCATGATCCCAGGGTTCTGGAATGAACCCTGTGTGGGGTTCCCTGCTCAGTGGGGAGCCTGCTTCTCCCTCTCCCTCTGCCCCTCCCCTCCTTGTACTCTCTTGTTCTGCTCTCTCTCAAATAAATAAATAAAATCTTAAAAAAAAATAAAAGGTATTTGTTGGATGTTTTTCACTGGATCAATAAAGGGTGATACACTGACTCTAAAACAATGGCAGGCTCTATTATGGTTCTTAAAGGGCTGTCTGTTTACTAAGTGTGCAGGAGATGCCCCTTTAAAACTCATGATTATGGGGTATCTTTATCTAAGAAAAGAATCATAGTGTCATTTCATTTCAAATATCTGTGGTTTTCTGATTTTGGAGAATTATTTTGTAATTAGGAACACTTGTTGTTTTGAAAAACCTGGCCAGCAAACACTTGAAGAAAAATAAAGTCATTACTGGGTGTTTGTGTCTAAAGGGTAATAAATGACACCCAAATATTCCATTTTGTATCGCCTCATGTTTTCCAGTTCTGATAGAAATTGAAAGCTTGAAAATCCCATCTCCTGCCTAGATGGCGATGCTCTGATGGTGATGGAGGGAGGTGAGATGGCCCGCTGCTCGGTACTGGTGAATTCAAAGCCAGACCCCCATTCCCCAAATCCTTCAAAAGAACATACTCTCACATGACGGTGCCAAGAAAATAAGGTCAATATGCATCTAAATAAATTACAAAGGCCCTCACTGTGCAGTAGGCAGCCAGGCCCGGAGGAGCCATGCTGGGGTCTGAGTTAGCACCAAATGTGCCGGCTCTGTGGGAGAACTGCCTTCCCTTCTTTGCTGGGGTGGGGAAGGGAAGGCAGCTGCTGCTGTCCTTCCACTGCCATCTTTGCGGACAAGGTTCAGAGTGACGGTGGCCTGCGGCTTCATCAACTGAGAAAGGCATAGTAAATTGGCAGCTACTATAATGGCAAGAATGTTTACTTCTCCGCCGGACTCCGTTTGGAAACGAACAGGAGAGTATGATAATGTGTGCCTCATTCTCTGACTTAAATGGTCAAATGCATCTTCTCTATTGACCTGTTGATTATGTTGGTTATGCCTCCCTTGATTGCCTGGGACTCCAGTGATAGGCATCATAAAAACAGATAAAACACATAGCCGTGACTGCGAACACTCATTCACAGTGCTGAGGCTTAACAGTCCAAAGTACCAAACAGATCGCATTTGACTTTGTAGTAAGGTTTTATGTGTAATCATGACAGATGTTCAGGGAGATTATCCTTTTCCATCTCCACCCTGCTTCCCTGCAACTGAGTGCATGTGTGACTTGCTCTAAAATAGCCTCTCTTTTATAAATAGATGAAGCTCGAGGCCTTCAACAGTATGAAGTCAACATTCTACTTATCAAGCATTTGTTTTCCCAACAGAAGATGCTCCTTTCTTTTAGGCCAGTAGCAGGCTGCCCTGCAAGTCCTCTTTGGCTTTTTATGCCAAGAGCTGCCTGACTTCAAAGCTACTCTATGTCATAATGCAACTTTAAGAATTTGTCCCCTATAACAATTGCATTTTGGATGGTAAAGATATTTTTGATGTGTATTTACTTTGTTGCTGATCTCCCTTTAGGGGCTTAAAAGTGAACAGGCATAATAAAATGTTCCTTGCTGTTTCACTTCAAATTTAGGGATTGACTGCACCACATGCCTTCTCTAGACTTATTTGGTTATCTCTAGCACTCTCCCCCCCCCCCCCCGCCCAAGTTCTCAATGCCAAGTGATGGTTGAAGAGTTTGTGTTTGATACGGGCGTTTATCAGTCAGATTGTGACACCTTATGACACGATCTAATGTCAGATGAACTTCTCTAAGATTGGAAACAAGCAAGGAACCAGGGCATAAGAATCTCTCTGAAAATTTTTTTCAAAGCAGAGAGCTATAGATCTGTAGGAGGTGGTAAATAATGTCTTTAATCTTCTTCTATTTGTATTATTTCTCATTCATTTCAAAAACTTCACTATTTCCTGGCATTTTCTCATTATTTGTTTGAATTTTCCAAGTCAATGAAAAGGTATGCTTAGGTTTTATCTAGAAGGCACACACATTTAAGTATTAAAATTTTCCTCTACAGATGCATTTAGGAAGCAAAACAGTAACAATAACAACAACAAAACTAGGCCATTGAAAAAGAAGGAGAGCTTTCAGAGTCTCAGTGTAGACCTTAGGATACATAGGAAGCTAATTAAAGAGCATCTCATTACCTTTGTGGGCAATCACCCAAAACACAATGCCCAGCAGAACAAGGAGTCTGGGGGAGAACCCTCATCAATGGTCTGAGTGCCATCTCCCATAAAGCACCCTGGTTGCCGTTTAAGGGCCATAGTGTACAAGTTCCTAAGCCGTGAGTGAGGTTAGAAATCCTTAGCTTGGAAATTTACAGTTGTACAGGACAGTAAAATCATCCAGGTCAGCATTTCTCATTTCACTTGCAGAAGGCATAAAGCCTAAAGGACTGAAGGATCTGTACAAAGTTGCAAACCAAATTAACAACTAGAAGCTAGACCTCAGACTTCCTTAAAAATTATTTCTTCCTCCAGGTACCAAAGGAAATGATTCCCAGAATACTCTCTTGATCTGTGTTTTTTTTAATTTTTTTTTTTATTTTGGAGGTTTCAGTACTAATTTGACATTTTCTGAACTGATAAAATGGGTAAAACAAGAGATCCATACAAATCCGTTTTCATTGGTCATTTATTTCTCCATGAAGTACCTTTATTTTTTTTCTTTCTTTTTTTGTTTTAGTTATCTGTCTCATAAATTCTCATCGTTCTAATTCTGTGTATAATCAAGGCATCAGTTTTAAATTGACTTCTGAGACTTCTGTATTGGAGCCTATACTCTAAGAAGATACTATCATTCCTGGACTTTGGGAGACACAGAAGGATTAGATGCTATCTACCCTATCCTCAAGAAGCTTATAATTAATTTTGGGAAATGAGAAATCTATGGGAAAACAAAATTAAGCAATAATCTGAGATGACATACCACACACTGTTAGATTTCTGGAAGCCTGGAAAGACTTCGTGGAGGAGATGATTCAGGTAGATTGTAGAGAAAATGCATGATCTAATTGATTGTGGTTATTTGTTACACAGCATCAGTTGTGAATGGATTGGTAGCGGCTCTTTTGGGTTATTTGTGTGTTGCACTGGGCTCCATCACAATCAGTGTTCATTGATGGAGCATCAAGGGCCAACTCAGGTCTTTCTACCACTTTCCAAAGAACAGGAGGCTATATGAGAAGTTCCTATTCTGTGTGTTTTAGCTTTGTGTTTTCAGCGTTCCACTTCCAGTGACAGGCTGAAGCCTGGAACAGCATTGCATTTGGGGGAAGGGGAGCCTAGAGGAGCTTCGCTTTAGGATCTGAGCATAAAGGCGAGTTTCTTCTTGCCAACACTTAGCAGAAGAAAACATTTTGATCTCTTAATTATGAAATTAATGAGTTGTTTCTTAAAATGTTCTTCCTGTGACCCTAGCAGCTCTCACTACTTAGGCATCTATAAGAAACCCCCAAATTCAAAGAACAGAGGAATGCATTTAGTGTAAATTTATAAATTTATAAAACTTATTTATAAATCAGTAACTGGGAACTTCAGCTTTCATAACAAACTGGTAAAAAGTTATCCTATTTGGGAATTCTAATAAAATATTCACCTGGTTAGTGTCAAAAAATTTCTGGGGGAAAATGCAGGAACTTGAACGCCAACTGTGATCGCTTCCTGACTTTACACTGGCATTAGTTTGTTAGCAGAATGAAGCTTGCTAGCTAGTGCTTTTCACTAAGAAGCCTGAAATAGATTACAGGTTGTTTTTTCTATCCCTGAGTTTTATTTTTGTTTTTTTTTTTCAATTGCTCTCCTGAGAGAAAATTGAGTGTATGACAGGGAAGACAAGCATGAAACCTTTCATAATCCAGGCTTGTGTTCTCAAGAGATTATCTTTGATATATGAGGCTACTCATGGAGTCTTTCCTGGAGTTTATTTATTTGACCACGTTCCCCCAGCCTTAAATGCCTCCATTAATCAATACTGAGCTTTTCCACACTGAGTCTGCAGAGCTCATCAAGATGAGAAATTTTTAATTAAAAAAATTTTTAAAAATTCCCAGGTATATACATAATCCTTGGGGAAATAGCAAATCTATTCCTGGCCAATAACATATCCACTGACAGTTGAGTTTTATTTTTGTCCCTGTCTTAGCATTATTGATGGGATTGAGGCAAGAAGGAAAGGGTTTACTCAGAAACATATTCATTTAAAGAAGCGAGGGTGCTTCAGGAGTTTAAGGCAAGGGCACATTCTACGTTCATTGTCTCACTCATTCAATGAGCTGGTACGTTCCAGGAGCTTGGTTGACTCTTGTGCTATTATGTGAACACGATTGCCCCTGTTGACAAGGAGCTAACGGTAGAGGAGGCTGAGACACACCAGTCAGTGGCCCATTCTGGTGGAGCTTGGTACAAGTGACAGTAAGGATAAATTTAGGGACATCAAACTCCATGTGTAAGGAAAAACTTTGTGGTTATGAAAAGGAATGCAGACAGAGCCAAAGCAGCCTCCTAACTGATCCACCTGACTATGAAACAGACAATAGCCCATGCGGAGTACATGTCCTGGATCAGCTAGGCTGGGAGAAGTGCAGGTGGGCTTCGGGGAAGAAGCAGAAGGCAATGGAAGGCGGGAAGCACTCTTCTTGGTCATAAGAATGTCATTTTTTATGCCACCCTTTCTCTATTTGTATAGTTTAATTTTTATTTTGTCTTAGAAGTAAAATGACTTTTAAATTAGTGGACACAGCATACACTGTGATGGTGCAGCGCCTATGGAAGAAAATGTCATTCATTCATTTATTGAGTATTTATTGAGCACCTATCATGCATGCACGGTGGGGACTTAGGGTTAGGAAGAAGGCAGACACTGTTTGGGAGTAGGGAGATATTTTGATTCTTAAAACAGTGGTAGCTGATAATATATATGTATATGTGTATTCCTAAATGTATGTGTCTGAGTGTGACTGTTTTTTGCTTGTCAACTTACTTGCTAGGCTAAACTCTGGGGACAAAAGAGAGGGCAGCAGCCGTTCGGGAGCATACACATACCCTCTTCCAGTTATTCGATGAAACACAGATCTAGGTGTTTCTGTGAAGACGTATTGCAGATGTAATGGAAGTTCCTGAAGAGTTGACCTGAAACTATGGAGATTATCCTTGGTAGGCTAGACCTAATCAGATAAGCCCTTAAAAGGGACTGGGTTCTTCCTGGAAGAAGAGATTCCCAACAGCAACTGAGACTGCGGTTGCTGTCCCTTCGCTGGATCTGTCCCCCCTGCCTGCTTGTGACATCAGCTTTGGCCTGCGCCTCTGGGGTTCCGGCTTGCTTGTACTCTTCTCTTCCTGCCTGCCCACACGTCTCAGAAATGCTTAGCCAGCCTCTACAATGGTGTAAGCCGATTCCTCATGATAAATCTCTCTCTCTCTCCCTCCTCTCTCTCTCTGTATGTATATATATATCTGTACGTATGTGTATATCTATGTGTGTACGTGTGTGTGTGTGTCTCCTACTGGTTCTGTTTATGTGCTTGACCTTTGACTGATACACTGAGGCTTTAAAATAATACTATAACCTCATTTAACATGCATTTTAGGCTCAGAACAGTTATCATTGCTTGTGAAATTAAGAAGATATTCTAAATCTATGCAGAAATCACCCAAATATATTTCATGAGGTCTGGTTGGCCCCTCATTCATCATCTTTGCCTCACATCTTAGGTTAAACTGTGAAAGGCATCTGGCCACAGAGTGAATTGCCTGTGTGATTACACTGCTCGTGCTTGCAGCTTTTTCTGGCTCTGTTCTGGAATGGTGGTCTTTCCAGCTGGCTGGATGGGAAAGCAGCACCATGCCAGGCTCTGCTGGAGCATTTGAAAACAACATTGCATGTAACGTAATTAAGTAGGGATGACTGAAGATTTAATGCTTTCACTAGCTAGAGTCAAGTCTAAGTTGAACCCAGAAACTTTATCTTTGTATTTTTAAAGAGGAGAAAATAAAATTTAATGGAAAACTTTGGACTTTTTGTTGTAATTCTTTTAATTTCATCAAAATACAGAAAATTCTTCAAACTCACTTGAGTGGATTTTTATAACTTTGTTCATTATTCATTGTGAGAGAAGTGTGTATTTTTAAAAAACATAAAATATAAGGAACTACCCATAGTAGTAGCAGGTACCTTATGACCATATTTTTGCATTTTTTTTCCTGTGCATCTCAAAGCCATCTTTACCCTGTTCTGCTGTGTGTCACAGGTGGGATCCTGCAGACTCTTTCAGTGGTTGCCTTGCCAAATGGCTTCTGCTAGTTTTAGCCAATGGAAGGCCCTGGTGGGGACGTGGGAGGAAGGAGAAACTTAGCCCATATCTTGCCATTCTTCTCTGTCAGAGGATCAGTGTCTCTGGTGGTGGTTCCAGAGAGCCTTGTCCTCTGTAGTGTTCTCAGAGGGAAACCCCTGCTTTTATTCTAGCTCCTCTGGAATGACGCTGCTCCTGGTATCTGATAACAGCATCTTTTTTTTTTTTTTTTTTAATTTCTTTCTACCTTATGTGTGATAGTGACTTCCTGATATTTGATTATTTTTCTCTAGTTGTCTTTTCAATTCTTCCAATGCCTTAATTAATTAGTTCCCACAAATGAAATTCTTCTATTAAACGGCCTGACAAAGGTACCCATTTCTTGGCAGTCTTCTGATAAATCCACTTACTTTATTAATGTATTCTAAATGCTTTTCCATGGCCATATGTTCTAAGACGTGCATCATATTTTTTTATCATCTTTCTTGAGGAATAATTTACATACAGTAACATTCACCAATTTTAAGTGTACAACCTGATGAGTTTTGACAAACATATACAGACGTATAACTACCACCACACTTATGAGATAAACATTTCCGTTACTCTCCAAATTCCCTTGTGCTTTTGTGCAGCCAAATCTTTCTCCCTAATCCAGCCTCTTGCACCCACTGACCTGCTTTCCATCCATTTTGCTTTTTTTTTTTTTTTTTTAAGATTTTATTTATTTATTTGACAGAGACATAGTGAGAGCAGGAACACAAGCAGGGGGAGTGGGAGAGGGAGAAGCAGGCTTCCTGCCGAGCAGGGAGCCGGATGCGGGGCTCGATCCCAGGACCCTGGGATCATGACCTGAGCCGGAGGCAGACGCTTCAACAACTGAGCCACCCGGGCACCCTCCATTTTGCTTTTTTAGAAAAGATTTCACGCAAGTGGAATCCTACAAGGTGTTGTCTTTTGTGTGTGACTTCTTTCGTTTTGCCTCCTGATTTTGAGATTAATCAATGGTGTTGTATGTATCGGTAGTATTCCTTTTAATTGTTGAGTGGTATTCCATTGTATAAATAGATTACAGTTTGCTTTTCATTCTCCAGTTGTAGGATATTTGGCTTATTCCCAGTTTTTTGCTCTATTATGAATAAAGCTTCTATGAACATTAGAGTACAAGTCTCTTTGTAGACATGTGTTTCATTTATTTGGGGTAAGAAGTTAGGAGCAGAATCTTTGGGTCTTATAGTAATTATATGTTTAACATTATAGGAAACTAACACTATTTTCCCAAGTGTCCATACCATTTTGCATTCCCACCAGTTTATGAGTACTCGTTGCTTCACTTCCTTATCATTACTTAGTATTGTCAGTCTTTGTAACTTGTTCCTTTTAGTAGATGTGTAGTGGTGTATTGTTGAGGTTTCATTTGCATTTCCCTAGTAACTACTGATGTTGGGTATCTCTACGTGTGCTTATTTGTCATTTGTGTATCTCTTTGGTGAAGTAACTATTAAAATATTTCACTCCCTTTTAATAAAGCTGCTTATTTTCTGATTGAACTGACATAGTCACTGTTGTATTTCACATACAACTCTTTTGTTATATATATGTTTTGCAGTTATTTTCTCTCACCCTGTAGCTTGCATTTGTATTTTCTTAACATTGTCTTTGAAGAGCAACATTTAAAAATTTTTACCTCAATCATATTTTAATGGCTCTATAGTATTCCATCTTAGGAATTTGCCATAATATGTATGAGTGAACTTTCTGTTTCCACAGCTTTACTGCTATCACTACACTGTTTTGCTCCTTCTTGTCTTCATATCTTCTGTGAGTTAGTTGTCATCTTATTTGGGAAAGTGCTATAATGATTCAGGATTGTTGTGTTTTTATCTGAGAAAGATTAAGTATTTTGAACTCAGTGGGCTTCTTTATATTTTAATTTTTCACTGGGGGCATAGAAAAAAAAACAGTGCCTAAATCATATCAATTTTTTTCTATGGTAAAATGCATTCACTTTCTTTCTCCTCTTTTAAAGCTGAGATCTTGAGAATTTTGTTTAAAAATGTTAAATACTGTGACTGTCTTAAAAAATTTTTTTGAATATGTTAAAATCATATTAATGCTTCAGGATAAGTGTGTATGGTCAATTGATCATACACACTTATTTAATTAAATGATAGTAAAGGGATAGAAAGTTATGAGGGCAATAGGCCCAATAGAATGAGAGGGAAGATAACAGCAGACAAGCAATCTCAACAGGTCTTGGTTTTTTGTAACATGGAAATCCCATGGAGTAGTAATAGCTGATTAGCGGAGAGGAGGAAGCAACCCTGTGGATTTTACAGGGAGATATTAATGAGAAGCTAGCTGATTTCCTTTGCAGAAATTTGGAACCTAAGAATTAGCAAATGGTAGTGGTTTTGGTATGCTTGCTTGGAGGTTCTTATAGCTAGACATATATCCTTAGCAGGGAGAAAAATGGAGATTTTGTCCTTAGAGACCTGACAGATCCCTGAAAATAGATCCCAGATACTGTACGTTGGATGTCCTTTTAGTAGGAAAGAACAGCTTTACCATCCCTGCAGTAGAGACCCTCCTCTCACTCCTTCAGTGTCTACTTAACTTATTTGTGCTCCAGGTTAAAAGTTAGTGAGTGTCCAATAATCACAAGACTTTTGAGGAAAACTTTCTACCTAAAAAAGAAAAAAAAAAACAAAAACCACATGAATCTGTAAGAAGCAGAGAATGAGGGAATAAGAAAAATGTCTAAAAACATCTTTAAGGAATATTCTAAGTTGGATAAATGGTACATACTAATTTAGCCAACAAAATGAAGATGGTTTGAAGTAGATACATTTAGATGACCAAAAACAACAACAACAACAACAAAAAACCCTCCTGGAAATAAAAAAGAGAGAGAGAATAGCCAAAATTAAAAAAAATTAATTGAAGAGCTGGATGATAAGGTCAAAGAAATATTTCCAAGAATAATCCGAGAGGACCAGAGGGAAACTAAAACCAGAATAGAGGTTTCGGATGTTCAAAGTCTTGCTAAATGGATTATAGAAACAAAGAACAGTGAAAGCAATGTGAAGGAAGTTATGATAGAAATAATACAAGAAAAATTTTCCAAACTGAGGGACGTAAGTGTCCAGATGACAAGTCCGGCACAGTGAAAGAAAAAAAAAAGCCAACATTAAACCACATTATCATGAAATTTTAGTAACTTAGAAATAAAGAAAATATTTTTAAGCTTCCAGAAGGGAGAAAGATAGTCCACATACAAATGATCTGAATGGAATACTGAAATTGGAAGCAGGAAACAATAAAACAATTGTTATGGTATTGATAGTGAAGATGATTTTCAATTATCCTTTAAGGATAATTGAAAGATGTTTTCAAACATGCAAAAAATTCAGAACCCATAACTTTAACACTTACTTTCTTAAAAAATTACTGGAGGCTATACTTAAGCAGAATAAGGAATAAACTAAAAAAGTGTAAGACACAGGGTTAACCCTATTAAGAGGAGACCCAACACAGGGACATCCAAGGATGTCCGTAAAGGGAAATCCTAGGACCTCTACAGTGCAGCAGAGCCAAAGAGCAAGCAGTCTAGATTGAAATACACTTTTGAGAGGCTTTGGAAGGAAAACTACAGTAGAAAAAAAAGCAAAATGATGCATAAGATTTTATATGTATGTATATATTTATATAGATATCACTCAAGGCTATGTATAGTACTTTTCCAGACATGATAATGTAAACACTAGCTTTTATTTAATATATATTAATTTTTATAATTTTTTATAATTTTATAATTTTTTATTAATATATATAATATATATTAACATTTATATGCCAGTATATTAAATAATATACATATTAAATAATAATACATGACTTTAATATATTAGCATACATATACGTATTAGTTGAGAGTGTACAAATTAGATGTGGAAGTGGGATGATGGTGGTGTGGGAGAGATAAAAGGGGGTTGGAGGGAAAATATGGAAGTAAATAATGGAAGACACACTCTAAGAGTTGAAAGTCATGAGCCCGAAGGAGTGGATATTGGGAGTGGGGAGGGATAGGACAGGGTTTACCATTTTCCATTATAAACCTTTTAATACAACATAAATTTAGTACATGAATTACTTTGAAAAATTTATTTTTGAAATTATCATATTGTACACTTTAAATATATACCATTTTTATTCAAAAAAATTCAGGCCCAAGATATGTATCTCCTATTATCACCATTAATTTCTGTCTAACTTCTAGGGGGACTACATGAAATAAAATGAAAATCTTTTCATGAATCTTAACTGTGTTTACTTAAATCAACTCTGCTTATATTTCAACAGCAAAGTTGCTTTAATACATTCCTGATTTACAGTATCATTTTTATGATTTTCAGTAAGTCACTAATCCTAACACAAGATCAGTCATTCAAGTCATTTGGGTTAGTAGTTAGTTTAGACTCAATTTCTGTAACATTTCTCATGGTATAGACCTTTAGATTTCTACTGTACCTTGACTGTGATATACAGTAGCATTTAGATTCATGGAGTGTATGTGACTAAATCTTAGCAATCAGCCCAAATTGTCCCTTGGCAGGAAGAAAGAGTAACCTACATATTTGTTTGAAGTTATGGAATTACAGAAGTAGTGTGATTCCTTTCTTGGTTATGGAGTGAAACAGGTGCAAAAACCCCTGATGATGGAGCAGGTTATATTAACCTTTTCAACAAGACATTTGGGACAGGCAGTTAATCTATGAAGCCATCAACTGGAAAAAGACATCAAATCCTCACAGCTCTATTGAAGAACTGTCTGAAATGATATATATGTATATATATTTGGGTGGTAAGAAGGAGAAGTAAGACTCCTTTTGAAAATTAAAACAGTAGTTGTTAACCTTGTTTGTGAAAAGTGGCCCTAAAAGATGTTTCCTAGTTGATGGGAGTGTTTGCTTTACTGCATCTGATGTGGTTGGATACAATTCCTAAGTTAGGTACTTAGCTACAGGAGAGTATACCAACTCTGGGAATCTGCAGACCTGGCTGCCTTATAATATTATTTATAAGGGTTGGCGTTTGAGACCAATAATGGGAAGACTTAAGTGGGCAGGGAGCTTTGCACAAATGGAAGTCCTGATTTTCTTGCTGCTTATTCATTATTTCAAGGCCTTTAGATCATATTGACCTGAAAGAAAGTTCCATATCAAAAGAGATGGGCCTATTCTGAACTGTTTTTATTCTAAAGGTTAGTGCAGCTATTGTATCATGATGGAAATTAAAGTAAGCACTGGAGGAAGTGTTTTCGTTGTGATTATAGAGACTGAGGAAAAGGTTTTTAATGGAGAAGGAAAAATGACTTTATTTCTTTAGAGGGAAAGAAACTACTTTTTTGGCGTAAAAAGAAAAAGAATCAATCAGGAAAGTTCTAGTGCTACTCTGAAAGAAGGTCAGAGGGCAATGTTGAAAAATCCCCAAATGATGAAAAGTGCTGCACAGTTCAGATTAAAATTAATTTAATCATTAATTCAGCCAAATTAAAAGTTGACTAAAACATTTGATGGGACTGTGGATTCTGGTCTGCATTTTTCCATGTCCTCGATACGTACCTACAGTATTGCGTACTCCTCTAATTTGATGGATGGCGGTACAAATCAGAAGTGGGGGACAGATAGTTGATCCAGATTGTTTTAAGTTAGAGATGTTCAGGTTGAGCCATAGAATACTCCCCATGGGTCCATTCCTCTTCACGCATATTTTTTTTCCCCAGGTGAAAGGAAGATTCAGGACTATTTTCTTGTATCTGAAACCTGACTGTTGTTTCTGTTAATGAAATGTTACCACTGTCTGCTCATTTACTGAGCTTGGGAGTTGGCTTGCTTAAGCTTCAGGGCATATGGAGCCAGTGGGATTCCCAGAAGAACCCTTACAGGTTTGTACTGGCAAACCTCAAAGTAAAAGCCGAACATGGGATTACTGTGAATTGAGAAGTGTAACATCTGGGGACATAAATGGACAGTTTTTAATTGGCAAGCTCAACATTCAAATGAAATTGTAATAGTGTTTGCCAAATTTGGTTCACGAATGTCGATACTTATATTCAAATATTGGGACCTAAGTGATTTTGTACAGTAACTGTTTCCCAAATTATTTTAAGTTATAATAATGTAGCTACTTTTCGAAGATGGTAATTTCTGTGTTCTAAAACGTTTGGATGATCTCTAGGACAGAGTTGCATGACTCTACATCTGTGTCTTTTCTATGCTAGGAAATGATTAAATAAGAAAATCATGATTGGAATGCACTAAGATCCGTGCTAAGTTCTCTCTCTTTCTCTCTCAACCATTTCTTTAGAACATATAGCCAGTTTTGGGGTCTTGGTAGAATATCTGGATAGACTGATTGTCTCTTATAATTTCCATTGTTTGGTCTAAAGTCCCCTGAAATAATTGATAGCTTTTAGCACTGTTGAAGTTATGCCATTGATACAAACTTGTCTTTCGTTTCTCTTTCCTCCTTTCCCTTCCTTGATTGGCCTAGATTCACACCAAATGTGAAGAAATATTAATAAAGTGGTATAGGTATTATTAATACGGAGGTCAAAGGAGATTTAATATTTAAAGTGAATTGGTATGAACACAGAAAGACAAATACATATGAAACCCTAGCATCTGTACCTACTTTGCTAAAGTTTTGATATTTTCCACTTAAGGTAAAATGGCCTAGAGTGTCCATACTATTGCAGAATATTCTTCTAGCTGGGTCTTTCGTTTATTGCCTCAACAATTTATTTTTAAAAAAATAACTTCTATCTTCTGTACATTTTTTCCATGTTAATCTACCGTCACTAATATGCGAGTTTAGAAAACATGGACCCTTTAAGCATAATATTAATATTTTGGCAATATTGAAAGTCATGGGATATCAAAAGATACATGGACATGGAGACATGACAGACTTCATTCCATGACCCTTTTGTATTCTGAGAGCCTAGATCATAGAAGGAACTAATTGAAAGGAGAATAGAGAAGGCAGTGTAATAAAATAAATCATGAATTTTTCACGAAGGTTAAATTTTCTTGCTCCAGGTTGTACCCAGACATTGCTTCAGTGGTGTAGTGGAGTTCAAGTAGACACATGGGTTCTAAGCTTCTGGAAGGCAAATATTATTTGTATTAGTTTTATGTTGTCTGGTAGTATAAGGGGCCAAGGTTATTGAGGATGATTGGATTTTAGTACACTAGTACTTTCCACATAGAGGTGTGTTTTTGAACAGCATATGGGTTTCTATTGCTTTTAAACTATTCTTTTACCCAGAATTAACCTTGACATGGAGCAGCCCTTCAGAGGGAGTGAATTCTCAGTACTGATTCTACCAGAGATTATGATTTATTGATATTTATTCCTGTTTTCAGTAGAATGTAAGAATCAAAGTTATGTTCTTGCCCATTTTCAGAGTCCCCATTGAATCAACAAAGAACAGTTATTGGTGTATACAGAACGTTCCACAATATAACCCAAACACAAAAACATGTTTTGTTATTTGGCTCAGTAAAATGTATTTCCTCCTATTTTTTTCTTTTACCTAACTTGTCCCTCCCCTGAAATTTTACTCTAGTCATTATTTTTTTAAAGAAAAATCTGTCTGTGTATTTAAGCAGGGGACTATCTGCTAAAAAATGGCTTTAATTTTTAAAAATATTTTATTTATTTATTTGAGAGAGAGAGAGCACAAGCTGGGGGGGGGGCAGGGGCAGAGGGAGAGGGAGCCCCACGTGGGACTAGATCCTAGGACCCCGGGATCATGACCTGAGCTGAAGGCAGATCCTTAACCGACTGAGCCACCCAGGTGCCCTGGCTTTCAGTTTTTTGACAGGACAAGTTTTTGAAGCAAAATTAGTGTTCTAGAGCTTCATGTCAAAACAGTAAATGAACCTTTTAACATTGCTAATAACTGTCATTATGAGAAAGACATATGACATTGCAGGTTGGAGTGTCTCAGAATTAGCAAGAGCCTATTCCAGTTCAAAGACAAAGAAATGCCACAGTTATAACAGTACGAATAGTCAAAATGCAGTGTATCACATCGGATTTTTAATTTATTATGAGGCCTCTTCTGTCACAGGCTTCAATAGGCTGCACCTTTTTCATGTCTGCATCATGTAAGAATGGTGCCATTTTTTCTTTAACAGACAGTAAAATGTCACTGGTAAATCATTACCTTCATCACCTCAAATAAGTCAAAGCTTGCCTGTCAAAATGCAGGAAGGAATTCACATGATTACAAATAAGCTTATCATCACCAATCTCGGGAAATAGTGGATACTGCCAAATTGACAAGGATACCAAACTCATTTCAAACTAGGAGAGGAATTGGCTTTCACCAGGTTGAACATATTCCTTGGACACAACAGTAACCCTCCACATTCCATGTTGTACTCATGGTGCCTTTTATTTTTCTCATAGTGATCACAGAGATAAACTGAGACATCTACAGTTTCCAAACAAGCCTTCTTTATGACTAAATATGCATCTTTGTTAGAAATCTTGGCACTCCTGCTGCATCCAGAAATGAGCAGAGTTACTTGGACCTCCTGGGTTGTTTTCTAGCCAACCAGTGTCCTAGCCATAGTCATTCATTGTCTTCATTCCTAAGCCATATAACAAAAGCAGACATGAACAGTGCTGTATCTAGTTCCTGGTACTATGTGCTAATTCTCTTCAAGCCAGAATGGTCCTAACTGTGCCAAGCACATATCTCTTGTTTGGTTTTCCTTTGCATAATTTCTTCAGTTAAAGATTCAAGTGACTCTTGGGGTGGATTTATATACCTGTTTGGAATAGTCACAGACTTTTCCATTGGTGAATGTGCCCTTACATCTGTATGGGAAGCCAAAAGCAATTAGTATTCCAGTTGAGATCAGATTATAGCAAATGATATAAGCATATGGCCAAATACTCCTTTTATGCCAGAGTCTACTTACTAGTTTTTACTTCTGGAGTCAATAAAGAAATCAATTCTGTCAAAAAAGAAAATTCAATAAGAAAATCCTTTACTATATAACTGTAATTATAGATGAGAAATTTCTTTTGTAAAAGGAAAAAAAGAGCATAAATATAGTAACTCCCTTATAGATCATTCAACGGAACATGAAATAGCTATGCAAACAAAAATGACTGTATTTTCATTATTCCTTACATAGAAATTCACAACGGAGGAATTTGAACATTTTTTTCTTCCTGACTATCATTGTGATATGCCATCATGGTAGTTTATATACAGAAAAGGAAAAGCATTATAAATATGTTGGGTTAAGCAATAATTTAAAAACTGGATGCTCTTCTTTCAACACATTGATTCAATCATTAAAGCTCCCATCTGTGAGCTGGTTTAGAAAATATTGAACTGAGCAGCATCCCCAATGTCTTTGGCACTATAGAAGCCATGTTCTCACTGTCCAGATGACCTGTTTAATGACCTGATTATCAATATCCACTTCATGTGAATTCTGCTTGAACATACTCAGGTATTGTTGACTTTGTATGAAAAACAGGATTGTTTGCTAGAGAGTGGGCTTACATTTGATTAATTTTATCATTCTTCCAAGGCTGTTTTGCTCTTGATACATAACTTAAAATTGTAATACTGTACTCTCATTTCCAGGTCATGAATGTGAAAAGTAATTATTTTATTTATACAATAATTAATTGATAGGATTTAGTATGTTAAATAGAGTGTTGCATTTTTATAGCATTAAAGCCTTAGTATCTTTAACCTTAGAATTCTTGTTCAAGTAGGATAATAAATTGGCCTGTTTGCTAGCACCTTCTTCACCGCTGTGTAACCTTTCAATGCATGGACATTCCACAGACTTCCAAAAATGCTTTCTTCAGGGAGGAGGGAAGCCTGGTGGTGATGAAGCATGAAAACAGAGTCAGATGCTCACTCTTACAGATGCATTTGGGCAAATCGTTTTTAAACAAAAATCTTTAAGTCAAAATCTCATTATAAATAAGGTGTTAACAAAAATGAAGTAAATGACAAAAATTAAGCATAGGATCAGATATTTTTAGTGTCTTAAAAATCATATTATTGTATGATAAAACTACTAGGCCAACTGGGTTAATTCACTCATGCTTCACTCACACGTGTCCTCTTCTTGGGAGGGGATCCAGCTAAGATTATTAACACATCTAATTTCCCAAACAGGGCCACCTGGGTGGCTCAGTTGGTTAAGCAACTGCCTTTGGCTCAGGTCATGATTCTGGAGTCCCGGGATCGAGTCCCATATCGGGCTCCCTGCTTAGCAGGGAGTCTGCTTCTCTCTCTGACCCTCACCCCTCTCATTCTCTCTCTCTCAAAAATAAATAAAATAAAAAAATATATACATATATATAAAAATAATGATATCCTGAACAGGGAATTTTGACATTAGGATTCATTGGGGGGGAGGGGGGCCCACTGGTGAACTTATTAAGTTGTGTGGTTCATGATATTTTTTTCTCGTGACAAAGTCCTTAGTTTGTATCAAGTTCTCTAAAGAGCTCATGCCGCATAGGTTTAAGATCTCTGCTTATCACCAATAAGGGATCATGGTGATGATAGTGATAAGTCACATTTTGTTCATAAATTCACTAACTCATACCTAGTGCCCAAATCTGGAAGTTAACCCTCTCTGAAAGATTTCATTGTATTCTCTCAAGCTACACATATTTTTTTTTTTTTTTTAAGATTTTGTTTATTTATTTATTTGACAGAGAGAGAAACAGCATGAGAGGGGATAGGGTCAGAGGGAGAAGCAGGCTCCCTGCCGAGCCGGGAGCCCGATGCGGGACTCGATCCCAGGACTCCGGGATCATGACCTGAGCCGAAGGCAGTCGCTTAACCAACTGAGCCACCCAGGCGCCCAAGCTACACATATTTTTAAATTCCCATTCATGCAGGGGCTTGTCTGGTCTCAGTGTCCTGAGCTAGAAACCAGGAAGTCATTATTGCTGGATTTTGCTTTGTTGCTTTCAACCACCGATCAGCCAGTCATGTTGTGTGGATTCAGCATCATACATAGCTCTCAAAATTTGCAATTTATGTCTTCAAACGTCCCCATATTTTCTCACTGAGATGACAGTATTTGCTTCTAAATGGATCGCTGCATATAATCCAAGACAAGTGATTTTTCTAATGTACAAATCGGATTAAATAACACCCCTTGCTGTTTAAAACCTCTGTGCCTTCCATCTGTTCTCTAACGGAGATAGTGTTACCATGGCACAAATACAAAACTCTTGTGATGTAATGTATGACAATGAATGAAGAACATTTTGATTTCATTTTCTTTCTGTTACGGACTTTCTAAAATGAATTTCTGGCATTAGAATGGCTTATCTTTCACTGTACCATACCTTCTAAGTGACAGTTCAGTATGGATGCAGATGAAAGAATTTGTCACATGGGAAATAGCCAAATAGGCAATTTGGACTGGTAGGACCAGATTGTTCTCTGTCATGGCTTTCCAGAAGAAGTCATGTTTATTTGAGATCTTAAGGGGATAGTATGAGAATAGAAGGAGAAAGAGAGTTCTAAGCAGAGGAAACAGCATATACCACTCTTCACACTGTTACCTGGCAAACGTCTGTCTTCCACACTAAGCTATAATTTCTTGAAGTCAAGGACAATCTCATATTAAATGTTCAATATATATTTGTGGAGTTTTGACTATTTGTGGTAGATATGCCTTTACTCCTCCTTATAGTCATGCCTTTGCAATGTGACTTTGCAGTGCTTCCTATTAGAGGTAGTCTGTTCCCCCTCTCCTTGACATTGGGCTGGTTTTGTGACTTCCTTTGACCAACAGAATGTATCAGAAGTGATGTGTCAGCTCGACACCTAGGCCTCAGGAGACTTGGCAAGCTCCAGTTTCTCTGCAGTTCTTACCTGGCTTCCCAGGGAATAAGCCAGGGCTAGCTTGCTGGAGGTGAGAGGTGACACAGGATCAGAAATGAATCTTCTCACTTGAGGCCATCCTAAACCAGTCAGCCTTCTTTGGACCTGGTTGCTGATTGTAGGCACATGAACAAGCCCAGCCTAAGTTAGAAGAACCAGCCCAGCTCAAATTGCCAACCCACAGAATCATTAGCTAAATAAATTACTGACTTTTTAAAGCCATCTGGATTTGGGGTAGTTTGTTGGGCATTCAAAGCTAACTTGTGCATCATTTAAACTTATAAAGCAAAATCAATCTTGAGAAATAAATATTATGTTTAAATGTACCAGATATAACTGAATTGACTGAATTAATTATTACCTTAGTACCATCCTGGATTTAAAACTACAGACTTACAACTTGAAGATGAGACATTAGTTGGTTATTTGGAAGTCAGTCTGTCTGTCTCTCTTTTTCCCTTTGGAAGAAGATTTCATACTCCACCTTTCTTTTTATGCTCAGTATTAACCAATAGTAACTGAGTAATAAATAAGGACTTGATAAATTTTGGTCAGGTATTTTGACAGTATTAAAAATCTAGAACCATTTTGAAGAAAATCAGTATAGAAAATCTAATGTCATTAAATCCAAAAGTCTGAGCGAAAACCATTTACTATGTATCTTCATCTTTCTCTTGATTCACTCTTAATTAACAACCATGTAAGTAAACAAGCATCTGTTACAAGCTGGCATAGTCCTAGATTCTACTATGGGGGAAATGGAGATAAGTGTCCTCCTTTTATAAGCTTATAATTTATTTTGGGTGTCAGACCTGTGACCTTGAATTATAAATTTTGAAATATGACCTTGAGCCTTGAATTATAAACTGTAATTCCAGGCAGAATAGATAGGGGCATAACAACACAGGTAAAAGCAGCAAGTGAAGAGGATAATTATTAATCTGACTGAAGAAACTGAGAAAGACTTTATGGAATAGTCGGTTTCTAAGCTACGCTTTGAATGATTAATGACATTTCCATAGGAAGAGAAGGTTGAAAAAGACATTCTGTGCTGGCATAACAAAACAAATGAAAACATGGAGGCTTTTGAGTATGTGATGCACGTAAGCAATTGGGATGGTGAGACCTAAGGATTGAGGGGCTGAGGGGCTGAGGGATGATGGTGGAAGATCATTTGTTATATAGTGACCTACTTCATAATTTTAAGAACTAAATGTAAGATAAATTAGAGATAACAATATAACTACCTTTTGAAAAGAATACTTTGAGGGGAGAAAAGTAGAACATTGACATACCTAGAGGGGAATTCAGGGGAAGAAATGTAAAGAAAATGATATTTTTTTACAGCATGTTTGTAGACTGAAAACAATGATCCGGTAGATGGGGAAAGACTTAGACTTGTGGAGGAGAAACCTATAGAAGAGAAGTTCATGGATGGGTGACAGAGGGTGGGATTTGAAGTACAAGTTGAGGGATTTTTCTCTTCTGAGGAGTTGGGGGCAGTTCTTCCGTCAATATGGGAGGGAAATCAGAGTTGAAGTCTACAGAGTAAGGAAGGTTAGTATATTTGTGGTGGGAAGAAGTTATATGGTGGAATTTTAGAGAAATGTGGGTCATCAGTTCAATTGATATTCTGGAATCTGCTCATTTGTAGGGTGACTGTTCTTTCCTGCAGTACTCAGTGGTGAAGTATTCTAGAGGGAGAATTAGTTACTCCAGTTGCATATGGACTATGATAAGCCTTTTAATAATACCCCTCCTGCAGTTCACAGTGGCTTCCCATTAACACTGCCTTAATTCAGGCCCTGTCTCTAGTCTCCACCAACCTACTTCTGCCTTCCATATGGAGACCAGAGTGATTTTTATAAAGCATCTCTTTTCAGTCACTTTACTGTTAAAAATTTCATTAGAAGTCTTCAGTCCCCATAAGATCAAATTCAGATCCCATAGCATAATGCCTACGGCCATTCATTCTCTGCCATTTGCCCTTTCTATCTCATCTACTACTTTTTCACCACTGTGACTCGTGCAAAAATCAAACTGATGTACTTAAGTTCCCCCAACATCTTGTGCGGTCTTATGCTTCTGTGCCCATGCCATATGCTTGCCTCTGTCCATAATGGCAGGTATCCTTTTGTCAGTAGGTTGAACTCCTCATTCTGGAATCACCTCAAATGTTGTCTCTTCTGGGAAGTCTTTTTTGTCCTGTTTAGCGGAGTTAAGCAAGTACCCTTTGTGCTCCCATAGTGCCTTTCTTAGTTGTGTTACAATAATTGATTGTGTGGCTCCAGAAGGCAGAGATCTGGTTCTCTTCCATCTGTATATGTCCGTATCTGACGTAGTGCTCAGAAAATAACTGTTTGATCAATGCATAAACTGTTGAATGAGAGAAATTGAGATTTTGATGTTCCTAGTGTGGGCAATGGAATATATACATGGAGATGCCATTAAACATGATAATGAATACACATGAGATTCAGGTTTGGGGAATGGGAAGAGGAATGATGTAGCCAACACACATGGAAAGGATGGGAAGACATTCCATATTGGTAGCTGAAGGGCACGTAAGCGTGATGCTCGAGGAAGTCACAACAGTACTATGTCTTTGTCTCTTCTCACTAGTCTTAAGCTTGTAAGTTTTCACTGTACACTGTGCAAACTGAATAACTAGCTTAGTATTATTTTTGCACTATCTATTCAGAGATGGGTATGTGTTTCACCTCAGAAATATATAATGCATGCATGTATAATTAACATGAGATCTGCTTGAGGAGTGCAGTGGACCCATGTTCATGGGCAATAATTTGCATTCTTTTTTTTTAAAAGATTTCATTTATTTATCTTAGAGATAGAGCGAGCATGATTGGGGGAGGAGCAGAGGTAGAAGGACAAGCAGACTCTGTGCTGAGTGTGGAGCCTGACGTGGGGCTTGATCCCATGACCCTGAGATCAGGACCTGAGCTGAAATCAAGAATCAGATGCCCAACTGACTGAGCCACCCAGGTGCCCCAATCATTTGCATTCTTGAGGATGTTTATGCTTATCTTATTCTACATCTGAAATCTAGCCTTACCCTTACATAGGTGAGGCTCCAAGTAACTGCCTGATTTAATTAATTTATGATAAAGTTGACTCTGTTTTTACCAATGTATCCATGTCTCTCTCTCATTATCAGAATAATGGGATTCAGAAGGCTAGGAACACCAATGAACCTAAGGGGAAGGGATCGAAGTGACTACCTGGCTTACTTCTTATCTAGGCTTTAACTTGATGGGTCAAGAAGTTCCTGTGGTTCACTTCCAGTCTAATTCAGCCTGCTAAACACACTGGTCCTAGGGATCAAAGACCTGAATGGTAATGAACAGGGTCAGTATGCTTGTGCGCCCTCTGCACAGCCCCCATGAGCATTTGCAGCAGGGGTAGTTGATAGGAGAGTTCGGGATTCTAATGACTGCCATAAATGGGCAGAGTAAGGCAGATACATGCATAGAGGACTGGAATTTGGGAAGCAGACTCTCCTGGGAACTTCCAACTATGGAAACAGCTGTAAATTTTATAGATAATGTTCCACATGGAGGAAACACGGTTCTCGTGCTGGAAAAAGGATAGGCAGAGACTCATGTTGGCAGGGATGGGAATTCATTTTCTGTGCCAGAACAGACTCTGTAAGAGCAGCTACATGTCCGTTGGGTAACATCCCAGATGGAATAAGGAAGAATCTAGTCTTGCAAGGGATGGAAATTTGTTTTCCAAAGAGGACTCGCACCAGAACCAGCAACCTTTCCTTTTGTGTAGATTTGGATTTGCTGACTGGGATGCCTTCACTGCCCTGTATTATCTTTTCTGTTCTCCTAAGTTTTGGCCAGGGATGAGAAGTGGACATGTTTTTCAGCTTTTATTACAAGAATCCAAATTTGGGTATCCGGAATGTCTACCACAGGGAGCTTTTGTTAATGGGGGATTTTCTTGATGTTTTATCACCAATTTACTTATTACAATTCACAGTTCAAAGAGGACTTTAAGAGAACCAAAATTTGTCATTTCTTGCTGCTGAGGAAGCCCAGTTCCTAGAGGTAGAGGGAACTATGAAAGCTTTCTTGGCCTCCAAATATGATTATTGGCATGTGCACAGAAAATTGTTGCTTTGATTCTGAAAGGGGATTTCTGGGAATTCAAGAAGAAACAAGACCAATGGGAAAAAAATGATTACTGAAGTCAATACAGAAACTCTGGGAAAGCAAACAGGTCAGGAGACATTCAGATTCAGAAGATGGGTCTCTTCCTACTGTAATGGTTTAAGGTTTATAAAGCCGAGCTGAAGGGGTAAGGTAACTTCTGAGACCGAGGACCTCAGGGGAAGCAGGGTCAGATCCGGATGTAGCAGCTGGACAAGAGGATAAACTAGCAATGTGTGTGTTACCATTAAAATAGGAAACGTTGTTCATGTCCTAGTGAATTTTGAAGCTGAGGAAAGCAGTTTGGGAGAGCAGCTGGAAGGGAGTATCATGCATTTTTCTCATGGCTCCTTAGGGGGCAGACTTAGGAAGAAATGAGTGGAATGCCAAATTCTGAAGCCTGCGGAGAGGGATTTGACCCAAATGTGGACATAACGTGGAGACTTGACTTTGGTAATTGGAAATTACAAGCTGAAAACATTT
Organism: Phoca vitulina; assembly: GCF_004348235.1. Classification (NCBI taxonomy): domain Eukaryota; kingdom Metazoa; phylum Chordata; class Mammalia; order Carnivora; family Phocidae; genus Phoca; species Phoca vitulina. Next base: position 14,871,898 of record NW_022589730.1, read on the forward strand.
CTGAATAAGAGTTATGGTTATGGGAATGGCAGAATTGGTCTGACTTTGTACTCTGGTAGAGAAATTCTGAAAAAAGAGCCAAAGATTGGAATCGCAGAGAATATCAGGGCCTGGAATTTAGAGGCTCGAATGCTATCATGTGGCTTGCCTTGTTCATAGGAAAGAGGAGAGTTCAGAATAGAGACTTCTCAGTTCTACATTGGGTTCCAGGACCGAGGGAGAAGCCTTACTGGCAGAGTGTCGTCAGGCAAGGAATCCCGCATGACCTCATGCCCACAAATGGAAGCGCTCTCCGTATGTGACAGTAATCTCTCACCAGCATTGTCACCAGACATAAATGTGAGATTTCTTGGTCTAGACTTTAAAATAATAGAACTCTCCTCAAATTGCAGGCTGCTACACTGATCATGTTTAGTTCTGAGATTCCATGTGTTTCCAAATCTTATGGGTGTTATTTATATGTATTTTGACAGCTCCTGGGAACTCTGAACAGATTGTGCTCAATTTGGAGGAGTCCATCTTAACTTTCAATGGAAGTGTTCAAGGCTGCAATTGCTCCTGGTTGCTTTTGCTCGAGAAGAGACCCAGACCCCACGCAGGAACTGGGGTAAGACCCCTCCGGCTGAGATGGAGCCACATAGGAGAAAATTCAATCAACAGTTATTGGGGAGATAGCTGCTTTGTGTCAGGCACTCTTCTGTGCCCTCATAGTCAAGATCTTCGTCTCCTAGAACTTATGTTTTAGTGGAATGTGACAAACAATAAATATGGTGAAAAGAAATGTGTTGGAGAAAAAAAAAAAAAAGGAGTAGGGTAAGGGGGATTAGGATGCTAAGGTGAAGGCCTGGGTGCCATTTGCAGTGTTGAACTGGGCATCTTGAATAGGTTTCATTTAGAAAATGACATTTAAGCAATGACTTGAATGAGTGAGGGGTTAGCCTTCTGGGGGAGGTGTGACGGAGAGGGTGAGCCTTTCAGACAGAGGTGCATAGTGCGTTAGAGGAATAGGAGAGGCCATCACGGCAGGGAGGGAGGAGGAGCAGGAGGGAGGGAGGAGATCTTCGAGGTATTGAGGAAGACTCAGCAGCTGTAAGGATTTGGGATTTTAGTTTAGTGAAATGGGGAGACACATGGGGGATCCGAGTGAGGGGGTGACATGATTTGACATATTTTGTAAGGATTATTCTCGAGTTTATACAGTTTGTGTGTAAGGGAGCAAGGGTAGAAAGATGGAGGCTCTGTCTAGGGTGGTAGCAGTGGGGTTGGTGAGAGGTGGCTGGAGTTTGGATATATACCAAAGGCAGATTTCGGGTATTTATCGAAGGCAGAGTAAAAGGATTTGCTGATGGATTGGCATGCAAAGCGAGAGAGAGACGTGAATAAAGTTTTTTGGTGTGAGCAACTGTAAGAAAGGAAGACCGTCTCCTGAGGTGGGAAGGGATGTGGGTGCAGGAGGTTTGGAGTAGGGGGAACATTAGAAATCCAGTAATGAAAATGCTAATGCTAGATGCTTTTGCCCATTTCTGACACTTACTTGTATCAGTGTGAACCGATCAAAGATTTATTTTGTTGAACATTAGTGTCTTTGTGGAACAAAGGAGTGACCAGAAAAGAGGAGAGGACTTGTGGTATTCTGGGATGGGGAATATTGGCATATTGTGTAGAGATGACCTTGTAGCTCTTGGACTGAGGTGTTGTCTGTCAGCCGCACTGTAACTTTGCTTAATAAACTTGATTCAATTAAAAATGAGGTAGAAATAAAGAGGAAATTTGGCGTGGTGGCCCTGTAAGCTTAGGGGCAGCCTGGAAAGCAGATTAAACAAGTCATTTCAAGAGACATTTCTAAAAATCCATGGGACTGACCTGTCCATCTTGTCAGATCCTGGAACAGCAGGGGTATTACAGTAGCAAGTTTGCACGATGCTGAAAAGGCTTTTGGAATATGACACCCATCTCCTCCCTTTAGAACAGGAAGCCCTCTGCCTTATATTTTAAGCCCATTCAGCTGAATAAAACATGGCCAATATGAAGGAGTGTCAGTGCACAAACTGTACCTTAGGAGAAGGAGAGCCCAGGGCTCCTTTTCCTTCATCACACTTCCCTAATAACACTGAAGAATCAAATCTGGGCTATAACGCAAATGAGTGGAGCTTTCTATGGGACGAGCGAAGATCGTACAAGCCCTGGGATCACTATGAAATGCGGTTTTGGCAGTTGAAATATCGTCTCTTAAAGTCCCACGCAGTTGGTGTGGCAAAACGTCTTGGGCCACTTCCTGCTGGGCGTGGTTGCTCTCGCCTTTGGAAGTCTCAGCAGGCAGCGGAAGTAAGACACCAGGACAAGGAGGCTCCTTCCAATGGGGACTTATCTATGCTTTCTCTTACCAGGGGTTACCAGGGGAGGTAACCAGACTCCAGGACATTCCTGCTTTCATCTCCAGATCCGAGACCTCACTCCACTTCCAAGGACACTCTAATAAACAGCTGCCGTACTTTTAATATTAGTCTAAAGTTTTAGTACTGTGATAGAATAAAGGGTTAGAAATCTAATGCATTAAAATATTCTGTATAAGAAAATTTAATTTTATATAATTGCAGAATGTATAAATACGTTTATCTCATTTTTAAGATAATGAGTGCACACTTGGACTAGAAGCACACAAGATCTCAAATGAACTGTACTAGAACAAAAGTATCCTAAGTGTTAAAACAGATATAATCTCTCATTAAGTTCATAGTGGCCAGATAGGTTTCTTCTTAAGCCTTCTTATCTGATTTTTTTCTCTTATCAGCATTTTGGAGGCAATAATACACGTAACTGTAGCCACAGGACTCATGCTATCAAGATTTAAAGGAGTGCAGTTAAAAGACCTCCCACGTGGCTTTGAAATGGTAATATTAAATACATTTGAGTGCTATACAAGTAATTAGGCATAGGTAATTAAATATGGTTCACTTGATGATTATAGCCATATTCCAGACTATGTGGAAGACTCGAACTCTCTGTAAATAAAAGTATGATTATTTTCATTTCAAAGACCAAAGCTGAAAGTAGGACCCCACAGGAGGTCTGTCACCCACTAGCTTGCACATGTGACTGTGTAAAAATAACTTTCTGAGGGCAAAGATCGATGGTGTTCTTTAAAGAAGAACATAGGGACTCAATAACTAATTAGCTTATGTCTCTCTGTTCCTGTAATTGCAAACCATGCTGGAATCAACTTTCTGAAAGTGTGAAATAGCTATTACTGTACCGCTTGCTTCTACCACCAAACTCTATTTTTACACTTGGGATATTTCTTTTCTATGGACTTAGTTCAGCCAAAAATTTATATAAGAATTCTCTCTTATGTCCAAAATATAAATATAACATCCTTCTCTAGGGTGAAACTAACAATTTTAAGAAGAATATGAGGAAAAGGTTCAGGTTGATGAGCTGAATGTTAGAAGTCAAGAGCTCTAGACTCTTCTTTTTATCTTGAAAACAGACCTGTGCCAATTCTCATTCTGGAATAGGCATCTCATAATTTACTTCACTTTTTTAACCTGCAAAATGGCACAGTAGACATCTATATATACAGTATCATCAACTCAGACTCATTGGAAAGATTCATGCAAGTGAATTGATTTAGAGAGAGAGTCTGGCTTTATCGTAAGTGACATTTTTAAATAGACAACTGGGTAGAAGTAACATAGCAACATAAAGATAGACTTGTATTTTCATAAAACTTCATCACAACTAGTTGAAAAGTGGAAAAGAAAAAACCTACACAATCCAACCAGGTAATTTGATCTACTTAATATCAAATATTTTTTAATAAATTGTCAGTTGCACTGATTATAGAAGTAGGGTCTTGTCTTTCTTTCTCTTTCTTTCTTTCTTTCTTTTTTTTTAGATTTTATTTATTTATTTGTCAGAGAGAGAGAGAAAGAGCACAAGCAGGGGGAGTGGCAGGCAGAGCAGGCAAAGCAGAGCTCCCTGCTGAGCAAGGAGCCTGATGCGGGACTCGATCCCAAGACCCTGGGATCATGACCTGAGCCAAAGGCAGACGCTTAACCGGCTGAGGCACCCAGGCATCTCAGGGTCTTGTCTTTCCCTGCTTTGTTCACTGTTGGCTGACAGTGTGTAAAAGTGAGGCCACATTTGACATGTAGTCATGATCACAGAAACTTTTAGACCTAGTCATCTGGGATGACTACACCTGGATGACTCTCTCTCATTCTTCAGGCCTTAAATATCGTGTCCTCAGACAGGTCTTTGTTGACATCCTCTGTCTAAAGAAGCCTTTTCTCTTAGCACTTTCTCTCTTAAAATCACTTTGTTTCATTATTTTATTTTATTTTAAAGATTTTATTTATTTTAGAGAGAAACAGAGAGATAGTGCGTACACATGGAGGGGAGGGGCAGAGGGAGAGAGAGAGAGAGAAACCTAAGCAGACCATGCTGAACACAGAGCCCAATGCGGGGCTCGATCTCATGACCTTGAGATCAGACCTGAGCTGACTCTCAACTGACTGCACCATCCAGTGGTACAGGTGCCCCTGTTTCATTCCTTTAGAACACTTAGAGTTTGGGGCGCCTGGGTGGCTCAGTCATTAAGCGTCTGCCTTCAGGTCAGGTCATGGTTCCAGGGTCCTGGGATCGAGCCCCGCATTGAGCCCCACATGGGGCTCCCTGCTCGGCGGGAAGCCTGCTTGTCCATCTCCCACTCCCCCTGCTTGTGTTCCCTTTCTCACTGTGTCTCTCTGTGTCAAATAAATAAATAAAATCTTTAAAAAAAAAAGAACACTTACGACTTTTAATAATCATGTTTTTAAGATGCTTGGGGTAATTGTCTGTTTTTCTCCTCCAGGATGGATGTTCCATGAGGACCTTGCTTATCTTGTCTGTCAATGTCTAGCTCAATGCTGGGCACATGGAAGATACTCAGGAAATAATTGCCAAATGGTTGGAATAATGAACAAAGAAGATTGAGCACTGCCAAGGTCAGTCAATAATGGTCATATATAATTGATCAATTATATGTTGATACAATGGGGGAATACAAAGAATTGTATGTCCTCTAATAACTGTGTTTTTAGTTAGAGAAGTCAGGCACTTGAAGCACATATAGTTGTATAAGAACCATTGTATAAACTAGGGGGGCAAAAAAATAACTATCTTTCCAAGCCTGATTTCTATTTTGAGAACTGATTCAGCGGGTAGAAACAATTAAAACAATTTGGTGTCACTCCCACTGAGTTAGATTTAATTTCAGGTGGCTGACATATTGACAGAGTCTTCAGTGGTTATATTAGTATACCAGTCTGATGACAGGTATTAGTCACAATGGCCCCGGGTGAGTTGCCCATCACCCATTATTTGTTCTATCCTGGTCAGATAAAACGCTCTTCATTTCTGTCCTGAGAGGCTCCTCCAAGCATTGTTGTCTTTCACATAATTGAGCCTTGCTCATCAGTCCCATGTCTCTATTCTGGCTCAGAGAAATAGGGAAAGACAGAGTGGAAGCCTTGTGATTTTTAATGGGTTGAAAGAGGAACCATTTATTTGCTTCCAGTTCTGCTGGTCAGCAACTTGGGCAAGGCAGAGAGAGTTTCATCACTGCTTCGCATGGTGTTGGCTGGACTCATTTATGCATTTGTGGTTGTTTGGCAGATAGGCTGGGCCTGGCCTGTTCTGAACCACTTCACTCACATGTCTGACAGTTGCATGGGACTGTCAGCCAGCCCATCTTAGTTCTCGTCCATGTGATCTCTCCATATGGCAGAGGAGTCCCCCCTAAAGGTAAGACCTAATGCACAAGTACTTAACTAGCTTCTGTTTGCACTGCATTTGCTGATGTGCCATTGGCCAAAGAAAGTTACATAGCCAATCCCAGAATCAGTAAAGGAGAGAGGATTACACAAGGGGGTGGACACCAGGAAAAGTGCGTCATTAAAGGGAACAAGCTAGATGATATTTGCAGGCAACAATAGACTAGGAGCTCTATCCTTTACAAATACTGTTATGTTCTCAAATATCATTAAGACAGAGCAGCCCAGAGATCACATAATTAAAATGGAGAGGTACAGGATCCTGGTTTTGTGTTAATGCTTTCATAGCTGAGGCAGTGTTCCCTGAGAGTTCATTGTTAGAAGCATCAGTATGAAATCCAAGGCAGAATAAAAGGCCTTGTTAAGTAAATCCTTGCTCTAAAAAAGTGATGCCACCAAATATTGAGAACAACAACTCACATTCATCCTGAGGAACAAAGAACACATCAGGAATTAAACAAGCGTTTGCAGCTACTTAGAAAATCATTAGTTTAGCAAATCTTTCTTATGTAATTGGTATTTGAGGCAGCTTAGTGGAAAGGGATGTTATTTTGCTTTTATTAAGCATCAAATATTTAATGCATTCACATAACACATTTTGAGAAAAATCACCCTTATCCAATGGGCAATCTTGACTGCACCATGCTATCAAACTTTATTGCTCATTTTGCAGTCATAAGGGACAGTTCATAGTTTTAATGAAACAGGAAATATTTTGATTAGCATAGCAATTTTTATTGAAACATTTATAGTATTCTAAAATGATTAAGTAACCATAATTAATGCAATATTCATTTCTTATTGTAAAATAAAGATGGTTATTATCAGGCAGTGAAAGATAAAATGGGTTGCTTTAAATGGAATCAAGTCATGAAATAGAATACACGGATTGTGCAAAGCCACTTCCCTAATGGGTTCGCTGCTCACAATCAGTGTCCAGGGTTCTCTAGGAGTGCAAACATCACACAAAACCCAGGTGTTTTCTGGATGTTACTGGAAGTCAATGGATGAGACTAATTTTGTGAAATAAAGTGAAACAAAAACCTCCACGGCAGAAAGCAAAGAGCTTTCTGAGTGCGTCTTTCAGTGATTGATGAAACTGAGTTAGATGACAAGATAACAGTATCTAATCTAATCTAACCATCCCCCAAATCATTATTTCAGCCATATCTTAGCATAGGAAAGAGAAGAGCAACTCAGGTTTAATGTGAGTATTTGCTGTGTGCCAAGAACTGCTCTGATTTCTTCATACGTATTATTTCCCTTAGACACTGGAAAACTCCGTGTCTGCCAAATGATGCATGATATTGTTGACTAAGTGACAAAAAAGTTCTTAGACTCTCTCTGCCATATTGTATGTAGAACAGACAGTAAAGAAATGGAAAATGAAAGAGGGAGATGATTTTTATATTGCTTTCCCCCTGAAAATTTCTCTGTTGTTTATTGTTTATTAGTACAATTCTGGATTTCCTTAAAGCGTATTGGTCTGCTACATAGTTATAAGGGGATCCAGAGGATGAAATACACACTTAACCTTTCAGCTCTGCTTCCTTATGGTCATCATCAAAATTACTTATATATTCAATGTTCAGCTTGGTAACAGATTGCCTTTTGAACACTATATGCTATACTCTTGGCAAATGGACATTTGCACAGTTTTCAGTTTGGGGCTATTGCAGTAGTGCGGTTATGAATATTCTAGTGTATGTTTCTGGAAGAATACACATTTTGGTTGGTTCTGTGCTCTTATGTCCAAAATATAAATATGTGCAAATGGTCAATTTTGGTAGACACAACCAATTTTCTAAAATTAAGTCAACTATATTCCACCATCATGTATGAGAGTCTGGTTACTTAATATCTTCACCAGCATTTACAAATGTTTTCTCTTTTCCATCTAGCCATTCTCTTGTGCATGTGATTGCATTATGGTTTTAATTTTCTTTTCCCTCATGGCCAGTGGAATAATCACCTTTTCATATGTTTATTGACTATTTGTGCACACTGTTTAGAATTTTTAAAGAGCACTTTTATTTGCATAAAGGGGAGGTACTTGGGGGGTAGTTTTTTTCTGATAGCCTCAGCCAGAAAGTCATTTATTCATAGTTGGTAAATTCACTGAGCCAGTAGGATTAGGTACTGTGACTGACCAGCTGAGTGGTCTGCAGTATTCCATTTACTTGGTGTTTGTAATAGAGTTGTCTTGTTTTGTTTCTTTAGGGTGAGACTGTATCGTGAACATTTTCTGCAACTTTTCCCCATACAATAGCACAGATCTATTAAATTTTATTTAATGACTGAATAGTAGTCAGTATTTCATTTCACAGAACACAGAACTTATCCAACCAGCCCCTTCTTGGTGGACATTCAAGTTATTTTTTATTTTTTTACTCCCGTCAAAAATGCTTCAAGTGATATCATTGTGAATTTGTATGATTTCTGTGAGTAAATACCTAAAAGTGGGATCTCTGGTTCAAAGGTGGTGCATATTTAAAATTTTTAATTAATGGCGACCAGAGGTCCTCCAAAAAGATGGCATGAATGTAATAAAGTAAAGAATTCTCTGTTCCTTGCCACCACACCAATATTGGTTAATGTCAATAATTTTATTTTTGCCAAACAGCTGAGTGAGAGATGATACATGTTTTCTTGAATTTACTTATGTCTTTTATATTTTTCTTCTATAAATTGCCTGTTCATATTCTTTGCTCAGGGCTACATAGTTCAGCTTTTTCAGGGGCCAAGTAGTTGAAGTAAATAAAGGATTGAGGCAGGGGTAAGACAATGGGGAGTGAGGGGGTATTGCAGAACTGCGTCAACCACTCATTTCACATAGGATTCCTGTTTATCTTTTCGCTCATCCATTGCAAATACTTCCCTTTTGTCTGGTACTTTGTCGTGTCTTCCACTATGTTTTTAATTTTTCAAAGAGCCATTTTTTTTTGTTGTTATATTCTGAATAAAACAGACTTCAATTTTTAACTTTCAGATACTGTGTTAGAATTATGTCTTTTCTTCAGTTTTACTTTGATTTATATTGTTATTGTTTTTCCCTATCCTATTAAGTTGAATTCATTTTTAGTCTTTTTTGGTTAATAATTAAAGGTCAGCTGTGAAGAGTTTGACCACTCTTCGCCTAGGACATAAAAAAAATTCCAAAAAGGAGACTCAAATAATCTTTAAAAGTAGGATGTGGCTAAAACCATATTAGAGGAAACTTCATAGCCTGAAATATTTTAAGCAGGCAAGGTTGAAGTCTTTCTTTCACCAATATCCACAAATGCAAATGGCATCATTTTAGTAAATTCCCATTAACCTTGGCTCTAGGTATTTGGAACTTTTAGTAATGATGACAGAATTTGAATAGAAACTTCCCTATGCTTCACAAATCCTTTATAGATTATGAGTATAACTTGTATAAACAGACTCATAGAGAATATATATATATATATATATATACATATATATATATTTAAAAATCTTGTTAGAAAACTTGTCTTAAGCACCTTCTGACAATTTGACCCTACTTGTTAAATATGAATAATTTGTGCACTAATTACTGATAACTTGTATGAATTGGAAAAATCAGTTAGCACTTGGTTAGTGTAATTTAAATCGGGGTGTGTGTGTGTGTGTGTGTGTGTGTGTGTGTGTGTGTATTTAATGAATGCTTGTAAAAAATGAGGGTAATTTATTTTTATATGATAGTAAAAGTGAATGTGTTTCTTCCCTTTATTCAGTTTCTGTTCTCTTCCTTAGAAGGCAATTACTGTTAACATTTGGTTGTATATACTTCTAGGACCTTCTGTATACACTTATGTTTATAGAAACATGACTCTTAAATTATAGATGTGGGCATACAGGTGCAGTTTTTAAAATACACAAATGGAATTCTATCGTGGCTGTTTTTATTTCACCTATCTTTGTGATCTTTGCCCATTTGCACAGGTATGGTCTCCTCATTTCTCTTACTGGCTTCATAGTATTCCACATATATGCACAATAATGTATTTATCGGAAAACATTTAGAGTATTTTTTTTTTAAAGATTTTATTTATTTATTTGACAGAGAGCGAGATAGTGAGAGCAGGAGCACAAGCAGGGGGAGTAGGAGAGGGAGAAGCAGACTCCCCTGAGCAGGGAGCCCGATGCGGGGCTTGATCCCAGGACCCTGGGACCATGACCTGAGCCGAAGGCAGACGCTTAACAACTGAGCCACCCAGGCATCCCATTGAGAGTATTCTTAAAGTTATACTTTGACAACAGTGTAATGACCATTTTTTAAAGACAGCTTTGTGCACATTCTGGAGGAGAAACCCCTGGAAATGTAATTCCTTGGTCAGAGGGGATGTATATTTTAAAAATTTGGATTGATGATACTAAATTGTTCTCCAAGAAGCTCTGTCTGTTTATATGTTCACCCTCTCCAAGTGTAAATGTCTGATTTCCCATAAAATATTCAACAGTAATGATTACTAATCTTTATAGTTTTTGCAGTAAGATAGGTGAAAAATTGTATTTTATTTTACTTTTGCCCAACTGGGAGTGAGGTCGAGCATCTTTTTCTTTGTTTATCATCCAGTTATGTGTACTCTGTAAATTATCTATGCAAAACATTTACTTGGACTTCTCTCTTCTCGAGTAAAATAATTTTAGGTTAGCTTTACATATATGCAAATATAGTTCTACATTTCTACTGAGAATTTTTATTTTTCTGAAACCCAAAGCACAATACAGATGACATGGATTGTGACTCTTTTGCCTCTCCTCCTACTGTTTATATTTACAGGCTATCTTCTAGTTGTTTTATAAACAAGCACATTAATTTTTAGATCATCGAGATATATCTTTGACAGGAATTCATTTCATGGTCACTACCCTGCATTCTGGTTCTTCCAAAGGTCAAGCTGTTTCAATAGTCTCCCTCACTGTTGAGGGACAAACAAATATATTTCATCAAATGTGTTGAAAAAGTAAAATCTATTCTTATTTTGCTTTTCAAGACTGATAGTAAGTGTTTCAACAAAAATCTTTCACAAAACATGGCATGGAATTACTTCTCTGAATTCTGTGTTTGAGTACATGGTATGGACATTTCATTCACTTTAAAACAGATACTACTAAATTATTAAAGAGGGAATATACCTAAGACTTTTAGAAGAAAGAATTGTCATGAGGGTGTGGACCTGAAAAAGAAGGTCCAAGTAGAGAGAGTAGAGAGAATTTGGAAACCTGGTTTTGGTCCCGTTGTGCCACTAACTAGTGATATGTTGGTTCACTTGTATTTGTGATATGTTGGGGGTTGTGGCTGATACTTTAATGATTTCTTTTGTCTTTCACCTTCTGTGCTACACAGTACAATTTCATGCGAGTGCTTTCTTAGCATGCTGGTTTTCAGGATGAAAATATCTCTTGAGGTCAGTGAAAGGGTGGTCACTTATCCTCTTGAAGAGACATGTGGGCGGTGGTCCAGTGGCGAATCTGACGCATGTGTGCACTGCCATTAGTAACCACACAATATTTTGGACTCTCTATTGAAATAGCATTTTTACAGAGAACTGGGGACTACATCAAACATTCCCAACTGGCAGTCAGATTTATAGAAATTTAAAGCTTAATTCAGCAGTGAAACTTGTCAGTCAGAATGACTGACATCCTAACAACTCCAAACCTACATCTTAATTTATTATTTGAAGGCCAACCATTCCTTGTCATTTTAAAGCTGACTTGATATAAACTTTTAAACCTTAACAAATATATAAATATAAATATAAAAAAAACGTAAAAGTGTTCTCTTTTGAAATCGACAATTCAGATTTTAAAATGTGTCTTACACATTTTAAAAGAAAGCATCCTTCCACTGACGTTCTATCATCTATCATCTTGTGATCTCTAGCTATTCTTGCTGAGGGGAGCGTGCATGCCGCTGTTGGGTCTTGCCAGCACACACAGAAATCAAAGTCCTGAGTGGAATTACCAGACCTGGAGAAGATTATGTTAGCCATTAAATCATAAAGGACTCAAGCACGCCGGGGTGGTGCAGTGGGTTAAGCGTCCGACTCTTGGTTTCGGCTCAGGTCATGATCTCAGGGTCCTGGGATCAAGGCCCTGTGTCAGGCTCTGTGCTCAGCAGGGAGTCTGCTTGAGATTCTCTCTCCCTCTCCCCTGCCCCTCCCACTTGTGCACTCTCCGTCTCTCTCAAATAAATAAATAAATGTAAAAAAATCATAAAGGACTCAATTTGCAAAAATTGGAAAATCTCTACTGTGCAGGTAAGTTTACTTCATTGAAATTGTTGTTTTTACAGTTGAGGCTAATACAACAGACAGTAAGTAACAAAAGATGCCCCTAAGTGCACAATATAATCTGAGTACAGCAGGCTGCATATTATTGTTTTTAAAAAAGACCTACATTGGTAAAATGTATATATTTTACACACGTATTACCTATTACTGAGAAAAATGACATGTATCCACTCAATATTTATGTATAAAACAGGAACCCTAAAGTCTTGAGTATGTCTCTTTAAGAAACTCAGTCTCAAGGCATCTTTTTAAAAAGTGATGACCTTTGGGAAAAGCAGAATTAATGCTATAATAAGAAGCTCACTGATTGTGAGAGGATGCCATTGTGAATTAATAGATATGTCAATATACAACATCTTTGAAAGGAAATGCACTTTACTTCACTTTCAAGAGAGACAGCATGGTAGAGGGTCAAGGAGTATCTGACAAATTGTTAGGAGATGTAAATTCTGGTCCTGGAACTGGTACCTGTAATTTGTGTTATCTTAGAATAGTAAACTTTGAGGGTCAAGTTTCCCTTAGTTGTAAGATGAGGCACTGGATGGTTCTTGAAGTCTCTTCTGTCTCTGATATTCTGATTCCAAGAGACTCACATTCATCACAATGAATTCTCCAGTGCAAAAGCTACTAGCTGAAAGCAGTCAAAGCACTTTTGGGAGCAACTGTGATATTCCCCCTCATTCATTTATTTATCGAATAGTATTAGTTACTTAATATGTTCCAGATACACTCTAGGCATTGGGAATAGAAAATGAATCAAATACAGTCTCTGGCCCCAAGAAACATACAGCTTACGAGGAGTCAGCCACATAACAAAAGAGTGTTTCAGATGCACGACACACAGTGCACAGGGGGTATGCATTGGGGAGGAGGAATCTGCCACCATTTAGTTGGATGAAGGGGGAACGGACAGAAAAAAACTTTGAAGAGGAGGGAAGAACTGAATAATCTCTCGGAGTTCGCTAGAGGGATGTTGGATGATATGGAGTAGGCGAGAGTGGGGAACCTAAGATTGCACTAAAATGGTTATTTACTTAGGAAGAATGAGAGTTTTAGGCTCAAAGAGAACATAAGCATTTGTGAATTAAATTCCACTTTGTATATCAACACCAAGGTGTCATGATTATTAATTAATATGGTGATGGCCTGCGAGATGTAGGAAGATGTTCACAACACAGAGGAGAGTGCCAAGCTGTCCTTTTAGGGAATTTTAGGAAGGGAGCTTCGTAAATTTGTAGGTAACTGCTTTTATTATGTTTTTTTTTCTTCTTTTATGCAGGTAATGGATTAAAACATAACACAGAAGGGTGCTCTGGTTACATGTATTATTTAAACTAAAGAATGAAGAAAATAGATTGCTTATTGCAGAGCTGTACCTTTGTACCTATCCATATATACACCAAAAAGTATGCTTTACTAAATAATAATCCCAACAGAACAAATTATGACTAGCAGGTTAATGTTTGTTATTTAACCCCCAAGTAAGAAGTGGGCACTAGGGCTACAGCGAGCTGGTCATTAACCACTGTAATTTCTTAGGGTTATTGCTATTGTATCATGAACATATATAATGGCCGAACAGTTTTATTTGCTGTGTATGTTGTATTTACTGTACTTTACCGAGATGGTCCCTATATCCCTGCAGAGACTGTGCTTCCACAAAAATACTGGAATGATAATGGACCCATTATTCTTTTTTATTGGTGTCAATCATTTTGATGAGGGGATATCTGAATGTGGCATAGGCCTTACTGAGAGGGCTGCAACGTGCCCTTGAGCGGCTCAGCTCTGGACTTCGTGTGATATGTGATGCAAATATCTGTTTGTCTTCCAGACTAGATTGTAAGCTCCTCTGAGGGTAATAACCTCGTCGTCCTGACTTTTTTATATTACTCCTATGTATGCGCCCTCTATCCCCCTTCTCTTCTCAGACCTGATGAAACGCCAATGTTTGCTAAAGAAATAGCATAACTACACAGCATGTGATAACTCTGTGTAAAACAAATTAGTATTTTATATTCTTGACATTGGGATATGCGTTTTATTACTTAGCAGACTAGCTTGAAGCCAGCCAACCTTGAATTTGAGTCTGGTTCTGCCCTGTGAGGGATGGTAAAGTAGAAGCACATGCTTATCACAGGCCTCTTTCTATTCCATGCATAGTATCGAACACTTTATCTCATTGAATCTGTACAACAACCAGGAAAAGTATGCTAAAGAATCCCTTTTACAGTTGGAAGAACTGAGGCTCAATTGATTCCCCAGGTTCCCACAGCTAGTAATTATTGCAGCTGGGATGTGTTCGCAAACATTTTTCCAAAGCTTGTACACTGCTGCTTTGAAATTCCTGTGTGCCCTCGGATGAGGAACTGGCATCTCTGAGCCTCCATTTTTCCATTTCGAAAAATGAGGGTGTGACGATGAATTTTTTGTGTCAAATTGGCTAGGCTACTATGCCAAGCTTTTTGGTCGAATACCAGTGTAGATGCTGCAGCGAAGGTCTTTTTAAGATGTGATTAACGTTTCAATCAGTATACTCTGAGTAAACAGATTACCCTCCATAATGTGGGTGGGCCTCATCCAGTTAGTTGAAGACCTTGAAAGACTGATGTCTTCGGAAGCAGAAGGAATTTTGCCTCCAGACCTCGACATAGAAATTCTGCCTGAGTTTCTAGCCTTCCAACTCAAAACATCAGACAGTAGCAGCTTGCTGGATTTTCCGCTTTCTGGCCTGCCCTTCAGATTTCAGATTTACCAACCATGTGAAACAATTCCTTTAAGTAAATCTCTCTGTCTCTCTCTGTCGGTGTCTGTCTCTGCCTCTCTCTGTGTATACATACATACATTTGTTCTATTGATTCTGTTTCTGTGGAGAACACTAACACAGAGGTGAAGAATACTTATTTCGTGGATATAAAAATAAATATTGGGTGGGGTAATTGATGTAAAAACACCTAGCATTCCCAACCACCCAGTATGAGTTTTGTTATGTTTCTTCTCTATTTTTCGTCTCTTTCCCTACTGTCTTCTTTCATGCTTGCTTTTATTTTTTCTTTCTTTTGCCTTTCCCTTGTGATACAACAGTTTCTTTATGGCATAAAAATAATATCTTTTTAAATTTACTAACTGTTTCAACACAAATATTCTATTTAAAGTAGAGTGATAGTGCATGACCATTACTGCCTACAGTGGTATTTACATGTTTGCTTTCACAAGTGAGTAATGATAATTCATATATGCCACATGGCTGTGAGTAATTGCTCCCTTCTGAAGATAAAGGTTAGAATGGTCTGTAGCCGTCAGAAGTTATTCACTGAGTGTGTACAGTTTCAAAATATATTTTCCAGAGTGGTGTTCTGTCTCTATTTTCATTTAAATATTCCTCATTTTTATGCAACGCAGACTTTACATTGGAAAAGCATTTTATTGTTGATTTCTTCATTGGATAAGTAGTATGGTGAATTTGACACTCAATTCACTTTTCTTTTCGTAACAAATTAGAAAACGCTGGGAGTTGTGAGGTCTCAATATAGGGATTGAGAATGTGTGTAGGGATACAAGATGAGAGAGAGCAAGAGAGACAAAGGAGAGAGGGAGAGAGATTTGAGAGGGCAGCACGAAGGCTCTTTTATCACTGAAGCTATCACCAGCGTCTTAACTACTGATGCATGAAATTTAATTTACAAGAAAGAAGGTTTGCTTCTTAATACTCTTGGGAGGCAGCGCATGGACCGAATTCCCACTAAGATGTCAAATGTAAGCTCCTAAAGGGCAGGGACCGCGTCTTGATCACTGCTGTAGTTTTGACTGCTAGCACATAGGCGCTTAATAAACATTTTAATTGGATAAATGATGCTAGAATCGATTCTGGAGTCTGAGTGTGATGAGTTAAGCAGGAGTGTGTGGATGTACTAGAAGCTTAGCAGCAAAGGTGGGGCAATTGATGGTGTAGAAGGGGACAAAGGAAACAGAGAAGCTTTGTAGTAGAATAAGCCAACTTGACACATTTTATCATTCTGTCACAAACAGATCAGCACGTTGTCAGCTTCCTATCTCTACTTACCTCTTAGGTATAAACTGTGCTGATGAGTCAACTGGCCAGCCAGCTATGCTGCTAGTCACGGCTGAACCGAAAACAGCCCCTGTGGACAGCCCAGAGGGCAGGCAGCCTGGTAGGATGGCAGGCATCCAGTGACCATGCACTTGGCTTTCCCTGGCTGAGATCTCGCTCTCTCCGGCAAATCTAACCTCCCTGCCGTCCCTGAGGCAGTATCTCTTGTGCTCACTGTTGCAGTGCTATCCTGAAGGAGTTAACGTAGCTTCCAGAAGGGGCCTAATTTAGAACCTGGCAACAGCTTAGCCACTGAAAGAAATATGGCTCATTGCATGCCAGGTGATATAAATTAAAGTTAATGTTACATGTGATGAAATGTCCTTTTAGATATTATGTGTAATTTTGAGTATTAGGAAGTCCCAGTAGGCTACTTTTTTTAGAAATCATTCTATAAGATTTCCCCTTATATTCCTTCTTTTAAAACCACCAGGAAAAGGTTATATGAATAATCATATTTTTAGCATAGCAGGTAGACTAAACATAAAAAGTTATTAATAATAGACTGTGAAAATTTCTATCACAAAAATAACAGCCAAAAGGTTAGCATATATTGTATAAAAAGCTCACATTTCTTTGGTTAAAAAAACAAACAGTAAAGCTCCCTTAAGAGTTTGCTTAAGCGGAGATATAATTAGTTTGCACACATATGGAAAAATATCCAACTAAGCTACAAAGAAATTAAATTTAAAGCATCTATGATGTTACCTCATACTCTGGCTGTGCAAACCTGGAAAAATTACTTGATCTCCCTGCTTCAGGTTTTTCATCTGTTAAATGGGGTAAAAATATGACACAGGGATACTATGAGCATCTCATGTATTTTTGTGCATGTATTAACCATACGTGAAAACTGCTGACACACTCCCTGGCTCAGAATAAGGCTCAGTAAGCTTAGTTGTTATCATTATTATCCCAGTATTTAAAAAAGTGATCATATAAGCTAAAAAACATGCTGTGAGAAGTACGTATGTTCATATTGCAGCTAGCGGTATAAATGGGAATAAGCTTTTTGGAAATCAGTATGAAAATATGGTTTAAGAATTGTAAACTTTTATATTCTTCACACAGTAATTCCAATTAAAGGTTATTTATCTTAAGAAAAAAAGATTCGGAGAAATTCAAAAATAACTCTGTGTACAATATACATAACCCTCACACTACTGCAGTGCTCAAAAAATCTCTTTCTATGAAGAACTATTATGTAGTCATTAGAAATAATAATTACAAAGATTATTTAGCCAACCAAAAAACATTAGTATGAGGAAGCAAATAATGCAAATAAAATAAAAAATGGTCCCTATAGCAAAGACAGTGTTTTCTGATTTTTCATTATCAATAGGACTGCCCCCCCCATCCCCATTTTGGCTCTGGGATACAGAGCAGAGCAAATAACTCCTCAGGAAAGAAAAGGAAGTGACATGGAGGACACGTCTTGTGAGTGTGGTAAGTTGGAGACAGGGAGTTAAGGGAAGTGAAATAATGAGGCCATCCTATCATTGCCTCCCCACTTCCCCCCCAGGCTAAAATCTTAGAGGGAGTGGGTGTTACCAGATACAGCGACAAGAAAGCCAAAAGCAAAGAGCCTTTTGTGTCCTACTTTCCCTGTGGAACTTGGGGTGGGGGAAAAGGAGAAGTCTGCCATGCCTAGTAACCTTGCAGCAACATGATGCAGACCCAGCAGGATGGGAGTGGTGATGTGGTAAGCTTGCACAGAGGCGCAGTTGTGAGTTAGAGCCTCTATCAGCTCCCATTGCCATGGAACGGGCCCCAAAGTGAGAGAATGTGCAGTATGCACTGTGGGAGAATAAGAGAATAGCTAAAACGAGAGCCTTTCATGGAAGTATTTGCCTTGAGGTGGAGATGATCTTGACACATAATCCATGGGAGGTTCACTTTAACCAGGAGCTACTTAAAAGCTGTGACTAAAACCCAGAAGGGTGAGATTAAGGTGGTGTCAAAAATAGGAGAAGGTTACCATACTCAGTCTGAGGCAAAAAACAAATCACAAATGCACTGCTACTTGCTTAGTGGACACCAGTATGAGGGGCATTTGGTAGGTAGAATAATGGCCCACCTAGGCATGTCCGCATCCCAATCCCTGGAACCTGTAAATATTCTACCTTTGTTGGCAAAGGAGGGCATTGCAGCTGTGACTAAGTTAAGGACCGTGAGATGGAAATTATCCTGGTTAGCCCAGCGTAATCACAGGGGCCCTAATGAAGGTTGAAAAGGAGGCAGGAGTGTCAGGGTCAGAGGAGGAGATGTGATGATGGAAGCAGAGGTCAGAGTGATGTGGTCATGAGCCATGGAATTGTGGGTAGCCTCTAGAAGCTGGAAAGGGCAAGGAAACAGGTTCTCCTCCAATGCCTCCAGAAGGAATACAGCCTTGCCAAAACCTTGATTTTAGGACTTCTGCCCTCCTGAACTGTAAAATAATATAGTTGCATTTTTTAGTTCTTAAGCCAATAAGTTAGTAGTAATTTGTTACAGCAGCAATAGGAAATTAATAAAGGATCCAAGAAGAAACCAGGCCAACCTTTTTGCAGCAGAGACCAACAGTGATCGCTAAGGCACCATGTGGACTCCCAAGTCCAAAGTGCCCCATGGACACATGAGCTCATGGGTGACTGCCATGTTAGGGAGTGGTGCGGTGGTGGAGGTGTGCGTGAGGGGAATCTCAAACTCAGTTTTTACCTGAAAGATACTGACTGACTAGGCATAGACTTCTCATAATTGTCAAGTTTACATTTTTCTTCCTGCTACTTATTTGGAGGAGGCTCACAGGAAAATAGATCAGTCATATCATGAAACTGAGTAAGAGTAGGTGGTTACACTGCTGTGATCATAAGTAATGATAACGTATCACTGACTGACTTTGTATCATAGGCCAGGGACCACCCAAGCACTTCACGTGCTTTTTGAATGCTCAGAACAGTACTCTGGGGAAGGAACTGTTACTGCCTTCATTTTCACAGAAGCAGAAACTGAGGGATCAAGAAATTCACTAATTTACCAAAGGTCTTGTGGGTTTTAAGCTGCTGAGTCAAAATTTGAACACAAATAAGACTGAGAGAAAATATAGGAAAGTGAATACAGTTTGATTTATTCTGTTGGCACGATTGTGGATTTGTTCTTTTCGTTTTATTTTTTGTTTATGGCAAAATAAAGCCATGATCACACTTTTTTTTTTTTTTAATATTGGCAATTTCCAATCCGTGAACAAGTTGTATTCTGAAATTGCCAGCCAGGAGAGTTGGAAAAGCATGTGGTTTGTAGACAAACAACTGCTGTATTTGAGTCTCTACTCTAGCACTTATTAGAGATGGTACATTGGGCAATGTACTTAACTTCTCTGAGTTTCAATTTCCTTATTTATGAAATGAGGATAAAAATACCTGTATTGAGGGTGCCTGGGTGGCTCAGTCGTTAAGCGTCTGCCTTCGGCTTAGGTCATGATCCCGGTGTCCTGGGATCGAGTCCCACATCGGGCTCCCTGCTTGGCAGGAAGCCTGCTTCTCCCTCTCCCACTCCCCCTGCTTGTGTTCCTGCTCTAGCTATCTCTCTCTCTGTCAAATAAATAAATAAAATCTTTAAAAAAAGAAAAATACCTGTATTGAAGGCCTTTTTGAAATATAGTGCCTGAAATGTAGTCACTCAACAAATGCACTTTCCTTTCCCCAACAAAAGCTTTATTTTGATAGTTATTAGTACTGGCAACCTGGTTTCCTATTTAAAACAATAAAATTCTTGAAGGCTAAAATTGCAGATCAGTCACCAAATCCGTGTCACTTAAAATTTACTGGAGGTATTATACTAGGAGTGCTCTTTCAACTATACATACCTATTGGTCCTAATATTGCTTCAGTGGGAAACGAAATCTGAGTTACAACTTGGTGGGACAAGGATATGTGCTGTTGGGCCCCAGACATGAGTGAGCTGTACCCTCTGCCCTTCTTCTTCACCACCCGCAGCCTTGGCAATGAGCTCTCCATTAATACTGTTGAAAAGTATAGCTGGGGGTGAGTAGGGTGTGAGAATCGACATTAAGGAATGGGGTAGGACAGAGCTTTTTCCAAAAAGAGGTTGGGTAGATATCCCTGGGCAATTTTACTCAATTCTCTGCTGCTCTAGAGAAGAGAAACATTCTCCTGGGGGTCTAATCATGACTAAGTATCATTGCTTCCATCGCTGGGTTATCAGGCCTTAGAACTGACTCCATAGATCTCTCATTGGCACACCTAGGTCATTCATAAAATCTAACACTTACAATGGATTCTTGGGCACACACTGTAATACACAAAAATCTTTCGCCAAGCTTAGAGTTAGGCACTATCTTTGCACTTACCTGTGAGAACCCATGCCATGGCTAAGCAAACATCACTGTTTAGCAACCTGGGTAGAATCAGTTAATCAGGACATTATTTACCATTGAGTATTTTTGTGCAGTTTGTACCCAAAAGCCGCTCTGTTTTAAATGATGTTAAAAATGTGTTTGGTTAAGAGGATAGGAAAAAAAAATTAAAAAAAGAAATCATGGAGAGAATAAATAAACGCATACAGCCATAAGGACTGGAATGCAACTGAGCAAAATTAAAAGGCAGGAGAAAGGGCAGAAGCACACTGTTAGATGTGATCTGAGAAGAGAGAGAGGGTTGATGGAGTGCTAATCAATCATGCTATCTCAAGCAGTCCTCTGGCAATGGATTCCGATATTTCTGCCCTACGGTCATTGCCATGAATTTGTAAAAGAAAGAAGGTAAACAGCATTTCTGTTGCACTTAAACAACAGCCCCACACAAGAATGTTTTCACTCCCCTGCCACCAACTCCTCCATAAAGATCTGTTACTTTTCAAAAATCTTGGGTTGGCATCATTAAATGAGTTTTTCTTTTTCCTTTTTTTTTTTCTAACTAGAGAACCAAGTCCCTCTATTTGTACTATTTGCTTTATCATTGTGACTACCTTCCTTCAACTGAACCACCTATTCATGTGAATCCATAAAGCACAGAATGAAGAATATCCCATTTTTCATGCATCTCATCTTCAGCGACGACCTGACCAAAGTAAAGAAGACAAGACAAATACAAAATAACACTAGCAAGCTAGTTTTAATCATTTGAGACATCAGTGCTCTCTACCATTTTTTGCTCAAAGCATCATTTCAGACTATTGCTTTAATAAATTCTGGACAGTTGGCATTTGGGTTGATCACATAATAGTTTGGGGAACACAGCTAAGGAATTACAGCATTAGAATTTAGCAGGTTGAACACACAAAAGTAATCATCAGTAGGAGTCCGTGAGTTGTGGATGAGACTTGCTCTGTGTATCCAGGTCGCAAACGTTGGAGGGAATGGAGCAATCCCATATCAAGAAGATTAGCACCTAGAGGTTAAATGAAAAATTTCAGTGAGTCCTGGATTAACACTAAGCCTCAGAGTTAACAGCTTGATATAATGCAGCAATTTTCCAGCTATGTTACACAGCCCATACCAAACTACATAGCTGACAAGTAAGCCCGATGTATCTTCAGTGCACGCTTAGATCCTCACAAGAACCTTTGCCTTCACAGACCTGCCTTGTTTGGGGTAAATAGGAGGACGGCCCCAAGAAACCAGGGCTGGAGATATTGAAGGGAAAATTCCCAAGAACACTGGGCTTATTTGTTCCTTTTTTGAAGCTTGTCAGTTACAAGACCATTTTTGTATTGCAAATATTTTGTAAATGATATAATAATTTGGGGAGAAATTACCTTCAGAGCATTGTAGGTGTATTTTAGTTAACCAAGAAATGGTAGGTAACTAAATAAAGGGAAGAGAGTGTGTCAGGACCACAACTCTGAATTTCTCTACCTCAAAGAATTATGTCCCTGAGCACCTGAAAACAAAGGTTGGAGGTCAGTATGCATAATTTGAAAGCATCTGGTAGGAATGCAGAAACCCCCTGGCTGCTTTATCTGCACGGCATCAAACATCTGGGTATTTGGAACTGTTGGTTATCGTACTGACTCCTTTTTTTCCCCCAGGTATTTTATGATTTCTGAATATAGTCACTGAATTGAGTTCACAGAAAGTATAGGCTGAAAATAGGTAAATATAAATAATGCCTCCAGGCCTTTTTAACTTAAAGGGAGGAGATTAATGGTACTATGGTTAGGGTCTGGGGCAGAAAGACTCTGAAGGCATCTTCATATTCTTTTTCCTTAGCCACTTTTGTGATCCTTCTGAACTCATGAGCTGTCTTACTAATCATGTTTGTTGAGTGGAGAAAATCAAAATGGAAAGACTGCAGATAGCCTCACAGCTGTTTTAAAAGGTTTCCTCATTTCTCAGAGCCACACAGACATTGAAGATGGAATATTTTTCTCAATCAAGGCTTTTACTGTCCTTGCCTTCTGTGATGTTTTCATTTATGTTAGAAATAAAGAGTTGGGAGAATTGACAAAAGGATCTTCAGAGACATTGAGAAATAAAGGACCAAGATGTAACAGCAGCAAAGCTCTTATAGTTGAGTGTCATGGCAGAATGAGAAGGATTTCCAGAATGTTCCTGGGTTGCTTTGTTAAGCACTTTGCGCTGGGCTCCATGCTGGACCGTGCTGATTCCTTGTGGAACTCTCCAGAGCTCCAGGCAGACAGGTGGAGATCACAGAAGAGTAGCCTGGAAAAGCCTGCGGTACGGACCCGGATGCTAGGAGGGAGCGGTGAGACTGGGCATTAGGCAGCGAGTGTTATGTCACCGCTTCTTCCAAAGCGAAGAGTGATGGAGAAGATTAACTTGAGGGCTAAAGCAGTGTGAAGGGATCCAGTCGAGGAAACTTAAGTAAAAATCATACTGCATTTCTTATCCTTGCCGCTATCACTTTTATCTCCTTGATGGTGCATTTGTCTCACAGGACTGAATATTTTCTCTTTAATAATGATAATAATAAAAGGTAGGCAATGAGTGATACAGACCCTGAAAACTTCACATAAGAAACTTTTTAAAAGCTCCCCTGTGATCAGGAAAGGGGTTCAGATCACACCGAAGTGTTTCATTGGGAAAACAAGTTAGGAGAAAATAGAAGAGTTCCATATGTCGCTTCAGATAGAGTTTTCTTGGAATTTGTTCGAGGGCCGGCTCTGAACAGGTTTGATGGCAGGCCAGATGATGTGGGAAGCAAGTATAAGGAGAATGGAGGTCTAGAAGGCACAGAGGTGGCATTAATAAACTTAAGGAAGACTGTTAGAATTGTGCAGGCCGGTGAAAATTTTATTTGTACTGTACGTATTTTAGCATCTGTTATTCAAAGACGCATTTAGGAATTAAGATTTACAGCACTCAAAAAAGCATCTCTAAAATATCCATATGGATAGATTAAATTCCAAAGTTCTACAGCGCAATACTCCGATTATTAATGTTATCCGCTGAGGAAAATTTCATCCCTTAAGTGGGAAGGTGAGCGAGAGCTGTTGCTCTCGTTTCCCGCTGCACTCAAAGCGCAATATACTGAGCATGGGCTGTTGTCGTTGCATTTATTATGCCAACTCTCTGGGCAATTAGTCTTCTGGAACCTCACCACCCTAGCCTATTTTCCTGTCCCTGTACCTCTAGGAATATCTTATCACCAGGTATTAAAATGGAAGTATTTGTGCCTCGGTTTTACTATGGTCCAACGTGATACCAAAGTGGGCATCAGGCATACCGTCTAGATGGAGAATTTATAGATGAAATTTGGGGCAACTTGTTCCATGATTTTTGGATTCCTCAACCAGACTTCAGGATATAAAAATCGGTCAGAGTGGAAAAAGGAAAGGATTTGGGAAGAGATTCCTTGTATAGTCAGTGCTCTGATGCAATGGCCCACCTTCCAGCCTAGGGAGGGGGTTCCTTTGGGACCTCTGTGTTCCCTGTGGTTTGGAGACCTGCAAGGTTGGGCTGTCACTTCTGTGCCAGCAGGAAAGAGGTGGCTGCTGTGGGTTCCCCTGCTCTCCTGGTGTCTATCAAGGCAAAAAAGTGAGGACGTGTTTTTCATGGACCAGATGTGGATGAAGAGAAGAGAGAGATGGGTGGGTTTGCCTTGGGTCTGGTAAAGTAGTACAAGTAGGAGAACGAAGGGCCCCCAACAATGAGAATCTGGAAATAAATGCTGGATCCTTTGGGGCTGAGGAAGGAGTCTTAAGTTGGCTTTCCACATCTCCCTGGGCCCAGTGAACTGAAGTCAGAGACTGGGAGCAGGGGAATATCCAAGGAACCTGCATTGGGGCTGCAAGGTCCCCAGTTAACCTGTGAGGCCAAGCTTGCACAAAGCCTGTGTTATTTATAGGGACTTAGTAGCTTTTCCTACTCCTTCCTCCATCTACTCATAGTTATAGGAAACAAACTAGCAAACTGGGATGAGTTGAGAGCAGGGGTTGAATCACAAGGCAAGGAAGTCAAGAAGAAGGGCACACCTTTATATCTCAGGCTTCTAGCCTGAGAAGGGGGTAGATTGCCAAGATAGGATTGTTGCCCTTAATTAGTTTTTGTTTATTTTTATTTTTATTTTTAATGAGACTGGTCATTCTAATTTCTGATTTAGATTGTGTTTGCAACAGATCTTAGTGCTGCCTCATACCTAAGACTGAACAGAAAGATCACGAGCCTGCTGGGACTTGCTTCCTGGGGCAGCTGAAGATCACCCACATTGAATAAAGTCTGAAAGGATGGTGGGAGATAAAAATAAAGTTGTGTCAGGAGTTGTGTTGCCCACATATCTAAAGACCTGTATTGAAATTTCTCTGGTTGTTTTACTGCTCATCCTTTTGGAATCCTGCTCCAGAAGACATGGGTTGGCATAGTTACAAGGGGATCAAGCTGGGCCAGCACTGTGAGGCGCAGTATTAGAGCATGAGGCTAAAGAAAATAATCAGCGGTACTGATCTCATCTTTGTTTAAAATCCTGATATTTTATTCATCGTGGACTTATTTGCATTACTTTTGATTTTTTAAAATCTGTGAAATATTACTGATCTTGAGTCAAGATTTTGGTCCCCACCCCATTATATTTTGTGCCTCAGATGAGTGTCTTTAGTCTCCCCCTAGCCTTGGCCCTGTTTGGAGCAATTAAGTTTTCCAGGAGAAGAAAACCTGGTTTCTATTCTTTGTAGTAACGATCTTTTTCTCTCCCTTCCTCCCATATTATCATTTGCTGCCAGATTTTTTTCTTTTTTTTCCCAGACTCCTCTGGAGATTGGAAGTGTCTTCACTTTCCAGTCCCTCCACAGATGTCTGTCTGGGCATCCGCCCCAGTAAGTGACATCAGTATTGCTGCTTGGTATAATGTTACAGTTATTAAGTGTAGTCAAAAGGTAATAGAAGTTTTTCTCTAATAATAGAAGTAATTTAACCTATGTTCTAAATCAGGGGTTGGCAACCTTTTTTGTAAGAGGCCGGAGAAGAAACATCATAGGCTTTGGAGATCGTATAGTCTCAGTTGCAACTATTCAGCTCTGCCCTTGTGGCAATAAAGCAGCCACGAGTTGTACATGAATGAATTGGAATGACTGTTCCAATAAAACTTTATTTACAAAAACAAGTTCAGGGGAGACTTGGCCCATAGGTCCTAGTTTGAAAACACCTGTCTACAGCCATACCACCCTGAACGCGCCCGATCTCGTCTGAAAACACCATCACCCCATTCCTCTTTTTTTCCCCTCAGAGGTAATTTAAAAAAGAATGAGAATTTCAGATAATTACTTTCAGGGATCTTTATGCCATTAAGATATTTTTTACTGTGTGAGCATTGACTTAGCTTGGTTTTCAAAAGTTAATCTATTTTTGAGGTATAAACTTTTATCAGGTAGTAAATGGGCAACTGATTTTTATAATAATAGCTACCATTTATTGAGTATTACCCTGGGCAAGACCATATATATATATGCATATATATAGATAGATTATGTAAGTTAATCCAAAAACAACTGTGCAATTGTTATTACCCCCATTTTAAGGATGAGATAACAAGGGTCAGAAGTCAAGCAACTTGTTTAAGGCCACAAAGTCAACGTTTGGTAGAGCTGAGACACGAGGCAAGTCTCAAATTCCGCAGCATCTGAGGCCCTGAGCCCGTGCACTGGAGTCTTCGGCTGGAACAAATACGCAGGGCAACTTCCTTAGACTCAGTTTAGGACCAACCTCGAAGAAGAAAACAAGGAAGTCATACTCTTCAGTGCTACAAAACCACCAGAAATGGGATTAGCAAGCAGGGGGCAGTTACTTTGATAACCTCACACTGAAGGTTGACTGAGAATGGGCTTTGATTCTATGAAGCTTAGGGAACTCAAATTGGAACCTTTTTCTTGCCTGGTGAAAATGGTATCTCGTTTCACCCTTAACCGGGAAAGTAAGTGACCCCAAACATTTGCTATATAGTGTTTCCTGAGGTCACTGTCTCATACCTTTACTGATTATTTTAACTCTTTTGGTGGAGAATGACCTCAATATACTTTTGGGGCTTAGGTCTGCACTGACAAGGTTAAGCATTATTGGAGTGGCAAGAACTAAGGGGAGCTAAAGGAATAGTATTTGATTTCTGGATTTGGGAAAACAACACACACACACACACACTGGTGTGTGTGTGTGTGTGTTGTGCGTGTGTGTGTGTGAATGCAGTCACTTGTTCTTTGATAAATATTCTGCTTTTCTTGAATATATAGACTGCCCTTTTGGAATTAGTTATTATAAGCTTTTCACTTTTCAAAATATTAGATATAGACACCTCTAAACTTATTTATTTTAATATAATCCTTTATGATTTAGTGAACTGTTAATTATGAGGATGATATATAAGGATTATAGGGATAAGTTTCAGCTTCAATTGAAATAAAATGACTACACTGACCAGCTTTGCTCTCTGTGGGTCCAGTATGAGGAATACAGTGGGGAGCAGAGTATATACGCAGACATTAGTCACAATTTCTTAGAGTCAAACTGCTTGTTTTGTGTCATGTAGTAAAAGGAAAAACGTTTTCGCTTTTTAACACGCTGCCATGATATTAAAGTGCTCTTGGCAGAAATTCTAAAGATTCAGGAAAATGAATTTGTGAGAGTAATTGGGGTACAATTTCTGAAGTATAAAAAATTTTGGCCAAATATAAGTTCCTAAATAAAATGAAAACGCAGAGCAGTGAATACATAGGAGAGCTGGAAAAGGCAGGAGGGTGACCTTTCTAGCTAGTTGGCTCTGTGCTGTGCCATCTAAACTTCTAAAGCTCTCCAGTGGTGGGTAAGATTCTGCAAAAATGGATCATTGATTGTATCAAAATGAATATCTTAAAATGTTCATCTTTATGCTTTAACATTATAGGGCTACTTCATTAAACACAAAGCAAAACACCATCTCATAATTAGTTTAGCAGCGGCCAGGATATTTGTGAACATGTTTGGCCCAGCTTGTGTGAACGTTTCAAAGCCTTTTATTTTTCATATTTTTAAAAGAATTTAAACACTTTGTTTTGATCCTTATCTTTTCATCTCTGGTGCCTACCTCATTCTGTATACATTTTCCCTTAATAATCTTTCAACTGGTAGCAAAAAAGTTTCCAAAGAAGCCTGAGAAAATTAAAGATGCTACTAAAGAAATGTCTCAATGTTTGGCAAATTATTTCCAGCATTTTCTGCAAATACTTGCCTTTTCTTCACTTTCTCTCTAGAGATTGATGAGAACAGATAGGAAGCACAAGGGAGTTGATAGAATCCCATGGTAGTAATCCTTTCTTTACTTTCTCTCAGGAAAAAGATTTTGCGGATTAGTGGGAATTGGTCAAATTTTATTTTTTTCTTATATTTTTTACATTCATGGCAGAATGCTTATAATAGTCTAACAAAGTGTTCTTCATGTTTATTCGCTCATCTCTAAAGAGTAGGAGACTCCATCAGACTCTGCCTTTGTAATGCACCAAGCCTTCCTGCCCCAAGCATCTTCTTCCTCTTCTGATACTTGAAATTTGCACAATAGGGTTCTCTCATGTCTCAGGGTGACCAGTTCCGTCACTTACTTTAACTGTGTTCCCTGGAAGAATCAGTCACTTCACTTGATTGCAATCATTACCAAGTCTAAATCGATTCATTTGTCAGCTCTGTAAGCTATATTGAGACCCCGAGCCAGTGTGAAATAGAAAAGGCAGACATGGTAGAGCAGATGCTTCTAGACCAAGTGAGCAGCTGGTAGGGCAGGTGTGGGTAAAGCTCGGTTGATGGAGCCCTCAGTTACAGCAAAGGAGTTGGTAGTTTGAAGAGTGTGAGGCAAGTTTGTATGTTTCTGTGCACATTTGTATGTGCATGTGTGTGTGTGTGTGTTTATTCTAACTTGTGTATATTTTGTTTACATTATAAAGGTGCCTTTAGGAGGCTTCTTTTATCCATCTGTACCTAGGCTTTTAAAGTGTTTGCATGTCACAGAGGACATGTGAGTCTCCAGGTTTAGGAATTGCTACAAGAGACAAGCCAGACTCTCTGCCTTTGCTAACATCATTTGTGATCTTGATGGCTTTTCTGAGGTTGCAGCCCTGGGAATGTGGCATGTCTCCTTTTGGTCTTGATGACTCAGGCTTCCTTGTTAAGAACTATGAACACAAAGATTGAAAGCTCACAACCTTACCTCCAGGGCTGTAGGCCCAGATCTGGGGATTAACCCATCAGGGAGCATGCAGGAGCCCACAAAGGGAGGAAGGTGGGAAGATCAATAAACAGGTTCTGAAATGATGCAATATTAAGAGTTTTTTTCCTTGGTTCATAAAGAGGCTATCTTGGGATCATGGGTTTATTCTGGGGCCAAAGTCCCTGGCAAAATCTATAGAGGCCAGAATGAACCCAATATGGCAGGAACAGATGAAACTGGAACTTCATATTCCCCCCCTCTTTCCTCCTACTTTTGGGCTATTCTCTGTTGCTACGCTTCTTCTTAACCCTCTAACACCTTTCTGTCCTTCTCTCTCTCCCCTGAATATCTTCCTCATTCACTCATGCAAGAACTGTAGTTAGTAGAACTAATATGTGGCAGGCAGTGCTCTAGATATTGGGGGAGGAAATAGATAACTCAGCCTTAAAAAACCCAACAATATATTTTTGGTCCTCAAGAGCTAGCAGTGTATCTTAAGCTCTGACCACCCCCCCCCCACCACCCCACCACCCCGCTTAACTTATCACTCTCAGTATTTTTCTTGAGCACTAAATTTGTTGAAAAAGTAGTCCATATCCACTGTCTGTACTTCTTTGACTAGTATGTATTTCCCAATTCAACCCATTTAGTTCCATTGTAACTGTAGTCACTAAAGTCACCGGTGACTGACTAGGTGCCAAATACAGTGGTCATTTTTCAGCTAATTCCCACTTCTCTGCTGCACTTGGCACTATTGGTTACTCTTTTCTTCCTGAAACTCTGCTTGTCTGGGGTCTCCTCTCTTGTCACGAATTCTTATTATTTTTATTTGTTTTCCTACCTGCCCTTTTATTGTTCATGTACTTCAGGGTTATGTTGCTATTCTTTGACACACAAATCTTTCCTAGGAGATCTCATTCATTTCAAGTCCATATAAGGATAATGATATATCAATAATTACCATTTATTGAGTTTGTGCTCAACTGTAGGTGACTTATATATTAATTATAATATGCAGTTATACATCTATTCATACATATAGACTTAATTCTTTCAAAAGCATTGGAAGTGCAATCATATTCTCCCCATTTGAAAATTAAGGAAACTGAATCTCGGAGATACTGAGTAACTGGCTCAAAGCTACGTAGCCAGTGAGTCTCCTATTTGCAAAGTCCATCCTCTTTCCATGGTGCCATGTTGTGTCTCAGTGTATTCTTGACTTTAAGATCTACTTCTGTGTTTTTGATTGCCCACCGATTTTCATTCCTTCAATGAAATAAACCCTTATGGGATGCCCTCATGTGCCAGGCACTGGGCTAGGCACATAACATGGAAGAGACCCATTTCCCCTTAGGGGATTTCATTTCCACAAGTAACTACACTTCAGTCTGTTTAAAAACAAAGTTGTCTTTCTCCTTCAGAAGCCAAATCTGTATGTCTGCTATGTTTCCCATGTCAGTAGCTTCTCAGTCCCGGCTCCACATCACCCTCACCTGTGAGGTTTGTAAAAAATGCCGGTGTCTGGCTCTTACTCCAGTCCTACTATTTCATGATGTCTAGGGGTGGCTCGGGGGCATCTGTATTTGTATAAAACTCCACAGGGGGTTTTGACATACAGGTTAGAGAACCATTTTCCCATCTCAAAACATGGCATTATCTGATCTCTTGGAGTTCCACTACGAGCTTCTTTGTAACCCCTTCCCCATATTCAGTCAGTCCCAACATTCTGCAGATGCTATTTCTCAAGTGACTCTTGAAGACCTCACTTTGTTTTTCTTTCATTGACGTTACTGTATTTCAGATACTCATCATTTTTCCTAGATACTGAGATAGCTTTTTAATAAATCTTTCTGCCTACCTCTTGGGTAGGTCTATACTCCCACCAGAGTGGTATTTTGAGAACTCCTATTTAATGATGCCATTACCCAGCTCAAAACCTTCAATGGTACCTCTTAGCTGTAGGATAATTCCAAATCCTGTGCTGGGGCGTATAAAGCCTTCAACAGTGTATCCATTCCTGTTACATTTTCGCAACCTGGTTCCATTTCTGGCCTCAACTCCTGCCTTGGTCCTTATTCTACTTCAGTGGAAAGATCTGCTTATTTAATGAGTAACTGTATAATGGGTGTAGGGTATAGCCACTGTTTTTTGCTTACGCACTAGGACAAGATGGTGTGCAATTGTCAACACAAGTGACAAATATAGGACTGCTTTTGGAAGCATCTTGAATTATCTAGCTTGTTAAGTGAAAGGATTTCCTTTATAGCCAGAGGATAGTATTATTTTCAGTTTTATCATTCATTGATGTTTACTGTGATGAACTCAGGTTCCAATGGAGACAGGGCAAAAAGAACAGTTATCCCTCCCACTTGTTACAGAGAGGACTGGGTTAGCAACTACATCTGAATTAGTCATTCACTTCTCTGAGACTAGAGCAAAAGCAACACTGCAATTTGGGCATTAGAAAAATAAATATCTGCCTTCTCCCTTGTGCGGCTTTGTGCTTGTGCTGCTGATTTTGCTCTGTGGTTCTTCCACCCAGAAACAGTGCCCGGCCCAGAGGGGTGTCCAGAAGTATTTTGACTACCCTCTGATTTGCATTAATGTAAAGTAGTCCAAAAGAAGCAGCTGTTGCCCCCTACTTCTTCATGGTAATGCTGATGCATCTAAAGGAGACTAGTTGTATCTTTGAGATTCTGCCTGAGTGACTTGTACAGAATTTCCAGCTTGGGCCCCATTGCTCTGTTCACAACTGTGGAAGGAAGGTGATGAAGGGAAGGAGGACTCCTATTGATTTTAGACAGTTTAATAAATGTATATTTTACATTATTTAAGAATAAGTCTTTTTTTTTTTTTTTTAAAGATTTTATTTATTTATTTGACAGAGAGAGACACAGCAAGACAGGGAGCACAAGCAGGGGGAGTGGGAGAGGGAGAAGCAGGCTCCCTACTGAACAGGGAGCCCGATGCGGGGCTCGATCCCAGGACCCTAGGATCATGACCTGAGCCGAAGGCAGACGGTTAACGACTGAGCCACCCAGGCGCCCCAAGAATAAGTCTTAAGTCTATGCTCTAAGCACTTGAATATGCTCTAAGCACTTGAATATTGATTCAGTGGGCATAGAATCATCTCTCCAGTAATGACTTAACTCTGTGGTTCAGAGGAAGACATACAGAAACATGACAGATTCATTCAGTTGTAAGGTATCCTATAAAAGAGGGAAGCAGTTCTTTCTAATGCCAACTGAAGCAACTGGTTTGCACTCTGATGCAAGTGATTAGATAACCTTTCTCATTAACTTTGCTTGCCAAACTCAGGAAGTTATTAATGGACATAAAATGATCCAGTCTTTTTAAAAACCCAGCCACTGTACTCATCTCATGACCTCTTGCTGCAGAGAATTCCATATACCCAGCTAATGAAGTATGGTCTATTATTAGATCTAAATTTACTGCCTACTAATTTCATTGAGTGTCTCTGCTCTCATATTACAAAAGAGGGTAAAAGGGAAAGACTCATTCATTTTCACTGTGCCCTTCATTCTTTGGAATCCCTTATGTCATTTCCTTGCTTTTCTTATCAAAAATTTGTTGGTTTGCATTTTGAAGAAGGGGGGATTATTATTAGGGTGCTTTAAAAAAAGTTGGAATAGGGACACCTGGGTGGCTCAGTTGGTTGAGCATCTGCCTTCAGCTCAGGTCGTAATCCCAGGGTCCTGGGATTGAGTCCCGCATCGGGCTTCTTGCTCAGCGGGGAGCCTGCTTCTCCCTCTGCCTGCCGCTGCCCCTGCTTGTGCTCTCTCTCTCTCTGACAAATAAATAGATAAAATATTTTAAAAAATTTTTTAAATAAATAAAAAAGTTGGAATATAATGACAAAAGGCCTTTCGCATATTTACTTCTGGAAAAAAACTAACCAAAATCAACAATGTGTGTTAATTCAGATTTATTTCTGGGAGGCATGAACAGTTACTGTGGAGGATCAACATACCTGGCTTCTGGTTTTTAATTCTGTCTTGGACATTGTCTCTTCTGTCTTCTGGCAGGTTGTCAAATACCACTGGGGGTCTCTGGTGATGTTGCATTGTTCATTCCACATCTTTTA
Source organism: Phoca vitulina (assembly GCF_004348235.1). Taxonomy (NCBI): domain Eukaryota; kingdom Metazoa; phylum Chordata; class Mammalia; order Carnivora; family Phocidae; genus Phoca; species Phoca vitulina. The sequence continues at coordinate 14,904,852 of NW_022589730.1, forward strand.
TTTCCCTAGTAATATTCTGGCTGCCTGTAAAGTCACTATGATGCTCTTGTTTGTATGTTTGTGAACAGGTAGAAAGGTCTGTAGCTTTGTACAGAGAAGGGTGGCAAAGGAGGACTTGTGATTGAAACATACTTGAATTGTAACCATAGCATGTGGATCCTCCATGATGATGAAGCCAGTAAAAGAAAAAAAAAAAAAAGGACTGGGTATTTTGTTACCTTCCCAGGATATGGGGAAGCCAAGATTGTATGGGGTCTCTTGGTGGCTTATTACTGGTTGACATTTTTTAAAAATAATTTTTTTTTAAATTTTTTTATTGTTACGTTAATCCCCATACATTACATCATTAGTTTTAGATATAGTGTTCCATGATTCATTGTTTGTGCATAACACCCAGTGCTCCATGCAGAACGTGCCCTCCTCAATACCCATCACCAGGCTAACCCATCCTCCCACCCCCCTCCCCTCTAGAACCCTCAGTTTGTTTTTCAGAGTCCATTGTCTCTCATGGTTCTTTAAAAATAATTTTTATAAGAAGAGACACCCCCCCCCCCCCCCCCCCCCGCAAGTATTTTACTCTTGCTCAATCCTCTGTAAAGTCACAGAGAGGCTGGAATATAGGAAAGACTGGATCACTGACTCTCTATTCTGTTAATAAGTCCTTCATCCCTAGAAAGTGCTAGGCTTTCCAGAGATTGTGTTGCTGTGAACTCCAAAAAGCCACAGTTCAGCCGAAGGCATATAGGATTTAAAGAAAGTAGTTTATTTTGCTGAAGTCACAGTTTCTTGGCATTATCAACAAATTATCTTTTTTCCACTACCCATTTCTGAAATTGTAACCTGTATAATATTTACCATTAGCGATGTGTCCTACTGCTGTTGCTTAAAAGACATTTCATTGCTCTGCTCGAATGGGGTCCTTTATCAGGACCAGGAGAAATAGCCAGTTCAGATGAATGCTGGGCTTCCAGAGTAAGTGCTGCTGAGGGAAGACCACAAAGAAATCTGTCTCAAGAGACGGAGCTGCAGCTTTAAGCAGCCTTGTCAGAACTACCGAGAAAAGAGTGTAATCTGTAATCCATCTGTAATCTTCAGCGTGGACATTGAAGCAAGGGATGGATGTCCTACCATAGAGGGGAGCACATGGGATGAGGCCAACATAGATCCCAGGATTAGGCTCCAGCTTAGGCCTGCCAAGAAGGTATTCACTGTTGGTGGCACTTTCCCAGATACCTTGAAGATTTGCTGGAGGTGGCCTCCTGAGCTTAATTTCCCCAGCTTTCCAATGTTACAGTAATGCTGCTCCTACCTGAAATTCCTAGAAAGACTTCTTGAACTTCATCAAACTCTGACTGATAAAGTATTTGGTACTGGAAACGAGGTGTTACTGTAACAATGACCTGAAATGTTTGGCAGTTACTTAGCAGTTTAACAACAAACAGCAACGAGACTGATACGGGAAATCGAAGAGATAGTGGCACGTGTTATGCAAAATACTTTAGAAATACTATCACCTACTTGGTATTGACAGGTAGGCTTTGCACCTTCTCAGCTTATAACTCTAGGGGAAGAATCTGGAAAACAGAAGCACAGCAGTGCGTGCTCGCAACTGTGTATGAGTTGTACTCTTGGGTATAGTGGCACGGGCAAGGTATTCAGGGAAGAGTTCTGTGGTTTGCAGGCAGACACAAAAAGAGAGCTTCCAGAGGTTCAGGGCCTTGAGTTTTGGAAAAAGCTACTGCTTCTGGAAATGTTTTAAAAGGCTTTGAGTGACAAAGGTCCAGCCAAACTTAGCTGAATGGAGTAGCTCGGAGAAGATCAGGTTAAGGACATGGCACTCCCTCTCACCGTTTTGTGTGAGACCTCAGGGTAGTCACTGTTGTTTTGAGAACCACGTGTAGAAAGAATTTTGGTTGTAGTTACTTGCACATGGAATTGGCTAGAAGCAAAAGGATTAGAAGCCTATTGTTAGTGATAGAACTATTTTGACAGAGAATCCATGAGTCTTTACTAGTAAGACCTTTGTTCAACACTTAAAACACCTGTTGGGCCGCCAGCCTTCCATGAACAGGAGACAGATTTCAGAAGCTGTAAATAGACCTCAAGTAGGGCATGTTTCTGTCCCCCATCTCCCCCCATACTTGAGGTGTTGCCAAGCAGGGTAATGAATAAGGAGGAGCCTCCCGGAAGATGAGCCAGAAGCCTCTAAGAACCATGGCCCAGGATGCTCCTTCTCGAAAGCAGAATCCGGGCTTACCTATATTAGGAACCTCTCTGTTCCCTGGTTGAGGTGCTGAGATATCACAGATTCTGCCAGAGGGATATAAAAATTGCTCTGAAGCAAATTGCAAAGTGATTGCTTTGTGTCCACATTCTTCTCCTTTGGATGAATTCTGTCCTTGCTCCAGGATTTTATACTGTAGAATATGGAGGGAGCCTAGACTTTCCATCTTTAACCCAATGAGTGCCAGGTCTAGAGAAGCCACATCTAGACCATATGGAGGATCATACAAATTGTCCTAACATCCTGGACTCTAAGCTGGATGCAATGACTAGATGCGTTTTCTCCCTTTGGGAGGTGGGTGAGTGAGCTTCTAAGTGGGAAATCAGAGGAAAATGTCTGGGAATTTTCTGTATGGGTAGACTGTGCCAGGAGCAACGTGATATGTCAGCACACACATTTCCTCTTCAAGGGCAGTGAGAAGAACCATTGCCGAGTTGCCTTGCACATAGTTTGAAGGCAGGAGACTTGAGTTCTGCATGACGAAATGAGCTTCAGACATCCTCTAGCTTTTCTCGTGTAGCCACAGTGGTTAGTGGTGTTGTGAGATGGAGGAAGTGGAGTCATGGTCACTGCTAGGATCCCAGAGTAAGCCTTATAGTGTTACGCCACCGAGTGTGCCTTATCTTGACTCACACACCATCCAACCCAAGCTAGATACTTGCTACCTGGACATACCTAATTACATCTTTCTGTCCTTCGGAAAATACACAATTGGAGCCAAAGTTTTACCGCTTTGGGTACATCTAACTTCCTTGCTGTTCCAGTTGCACTACAATGATAAAACATGCACATCTTTGGATGAATATTACTGTTTTCATTTTCTCATTTTAATAAAATATTAGAGGGAAAATAAGTAGAATTTTGGAGTGATTGCTCAAACTACTATTGAGACAGAATGCAACCTAAATTGTTGGCTGGCAGGGAAGGCTAAATGAAAAATCACTAGCCAGCAGGCATAAAAAACCATTCACCCCATGAAAGGCAGTTAAAGCTATCATTGTATAAGATGGCAAATTGTGGTACACCTGGGTGGCTTAGTTGGTCGACCCTCTGACTCTTGATTTCAGTTCAGGTCATGATCTCAGGGTCCTGGGTTTGAGCCCCGACTTGGGCTCCATGCTCAGCAGGAAGTCTGCTTGAGATTGTCTCTCTCTCCCTTTCCCTCTGCAACTCCCCTGCTCATGCTCTCGCCCTCTCGCTCTCTCGCTCTCTAAAAGAAATAAATCTTAAAAAAAAAAAAAGATGTCAGATTGCAACTTTGCTCAACAACAAGGACAACTTCGAAAATAAATCATATATTAATTGTAGTGCATAGAATGAAATCAGTAATTTTCTTCAGGATATTTTATAACTTTTAGGAAGGCTTGGTTTAAAAACCCCTCTAGGCATTGCTGTATGTAGAAACTCAAGTTGTGTAGACCCACTCTGTCAAATAGAACTTTCTGCAAAGATGGAAATGTTCTGTATCTGTGCTGTGCAGCATCCTAGCCACTAACCACATGTGGCTACTGAACAGTGGAAATGTGGCCAGGGCAACTGCAGAACTAAATTTTTTAATTTATTTAATTCTTATCAATTTAAGTCAAAAGAGTTTCATGTGACTAGGGGCTACTGACCTGGACAGCACAGGTATAGAGCTTACCTGGTTGAGTCTGCTGCATGAAATAGGAAAAAAAAACCCTGTAAAATACACGTAACTTCTTCTTGAGGCTTATTTCTTACTCTGTAAGTACACATTATACCAGGGCAACTTTAACGGCCATTTTACAAAATGTGTTAAGAATTAAGACAAGAAAACACAAATTTTTTTCTATAAAACAGAAATTGGTAGGTTAACTCACCCAAACCTCACACATAGTTTATAGAACAACAAAAAACTTACCTTTCTTTTTAAAAATTTAATAAGCAAGGAATAATAATTTAGAATCCTAAGAAGAATCTCAGTTGGGGAAGGAATATAGCATGACCAAGGTAAACACAGACAAATCATCTGGTTATTGACTAATCAATCCATTTTGTGGAGCGTATTACAGCTTTTCCTTTAACAAGAATCTGAAGAGCTGCCCTCCCATGAGGATGGGAACATTAAGTATTGCAGAAGCTCTCACTATTAAAGAGTTGCTGGTCATATTGATTTACACCCTCCTTCAGCTTCCTTTCCCCCACAGGGGCCATTTGGAATATATTATGCTGGAACCAACTCTCTTCTCTAAGAAGAGAGTAGCGAATGGTCACTGTTGCTGCTCAGCTACTTTATAGGCACCTGAGACTCAGCCTTGTAAGGGGCGAACTAGCAACCCAGTTCTAAGTTCCCTGGAGTTTCTAATAAATTCGAAAAAGAGGCAAAGATATCTGTATTCTTAAAGGGTGGAGGACTATTACACATAGGAAAAGGGAAAGAGCAGAGTCTAGCATTTTACTCCCAATGATTTTCTTCCCTGTGAACAGGAGTCCGGCAGATAGGAAACCAGGAGAAACAATTTCCTTTCCCTACCATTCTTTTCCCTCCTGCCTGAAAAATCTCTAACAGGTTTTTCAGCTAATGGGGAAAGCAAATTTGCCTTCTGTTGTGAGTGGGCCTTTCTGTATTCAACTTGGCTCTCGTGTTCATTCCACTTACTCTGATTACTCAGGGGTGTCTGCCTCTTTTCTCCCCCTCCAGGAACTCTTTGCATAAGGATGACCTCTTCCTGAACTATGAAAGACCTACCAAAAGAACATTCTTTTAGTAAAATACTCTTTTTGTAGGTCTTTAATATTTGATTGAGATGCATGCACATTTACTTTGGGAAAATAAAATAATTGGTGAATTAGTTATCACATTTAAATTTTAATTTAGGACTTTTAAGAGAACATCTCACAAGGTGTTAAAATAAAATTCAAATATCATCAACGAGCTCTGAACCATAAAAATAGAACATCAAGTTCATTTGTTTCTAACCTCCTCCTTTTACAGATGGTAAAAACTGAGACTCAGAGCTGGGAGCACCCAAGGCTTAATGCAAAAAAGGGATGCTTGTAAAATCCATTTCAAGGAACAGGCACCATATTCCTTATTTTCAGCCTTTATTGTGTAAACTGAGGACTGTTCTTGCTGGGTCTTTACTTTTGCACCTCTGTGTGGACTAACCATGATCAATGTTATCTCCTGAGTGTTTTGGGCTAGTCGATATTCACAGAATCATAATATTATTGTCTGCATGGAAAAATTGTATGAAAGAGAATTTTTACATATGGCGGAAAGCTTTCTGTAACATCTCATTCACTTTCTAAGTTCTCTCTACGGATTGATGAATATGCACTTCTTATTGCCTCAGTCCCTTCGGCTGAAATTTGTTTCTACACTGTGCAGTAAGGGTACAATTAAAAACAAACAAACCAATAAAAAACCAAAGCAAATTACTGACATTAAGGCTCATATCCATTTGTTTTCTCAATCAATAGATCAAGGCCCTACCTAACTGTTCATTTAGACACATCACTTGCCTGTGGGAAGCCTATTTAGTGCCTCTTTGTTTTATTGCATTCAGAGCAATAGGATATGATAATGAAGTCTTTTCTTAATGTCTGGAGTTTGAAGAATTTCCAGAATTGGCCAGCTCTAAGTGGATTGTTGTATATTGCTGAACCTCAAGGAGTTCTGTTCTCATGTGGTAGAACCCTCAGAATATTTAAAGCAAGGCCTGGGAATGGTGAAAGTATCATATTAACAGATCAAAATAAGAAAAGCGAATGAATGGTCACATCTAGGAATCTAAGAAAGCAGATTTACAGAATCCATTTAAATAGTCAAATAGTAAAACAGGAAGCTAGATGGCCAAGTTGGGTTCTGAGCTGCAAAATTGTCACATACATTTTCTTCCAGCGTTATAGGAATGGGTCTGGCAAACAGTGTGAGGACTTCAGTGAGTGCCAATAGCCCAGATACCCACAGAGCTACACCTCAAAGTGCCAAGAGAAAATCCATTCATCCAGCAATATCTGTATCTGTTTGCAAATTAATTTACTTGAATAAATTCCCATTCCCCAGAAAACAAATTCAGAGGACACATACCCTGCTGATAATCCAAGTAAAGTGTGTTTTACAGATCGGAGATTAATACGGCCAAATGTTTGATGGCACTTGCTTTAAAAAAAAAAAAAAGAGTGTTCTTACTAATAAAAAGTAGCTGTGAAAAGGAAAAGCTAGCAGCTGATGGTTGCTCTAGTATAGGAAAGGGTGTGTTGGCCCCTCACAACTCCTGATTTGGGGTCTGTGTGGTGTGTGTGTAATGGGATGGACATATGGCAGTGAGGAATGGAAATTGGAATAGTGCTAGTTTAGAGTAGATCAAGGCCATTATTAAGTAGCCATTCTTCACGGTCTTCCCAATTAAAAAAACATACATTTTTTAAAAAAAGATTGATTTATTTTTTAGAGAGGGAGAGAGAAAGCGGGGCAGGGAAGGGCAGAGGGAGAGAGAATCCTCAAGCAGACTCCCTGCTGAGACTCCCCACTGAGTGTGGAGCCTCACACCAGGCTCGATCCCACAGCCCTGAGATCATAACCCGAGCCGAAATCAAGAGTTGGATGCTTAACTGACTGAGCCACCCAGGTGCCCCCAAAACATACATATTTTTTTCTACTGAAAGTGTGTTTGAGTCAGTAAGTTTTCTCTCGTTTCATGAAAGTCCCCAGTTTTACCTTCAAATCAGTCATTGCTTAGAGGCAATTACTCTAATGTGGTTTAATGTCTTCTAACACCTAACTGAGAATAGTCTGTTGAGGAGCCAGAGAGTTCGGGGGGTTGAGCAGGGAACTGCCGGAATAGACAGTAAAGGGCCAGCAATACGTGTACGCAGGATGCCAGTAAGCCAGAAAGTGAGAAAGGAGCATTGAAAATGAGGTGGGAAGAAGTCAAAGGAAACCGCATCCTCTTAACCAATGTGGCATGAACGCTTTTCCTGAGTGCCACCTGTGCTCATGTTAATAAATGGGCGCGAGCCAAGCTGCTCATGCTGTTTGACAAAGTCCAAGTATGGGGGACGATCCTGAAGACAGGAGACTCCACAGCTGGCTCCTGCTATTCTCTTTCATTTTGTTTATGGCAATCTTTGTAATTGTGGGAATATTTCTGGGGTTTCATGATAAAGTGACTACTCATCTTAGTTACGCCTATCTAAGCAATCATAATGAAACTAATTCCACGAGGCCCCCCAGGCGCCTCAGATGCGGCAAGATTCTAAGAAAGGAACAGCTCAGGCTGTTCCACAGTTCCCTATATTTCCTGCGCTAGAGAACAAAATAGCAAGACGGTCACGCTCTGTCTAGCACCTGTCTCTTTGCGTATTGTTTTTTAGTTTTAGCGAAAGTCAATAAGCGGAAATCAATAAAGGTCATGTTAATCATTACAAAGGAAAAATAAAAGAAGGCTATGGCTGTAATCAAAAAAATGATCTAAGATTATCTCAATCAATTGTGAAAAAACATAATCACATGTTACGAAAGTATGGAAAAACAAAAAAATCCTAACATATAAATAAAGTTCCTCCAAGGCTGTCAGGACGAGATGCTTGCAACCTGACCCTGTGTCTGTGTCTCCTCATTCGCCGACCCCGTCCTTTCCTACGAGAGACCCACCCCGGCTGGAGCTGGACTCCAGCAATAAATTGCTAATGCCCAATCAAGTAGATAATGCTGACAGCTCTATGAAAAGAATAAATTCATAAAATGCAGGAGATAGGGCTAAAGAATTATATAGCAAATGGGATATTCTTTTTTATAAAAGACGTAGATCTAACTTAATTGGAGCCGAAGTTAGTTTTAAACTAATGATAATTCACATAGTTCAGGCAAATTTGATTTTTAGAATAAGTTTTAATAAATGGTGTTTTATTACTTTCAAGTGCAAACACTAACTAGAACTAGGTTTGTTATTAGCATATCAAGTGCCCATTAGGTATAAATCACCTCTCTGGAATCAGGCAGGCCCCATAACTTGTGCTGCTCCTGGCAATGCTCCTGTCCCTCCCGTGTTTCTCAATGCTTGCATCCTCAGCAGGCAGGTGGACGGTTGGGGGACCACATGGGCTAATCTCATCACGACTGCTTCACATTCAGTGAGGTCAGGCCCCCAAGCTCATTTGTCTTATCTAAGAGCCACATGACTCCAAGCACCAACTTCCCTGACTCCCATCTCCCATCTGTCTCTGCTTTCTGAACCCCTTTCACATTTGACCTCTGAACATCCCCTGTATCCTCAGTCTCTGCTGTGATTGTTTCCTTCGCCTTCTTGTTTTAATGGGAACCTGGATCCTCCCTGGTGCTTTACCATGAAACCCTCTCAAGGGGTTGCTGTTTTCTCCCTCAAAGAGATCTTCTGTGGATGAAAGGATGAGGGAGGAGCCCTCTTTGGTTCCCACTGACATCGCCAGACCAGGTGTTCTCCCTAAAAACATCCAGGGTTAATCTCATATGTATATATTATCCTTCCTTAATGCATCTACTGCCATCTTCAATCCCCCTTTACGCAATCCTTCACCCACCTCATACCTTCCCTTCCTTTTTTATCCAGCTTATATTCAATGCTCAATCATCGTGATCACTCTCTTTCATATATTCTCTTCTCCCTTGCCCTACCCTCACCTTGTTGTACCTGTTTGACCAAGTTCCTTTGCTAATACTCCTCCCCTCTTCTGCCCCTGCACATGAGCGGTCAGACGTTACTGGAGAACATCGTGGCCCTTGGTGAGCCTGAATGCTGCCTGGCAGGCAATGCTGTTTCGTTCACTACGTTCACTCTTTTACTCAGCTGATGACTCTGTCCTATCTTCCCCTCATTTCTCCCATTTTCACTCTGTAACAATGTATATACACTCTATTTTCTCTCCCAATCCCCTGAGTAACTGGTCTTTTCCCCGCTAAGGCTACTCAAAGATATCTGTGCAGCCCTTCTCATTTCTCTCTCCTGCATCAGGAATTCTTCCCCTCTCTATTGAATAATTTCCATCAGCCTACAACATGCTGTTATTTCTCCAATCTTAAGACAAATTTTAACATCTTCCCTCAACCCTACATTCCTCTCTTACTACTTACCCCATTTCACTGTTTTCCTTTTTTTTTTTTTAAGTAAGCTTGAGGCCCAACGTGGGACTTGAACTTGGGACCCCAAGATCAAGAGTCACATACTCTACCAACTGAGCCAGCCAAGCACCCCTCACTGTTTCCTTGGCAAAACTCCTTGAATGGGATTTCTACACTTGGCTGACTCTAATTTCTTTCTTTTTCTCTTGAAACCATTCCAATCAGCCCATCATTTTCCCACCTCATTGAAAGCACTCTTATCAAGGGTTGACCCTTGAAGATCAGTGTTGGATGGTGTTCACCTTGCTAAATCCAGTAGTTGATTCTCGGTCTCCACTGACTTGACCTCAGAAGCATTTAACACAGTGCATTCTTCTTTTTTTTTTTTTTTAAGATTTTATTTATTTATTTGAGAGAGAGAGTGTGTGTGTGTATGAGGTGGGGGAGGGGCAGAGGCAGAGGGAGAGGGACAAGCAGACTCCCTGCTAAATACAGAGCCTGATAAAGGGGGGCTCAATCCACGGACCCTGAGATCATGACCTGAGCTGAAGTCAGACATTTTACCAACTGAGCCACCCAGGTGCCCCACATTATTCTCTTCTTGAAAAACTTCCTTCCTTGACTTCCAAAAAACACACTGAATTTTTTTTCATATTCTTCAGCTGTTCCTTCTCTTTCTCTCTCTCTTTTTTCCCTCTCTTCTCCTGTTCTGATCTCTAATGATGGAGTCCCACTAGACTTAGTCCTTGGACATTTTTCCTGTATCTCTAGGTACCAGATCCACTTAGATGTCTAACAGGCATTTTAAATTTAATCTGTCGAAGCTGGACTCCTGATATTTCATCTTTTCCCTCACCCTAACCTCCTCCTTTCACAGGCTCAGTTAACGACTGCTTTATTTTTCCACTTGCTCAGGCCAAAAATCTTGGAGTTATCTCTGCCTTCTCTTTTTCTCTCATGCTCATTATTGACTCCATCAGCACATTCTACTGGCTGTATCTTCAAAGTATATCCAGTGACCGCTCGCCCACATTCATGATAACGTTATCACTCACCCAGAGATCGCAACAGCCTCCTAACTGGTTTCCCTCCCCCTCAGAGCAGGCAGAGTGGTTCTGTCCCTCCTCTCATGGAATCCCTCCAAGGGAGGAGTAAAAGCTGAATGATGGTGTCAGGGTACTACCACATGGCCTGGCCCAGCCTTAGCTCTCTGTCCTTCTCTCCCCTTACTCATTCATTCACCTCCAGCTGTACTAGCCTCCTCGCTGTTCCTTTCTGTTGGCCAAGAACCTAGCAATGGCTCGTAGTAAGCACTTAACTAAGTAAATGTCAGCTGAATCAATCAGAGAGAGAGATACTGAGAGATACTGTTGCTTACCCAAACACATACAACAAAGATATCATTAGAGCTTTGCTGGCCCCAAAGCCTATGCTTTTTCTATGCTGTGAATGATGCCACTTGTACTTTTGGAGGATGACTCTGATTTGGTCATGTTAAAATAACTACCTAAAACAGAGTTTTCAGCTTTTAGGATTCTTAGGAAACATTTTTTCTTGAGTTTACGTATAAACCATCAAAGGGCAGAAATTTCAGATATTTTTCTTTTCTATGAAAATGTGTGTTGACCATTGCAACCCTTTAAGACATGGGTGACTAATTTGTTTTTATATCTCATAGGGTAGCCTTGAACTGTATCTTACCCCCTGACAAATACCACCAGCAATTATCTTGTTCGTTACAACTTTTTTTCCTTAGAAAAGAATATGGGTTTTCCACCATTATTGAACTTCTTATAGATTTTGGTTCAAAGAAAACCTTTTGAACTCATAATAGGTTTTGAATTCATGAATCCTGAAATGAATTTGTGGCTTCTGGGTAACTTGTCCTAGAGACGGAGAAAGGAAAGAGTGATCCTAACACAGATAAACACATTAAGCAGTTTCAATAAATAAGTAAGCACTGATTCTTCTAACAGATTAGTCGGAGGGCTGCTTTCTAGCACTCAGATTCACAAATTCTCCTTGGAATTTGAGGACACAGGGCCTTTTTATAGTTAAACAGGTTAGAGCCGAGAAGAGGGACACATACCACACAATATGAGTGTGTCTGGGGAAGACAGGATGCACTTTCTTTCGGATCTAATTTTCCTTTCTTCTTTTCAACTTCCTCCCCTTCTGCAATGACTTCCCAACAAAAGCAGCTTCCTTGGAGAGGCTGCTTCAGCTTTCTAGCTGTGTTGTGACTCAGTGCACAACAGGAACCACTTTCCTCCCCCAGCTGATAATTTTGTCAGGAGACCTGGTGTGAAAAGCGTTCCTCGGTGCCAAGCCCCCCCGCTGCTGAAGGACCCAGCCTCTGAGATAAACGACCGATTATTCTGTTCTCCTAGAGAGCTTGTTGCATCGCGTGGCGTCTTTCTTTAGAGAAGAGCCTCTGTGTTGTTGTTTGCGACAATACGAAAACATGCTCAGGGGCCAAGGAGGAAATTTGTGGGGAAACAATTTATTATTTTAAATGGTAATTTGAAGATGGATAATTGGCCTTTTTCTGATCTTTCGTGAGGAAACTGCATTTCCATTTCTCCCCCAGACTAATTCAAGATAAGCGAATTTGCAAGTTTAATGCAACTCATTCCCTTTGGAAGCTTCCTGGCTTTAAAGATGCCTGTTCTATGAGAATTACAGACTTCAGAGTTCTAGAGGGCATAACCAATACAGATGATGGCAGCCTGGTAGCTGGAGTATGAGTCTCAAAATACAGATTCCTAAACCACACGGCGGCTTGTGGGGCACTTTGCAGACCTCGTTTCTGAGATGGCTGTGTAGAGTATGACCGCCTGACATGGAATCCTAAGTGAGGCTTCCTTTCTCCTTATGCTGGGAGCAGAGACAAACAGGTGGAATGAGTGACTTCATTTTTCACTTTTGTGTTTAATTGAATTAGATGACCCAGTTTACTGCTTGATTTGGAATCTTCTGAACACAGCCTGTTTAGCCAAACAGTATTTGGACTGTTTGACTGGCATTGACCTTTGTAGCCTAAGTAGATGAAGACGAAAATGGCAGGAAGGAAGAAAACTAGAAAGATACGATGCACATTAAAGGGAAGCACATTTTATAAATGAAAATAAAAAGCCACTGTAAAGTAAGCCCTTTTCAGGGGGAAGCTGTTTCTCTATTGTATAGCCGACGTCTTAGTATTATCTAAGTCAGTATCTCCCGTAGTGATGTCAAGGTTAGGGGGCGTCAGGATCACGAGTGGTGGAGACTTATTAGGACACACTTAGTTGGGTCCCACCCGTAAGTTTTTGGGTGCAGTAGGTCTGGGATGGAGGCTGAGGATATGCGTTTCTGGCAGGTTCCCGGGAGATGCTGCTGCTGCATCAGGTTGAACTCAAATGAAAATATAAAAGCAAATTGAAATTAACAACTTTAACTTAATGTGACTAATGATGCTATTTTGAAGAAATTAAAGCAATATTTGCATTGTGACTACAGCAGGATCTTTCTTCAACATGTCATACCAGAGTGACTGTGTGGGAAGACCCACTTTTTTCACCCTTTTAAATTTAAACTGCTGAAAAATATTCATTCCATTAGTGTAATATGATTTGGCCTTTTCATGATTTATTACATCATTTACTTATTAGGTCTACCTGTTTTTTGTTGTTTTTCTTTTTCGAAGCTCTCAACAATTAGCAATGTAAGCATTCATTCGTTCAAAAGTATTTGTTTTGTGAGTACCTGTCCTGTGTTTTGAAGTGTTGCTATAGGTATAGGAGAAAAAAAAATCCAGAAGAGGGACCTCCCCTCTAGGAGTTACTGAGACGGGGCAGAGTGGGGGGTGGAGGAAGAGGTGAAAGACCAGGCTGGAAAAATAGATCATGTGGAGTCTCATGAAGTGAGGCAAGGAGTTTTGATTTTCTTGGAATGGCAGTAGGAAATCATTGGAGGATTTTGTTTAGGATTACTTTTTAAAAATCTGGCTACTAGGAAGAGAAGGAGCTGTAAAGGAATGTGATGTGGATCCTAAAACTGTGGCAATGGTTCATTTTAACTTTTTCATCCAGGTGATCTGTGACATGCCATACATAAATTTATTGGATGTGTATGGAGAACACACATTGTCCACCACGTTTTTATTATTAAAAAAAGCTGAAAATATCATAGAGAAGTCTGAAGCCCCTCAATGTATCACTTAGCAGATAGAAAGGAGCTGTTTTAGAAGAACTGTTTTAGAAGAAATTATATAGGCTTTGAAGTCAGACTGGTCAACAGTGGTTGGGCCACTTAAACAAGTTGGTTAACCTTGCAGGGTCTCTTTCCTCCAAAATGGTACTAATCACATTTCTAACTCAGGTGTGTATGTGTGTGTGTGTGTGTGTGTGTGTGTGTGTGTGTTGGGGGGGCAGTTGGGTGCATAGTCTTTTTGCACAGAGATTTGAAATAGTCACTTTATATATATTTACATACATCTAAATAAAGGTGTCAAGAGAAAAATATAACACAAAATAAAAGCCAGTTAAAATCAAGAGGACCAGGGCAGTTATAATTATCATAGGTGAGAAAAGAAAACCAGGAACCTGAGACTGGGTCAGGATGAAGGGGCCTTTCCCTCAGTCTTGGCCTCCTCCTACTTGTGCTTTTTAAGCATGCTATTAAATAGAAAACTCTCACTAAGGGGGATGAAAAGGCTTTCCACTTCTCTGAGAGGAATCCGTTCACTTCTGTGTAGTTATTCTTGCTTTGTAGATAAGGAAAGTTTTCATTCAAGAGGCTAATCCATTGTTTTAATTTCTGTATTAAACTCCTAGTCAACCCCACCTTGTACTGTTGTCAGTGGACCACTGAATTCTGCCTCTTGGTAGAATTATGATGGTGGTAGTTCCGTAACAATTTGTTACAGTCTACATGCTGACTTCCATTTGCTTTTAAATTATGCCACAATTCAAATGACTATAATGCCATTCTCTGAAGAATGCTTAAAAGAGGGGTCTCCGAAAAGCCTTGTGAGATGGGAGCACCCTGGTCAATTTTTAGAAATAAGGAATGGGGGATGGAGGAAGAGAGAAAGTGAAATTGAAAGAATATTCTAGGGGCGCCTGGGTGGCTCAGTTGGTCAAGCATCTGACTCTTGATTTCAGCTCACGTCATGATCTCAGGGTTGTGAGATGGAACCCTGTGTTTCTGCACTCAGCGGGGAGTCTGCGTAAGATTCTCTCTCACTCTCTCTGCCCCCCCCCCCCCCGGCTCTCCTTCTCTCTCTCAAATAAATAAGTAAAATCTTCAGAAAAGAAAGAATATTCTGTATTCTCTTAATGCTCTACATCTTTGATAAAAAATTTCAATAAAAAAACTTCATTGTAAATACTGTTGCAGAATATATATTTACACAGAGATAAACAAAGAAATCTTATTTTGTCCAAACACCACCAGGCCTGCTCAGTTGCTTCACTGTCCTTGCAATTACTTTTGTGATGACAATGAATAAACTTAACTCTTCCACCAAATATGCTTAAGGATAATTTCACACCCCAGTGCAATGCAGCTGCTTCTGCCATGGCCAGAGTTTAAGAGCACATGGGAGCATCAGAAAGGAAGCATAACCGACTATTTCAATTTAAAACCATGGCATCAAGAATATTGTGTGTTATCTTCACATTCAGACTTTTTCCCCCCACTGAACAATTCCAAAGGGACAAGAAGTCCTAGTTGTTGTATGTTTAGCAAAATGTTTCTAATAACTTTCTAAATGAGTAGGGCTTTTCAAGATCATGGTACATTTTGCCTGGAGTCTTTTTCTCTTTTAATTTTTGAATTCAGGTATGTTTGGAGCATGTTACCATTTCATTTACACTTAGCCTACCAAGCTGTAGTATTCGAAGAGTTATTTGATGTCCGAGAAGTCCTATACATTTTTTATAAGCCATGTTAAGCGTTTCTCTTTGAACCATAAAGTTGCATTTTTGCCATCTCTAAGTGGAAATAAGTCTGTAAAAATAACATAACTAGGGTTCCTAAATGCAAAATCACTTAAGAGGAGGAAGAAAATGTATCTCAGTATCTTTTCTCACGCAATAAGAGGATACTCATCTACAAAGAGCCAGAAGTTGCTCCATTCTTTAATAACAGTCTCCAGAAACAAATGGAATTTATGAAGGCTATTATATCATTGAAACAAACAACCAGTCACTTGGTGGTTCTATCAAAAGATCAGTGCAAAGTTAAAAAAAAAAAATGGGGTGGAACCAATAACCATTGGTAAATGGTTATTCAGTATCATGCATACATTTCTCTGCCCCAGCTTTGTTGATGGAGTCTTTCACTTCTTTTTTGCATAAAAGGATTGAAATTCAGGGACTACTTCAATGGTTTAGTCCCTTTTTCTTCTCTTTCATTCTATTCAAAGGACTATCCACTGTTTCTTACTGATGCATTTAGAAATTTTAAAGCCTAAGGTAACCTAAACAACAGCTTATTCTCAGTATTTTCAAGGCACAAGGTTCTACCCAAAGAAGTATAGACCCAAAGCTGTGAATGAAAGGGCTTAAAAATGTTAACTGATGAACATACAGATTTTACAATGAAGAAAATGAACCCACCTGCTCTGACCTAGGACAGGCCTTGACAAGTGACAACCCAGAGAGCTGCCCCTGTTGTGGGCATGAGGGCAAGATGGGAAAGCTGAAGGGCAGAATGAGGCCTACCTACAACCTGGGAGGCCCTTTCAGGAGTGGTCAAATCTGGTTTTTTATTTTTGGTACTGCAGTTCGTTTCTCAGAAATGTTCTTTAGAAAATCAGATCCCAGAGTCATGGTTCTGGTTGAAGAAGGGTGATTATAGGAAGGGCAAAGGTCTTCCCTGTTGACTTCTTTCTTCTGTGCTTTGACAATGAATGGCTCCTTAGCCAGCTACAGCATTCCTGAGGGGTTAGCTTGATCACCACTGTGACCAAGGGCAACTCTCTCATTTTATAGGTGAGGAAACCTGAGGTAACAGAAAAGTAGCAGTATTTTATTCATGTGACAGTAATAATATCTTTTGGCAGAAACTAAGTTATTTTCCATTGCACTTTGCCAGTGGTTGACAGCCTTTTTTCTGTAAAGGGCCAGATAGGAAATACTTAGACCGTGGGCCATATGGTCTCTGTGGGGACGACTCAGTTCTGCTTTTGTAGTGAGAAGGCAGATGTAGACAATACATAAACAAATGGGTTGGCAGGGTTCCAATAAAATGTTATTTATGGAAACTGAAATTTGAATTTTGTGTAATTTTCATGTGTTATAAAACATATTCTTATATTCCTCCTTTTTTTTTTTTAACCGTTCAAAAACGTAAAGATCATTCTTAGCTCCTGGAACTGTACAAAAATAGGCATCAGGCTGTGTTTGCTGACCTGTGCACTATACCACCTCTTTATCCAGTTTAAATAGTACATTTCATGCACTACTTTCACATAGTTTAGACCATCTTTGGGATTCATAAAAGTGTCATTTTGTTCCCCATGGATGTTTCCTACTCAACCACTCTGCTGCCCTGATCTGTATGTTTGCGTGTTCTCCCCCAACCCCATCTTATTTCTCTATAGTTTTACCTGAGGGTTCAGAGCCATTTACTGAAAAGTTAGGATTCTTCTGACTGTTTTGCCAGTGAGTGTGTGAATATATATATATACCCAATCAAAAGCAGAGCTAAACTAGGTTGGATTTCCTGTCCGTAACTAATCCTCCCAACATCAGGGACTCTATTCAGTGAGACCTGGCTTCCTGCTCTTTCAGTGCTCATGATGCTGTGGCAGGGTAGACTCTGCCTAATTTTCTCAGCTGTTGTCCTCCTGAGCTGGATTTTTCTAAAAGGATGAGGGCCAACAACAACAGAAGTAGCAACATTTGTAATAAGACTAATAAAATAATAACTAACATTTATTCAGCAACCATTATGAGATACAAAATTACATGATAGGTAAGGATGTAAAATCTAGGGATGCCTGGATGACTCAGTTGGTTAAGCGTCTGCCTTCAGCTCAGGTCATGATCCCAGGGTCTTGGGAAGCCGGGAAGCGGGAAGCCCCACTGAGCAAGGAGCCTATTTCTCCCTCTGCCTGCAGCTCCCCCTGCTTGTGCTCTCTCTCTCTCTCTGTCAAATAAATAAATAAAATCTTAAAAAAAAAATATGTAGAATCTATCACCAGACCTCATGGGATAATCCTAGTTCTGCCACTTACTAGCTGTGTGATATTGGGCAAGTTACTGCTGCCTCTGTTTCCTCATCTGTAAAATGGTGATGATGATGGCAGTATATACCTTATAAAGTTATAAAACCAAATGACTTAATATATGTAAAACTCTTTAAACAGTGCCTGATAAATGGTAAGCACTACGTAAATATAAAATGGTATTATTACTATTATTATTGGCTAGATAAAACTTCAAGTGCACTTTTTTCATATTTCCTCCCAATTCTTCTATTTCTTCACCCTAGAGTTAGGCATCATTAACTTCAGACAATAAAATCTAGACATTGCCTATGTCTACAATGAAAATAATAGTTAAGAATTATTGAAAACTTATCATAGAAATCAGGCATTAGTCCAAAGTCTTTCTGTGCATTGAATAATTTAATTTTTGTAATATTCTCAAGATAGATATTATTAAGATGTATTTAAAGATGAAGGAACTGAGACACAGACAAATCATTGTAGCTAGCCCAAGGTCACATACCTGGTAAATGATTGAGTCATTACTGAAAGCAAAATAATTAAGAGTCAAACCTGAATAGATGTAGGTTGAAAGTTCACATGATCATATAACTGACGTCCAAGTGTCAGGTGAATGTGGGCTTTCATAGTTCTTGGAATATTAAATCTAAGAGGCATCTTTTGAAACCTAGAAGAGTAAATTTTAGAGAATGACAAGAAAGTACTGTTTTATATTGTGGACAGAAAAGCTACAGAATTTATTACTTTAAAAGGCTGTAGAGGCTTCAGGAAGACAGAATAGAGATATTTGGGATTCTTCACCTAATCATGTAAGATTACTCTTTGGGGGAGAGGCAATAACATATCTCCCCCACTCCCAAACACCACTTGTTACTTCTCTAGGTTAAAGAATGACACTTTGAATAAAATATGAGACTGATTTAGAATAGTAATTTTATACTACTTTTGCCTTAGTAAGTTTCATCTCTTTTTTTTTTTTTTTTTCATTTTCTCCCCCTTGGTTCCTTGTCAGAGCAACAGGAGGTGGAGAGACACCTGGGTTATTGGATCCCAGCTTAATAGACGCTGGTGTATTAATCCCAGTTGGGAGTCTCTGTTCCCATGTCACCCCCAGCTCTCCTTGGCAAGAGCCAGCCTCCGAAGATTGACAATTAACATGGGGTCAGAAAGGATTGTTTTTGGAGCATCTAGAAGAATTTAAACACCCCCATGGGACAACTTCAGGCATCTTAAACAATCATGGGTTTGAAATCTAGGGGCACATTAATGTGTTATTTGGCTCAAAATGTTTCCCATTATATTTTCTTACAGTTCAGAAAGACTGCAATTTCAAAAGACATTAATTAATTGCTGACAGTCTTCCCAGCATGCAGTAGGAAAAAATGAACAAACAAAAACTAAACAGTTTTAGTTAAAAAAAAATTGTGTTGTTGAAAAATACTTTTTTTCACCTTTACATATAAAGCATTTCATTATAGAGTTTTCAAATAATCCCAAGGGTTTACACATATTTCAGCCTATAACAGCATAATATTCATATTTTCCTCTTCTGCCCAATTAACATCTCTCTTACCCTTAAAGTCAGATAAAGAGAATGTCTCGATATAATAATTGGTTATGAGTTACTCACTTCAGTGAGTTATCGTGCTACAAACTTGTTTTCATTTTGGGGTTCGTACTTTAACGAATGGCATCATTAGAGCTAGAGCCTCCAAATCAACTTCAAATTATCCACAGTCCACCAGATTCACACTGGCAGGTTGGTTCTTCCTCAGGAATGCAGATCTAACATCCTGTAGTCATTTACCTTACCAGGAGCCTGATCATGACAATAGTTTTTAAAGACAGACTCTATGCCACTTCTTTTTGAAAACCTTCTTTAAGACATCAAGGTAGAATGAATCACTCCTTTATCTGTAATTTAATGGCATATCTTTAAAAGAGAATAAAGATATAAACAGGTATTGGAAGTAGGAAGAGCTTTGAATCTCAGCTCTGCTGCTTACCATGAGCAGGTGATTTCACATTTCTAAATCTCAAAACATATCCTGTAAAATATGACATCATGAGGTTTTTATAAAGATGAAGTGAGCTGTCAGAGGTTAGTGTATTATAGGTGATCAGTAGATTGTTTTTTTTCCCCAATATTCACTACAGTCTTTGCCAGCTAGGATATAATTGGTCACGATTAGATGTATGATTGTGTGTATATGTGTGTATGTTGTGTGAGCTCCTTGAAGACGGGGGCCTTCCAGTACGTAGTAAGTGTTAATAAAACATTTGTTGAGCAGAGTAGAGTCCTAAGTCCTATGTCTTTCATCTAGTTGCAATATTAACACTATGGTCTCAAGAAAATCGTTATCTTTTCATTTAAATGGATAAGCTGAATGACTTACTTTATTAATTTTTTATTATTTTTCTTTATTATTTTTTTCTCCAAAACTTGGTTGGGAAAATCAATATGTATGACATTATCTGAGCTGTATCTATTAAAATAATCAGTTAAAGTGAAAACAATGAATAAAAACATTGAAAGCAACAACAGTTTTGGGTTTCAGTTTTTTAAAGTCAGATGTTTGGCATTATAGAAACTATATACATATATATGTGTGCAACTATAAAACTAAGTTTTTTAAGGATAGGTATTTCATTTTGAAAAAGATGAATCTTAATGTAAAATTATTACTCAAAGTGCTAAGAGCCCATATCCATTAATATTAGAACTGAGTGGTAGAATCTAATATCAGGAGTTAATGGCTCCATAATGAAAGGGACATATTTTAATTAAAAGTAAAATCCACAGACTGTCTGTGATCAGTACTTTAATGGTTGCCCCCCAGAAATGAAAGGAGGAATGAGTGAAGAGAGCCCCTTTTGGCAAAATAGAACTTCTCCAATCTAAGCCAGTTTACTTCAATAGGGAAAAGCTAATTTGATGTGTACTTTAAAGAGAACCCCAGACTGGCTGTCATCATTTCCTGAGGACCTGGGCCTCTTTCCTGTGACTTTATCCCCCCCCCCCCACTTTTTTTGATAGGTCCTCAACAGAACCATAGTCTCTTGGCCAACGTCATTTTCTATGCTGCTACTTACTATGTCTTGTTCAGACTGCACATTCCATGAGCTCCCAAAAAAGTCATTGCTTCTCTTTTGTGTCTTTTAGTTACTTCATCTTTACTGCGTGGACAACATATATCTGCTAATGCCTGGATTTTATTAAAGCAGTCTCTCTCTAATTGTCCAAAATACCACACAGAAGACTGTATTCCCATATGATTTCAGATTTGTAGGCAGAGAGAAACCAATTAATGTGTCTTGTAGAGAAGAGCATCTTGTAATAATTTATCATCTCTTGTGCATTTGGGGAAATTTTTATTTTGATAATGTTTTACACTTGCAGAAAAGTTGCAAGAATAGTAAGAGGAATTGCCATATACCTTTATCCCAGATTCAGCAGCAACTGTTACTTTTTGTTCTGTTTGTTCTAAATCTATATGTAGATATATAGCCAATTATATATCTATATTTACATCTATCTAGCTATCATTTATGTATAGGGAATTGCCATAATTTGTAGTAGTCATGTTCTGTAAAGTCACTGTGAACACTGAGTGAGTGAATCCAGAACCATTGCTCCTAGAGGAAATACGGGATTAGGTTCCTGTGAGTCTCGGGTCACAAGCTTTTTTTTTTTTTTTAATCAAGTGATTAATACATAACTTTTATGTGTGTTTCTGTTTAAAGATACCTTATTTAATATATAAATAATAAATAGTATTATTTAAAACATTTGATTTATTAACAAGATAACATAATTGACAATGTCGATTCATTAATATTGAACCTTCAACCAACAGCACTACCACTCATGCCTGAAGGAAGCTTATTTAATGTATGTATTTTTCTGGAAGGCACATTACATCTTTCTTGAGCTTAGGAACACTAGACCGCACTTCTGCCCTGCAGTGGAAGGTCTTTTTAAATATCAAAATCACTAAACACACAAAAATGCAAAAAAAGTGCCACTAAATAGACCATAAAAAGGACACTTGTTTACAAGATTAGAGCTGAAAGAAGGCCGAGTGTGTCTGTTTTCTTCCTCAGCTGGGAACATGCAAGTCAAGAGACTCAAATTTTGTGCTGCTTTGTCTCTGTCTGTGAATGATCACTAAAGCACTGTGTTGATTTTAGGGTTATAAATAAATTTAATGAGTAGGCAAATTCACAAATACAGATTATTGGCTGCATATATATATGACCCATATATTTATGTAAACATAGCACTTTCCAAACCATAGGAGAGCAAATTGGAGATGTAGCTGCTTACGCATAAATAAGTATGTTTTTCTCTTGGAGCAAAGACATTGTCTTTCATAACCACAGTACAATGATAAAATTCAGGAAATACAATAGCAATATAATATAATCTATATTCCATATTAAATCTCATCAACTGCCCCAATAAAGTCCTTAAAAGCTATTTCCTGTTTCCTGCTGGTCTAGAATTCCATGCAGGGTCATGCATTTCCTTTATTTGTTTGTTTATTTGTTTATTTAGCATATAATGTATTATTTGTTTCAGGGGTACAGGTCTGTGATTCATCAGTCTTACACAATTCACAGTGCTCACCATAGCACATACTTTCCCCAGTATCCATCACCCAGCCACCCTATCCCTCCCACCCCTCTCCACTCCAGCAACCCTCAGTTTGTTTCCTGCGATTAAGAGTCTCTTAACTGTTTGTCTCCCTTTCTGGTTTTGTCTTGTTTCATTTTTCCCTCCCTTCTCCTATGATCCTCTGCCTTGTTTCTCAAATTCCTCATGTCATGAGATCATATGATAATTCTTTCGCTAACTGACTTATTTCACTTAGCATAATACCCTCTAGTTCCATCCATGTCATTGCAAATAGCAAGATTTCATTTTTTTTGATGGCTGCATAATATTCCATTGTATATATATACCACATCTTTATCCATTCATCTGTTGATGGACATCTAGGCTCTTTCCATAGTTTGGCTATTGTAGACATTGCTGCTATAAACATTGGGGTGCAGGTGCCCCTTCAGATCACTACATTTGTATCTTTGGAGTTAATACCCAGTAGTGCAATTGCTGGGTCATAGGGTAACTCTATTTTCAACTTTTTGAGGAACCTCCATACTGTTTTCCAGAGTGGCTGCACCAGCTTGCATTCCCATCAACAGTGTAGGAAGGTTCCCCTTTCTCCGTCATGCATTTCCTTTAATTCTCATATCTCTTGTCTTTATCTGGAGCAGTTCCTTATTCTTTCCTTGTTTCTTTTGACCTTGATATTTCTAAATAGCACTGACCAATTATTTTGTAGAATGTTTCTCGGTTTTGGGTTTGTCTGTTTCTTTATAATGAGATTGTTGTGATGTGTTTTTTTTTTTTTTTAAGATTTTATTTATTTATTTACTTGGCAGAGAGAGAGAGAGCACAAGTAGGCAGAGCGGCAGACAGAGGGAGAGGGTGAAGCAGGCTCGCCATTGAGCAGAGAGCCTGACACGGGGCTCGATCCCAGGACCCTGGGATCATGACCTGAGCCGAAGGCAGACGCTTAACCAACTGAGCCACCCAGGTGCCCCTATGTGATGCGTTTTTAGTAGGACTTCCAAAGAAGCGTGTTGTGTCCTTCTCAATGTATCATATCAGAGTTGCATGTTTTAGGTGTATATCACATGGTTAAGGTGGTGTCTGCCAAGTTTTCTACCATTTTTTCCTTTGAAATTAATAAGCAGTTTGAGAGGGAGCTATTTTGAGACTTATACAAGTATACTGCTTTTCGTCAAATTTTTGTCCACTAGTTTAAGCATCCTTCTATATTTATGAGTTCTACTGTAAGGAAGAACTTCCCTGCCCTTCCCCATCTACTTATGTACTTTGATGTATTTATATCAAATGAACTAATGGATTTTTATTTGATTCAATGGGATATAAGCCATTTCCATCAGTATTTATTTTTAATATTCAAATTGTTCAAAATTTGGCCAGTAGGATCCCTTTCAAACTGGCCTGTATTCTTTTGATATGTCGCTAGTATTACTTTAGTTCTTCCTTTCCTCATGATGCAACAAGATATCCTAAGCTTTTCTGCAAAAATCCCTGCGCTTTTAGTGGATAATGGTCTTTAGAAACTAAAATGTGGGGACTAGGTAAGTTCAGTACTACTGATGGGTCATTTTTTCTAGGTCCCTTTATCAGGTAGCCTAGGAAATCTATGTGTGGGGATTTATACATGCACACGCTAACACAAATACACACATGTATAGACATGTACGTAGACACCTGTATCTATATAAATGCACATGTATATATGTATGTGCACACATACACATATATGTATAGATTTTTATTGATTTCTATATATTTATATGTTCATGCTCATATTTCTCATTCCAGTCCAGCATGCAGAGTGTATTCTAGTCTTTCCTCTTTCCATATTTGTAACTCTCTTCTCCAATGATGAGAAACCTAGCTTTCATTATTGTCAATACAGTTACACTTCTGCTCAAGCTAGAGTATATGGCATACAATATTAAAATTGCTAATTCATACCACTGTGAAAAAAAGCAAACCTACAAACTATAATTCAATACCCATTTATAGTGTTTTAGAGAGTGAAATGCACAAATCTCAAGTGCACAATTCAATATGTTTTAATGAATGTAAAAATACCCCTTGTTCTTTCTGAAGGTAAGTCAGCTGTTCTTTCTATTATTGTTCTCCTGTGTATAATGTATCATCTTTTTTTCTGGCTGGCTGCAGTTTGACTATGATAAGCCCTAGTATGGTTTTCTTTATATTTATTTTGCTTGTGCTTTACTGATTTTCTCAAACTGTAAGTTTCTGTTTCAACAATTTTAAGAGATTTTATGCAACTATTTCCTCAAATATATATATATATTTCCTCAAATATATATATATATATATATATGTATATATATATACACATTTTCGGTCCCAGTCTCTTTTCTATCCTTTTCTGACTTCAGCTACTCATATGTTAGACTGTTTGGTATTGTCCTCATGTCACGGAGGTTCTATTCTGTTTCTCTCTTCTTGAGATTAGTTTCTACTGATCTGTCTTCAGGTTCACTAATTCCATCTCCAATCTTCTGCTAACTGCATCCACTGATTTTTAAAATTTCAGATATGGTACTGTTGAGTCTCCATCGTTTGGTAGTTTTTATCTCTCTGCTGAAATTCTCCATCTTTTTGTTCTGGACATATTTATAATAAAATAACTGCTTTATATTATGACATCTGTATGTTTCAGTTGATTCCTGATGACTGATATTGCAGTATTTCCCTCTGAATCAGATTTTTTGATGTTTTCCTTATTTAGGAATTTTTGTTTATAAACAGAACATTGTGAATAAAACCACTCCAGGACTAAATTCTGCTACCTTCCCCCGGAGAGTGTTTATAGTTGTTTTATCAAGAATTAATCTGGCTAGACTCAATCTCAAAGTGCTAACTCCCTTATGGTTGGCAGCAGCTAAAATCTCTGACAGTCTGTCACTTTCTCTTAGACATTCAGGAGTCAGCTTTTTGTATATCAGGGGCCAGCCAAGGGTTTGGGCAGATTTTAAATGCAGAATTTTGGACTTTACCATACTCTTTGCTTTCCACAGTTTCCTTTAACATATTCTATGTAATATGGCAGCCCCAAAGCCAAGCCAGTAAGCCTCAGGCTTTTTGCCTAAGGTCCAGACATCCCACACTGTGTAGAATGAGGACTTCCCTCACATGAAAAGTTGCATAAATGCAAACCTACCAAGTGCATTTTCCTATTTCAGAGGTTGACTCTTCCAGTTTCTTTCTGCTTTTGACCACTTGTTTTCTCAATTATGTCCAGTGTTTATAATTTTATCTGCAGTTTTCATCCGTTACAAGCTACTCTGCCCTCACCAGAAGCAGAACTCCATTAACTTTTAATGAAGTAATATTTGTTTTTTTCTAATTCTAAAAATAAACCTTCCTTGTAGAAAAATTGAACAATACGGAAAAAATAGAAAAAAATAATTTGTAATAGATTTACCCAGAAAAAACCATTATTAACATTTTGAAATACATTCTTATAGTTTTCTCTCTCCTGCTTTCTTATACCCATATACTCACACTCTCGAAATTGGTATATATCTACTACTTTGTATCCTGATTTTTTCATTTATCATGTCGTGGACATTTCCATTTGATTACATACATTTTGTAATGACATTTTAATTATTAAATAATATGTTCTAATATGGAGGTACATCATTTATTTAAATATTAGTGTTGATCACTTAGATTGATGCCAATTTTCATTCTGTTAAATAGGTCTGTGAAACACATGCATCAATGTTTTATAGTATCTTGGATTATTTTATAAGATTGATTTCCAGAAATAAGGGTAGTACATCAAAAGTATAAATATTTAAGGATTCTTGCTTGTACTTGATGTTTTCAAGAAAGTTGTTTTAACTAATTTATGCTTCAATTGGTTATGTATGAGAGTTCTGCCTCACCACAACTTCTGTGTATGCATGGATTATTGTAAATGTAAACGATCTCCAATTTCACATGGGAAAAGTGATAACTCACTGTAGGCTTAACTTGCATTACTAGTGAGATAAAACATTAAACACATTTATTAGCCACGTGTAATTATTTTCTGAACTATCTATCTATTTTACCTTCTTTTTTTTTTTTCCTATTTGGGTGCTGTCCTCTTACAGATTTGTAAGAGCTCTTTATGTCTTATTTATTAACATCAACCACATGCCAGACACTGAATGATTGAAACTTTGTGGTGGACCAGATCGTATACAATTTCTGATGCTTGAATTTTAAACATTAAGGGCCATATGAAATTTTGCCTATATTCATTAACTTTGGTAAAATATATTTTTTTTTATCAAAGTGTAGTCCATGGATTTGGTAACAAATCAAGTAAAATAGAAATACTAGTTCTACTTCCTTCCTTGCTCCCAGATCCATCCATCCTTCCTTCCTTCCTTCCTTCCTTCCTTCCTTCCTTCCTTCCTTCCTTCCTTCCTTCCTTCCTTTCTTTCTTTCTTTCTTTCTTTTTCTGTTTTTAAAGATTTTATTTATTTATTTGACAGAGAGAGACACAGCGAGAGAGGGAACACAAGCAACGGGAGTGGGAGAAGGAGAAGCAGGCTTCCCGCAGAGCAAGGAGCCCAATGCGGGGCTCCGTCCCAGGACCCTGGGATCATGACCTGAGCTGAAGGCAGACACTTAACCGACTGAGCCACCTAGGCGTCCCATGTATTAATGTCTTTTGAACTCTTTTTACTGAGATATATTTGACATACAACATGATGCTAGTTAAGGTGCACATGTTGATTGGATATATTAATATATTACGATGTGGTTGCCATTGTAGTGATAGCAGCTCTGTCACATCATGTAATTATCATTTCTTTTTTGTGGTTGGAATAATTAAGAAATAGTCTTTAAGCAAGCTTGAATATTATATAATGTTGTCTGTAATCACTGTACTTTGCATGGGATCTCTAGAAGTTAGCCACTACTATTTGCAAGTTTGTACCTTAAACAGCATCTTATTCCCCCACTCTCCAGCCCCTGTAACTACTATTTTACTCTGTTCTTATGAGTTTGGCTTTTTTAGACTCCATATGTAAGTGATCTCATACATATTCATCTGACTTATTTCATTTAGCATAATGTCCTCAAGGTCCATCCATGTTTTGGCAAATGGCAGGATTTCCTTCTTTTTCATGGCCAAATAATACTCCATTGTATATCTATATCACATCTTCTTTATCCATATTGATGGACACTTAGGTTGGTTCCTTATATTAGCCATTGTGAATAATGCTGCCATAAACATAGCAGTGCAGATATCTCTTTGATATCCTGTTTTCATTTCCTTTGGTTTACACCCAGAAGTGGAATTGCTGGATTGTATGGTAGATCTGTTTTTACTTTTTTGAGGGACCTCCATATTGCTTTCCAGGCATTGCTGCACCAGTGTTATCTTGTAGCCAGGGGACTGACCAAACATCAGATGTCAGATCGCCTCATTTTCCTCTGAAGGCAGTTAGTTTATTCTCAAAGATTTTATTTATTTGACAGAGAGAGCACAAGCAGAGGGAGAGAGAGGGAGAAGCAGGCTCCCTGCTGAGCAAGGAGCCAGATGTGGGACTCGATCCCAGGACCCTGGGATCATGACCCGGGCCAAAGGCAGCCGCTTAACCGACTGAGCCACCCAGGCGTCCCGACAGCAGTTTATTCTATAAAGAAGCTTTTAGGAACTTCTTTTTATTCTTAAATGTTTTGCAATTTCTTGTACCCCAGTATGGTTCCTTTTGCATTTGTTTGGTGACTCTTTTTTTATTTATCTTCAGTCTGATGATGTGTCCTCCTTTAGCTCTAGAAAATTATTTTCTGTTATTATTTTGGTGTGTATCCCTCTCCACTCTCTTGCTCTTTCTTTCTAGAATTCCTACTAGCTGGACAATGGAACACCTAGATGGTTTTATTCCTCATCTCTCTCATGTTTCCTGACTCTTTATCCTTTTGTGCTCTGTATTCTAGATGTCCTCAACCTTACTTTCCAGTCGTTCTTCAGTTGTATGATAATATGTTTAATCTCTGAGATCATCTTCTCAGATTGTTCCTTGTTCATAGCTTTGTTTTTGTTTTATAAATATAATACTTCCTCTGATCATTCTGATTACATTACTTCTCAAAGGCCTTTCCTATTTTCTTAACCTTTCAAAATGCCGCTGAAAATTTTTATTTTGTCCTTTCTCTTGTATGCTTCTGGTTTTCATCACGTACCTGGCATTTCATTCCTATTTCTCCATTCACACTTAAGAAAGATACAGGTTTTCTAAGCTACCAGGAGAGTAAGATGATTCTCTAGATGTTTTCTCTAATGAGATCTGTGTAGGTCCCTTTGGTACGTAGAGCTACATAATCTAGGTAACAGACTGCAGACGCCATTCCACAATGTAAAGTCAACACCAATAGCATTTTATTTAGCAAGAAAGGGAAAGGGGAAAGGATGCTTACCATGAGAATCTGACCTTTGTCCAACATTGATTTTGCTTCCTTTAGAGAATAGCCTTTGGAGTTTTTCCTGGGGAGATAATGCTGGCTGTTTATGCTCTGCATTTGACTTTATGGGATGGGGAGTAAGATGGGAGTCCTGACTACTCTAGTTGCCTCATATATAACTCATTAATTATTTCACTGTAACTATAACTATATCACAATATATACTTACCCATGTCATTCCTTAGATGCATACTCAATTATCCTATGTCATAAGGGTGCCTGGAATCTGGCGATGTATGTTAATATAATTGCCTTGAACCCTTCTGAGCTCCATGGCTAATTTATGGATAGGTTCTGTTGATTTTATATTAATTCTTTCTCAGCCTTCTAAGTAGCTAGATATCTTACCTTACCTCACTTTCTCAATTTTTCTCTTTCCTATTAGGGGAAAGGGACTCTCTTTTCCCCAAAAACTAAGCATCGATTTCCTTCTCCTTTTTATTTTTATCTTGGATTTTGGCTTTTCCTTTACAATTCTAGCAGACTGCCTCTACATAGAAGTTACCTTAATGACCTAATTTCAGCGCTTCTTCCAATTTACATTTGGCTTAATGGAAGACTTAATTAAGTAACAAGGAAACTATGATGAAAATATAACACAGAGGACATCAGGGTGAATGAGCAAATGGGTTTTAGACTAGGCTACAGATCATTCATCAATATCTGATCCTTACTTGGATCATCAAGACACTTAGAGACTCAAAGTATCTGGAACTACAAAATAAAACGTGTGTACTAAATAATGATAGCAAGAAAGAAAAACTGCTGACTTTATTTTTGCTTAAAGTCCTGCTCTTCTTTATTGCACATATGCATAATGTGGTAATTTTTTAAAGCCTAGTGCCTTCTCAATGAGGCTTTGTTCATTTTTTTTCTCTCTTATTCTCTTTTCTGGTTCCTTTTGGGTTACTGGACATTTCAGTGCTCATACCCTTTATTGCTTTTCTTGACTTTAGTCCAGTCTTGCAATTTCCCCCATCTTCCCTCCTCTACCAAAAGTGCCCCATTGGAACTCTTGACAGCTGTTCCATTGTATCCCCTCTTAAGCATCTTCCTATCCTACATCTGGATACTGTATGCTCACTCAGAGGTCAGAAACCCCATGACCGAGGGAGAGTGTAAAGATTGAAATCCAAGACAAAAAGTCTGTTAATTCTCAACAATTAGTTCTAGCCATTAGCTGATGGACACAAAATGCATATCAATTTTAGGACTCTGAATAAGATCATATACTTGGCTTGTGCAGAAGGATATAATTTGCCAAATAAAATGTTGAGCACAAAAGTGGGTGTAGAAGAGAAAGCACTGGACTAGGTGTGATGTTTAATTTAACATTTTAAATGGACCAGAGGAGTAGCACCAGTATAGCATTACTTGTAAGTGGTACTGAGAACTTCAGGCTGTGGCCCGTGGCTGCCTCTGGTGAGGACTGTTTGTTAACATGGCTTGTTCTGGTGTCAGACAACCAGAGGGCTCCTCTCAGCTGTCAATTTCTCTAATGAAGGAAGAGAAGAACATGCACTAGATTTCTGTATTGACTTTTCAAGAGCTAGTGCAAACCTCCAGGTGCCAACCTATAAATATTTTTGAAAACAGGGTTGAGAGTCTCTTTC
This sequence comes from Phoca vitulina, assembly GCF_004348235.1. Classification (NCBI taxonomy): domain Eukaryota; kingdom Metazoa; phylum Chordata; class Mammalia; order Carnivora; family Phocidae; genus Phoca; species Phoca vitulina. The sequence continues at coordinate 14,935,146 of NW_022589730.1, forward strand.
ATATTGGTGCTTTTAATCTATTCACACCAATATCAACCAAGTAAATAGAGCAGAACTTGGGGAACAAAGCATGCTTTTGACTATTAACAGTCTAAAATTTAACTTTATTGTGTATCTTTATATGAGTTTGTGTGGAAAGGTGGAGAGGGTTTCCGTCACCGATAAAAATCTTATCTCTCTGAAATGTTTGATTTATACAGATTCTTTCCATAACAATTATATGATTTTAAAAAATTAAAGTACCCTTCTTTGCCAAGATGATAGCAATCTTTTTTAGTCCGTCTTATAATTTATCTCTAAAATGCCTGTCTTCATAATATGCCGATCATTAGAGTAATGCATATTTGATGACAATGGGTAATAAATAACATTTCAAAGCCTATTTCTAGGCATTGATTGATGTATGTATTGTTTTGTCTGCTGTGTTTAATGGCCACGTCTTACTTTTTCTAAGTTTTTTTAGCAGCACCTGCTGAGGAGTAAATGAGAACTGACCTGTTTTGAAATCCTCTTCCAGAAATAAAACTCTGATCCTATTACTTTTGTGGCTGGAGAGAGGATTTGGCACACATATTGTCATTCATTTGCAAATGCAGAGTCACCCACTTGAAAGCCTATTCACTCTGAGGAGGATTAGAGTCTATCAAACAAGATCAAGGGTACTTTTTATAGACTCACAAACATCTCTCTTTATGTACATACATAAAAGGAGCTGATAAGAATAGAATTTCTCTCACTGGGAAAAGTCCCTTGAGTAAAAATACCCAGTTCTATGAAATTTATTGATCATAAAGGGGAAGTATTCTTGCAAAAGTGCCGCTAAGCGACCAGGGCTCTACTGATACACAACACATATATGGCTCAGTACTATTGAGAAACTCTCTTGTGCGCTCTCTGGGAAAAACCAGTTCAGACAAATTCTTAATGAGCACTTTACCCATTCTTATATCACTTGCAGATAGCCACTTGGCTGTTTGCCCAGGGATGTTAAACCCTGGGGGAAGGGGCAAGGCTTTGCTTGGGGTCTCAGTCTGCCTGTGCTCTTGTGGCCTACGTGAAGCCCTGGTGCCAAGCCCCTCCTCACACGCGGGCTCTGTTCCCCCCAGGCACAGGCCACAGGTCAGTGGGACCACCAGTAAGATTACATGTCAGCAAAGTGGAAAACACAGCACTCCTACCAGCTGTCTGACTCAACTTGTAAATTTTTTTCTTTCTCGCACTAACTGTTCACTTTTTTCCTTATAGGAATAGTCTGTGAGTTCAGGTGCTGTGCAGTCGTTGGGTTTGTTTGTTTCTTCCTTTCCTTCTGACTGACTTTTTTTTTTTTTTGGAAATGTAGTATATGTCAAATAAGGGAGCACTGGCATCTAAGTTCAGGAAAGAAGAATAAAAAGGATGGAAGAGGGAGAAAAAGGATCAAAGCTCATGGAGACAGACTAAGAGTTACATATAAATTCAATCTGAGAAATGGTCACTCATATACAGTATTTAAATAGGTCATCTCAGTATTTGCTTCAAATTCCAAAATGGATGAAAATGCTCAAGAAAATGCTATTTTATTTGATTGCCAAAAGTAGATAAGCAGGTCCACTTTTTTATTTTATTTTTTTCTTTTTGAAAAGATGTTTACTTTCTGAATTCTTATTTAACCCATGAAGTAGATAAAGAACATACTTTGGTGAACATGATGTTGGATATTATTTTTTTGGGTTCCATCCATGAAATGTTTCCAAACATGAATTAATTATGATTTCTGGTCTCTCTTTGGTAATTCACTGTTCTCTTCTTTTGCTACTTTTATTTCTTCTACAAGTCTCTAGAGATCGTGTAGATTCCAAAGACGCTTTTCTTTTCAGCCATCCTAATGTAATGATTTGAAACCATTAAATTCACTCCTTACCTGTCGGTATTCTTTAATTTGCCAACCTTTCCTCAGCCTCAGTCAATTTCCATTATTCAACTAATTCCTCAACCAATCAGATAAAAAATTATATATTTACTATTAATACATGTCCAATAGTAGGTACTATAGTGAATTTCAGAAAAGTCCCACATGGTTCTGGTTTTGATGGGCATATTACTGTATTTGATTCTAACCTGGCCACAGAGTTGATTCTCTGCAAATTCTGTGTGTCATGGTAGAAATTCATAACTATCAGACCTATTCATGTTCCTAGAGTGTGTGCTATGAAGAAAAAGAAAGTGACTGGAAAAACTAAGCATTTAAGCTCAATCTCAATGGCTATTTAAATTGGAGGGTTTTAATATTTTCAAAATATGCCCATTGGCATATATAATTTACATTTATTGGTCATCAATGTGTACTTATAAATGAGAGAAAAGATGCACACTGGGCATTTAAGTAATATGTGTACCGTATATAAACACTCATGTATACATACATATACACACACAGATAACATATATTCATACGTATGGACATATACAAAATACAATTTTATATGACAGCTCTGAAGGGGTGGTCCATTGACGTTGCCCCATAGAATTATTTAATAAAATGGAAACGTAAAAGAAATAATTTGTCATGCTGTCGATCTCAAACACTAATTCGAGCAGGTGCTTTCTTTCCATCCTAAGAATGTGTTTCTGTTAAGCATCATTGTCATTTCCACTGAGATCGTGAGGGAAGTACTGCTTTTCATTACTTTTTGTATCTTACATCTTCTTGCTTGGCTCCCGACCTACATTGAGTGAACTATGAAATTTGAATATGAAATAGGAACATTTAGGTACATTTGCTTGTATGAAAATTGTCATCTCTCTGGTCAGAAGGTGCGTCTCTCAGGACTGTAATACTACATGCATTATTAAATGATCTGGGATAAGCCATGTAGAGGAAGAACAGCATACCACCTAACTTGCAATCATCGTCGGGGATAGTAACTGTCTTAAGTGGTAAAAAATTACTGTCAGTTTTTCTAGAGCCATTAGGAACTTGCTGCACCCTGGAGTGCTGTGAGCCATAAAAGCAGAGTGGAGAGAAACACACCCTGGGGTGTCATAAGCTGTGAAGCACAGATGTGTTCACCCATATTATGATAACCGTTGCTTAGAGAAATCCTGTTTTTAGTGAAAGAAGCAAAAGAAGGAAAAATGCCTTTTCCTATGCAATAAAGATGTAGCAATTTCATCTCTGATTTCTTAAGCATGTGCCAGACTTCGGTTACTTTCCTTTTGTACAGGAAAGAGAAATACAGAGTTCCATAGCTTTTATATCTGCACAAAACTTGAGTCAAAAATGTTGGGTTTATTTCTTGGCTCTGCTCTTGACCAAAAGCTAAATTGTGCAATTCACTATAAAAATGAAGGCTGGAGGGGCAACGGGGTGGCTTAGTCGGTTGAGTGTCTGACTCTTGGTTTCGGCTCGGGTCGAGATATCAGGGTGGTGGGATCAAGCCCCCCGTTGGGCTCCACACTCAGCATGGAGTCTACTTAGGACTCTTTCCCCTCTCCCTCTCCCCCTCCCCCCCTCAAATAAATAAGTAAATCTTAAAAAAATCATTAAAAAAAAAAAAAAGCTGTAGGGGATAATCTCCAAGACCACCTATAGGTCTGACATTCTAGATAGATGCTTACTTATCTCTCTTTTAGGTCAAATTCATAGTAGCCAAAGTATAGCCAGACTTGATTAAATTGGGGGTTTATACTCTCAAGCCACTGTTAAATTCTAAATTTTAATGAAAGTTTTAGCATCAGCTGAACACATAATTTGGATCTCCAGCGTAGACATTATCTCAAGAAGATTCTCACTGATAGGTGTCAGATCTGTTGGTGTTTCACTTAGCAGGATGAGATTGAAGAGGTATTAGACATAGTTCCTCAAGGCAAAGCTGATGTACGTGATTGTGTTGTTGAAGAATATTCTCAATTTCTTTTGTATCTCTCAAATGAAAATAAAGCGTATTCATATAGCTCCTAAAAAAATACTTCTAAAAGTTGTTGGCATTATAAGTGTGTTGGTACTTTAATCAGAGACAAAGTGAGCAAATTTCATGAGGTAGTCACGGTGAAAATACCAAATTTTATGGTTTGTCACAGACTAATAAGCAAATAATATTAAGGTTGTGCAAACTCTTTTTCAATAACTTGAGCAATTATCAAAGATTACACAGGGCATGTTTAGCAAAAGAACAAAAACTAATAAATATGAACATCAATCTGTGAGCTGTGCCTCATTAGTTCTTTACACACCAGTGAAATTGGAGTAAAGCAAGAAATATTCATTGTAGAATAACCAGGGACTTGTGTAGAGAAGTTTTTAAAATACTATTTTTCATTAATAATTTAAGAGAATAAATGAAACTGCTATTTCAGGAAAGTGAATTGGCGTTGCCTGGATTTGGCACTGAAAATACTGTTGTGTTGTAAAGAATGAACCTGACCCAAAGCCTTTCCCTCAGCTCCTGGAAGGTGGTCTCTAGGTTCTTGAAATGTCCTGCCTGATAGGAGTATTGTTTTTGGCTGGGGGCTTTGGTCACTGAAAAGACTAACAATGTGATTTATGGTGGAGGCTTTGGGCCATGTCATATCAGTTCTGATGTCCAGAGGAACTGGAGACTAAAGGTATTAGCCTGATCTCCCAGAAGGTTGGAGCCTAATGGTCAGCCATGTAGGCAGCATGTGGTCAATATGGTGTCTGGACACCAAAGGCTGGGTGGGCTTTTCTGGTTGGCAGCATTCCATGTGTGTATTGTCACTCATCATATAGCTGGGAGGAGGGGATGCTGTCCTTGAGTCCACAGGAAGAGGACAACTCGAAATGCCTCGTTTGGATCTGTCCAGGACTCTGTCTTATGTGTCTTTTCCCTTATTGATTTTAACTAGTATCTTTTCCCTGGAATAAACTGTAACCGTGACTAAAACAGACTTCAGTCACTTTTGGGAGTTCTTTTAGTGAATCACTAAATTTGAGGATGGTTTTCAGAAACCCCCAAACTTGCAATTGGTGTCAGAAGTGAAGGCAGATTTGTGGGAACTATTTCCTTAGATGTTGTAATTTGGCTAACTCTGGGTAACTACCTAAGGCTGTAAATAAAACTAAAGCAACTACAAAAATAAGATAAATCAAACACACACACACTTGCTTATATGCATATACACAAGATAAAACAAATGTGTGCATACAAGTATACATATATGTTAACATATAGATATTTTGTGTAATTATCATTTTTGCTTGCCCCAAATCACTTCCCCCTTTTTTCTGATAACAAAATTCCTCTTTCCTCATGGTTACACATTCTATACCCATCCACCTCCCACTCTCAGGGTAGTCACATGATCCAGGCTTGGTTAATCAGAATCCTTCCTGAGGCCCTGTCTTCCAGAATAAAATTATTGGTTTACATGACCAAGCTAGACCAAAGTATTCCCTAAGATTTGTCTGCTAGAGCCATTAAGGAAAAATCTTTTTATCTAGAGTTGCCACAAGAACAAGATACATGCTTGGGATTGCTGATAGCCATTTAAGCATCTCTGCTACATGTAAAGAAGTGCTACTTTTAAGAATGAAGAACCCCATACAGGAAAGAAATGTCAAGAAATAGAAATCCAGTGGTACAATTTGATTTGATTTCTTGAGTACGACACTCATTGTGTTTTAAATATCTGAACCCATATTCTCATTCTGCTTTTTGCCAGAGTGGATTGAAGGTTTTTTGTTTTTGTTTTTTAAGATTTTATTTATTTATTTATTTGAGAGAAAGAGAAAGAGTGAGAGAGTGGGGGGGGGGAGGGGCAGAGGGAGAGGCAGAGAATCTCAGGCAGACTTCCTGCTGAGTGTGGAGTCCCACATGGGGCTCGATCTCATGACCCTGAGCTGAGATCATGACCTGAGCCAAAATCAAGAGTGGGTCGCTTAACCAACTGAGCCACACAGGGACCCCTACGTTGAAGGTTTTTTGTTTTGTTACAAACTCATGCTAGATTCTGTCAGCATTATATATATAAATGTGTGTGTGTGTATGATATTTAGGTTTACAACAAAATTAAGAAGAAGATACAGTAATTTCTCATATACCTCCTGCCTGTACATGCATAGCTTCCCCCGCTATCAACATTACTCAACCAGAATGGTACATTTGTTACTGAGGATAAACCTACATTGACACATCAGAATCACCCGAAGTTCATAGTTTACATTGGGGTTCACTCAGTATTGTACATTCTGTAGGTTTGGGAAAATATATAATAACAATAGAACTATCATTGTAATATCACAGAGTATTTTCACTACCCTAAAAATTCTCTGTGTTCTGACTATTCGTGTCTGTCCACCACCAACCCTGCCAACCACTGATCTTTTTATTGTCTTTATATTTTTGCCTTTTCTAGAACGTGGCATAGTTGGAATTATATAGTATGTATCCTTTTCAGACTGGCTTCTTTCACTTAGTAATTTGCATTTACGATTCCTGTATGTTTTTTCATGACTTGATAGCTAATTTTTTTAAGTGCTGAATAATATTCCATTGTCTGAGTATACCACAGTTTATTTATTCATTCACCTACTGAAGAACACCTGGTTGCTTCTTAGTTTGGGCAATTATGAGTAAAGCTGCTATAAACATCCCCGTGCAGGTTTTTATGTTTTAAAGTTTTCAAGTCCTTTGCGTAAATAATAAGGAACATGATTTCTGGATTGTTTGGAACAAATACCTTTAGCTTGCTGAGAAACTGCTAAACTGACTTCTGGTGGCCATACCATTTTGCATTCGTAGCAATGATGTATAAGAGTTCCTGTTGCTTCACATCCTCACCAGCACTCGGTTTTGTCATTTTCTGGATTTTGTTCATTCTAATAGGTGTAGTGGTAACTCACTGTTGTTTTAATTTGCATTGCCCTGATGATACATAATGTGGAAAATCTTTTCATGCTTATTTTCCGTCTGTATATCTTCTTTTGGGGAGGTGTCTGTTATGGTCTTGTCTCATTTTTTAATTGGGCAGTTTATTTTCTTACTGTTGAGTTCTAAGAGTTCTTTGTATATTTTAAATAACCTTTAATAGTCCTTTATCAGATGTGTCTTTTGCAAATATTTTCTTCCAGTCTATGGCTTGTCTTCTCATTCTCTTTACATTGTCTTTTGCAGGCAGAAGTTTTCAATTTTAATGACATCCAGCTTATCAATTATTTCTTTCATGGATCTTATCTTTGGTGTTGTATCTAAAAAGTCATCACCATTCCAAAGGTCATGTAGGTTTTCTCCTATGTTATCTTATGGAAATTTACAGTTTCGCATTTTACATTTAGTCTTTAATACCATTTTGAGTTAATTTTTGTGAGGCAGGCAAGTTCTGTGTTTAGATTATTTTTTTCTTTTTTTGCACAATGGATGTCCAGTTGTTGGTAGCACCATTTGTTAAAGAGACTATCTTTTTCAACTGTATTGCCTTAGCTCCTTTGTCAGAGATCAGTTGATTATATTTATGGGGTCTATTTCTGGGCTGTCTATTCTATTTCATTGACTTATTTATCTGTTCTTTCACCAGTAGCATACTGCCTTGATTTCTAAAGGTTTATAAGTCTTGAAGTCAGGTAGCTTCAGTCCTCCAACGTTGTTCTTCTCCTTCAATATTTTCTTGGCTGTTCTGGGATTTTTGCCTCTCTCTATAAACTTGAGATCAATTTTGTGATTCCATAAAATAACTTGCTGAGGTTTTGGTTGGGATTGCATTGAATCTATAGATTAAGTTGGGAAGAACTGATGTCTTGACATTATTGAGTCTTCTTATCAATGAACATGGAATATCTATTTATTTGTTCTTTGATTTCATTCATTAGTTTTGTTGTTTTCCACATATATATTTTGTACATATTTTGTTGGATCTAAGTATTTCAGTTTGGGGGATGTTAATGTAAATGGTATTGTTTTAAATTTCAAATTACATTTGTTCATTGTTTGTATATAAAAAAGCAGTTTGTATATTGACCCTGTATCCTGAAACCTTGCTATAATCATTTATTAGTTTCAGGAATTGTTTGGTTTCTTTTTTTTTTTTGTCAATTCTTTGAAATTTACTCATAGAAGATTATGTCATCTGTGAATAAAACCAGTTTCATGTCCTCCTTCTGAGTCAGTATACCTTTTATTTCCTTTTCTTGCCTTACTGTATTAACAAGAACTTCCAGTATGATGTTGAAAGAAGTAGTGAGAGGGAACACCCTTTTATTGTATCTGATCTTAGTGGGAAAGCTTTGAGTTTCTCTCCATTAAGCATGTTAGCTATAGGTGTTTTGTAGATAGTCTTTATCAGGTGGAGAAAGTCCCCATTTATTTATAGCGTAATGACAGTGTTTATCATGAATGAGTGTTGGCTTTTGTTAAACATGTTTTCTGCTTGTATTGATATGGTTGCACGTGTATATTCACTTACTTTGAGGGAGTAAGAAGTAAATAAAGCAAAGCCTTTTCTCTCACTTTAATAGAGGCAGCGATGCTACGGAGGTAAACCTCGTGTGACTTAAGTCTTATTTTCCCTATAATGTCTTCCCACCAAGTTTCTGAAATAACCAAAATGTACATGTTCTTATCATGTAAAAGTTTTAAGAGTTTTCCTCGAACATTTATGGCCATTCATCATTTCCCTAAATCTCTCTTATATAGAAATTCTGGGGCTACCTGTGAGTAATGTAAATAAGAAATTTTTACAAACATTCTGAGATTTAAATTTGTCCCTTGAATTATATAGTTATAAGTAAAGAGAGTTTTGTGCAGGCTTGGGAGATGAAAGTGATTTTTTTCCCTAGAGTTATCAGGAGGTTTGATGGGGTGGCAGACTTCAAGTTGAGTCTTCAGGAATAGGTATGATCTTGGAGACAAGGGAATTTGGGCAGAGAGAATTGCATAAATAAAGCCACTGAAATAGAAAAAAATGTCGGCTGTATTTGGGGCAGTCAGTTATTATGAACTTGGAATGTTAACAGGCAGATGGTGAAAACGTAAGCTGGACAGCTGAGTTAAGGACAGGTTATTGTGGACAGTGAATGTCAGACTGAGAAATCTAATTTATTCTGCAGGGGATGTGGATTGGGTGAAATATTTTCATTACAATGATGACATGATCAGAACTGTACCTTAAGAAGATTAATTTTGTGGTACTTTGTAGAATGAAAGAGACAAAAGACATGAGAGAGGGATACTTTTATCATGTCAGATAATATATCTTTTAAATTCATCTTTTAAAGAAAATGTCACCTAGCAACTGTGAGAACTTTAACTACACTTTGAGGATGTGACTCCACTGTCAGTAGTGACATTCACTTCCCATGTTCTCTGCTGATAAATAATGGAAGTCAGCTTTAAGGTTTTTGTTTGTTTGTTTTTTCTTGAGAGAGAGAGAGAGAGAGAGAGAGAACACGAGCAGAGGGGAGAGGCAGAGGCAGAGGGAGAAGCAGACTCCCCACCGAGCAAGGAGCCTGACGCAGAACTCGATCCCAGGACCCTGGGGTCATGACCCGAGCCGAAGGCAGATACTTAACCAACTGAGCCACCCAGGCGTCCCGGAAGTCAGCTTGAGCCAACAGTGAGAAGAATCACAAAACAGAGTCAACATGAAATTGAATTAATTAAGAAGGCAAAAGCTTCTGTTACATGCATAATCATAATATCTTCTGGTTATATTAGTAACTGGTAATAATAATAGTAGAGAAGGTGGAAGAAAGAGAGGGAGGGAGGGAGGGAGGGAGGGAAAGGAAGAAGGAAGGAAGGAAGGAAGGAAAGAGAAAGAAAGAAAGAAAGGAGGGGAAGGAGTGGGAGAGGGGGGGAAGGAGGGAAGAAAAGACAAGAGGGGAGGAGAGGAGGGGGAGGGAATATATCAAATGAATCCAATGGTAAGGTTCTTGAAAATTGACTTAGATAAAAATTTTCCTTTATATTTTCTGTATATCAAAGTAATATTTGGAAGCTGTTGCATATCAGTGTAAAAACCTGAGGTAGCAATTAGTTCTATGCTTTCTGGAGACAAAGTAAGGGCTGTACTTCCTGGCCCCCGTAGGTTAGGTGGGGCTGTGTGACTGGTTTGGGGAATGAATTCTGAGCGGAAGTGTGTCACTCCTGGGCTGGGACATTTGATGGCTGACATGTGATCCTGGATCCCACAAAGCTCTCTCTTCTTCCGGCACAGATGGTGGCTCTTCCCTCAGCCTCTGTTTCTGAGGCACAGTGTTTTTTTTTTACCAAGTCACATTTGCATCAACAACATGGAGAACATCGGCCTAATTGCTCCTTCCACGATATTGACTAACTTAATGTTTTTCTGGTTTGATAATTTGATAGAGGAACATATATCATCTTGCTGCATTAAACTTTTAATTTTTTTTTTTTGCATTTGGAGATCATGAATAAAAATTAGAAACCATAATAAGAATTTCTAACTTTTCAAGTAACTTTTTATTCAAGTAATACATATGCCTGGTGACCAAATAATACAGATGCTTTTGTAATGAATATGAGCTGTTTTCTTGGGCCTTACATCCCAACTTAGTTATAACTCTTCAGAAGAAGCTTCTTTTTTAAAATTGCTTCTGTTTTAGATTTTCTTTAGGTCATTTCCATAGCTCACATATTTTTTTTTATCTTCATTCATTGATTTATCAACTTTATCTAATAAGTCCCAGATATATAAAGTAAGGATTCAGTTCACTTACACTGGTCCATCCTCCCCTCTCCTTTTTCCAATATTTGATATTTTACATTTTGCTATTTTTCTTCTGTTCTATTTTGTAAGTGTACATAAGCAGCACACGTCATTCTTTCTTCTCCGAAGGGCCATAGACAGTGTTCCACTGATCTATTGCAACATAAGAACAATCCAAAAACATAATAGCATAAAATAATAATTTTATTAATCTCACAGACTCTACTGTTAGAAATTCGGACAGGGCCAACTTGTTCCTTCTTGAACAATATCTGGGGCCTCAGGTGAAAAGACTCAAAGACTGGACAGTCTCAGTGGGGTGGTCTCACTTGAGCCTTCTCTGGAGACTGCATAATAACGTGGATAAAGCTGGAGTCATTACAGAGGCTTCCTCATGCACATCTGTGGGGGTTGATGAGAGTTGATGCTGGGACCTCAGCTTGGACTGTGAGCTGGCACATCTAGACATAGTCTTTCAATGTGGCTTGGGCACATAGCAGCTTCAGGATACTTGGACTTCCTGTGTGATGGCTCAGGGGTCCAAATGTTTGTGTCCAAAGAGACCAAGGAGAAAGCTGTGTGCCCTCCTGTCTCATCGCCTTGGAATTGCTCCATGCCTCTTCTGCCTTCTTCTCTTGGTTCAGTGGGAGTCACTATGAATGACCCAGAATCAAGGATAGGAGAAGGGACATAGTTCCCGCCTCTTGATAGAAGAGATGTCAAATAGTTTACAAATATTTTTAAAAAACTGCCACAATGACCTTATTTCCTTTCCTTCTCTGCATGTCTAGTCTGAACCACTGGGCCCCAGTAAGAATCCATTGGATTTTCCTTTCTTTCACTTCACCAGATGCTTAAAATAATGTTACATTTTATTTTGCTCTGTATTTTATATTTGTAACATGAATTTCTTGCATAGCTCCCTTAGTTTCTAATTGCATTTTTTTTTTTTTTGTATTTCACAATTTGCCTTAAGTTTTTCTTAAATTTTTTCTCCCAGTATCTTGGTAATGCCTTCTAGTCACTGATTTTTTTTTTTTTTTTTTTACTGGATGCCTTTCTCCCAGAGTTCTTTTTTATTGTTGTTGTTTTCTTTTTTTGTTTTGTTTTGTTTCTTTGAGGTTTTTGTGTGTGTGTGTATGTGCCAGTTTGGGTAAGTTCTCTTTAGAATGTCATGCTGACATTCTTACTTACTGTTCTCCTGCACTGGAGCCATCTAAATCCATATTCTTGATTTATTCTTATCTGTTTTTTGAAGTCCATCTTGTAAAAAAGTTACTAATGTGGTAAATTTTCTGAGTCTTTATCTGAATGAAAATGTCCACTTTCCTTGTAAAACTTAATAGTTTGATTGGATAGATAACATAATAGGTTAAAAATTAGTTTCTTCTCAAAAAAAAAAAGTTTCTTCTCATAATTTTAAAGGAATTTTTATATTGTTTTCTAGATTCTAGTGCTGGTGAAGAGAATGCTGATGCTCATCTCATTAACATTCTTTGTTGGTGTCCTGTAATTTTTTTTCTCAATATTCTTGAATATTCCCCCCTAATTGGAATATTTTTTTAGAATTTATTTTTATTCTTGGTTTATTCAGTTTCATAAACAAGTATGTAGGTGTAGATATGTTTTAATTTATTGTGTGTGTCATGTAATGGGGTTTTTCAGTATGAAGACTGGTATCCCTTAGTTCTACAAAGTCCTCTCTAACGTTTTCAGTGAATTTTCTTACTCGTTTCCTCTCTTCTACTTACAGGATACCTCATAATTAGAACTTGAGCTGGGTGGCTCTGTCAGTTAAGTGACCTGCTCTTGGTTTCGGCTCAGGTCATGATCTCAGGGTCATGAGACTGAGTCCCACATGGGGCTCCATGCTCAGTGCAGAGGGATTCTTTCCCTTTCCCTCCCCCTCTGTCCCTCCCTCTGCTCCTGCTGTCTCTCTCATTCTCTCTCTCTCTCAAATAAATAAATAAATAAATAAACAAATCCTTAGGGGTGCCTAGGTGGCTCAGTCAGTTAAGCCTCCGACTCTCGGTTTCAGCTCAGGTCATGATCTCAGGGTCCTGAGATTGAGCTCTGCATGAGGCTTTGCCCTTAGAGGGGAGTCTGATTGAAGATTCTCTTCCTCTGCCCCTCCCCCTGCTCATTTGTACACTCTCTAAATAAATAAATAAATAAATAAATAAATAAATAAATCTTCAAAAAAACCCAAAAACTTGAGCCAGAATATGTCTTGGCTTTTCTCTCATATTTTCCATTTCTCTCTCCCTACTGGGAAATCTCTAAAATCTCTAAAATTTCTAAAATCTCTAAAATTTCTTTCTCCTTCTCCAGTTGTTTCTTTTTCATAGCATTGTATTCAGTTACAACTTGTCAAATACTCTTTAGAAAATTAAAATGAAGGTTTTTTTCAAGTTTTGTTCTTTGAATTATATCTGCTTCACTTCAGGTTATGTCTCTTTCTTCTCCCCTCCCTTCTCCCCACCCACCCCCCATTCATTTGGTCTTTCTTATACTACTTGCTTTGCCTAAAGGCCTGGTAACCTTGGATATCCATATGTATTTTTAAATGACTAGAGTTCCTTCTGCTATTACAGAAGCAGATATTCTTTCCAATGAAATTTCTCTTTTGAGTAGAAATTCTGACTTGGAGCTCCGTGTGACAAGAGAGGTGTGGCATGAACTAGCCAACCACCATTTAAGGTGAGCAAATAGGGGCTGGCTGTCAGACCATTGAACCTCCAAGTATCAGATGGTAATGGTAATGGCTTTTTGAAGATTCAGCACTCAAATTGTATGCTTTAAGTTTCTTCAGATATTTCATTCAATTCCATTATGCTAGGGTGAGACCTCTGATATAAGAGAATAAATAAAGGCCATCTTTGTTCTGTGGGCTGGTGAGGGAAAGGAGGGTGAGAGTGCTAATTGGTACAGCTGTGCCATATATACCATATACTTTCAGTGAACCCCTGCCCTCCTCCTATTTTGGGCTCCATTTTTCACTTCAGAACTTAACCTTACCTGTTGACTCTGAGCTTAATTTCCCACCGTCATGATTCTGGCCAGCAAGGTTTATGCCGCTATTCTTGGTGGTCTTCTTGTGTTGTATTATGGGCTACAGTATTCTTTGTCCTTTTCATCTGCCCACATTTTCCCAAAACATGTGGAAACTTATAAAAATCTCTCCTTATTTAGTGACCACACCCCTTCTGTTTTCTTAGCAGTTATAGGTTAATTCCCCTAAATATTTATTTATGTATTGATACATGCATTTATTTTTACTTTCTTTTATTTTGGACGGTCTTCAAAAATTTGAGAATCAAACTTTTGTGCCCAGTCTTCCATCTTGAACCAGAAGCTTATAACTAACATTGTTTTAAAACTGCATGAGGGATTTTAATTCCATAAACATTTAGGGGAGAGAAATAAACTCCTTTTCTGTTTCCCATGCCAATCTGATTCTATCTGTGAAAGGCAAAGAACAGGAAGCCACCTGTTTCACATCAGGGTATTAATGGCTCACCTGCAATCCCTTGAACTAATGTCATAGTTATTAACCACATTGTGAAAATGGTTGTGTCTCCAAAAGCAAGAGTTCCTCATCAGTGGTAACAATGTACACCTCAAGAATTGGATTGCTGCCATAGACCACATTTGGATTCTGATACCACTATACATATTTCTTAGAGGGACTATTGCAATGGGCAGCTGTATATCTCAGTAGGAAAAATCTATAGATAATAGACATTGAATATAAATATAGAGGATGACTGATTCTATAGAAGGAAATAAAAGACATTTCCCTTAGGCAGGTGATCCAAGTGGACAATTCTTTGTACAGTGTAATATTAAGAGATCCAGGGAAGCCTCAAATTGCTACTACCTGTTGACTGATGTCCAAAATTCCACCATCATTTGATTATAAAGCTGATAACCCTGTGAATGGTGACACAAGGTTTATTAGTCATTTGTACCTCAGTGTGGATAAAGGAACTGAAGTAAATTTCTATAATGATGTATAAACATGCAGGCATGGAAACCACTATAAGGATGGGAATACTCCTAAAGAAGGAAGAAAGGCTGAGGGTCAGCGATGAAGGGTACTGGAGGTAAACTCCACCTTTTCAAGTGGCATGCCTGGGCCTGCTTGTGAAACATTCTTACCCAGGGCTGCCATCTTGATCTACAGAGTATATTCAGTTGGGCATATCAGAGAAACAGAGGAATTTTGAAACAAATGACTATCAGAGATTTTCTTATGATGTTCCTAGAGTTACTTATTTTAAAAAGTAGTATTAATGTCTAAACATTCCATGTATTGCCCAATTTAAGTTCTAAGATGCCTTATTACACTTACCATTGCATTATTAATATGTAACGTTAGCAATCATGTTGGAGAGAATTTTACTTATCAGTGAAGATATGGGGTCTGTTTATCTGGGAGACACAGGGTTTAATGCAAAGAAATCCTTCCCTATAAATGAAAAGAACAACCCATTCACCATCTCTCTTTCTCATCATTGTCCATTTTATGTCTCCTTTTTTCTCTAATCTCAAACTCTCCTCCGCCCCACTCTCATTTTCAGCTGACCGTTTTTCCTCCTAATTCACTGAGGAAATATAGTCAATCAAAAGAACACTTTCATGTTTGCCCACCATCACATCTCCCCACTAACTGTCACCTGCCCCATACCCTCTTCTCTCTCACGAATTACCATAGATTCATATTGTAAATTCTGGAAATTAGATAGCCCCACTCTAGCCTGCTTTCTCTCCCCTCTCTCCCCTTCATCATTAGCTTTTCACCCTGGATCATTTCTGATAGCACATGAACCTGCTCTTATTTCTTCTCTCTTTAAACAAACCAACCAACCTTCTTGAAGCCACTGAACCTGCCAGCTACCTACTTATCTCCTGCTCCCTGTGCGAGTTGATGTCGCCCACCCTCTGCAGTTCTCCTCTCACTGTCTCTTAAGTCCTCACTATTCAGGATTTTGCTTCCATTTTTATTCACCAGGTTTGCTCATGTCAGCAAGTCCAGTGTCCTCTGTGTTGCTAAATCCAGTGGTCTGTCTTCATTTCTCATCTTACTTGAACTTGAAGTAGTATTTGACAGTATTTGATGACCCATCCCCCTCCTCACACTCTTCTCAGGTTGTTTTCTGGACACCATGCTCTGTTGGTTTTCCTTCTCCCTCACTTGTTGCCTCTCCTGTGTCTCCTTTCTTCTCTTTTATGCAAGCCTTTAATATTAGAGTGCTGCCTTAGCTTAGGTTCCCCCCCAAAAAGCAAAGCCTGAAACAAGGACTTGCCTGCAAGTGGTTATTTTTATAAAGTGATTCCAAAGAGAAGGGAAAGGTGGGCTGAGAATCATGAATCAGGGAAGGAGGGGAAGCCAAAGGATGGGTGATTTATGAAGCTGGTTATAACTGTTGTGAATAGCTGGAACTTGATCCTTCTGTGGGCTTTCTGAGAAACTAACTAAAATGAACCTGGTAAGAGTCCAACCAGTGTGCTAATGAAGGCAATATTTATGTATCCCACTGGCCAGGGTTTACCCCCATGGCTCTGAACTGAACCTCAGAACTTTCTCGTGGAAAGGGCCGAGCAAGCTATCACAGACTCTCAGGCAGTGGCCACAGAGATATGCCAGGGAAAGAAGCAAAAGATGCACAGTGCTCCTGAGAAGAATTCTCTCACAGTGGGCTGCCCCTTACAGGAGCTGGCTGCCGCAGCAATGACTAAAAAAAAAGCAAGCAGAGAGAATGGGATTCAGGGCACTAAATATTGTCAACAAATGCAATGGAGCTGGTCCTTGGGTTTTCTCTCTTTTTTTGTATATGCTCATCTTCTTGATGAAACTTATCTGGTATCATGGTTTTCAGTACCATCCCTCCACTAACAACTCCCAAGTTTGTATCTCCAACTCAGATTTCCTATATGTCCAACAGCCTGAGGGACAGCCACATATTCAACAGGCTCATCAATCTTAACATGGCGCAAATGGTATTTTGAACCTTCTCCCTTCGCACTGGCTCCACCCACTTCAGGAAGAATACAACCACTTCTCACCATCTCCACCATGGCTACCAACGTGGTTCAAATTGCCATTAGGTTTGACCGGACCACAGCAGTTGATTCTTAACTGGTCTTACTGCCTCTTCCCTTGCCTCTCTTTAGGCCCTTCTCAACAGACCTGCTAGAGTGATCTTGTTAAAATGAAATTTATGTCACTCTCCCGCTCATTTCCTTCCAAAGGCATCCCACCTCACTCATTCCTGATAGCTGCATGACCTCTTGGGCCGCATATGATCTGGACCCAACTGGCCTCTTGGCTCTCATGTCCCCTCCTCCCTCTCCCTTTGCTCTCCCCTACCCAACCTCCTTGTGGATCCACAAATTCAGGCCTACTCCAGCCTGGAATCATTGAAATAGGTGTTTATTCTGCCTGCAGTTTTTGATCCTCAGATATCCTCAAGATTAATTCCCTCGCTTCCTACTCTTTGCTTCAGTGTCACTTTTTCAATGATATCTATACCGATCAACATATTTACAATCCCAAATTTCTTCTCTATTATTCTTTGAACATTTTTATGTGTTTCACTTTTTTTCTATAGTACTTATGACCATTTAACATAGGATATAATTTGTTTCAATTTTGTCTTTTCTTTATTTTCTGTCTCTTCTTGTTTGAATGTACATTTCATGAGACCAGTATCCTTGCCTGTTTTGTTCACTGGTACATCTCAAACATCTGTAACAGTGTCTGATTCATGAGTGGTCACATTTGACGAGTAAATGAGTTGATAATCTGACATCTACTCTCAAATTTGCTACAACCTGTGTGACCTTAATCAAATATGGCTATGGATTCTTTCAGAGCTTGGGCATGTTTTAAAAATCAGTATAAAATATGTGAACTGAGAGTGTTAGAATTTTCCAGCTCTAAAACTTTATCATTTCTGTTTTGTAAGACCAAGCTTGGTAAAAGTTTTCTTTTTCTAAAATTATGAAAATTAGTGAAAGAATATATTTCTGAATGTTATATTTGGCTTAAAAATCTATACTTTATTGAATGGAAAAAAAGTGAACCATATTATTTTTGGTGTACAACCAAGAAATGAAATCTCCCTCTTTAACTGCTGCAAAATAAGCTTTGGATAAAGGTTCAAGGCTACTTTGCAGAAAACAAAATCTACTTTGTAAAATGCAATTTTAAAATAATTTAAAATACATTTTTAGATGTTAAGAGCAAATTTGCTAGTATCTTCTATCAGACTTTCAGCAATAAGCAGTAATGAACTGAGATAAATATATCTCATATATCAAATATAGTATTAGAGTAGTGAATGCTTTCCAAAATGCCCAAGGGCAAAGAAAAAACATTTTCATGAGTTTTGAGGTGCTTATGAAGTTTACCTGTGTCTGTTTATACATTTCTCTAGAAATTTTCTTCTCATTATAATTTCCACAAAAATGCTTCTTTTTCAAATCCCAGTTGCTTCAACTAAAAAAGCCTGAGCATGGTAAAAAGAGATGCATTGCAAAATTCAATTGACCCGTTACCCAATCTGACAGTTTCTAATAAGTTAGGACTATTGTGAATGCACACACATATTGAGTCATTACAGTAGAAAGGCTTTTCTCTTTTGAAATATATCTAAAGCCATGTCCATACAGTTGTTGTTGAATTTGAGTAAAAACCAAAATCCATAGCCAGATTCTCAAGGGAAAAATAAATACCATATTAATGTCAAGAATAATGTTTCTAAAGCATTATTCTTTATGTAGCTTAGGGATTTTGATTAGTTAAATTAGTTTTTCAGCCTTGTCTGGTTTACCAAGTCATATTGTGGGCCAGACCTAGTTTATTATTTTACTTTAGCCCCAATACCATTGCTGGGAAATAAAATCCTCACTACATATGTATTAAAGAAAATGCACATCCTACAGAACTGTCTGTTAAGTATGACTTCTAAAATTATGTACCCATGTACAGGGTACATAGTATTTAATGATACGACTTTAAAAAAATGTGTCCTGAGTATTAACATTATCTTAGAGACAAAGAAAAATAGGGACTGCGTATTTGAATAGTTGAACACTCACCATGATAGACTAAAAATGATTATAAAGTTAAAGTAAAATTGAAAAAATAATGAATTAATGAATAGAGAACATGAAACAAGAAAACAAATATTGTTGATACTAAAGAAGAGGCTTTGGATAATGGAAAAGGATAAGGAGCTGATCAGATTCTGCTATTTTATAAAATATCCCCTTGTTTAAAGAAAACAAACAAACCGAAACAAAACAAAAGTACATTGAAACGTGTGCTAATTGTTTCAAAACGAGTATCCTCTTGGAATATTATGGTTACAGTGTACTAAATGCCATACTAATAATTCCACACAGATAATGAAATTTATAAAGTCTTTATTGGCCTTTAATGAATATATTAGACACTGGGAGAATATGGCTCTAAATGTTTCTGTGTCTGCTGAGTTTCTCATGAGGATAGACCTATGTATGCTTGATATATTTCTCATTTGAATATCCCACATAATATAGATTGATGCATTTATAGTTCCCTAATGTACAACCTTACTGTTAGAGCAGGATTTATAGATTTCCCAGAATGTGTTAGACCTCAGATCTTTCTCTGTAACACTTAAACCTAATACACTGTGGTAGAGTAGCAATTCTAATATCTCTTCATCATAACTACATTTAGGATAATACTAAAGGACAGAAATAATCTAATGTCTCTAGTGCCTATGAATATTTTTCTAACAGCTTTTAAAACTCAGTATATACTATGTTTTATTGGGAACTAATTTTAATGAAATTATGTGAAGCTAGCCTAAATATTTTACAAAACATATATGCTTCTTTGTTGTAAGTAAAGTATGAAAAAAATTAATAATAGGCTTGATGCATCAAGGCACTTCCTTAATGGGCTTTTAAGATGCTTAGGTATTACAGGCAACATAATGCAGACTAATAGGGCACAATAACCACACATAAATACACACACAATACACACTCTTCTGTAACATATTTAGTATTGTACTCCAGCAAAGCATAGCTTATCTTTGCCAAATATTGTTGTTATCTTTGGTTCAGTGTGAGAGTAGATATTTTTTGAATAAGCGTTTTATAGTTTGTTTCTTCTAGAGATCTCCAAGTATAAATTAATTTATTGTTTTAAAAAAGGGTATCCATATGCTAGCAGAAAATATATTTGTCTTCCTTTGAAAGTAAAAAAAAAATCCTACTCATTAAAGTAATTGGAGAAATTGGACTAAAACTGGTTTTTTCAATGGATTATGGCTTTTCTTATATGTAGTTGATTTAGAGTAGCCTTGGGGAATTTTTAATCCACTTGCAGAAAGCCATGATGTCAGATATTTTCATCCTTATTATATCACATTTGAAGGTCTATATGTAGAAGCAGAGTATGGAAGGGTTTTCTTTTTCCTTGCTGCCTCTTCCCATAATTCCAATGTTTGACCCTATTTTCCTGTATTTATGAAGATCTACAGTTGTTCCAATCTCGTGCTAGTGTTCTTCCTTCTATATTTGTAGGCTCTGACTCCACGAAAATGTACTACATAATAAAATAGGAGAGATGTAGCTGTATAAATGACCACTTTGGGTAAATCCACATCTAGGAAAGAATATTTTTGGCATTAAAATTTTCTAAAATAATCCTTCACTATGTCTGGATTCTGGTGACTTTTCATTTAGAAAGTGTTTCACGGCTGCCTTGCAACCATAAATTAGAAGGTAATAAGTAAATTTTCTGGAGCTTCTCTCTTTTTTGTTTGTTTGTTTAAATTTTACCATCCAGATAGTATTCTTACTTGGGGGGAGAAAAAAATTAATAATCTTTGGTACATATCAGATTTTCCTAGCAGAAAGGCAAGTATTTGCCTACTGACCTTTGGTCCTTTCCAACTGCTTATTTTTTTCTTGTAAAGGAAAAATGAGGGATCTGTAGTAATTGGCCACTTTCTGTAAACCCTGCCTCCTGGATAACCTACTATCTTGGCCATGGCATGTTCGTTTAAGGCATAGAAACAAACACAAACTAGTGAAGTTTTGTTATTTAATGGATAGAGAATAATATATCAATAAGATGCATCTAGACTTATTAGAAACTGGTGCCTGGGGAACCAGGAGAAGCTCAAGGATCAAGGCTGATGCTTATGTGTCCACATTTTATCTCATTTCTGCTTTTTTCATATCTGTCAATCAGCCTAGTATTTATTATTTATTCATTCACTCATCCATCTACCAAATATTTGTGGACCACCACTATTGCTCTCAGCTGGGTGCTAGATGGGGAGTAAGTTATGAACAAGAAAGAATAAAAATATTAAATGATTCACTAAAGAGGTTAAGCATATTTATAGGCACATAAACTAGATGAACACATAGCTAGGAATTAGTACTAGTCTGGGTTACCAGAATTAGGCTGGCAGAGAACAGACCTTAGAGGGCCCTATAAGCCAAGTTAAGGAGTGTAGTTTTTTCCTGGAGGCACATTGCCATTCCTTTGCTATTGATCATGATAAACTACTTGGTTTCCAGTCTTCAAAATCTTTCTTTTCAAAAAACACGACTTTCTATATTCTCCTCGTTTTAGTTAAAATTCTCAAGAAAGAATATGATTGGTTATCGACAAACCAACAGATTGAATCTCCTTGTTTCAATCACATGTGATTGCATAAGTACAGGGGAAAGGATGGATTACAAATATTCATGTGGAATATAAATGGCTACCCAAGTCTCCACATCTGCCTCTTCAGCAGTGATGTGTGTGAAGGCCAGGTCTAAGAGTATGGATTAGGACTGGGTGGGGCACCATTACATACAACTACCAGACTTTCCTTGAAAACTTCCACAACTTTTTTCTCATCTGTTGATGAAACCTTTGTGTTGAGGCATGTGGTCTTTTGCAAAGAGATCTCAGCATATTTTAGTCCAGTGTTTGGTATCTGAGGGCAATTATTTTAACATATTTCATATGAAATTATTTCAAAGACTAGAAATGATGTTGAAAAACCTATTCCAAATGTTTCCCATGCATTCAGCTAGACACGGTGCCAGCTTCAGACCCCATCCTTGAAATTCAATAATCTGATTGCTTATTACAAGTGGGAGAGTAGGGGGAGAGTTAAAGAATGGAACTTGACAAAGAGAGTAAGAGATTGCTTATAATGGTTCATTTTATGTGTCAACTTGACTGGGCAATGGGGTGCCCAGACATTTGGTCACACATTATTCTGAGTGTGTCTTTGAGGGTATTTCTGGATGAGATTAACATTTGAATTAGATTGAGTAAAGCAAATTGCCCTCCCTAATGTGAGTGGCTTCAGCCAATCAGTTTGAAGGCCTGAATGGAACAAAAAGGCTGACCTTCCCATGAGTAAGAGGGAACTCCTCCTGCCTCACTGCTTTCCACGTGGGACATTTGTTTTTTCCTGCCTTCAAACTCAACACTGAAACATCAGGTCTTCTTGGTTCTTGCTCTTGTCAGAGCTCATAGTGCAACTACACCATTGGTTCTCCTGGGTCTCTAGCTTGCTGATGATAGATCTTAGAACTGCTTAGCTTCTATAACCACATGAGCCAATTCCTTATAATAAATTTTTCTCCTCCCTCTCTCTCTCAGTACACACACACACACACACACACACACACACACACACATCCTATTGGTTCTTTTTCTTTGGAAAACCCTAATACAGAACTGCTTGAACTTAAAGATTTGATTAATTCAATGAGTGAACCCTTAGAGATGTATTTCTCTCTTGAATGAAGTATATTGAGAGTAGTATGAACAATCTTAAAGAATCATTGATGATCTTCAAAACAATATTGACCAGCTAGACACGGTGAAATAGTTGTATTTAGGTTGTATTTAGGTTACAAGCATTTTGTAAGTCCCACCTACTATTGTACTGTTTCCTTAGGTAGCTATATTTTCCCCAGTTTCCTCTCAGTCATACAGATTAGTCAGACTGAGATTAACTGAGATTATCATGTGTATTATTTTAGTCCAAATTTTAAAACCTGAATACTGATGGAGGTTGGATCCTAACTCTGATGTGATCCACTAACACTTTGCCTCTTAGATTTGTGGCATCACTGAATGGTCTCTGCACCTAACATATGGCAAGAAGCAAGCCTCATTAAAGGCAGACATTGTTTTTCTTCCTTGTCTATATCCCTAGAACTTTAGATGGTGCCTGATGCCTAGTTACCACTCCACAAATATTTGTTCAGTACATTTTGTATGTTTTGTACTGTGTGCAGTGCCAGGATGTAGGAGCATACAAAGGGACATGGTTTCTGCATATAGAAAGATGAGGAATGAGGGAAACTATAGTATTTTAAATATTTACTCTATTTCTGGGACTATGCTAAGTGTTTTAATACAATTTTATTTGATTCAGATGGTAATTTTATGAGTTTTGACACTTAAGAATAGTTGTTCTGCATGAACAGCTATGAGAAATAATTTAAATACTTCATTTAAAAAAAGTAGTTGTTTTCTATTTCTTTCATTTGTGATTTCAAAAGAGAAGGTGGTAGAATCTTCATTTGTTTCTACCAAATTACATACTACTATTATATTTTAAACAGGATATAGTTACTGTATTTGGAAATCATTTAGAGTTTTACAAAGATAAGAGCATATTAGAAAAAATCTCTAGTATCATTTAATGATACTATATAATTATAGAGATAAGGGCACCGAAATGAATACTAAGTGAACAGAGCATTTATATACTAGTTTATTACAATGTGAATACATCACCATTTGACAGATTTTCTAAAAAAAAAACAAAAAAATGGTAATCTGTTCTGAAAAAAAAAAAGATATTTTTGATAAACTTCCCTTTTTTCCCCAGTCAGTTCTAACCGTGCTTGTTTACTTTGTAAAATTAATGAGAAATCTAAATTGCACAGAATTGTTATTTTTAAAGGGAGAGAACAATTTTTTCAACAAGTTACATTAATGGAAAATATTTTTTCTTTTATTGCAAAATACCCTTTGGTATAAGGATACTAAGCATTAGCAACATGCTAGTTTTTTTTTTTTTTTAATGTGTAGGAAAAAAGTGACAAGAAAGTTGAAATCCAAGTAATTTCACTGAGAAAATTTATTTAAAGCTTTTCCCTTTGATGTAGCTATTGTGACAGTTTTCCTGTTAGAGAGTAGCTAACTTCCACAGTAGCATCTGATGTTTACAAATGCAGGAGATTTCAGTTAATCACATTTTAAAATTTTAATTACATCCTCCCAGGTATTTAAAATGTTGCCTTATTCCAGCAAATTCTCCCAGTGTTTGTTTAAAAAAGAGGAAACTTCCTCAGCTCTGTGAATTTTTCAAATTTTATTTTGAATTTGTTCTAGACCTTGGGTTTTTAAAATATAAGGCTAGTTTTTAACGAAGACTTTGTAGAGCACATAATTGCAGCAGTAGAGGTGGGAATCCACTGTTACGATGACCCAGTGAATGGGTCCATCAAATTTCTTAGACTGTGTCATGGAGCCTTTGAATATCTCAGAAACATTCCTTTAAAACTATCAGGCGACTATTTGATAGGGGTTTCTTATTTGTTAAGAGTCACAAGTTCTATTTTTCTCAGCATACAGTGCTGAGCACAATGTGCAATGTTGACTGGCCTTTATTTAGATAAGCTGGAAGAGCATTAGTTTTCCTTGGGAAACCATGCACATGCAAAATTAATTGAGGAAACCAACTGATTTCTTCTTTCTCAGCCGCAATTCAAATGACCCAGGTGTAATACAGTGCAGTTGAGAAAAATCAAGCCACACAAAGCCCTGCATTAAACAATTGCTACTCATAGAATGAGGTGTTGATTGTTAAGTCATCATTAAGAAAATTAACCATTTCTAAAAGGAGACAAAAAAATTTCCCTTTATTGTAGATTGTTGCTCAACTAACATGTCTGGGGTTGAAACAACCAATTTCAAAATTCTGCATCATTTTCTTCTCAGTGTGAACTTGCTTTCAGGAAAGTTGTTTTCTCAGTAATAACATTGGTCATCCTAACAAGTTGAATAGCAATTTTCAAGCACAAACATTTTCCAAACAATAGTTACTTTGCTTTAAAGTGATATGAAGCAATAAATGTCAAAGGAACATGATATTTTGCATGAATTAAGTAAAGTTTTTTTCTCTTTCACACATACCTCATGCTTCACTAATCATCAAAAATGATGTTTTGTCAAAAACCATTGAACAAGTCATTGAATCTTTTATTGTATTCAAAATAATATTCCCTTTTGTGGAGTTATTCACATTGTTCATTGAGCTTCAGAATTGTTTTTAATCATCTGAAACATGGAAGGTCTATCTGTCTGTAATAATCGCAGCTCTGTGCTTAACCAAGATCCAAATGATAAGATCTGCTATTATCTCCTCTAACCTTGTTTTGTATGGTTTATTCTAACAGCAGATACTTGAATAATCTACTGCCTGAATCAGAGGTCAAACTTGTTCTTTCATTTCATTGTTTGCTCTTTAACTCTGTTTAGTATCATATCACAGCTTTATGTTTCAAGTCCCTGAAGATATAAGCTAATTTTCCATTCAAAATATTGTTTATGCCATAATAAACCAGGCTGTGCTTATTGATGGTTAAAGGATAATACATTTCAAATAAATTTAACATGTGTTGGGATGGAAAATTTTTCTTTCTTTCCTTCTAGATTCTTTAGTCTAATAATTAAGTTGATATAAGACAGATTAACAAGAGAAAAATAAAAATTTAATAACATGTATACCTCCCGTATATATGGGAGAGACCCAGGAGAACTGAATAACTCCCCAAAATGACCAAAGCCATCACCTTAAATACCGTCTTCAGCTAAAGACAAGAGATGTTTGGAGTGGGGAGTCAGTTATGGGAGGGTACCAAGAAAGCACAGTAAACAAGAATAAAGTTGTTACGCAGATTTAAGTCCATGCCTTCTTCACTGATAACAGTTTCTAGAAATTTCTAGTCATCTTTCTCTTCTTGGTATAGCCAGGGAGACACCCTTACAAATGGGTCATTTTTATTTGGTTTTCAGAGCTTCTCCCATGTTTGCAGTTTTTAAAAAATGACTAGCTTAATCAGTATGCCAAAGAGGGATTCCTAGAGTGGAAAAATTTGCTCCCCTTCACATTCAATCCATTGTATTTAGATCAGCATCTGTAATTTCCTAACAATGCAGAAAACAATTATTTTGCTGTGACTTACCTGAAATTTGGCTGACCTGATCAGTTCAGTCATTTACTGTGACTTTCTGTAACACATGATTCAGTACCAGAGAATTAAAAACCAAATGCTTCATCCTCAGAAATGACTCAACAGCATATTTCAAGGACAGTTCCGGAACCATTGGGGGGATAATAATCTTTAAGGTAAGGACGTTAGGACACAAATTAGAATCTGAGTTTGTTTTATTTTGGAAAGAATGGCCAAGGAAGTCCTCTGCCAGAAAGCTGGTTGTTTCTCTCTAAAATAACTTGATTTCTGGAGGGAAAATGAATAGAAAATTACATTGTTCAGAGAGTTGGTTAAAAGGTGAACCTCAGAACCACTCCACACTCCAAGGGAATGCTTTTAGTGTTGCTCCCTGAAGTCAACTAATGGATTGAAAAAGGACTGGGAAAAGTGGTCACCAGAGGAAACCCAGTGATGGGCAGCCGCAGCTGAACCAGTGCCAAGCACAGACGATTTAAGATGGAAAAGAGGATGTAAAGATATATCAGAGGCATCAAGAACAGTGGAAGCAGCAGCAGAAGTGCCTCTTTCTTTCTCCCAGAGAAAAATGAATAGAAAAATATGCAGGAGAATAGAGGGAAATATGTGGACACAGTAAAGAGAGATTGATGGAAAGGGATAACAGAACTCTTGTTCTATACTATAAGGTATTTCACAACGGAAACCAAATCCCCGGTAAAAATTAAAATTATTGGATGTTAAGCCATTGTAGAAAAAAAAAATCACACACACGTATTCACACATATACATACATGGCAAGAAGGGCCAAGAGAGGAACTGGAGAAGATAATAAAGCAGTATTGAAAAACTGATCAGATAATTTCCTGCATGATTAAGAACTGATGGACAGTTCAGATGAAGTCATTAGAGTGAGCCTTAAATCAATATGACTGTTGGGGCACCTGGGTGGCTCAGTCGTTAAGTGTCTGCCTTCAGCTCAGGTCATGATCCCGGGGTCCTGGGATCGAGCTCTGCATCCGGCTCCCTGCTCAGTGGGGAACCTCCTTCTCCCTCTCCCGCTCCCCCTGCTTGTGTTCCCTCTCTCACTGTCTCTCTGTCAAATAAATAAATAAAATTTAAAAAAAAATCAATATGAGTGTTGTCCATATAAAAAGCAAATATTTCAACACAGGTAGAACTGCACAGAGAGAAGACAATATGAAGAGACACAGGGAGACAGTGGTCATCTACAAGCCAAAATTAAGGAAGAGGCGTGGAACAGATTCTTCTCTATTTTCTTCAGTTGGAGCTGGACTGCATGTACCTTGATTTCTGATTTCTATCTCCCAGAACTATGAATAAATTTCTGTTGTTCTAAATTAAAAAAAAAAAAAGAATTGATGGACAACATGAAGCATCTACTTATATGCTATATTTGTAATATATTATAATTTAAACTCTTTGGTTAATGCAGTAACTGTGTGCAATTTGCAATATTTCTTTTTTAAAAGAAGATTAAAGGGGCCAAATCTGCTTGATGTTTCCATCTTAATAAGGGCCTTACCCAGGTACAGCTTGAGACCTTGCCTCCTTGTTCAGACATTTTCTAGACAGAGTCAGTACAGCACTGGAGAAAGACTGTGGGCTTTGGAGTCGGGAAGAACTATATTCTGCTGTATACTTGCTGTGTGACCTAAGGCAAGTTACTTAACCTTTCATGGCTTCACTTTCCTTTCCTATAACATAAGGATCATAAACTCTGTTTTAGGACATTGTGAGGATTACTATAAATGACAAAGAAAATTCCAGACATACAAAAAGCTCAAAAAAAAAAAAAGCCCAAAAAACAAGGAAACTTCTGTTGTTACTGCTGTTGTTTTAGTTATTGTCTTAGCCCATTTGGGCTGCTACAACAAAATTCTACAAACTGGGTAGCTTATAAACCACAGAAATCTACATTTTACATTTCTGGAGGCTGGAAGTCCAAGATCAGAATGCCGGCATGGTTGGGTGAGGATCCTCTTCCTGGTTTCAGACTTTTCCTTGTATCCTCACATGGCAGAAGGTGCTAGAGAGCTCTGTGGGGTGTCCCTTTTATAAGATCATTAATCCCATTCCTGGAGTCTCCATTTTATGACCTAAGTACCTCCCAGAGGCCCCACTTCCTAATACCGTCATGGTGGGCATTTGATTTCAACATAGGAATTTTGAGGGGACATAAACATTCAGACCATCGCAGTTATTGTTAAAATTATTGAGAAGTAAGATTGTTTAATAATGTGATCATTTAGTGAGACTCAGAGGAAGTATGTGGAATATGAGATAGTTCTTAAATTATGGGTAGGATATAGAGTCCTAGAGAAGAGGGAGAAAAAAAATGGAGCTAGAGAAAGAAGCATCGGAAAAGACATTGGAGTGGAGTATGTATGGAAAATGTCAAGCAGTTTGGTTCATTTGGCCGTTTGGAGGCATGACCGAAGATCTCTCTCTGAAATGCATTATGCATATTTTACTTCTATATGGATTGCTGAACAGTCAGTTTGATTGCAGTGCTTATGATAGGTCTGTGGTCTGCATGTTTTATATTCTTGTGGTGATTTTTCATTCTCAAGAATTTGCTGGAAGCAGTATGTAAATGCAGCCTCTTTTGTATTGCCAAGGTCTGTCTGTTTCCTACAAGTCAGAGTGAAAATTTACATCCAAATATCACTTGACTTCAAAGAACAATCATTTTTCACTTGTTTGTATCAAGGGACAGTGAACATTTGTGAAGGCTTCTACATTTATTTCCAAAATACAGCTTAAACCTAGTTGAAAGAGCTGCTTAAATCCTTTGCATATATTTGCAAAGCTGCAGATGGGCTTAGAACCTTCCAAAATGAAGGTCTTTAGATGAGCATGACTTCTGAATTTCAGGTGGAACAGATCCCCCAAAAAGAGACATGGTTTTTCACTAAGTGGGGCAAATTGGCTAAAAGCAAATCTTGGAATTGTGATGCTTTTGTAAATAGGCTGAACCGAAGCAAGGATTTTGAGATTAGATTAATGCCAGCCTTAGCTGGAATAATTTGTGCTCTTGAGCATCTGCAGCTGTGAAATCACTACAACATGCCCTAGTTGAGTATGTTTCTTCTGCCCTGATCCCTGGTACATTTTAGCTCAAACAGAGATCCATATGTAGAAATGGGTCACTCAGGGGCATAATGTGCATTTCTGATACCCTCAAAGGACTTCAGATTTACACATTAGCAAATGACTTACAATGAGGCTGAGAGAAAACACAGTATTTCCATTTGTGGCGTGAAGATTATTGACATTTAAGGGGAAATTGCACACATTTCGTTTTTAGCAACTCTTGAAAATAGAAAAATATTAGCGACATCTCTAGTAAAGGCCAGTATTTGGTCCATATATTTTTTCTCGTCAGGGGCTTTCTAGGAGAGTGAAAGATAAGAATATAGGCCCAAGGACATCTTTTACCATTGTCTTAGTTCAGGCTTCTCTAACAGAATACCATAGACAAGGTGGCTTATATACAACAGAAATATATTTCTCACAGTTCTGGAGGCTGGAAGTTCAAGATTGGGGGTGTCTACATGGTCAGTTCTTGGTAAGGGCCTGCTCCCTAGTTTGCAGATGGGCGTCTTCGTGCTGCATCCTCACATGGTGGAAGGGCTAGGGGAGCTCCCTGAGGTCTCTTTTATAAGGAACGAATCCCATTCCGGAAGGCTCTATGCTCACAACCTAGTCATCTCCAAGTCTATACCTTCTAATACCATCACATTGAGGGTTAGGATTTCAACATATGAATTTTTTAGGGGATACCACGTGTCAAAAATCTTAGCATACCTTGAAAAGACTACTCTTGTTCCAGGTCAGCAGAAGTTACTAATCTATAATGGGAGGGGGAAATGGTATAGATTTCTCTTGACTGAAAATGACCAACTGAGTTATGACACTAAAATGCATCATCGGTAGAATCCTCATTTTCAGGGTGAGATATTAAGCTTTTTTTTTTAAAATTTTGTATTGTTATGTTAATCACCATACATGACATCATTAGTTTTTAGTATATGTGCTGCCGAAGCGAGCACGACATCATTAGTTTTTGATGTAGTGTTCCATGATTCATTGTTTGTGCATAACACCCAGTGCTCCATGCAGAACGTGCCCTCCTCAATACCCATCACCAGGCTAACCCATCCTCCCACCCCCCTCCCCTCTAGAACCCTCAGTTTGTTTTTCAGAGTCCATCATCTCTCATGGTTCGTCTCCCCCTCCGATTTCCCCCCCATTCATTCTTCCCTTCCTGCTATCTTCTTCTTCTTTTTTTTTTTTTGTCCTTTTAAGAATCCAGGATTCTGAACCACATCTATATGCACTAGTGCACGGATTAATCTCACACACAATAGGAGAGTACGAGAGAATATACGTTATATATAAAGTTCAAAAAGGCAAAAACGAATCCAAGATGTGAGAAATCAGAATAGTGACTCCTCTTGAAGGGTGGAGGAGCCTGGAAGAGTTTACAAGGGGGTGTTTGCAAGAGGTGCAGGTCAAGTTCTGTTTCTTGGCCTGGGTTCTAGTCACATAGGTCTGTTCACTTTATGAAACATCCATCAGGCTGTACTTTATGGTGTGTGCACTTTCTGGTGTTTTACTTCAGTGAGACAGTTTTAAAAATTGTCGTTTCTGTCAAACCCTCTCTTGATAACCCCATCAGCATCCACTTTAATGGCGAGTCCCATGGCTGTGAAAACATATCGGTGGCAGTTGGGCGATGGGACTGAACCTCGCCACGCATCCTTATTATACCAGATGCTTGCCTTCCAGAGGCTCAGCAGCTTCTGTAGTGGGAGTGAGCCAAATGTGCATGTTAACAGAGCAACTGAGAAGTAGAAAATCCAGAAGTTTCCAGGACCAAGTAAAACAACCATAAGGCAAGTTTAGGGGCCCTTGGGGAAATCTTACCTCCTTTCTTTAAAGCCAGAATTTTATAATATTTTTGTTAAGATTTCCACTACAAAGTAAGAAAATACACCTCTGTATCAGGGGAAACATACAATTCCTTCCTAAAATAATGTAATTATAGTAAGAACATTTTTGGGAGGCAATTTTTCATTCAGTGCTATTTGTGGTATCAAAATGAAATGAAAACTTATTTTTAACCTAGAAACATTACACTTAGGGAACTAAAACTGTCCTTTGGAAGCATGGGGCGTGATTTTATTTGTGGCCTGCCCATTTCTTGACCTAATGGGACCACTTTCCAGCCATCGCTATTCACAAATGCTGAGAGAACTTAGTATAATTCATGCATACATGTCTAGAGATTCAAAAGCAGATCTCCATTTTACAGTATGGGAGGATCACACGCAGTTTCACGGCATGATACGGATGCTTCTCTACACACAAAGGCATTTCTCAGCATGGTCGAGACGGTTGTCTTTAATATCAGTCACATCTCAGTCCAGGTGCTGCCACTCACTGACTAAAGAAAGTCACTTCCGTTCTTTCTGTAAGATGCATACCTCCTAGGATTTTTCCGGTTTTTAAATGAGATGATACCTGCACAACCTGACAGATACCCAGTGCTCCATTCATTACGTGCCTTCTTTAATACCGATCACCAGGCTAATCCATCCCCCC